>NC_142475.1:83985695-84730211 GCF_049115385.1 Moschus berezovskii
TATAGGCCATATGAAATATTTCAACCATTTTCATTTACCTAACAGTTCTTTGTTATATTAGTGTATACCACATTTTATGTAAAATGGAGTCTGAAGTAATTTAAAATATAATATGCTTTTTTATGGTGCCATGCCAAAATGCTATTTAATAAAAGTATGATATGGAGAAAAATACCAAGAACATAAATAGCTGCATTTACAGTCAAATAATTGATAAATAGAATGATGATAATACATTTTGCTAAGTATTTCCCATCTACCAGCCAATACTCAAAGGGCTTTAGATATAGATTGAAAAGAGTTTGTCTTCACAAGATAACTTTCAGGTAAGTACCAGCAACATCTACATGTTAATTTCAGGTGATGGAAGACCATCCTCCTACTTGTTCAGTCAAAGACTTAATAGGAATCCTGAAATTTTCTCTTTATCTCACACACCTCACATCCAATCTATCAAGATAGTATATAGATTCAAAATACAAGATATATTTGAAGTCTGACTATATATCAGCATTTTTTCTGCTTGAACTGTGGTGTTGGAGAAGACTCTTGAGAGTCCCTTATACTGCAAGGAGATCCAACCAGTCCATTCTAAAGGAGATCAATCCTGGATGTTCATTGGAGGGACTGATGCTAAAGCTGAAACTGCAATACTTTGGCCACCTCATGCGACGAGTTGACTCACTGGAAAAGACTCTGATGCTGGGAAAGGTTGGGGGCGGGAGGAGAAGGGGACGACGGAGAATGAGATGGCTGGATGGCATCACCGACTCTGTGGACATGAGTTTGAGTGTACTCCGGGAGTTGGTGATGGACAGGGAGGCCTGGCGTGCTGTGATTCATGGGGTCGCGGAGAGTCGGACACGACTGAGCGACTGAACTGAACTGAACTGAACTGAACCTGGTTCAAAGAACCATCATAGTCTTAGAATTATTGCTGCAGTCTCCGGGCTTGTTTCTGCTTGGCCTTGTCCCTCTTGAATTTATTTTTTATTTTTTTCCATTTTAGAAATGTTTTTCCTTTTATTTCTTTTTTTAAAATTTATTTTATTGGAGGCAAATTACCTTACATTAATATATTGGTTGGTTTTGCCATACATTGACATGAATCTGCCCCGGGTGTACATGTGCTCTCCCTCCTGAACCCCCCTCCCACCTCCCTCCTCCCCATATCCTCCCTCCATGTCATTCCCGTGCACCAGCCCCAGGCATCCTGTATCATGCGTCGAACCTGGACTGGTCACTTATGATAATATACATGCTACAATGCCGTTCTCCCCAATCATCCCACCTTCACCCTCTCCCACAGAGTCCCAAAGACTGTTCTGTATGCCTATGTCTCTTTTGCAGTCTCGTATATAGGGTTCAGGTTTCCATCTTTCTAAATTCCATATATATGCGTTAGTATACTGTATTGATGTTTTTCTTTCTGGCTTACTTCACTCTGTATAATTGGCTCCAATTTCATCCACCTCATTAGAACTGATTCAAATGCAGTCTTCTTGATGGCTGAAAAATACTCCATTGTGTATATGTACCAAAGCTTTCTTATCCATTCATCTGCAGATGGACATCTAGGTTGCTTCCATGTCCTGGCTATTATAAACAGTGCTGCAATGAACATTGGAGTACATGTGTCTCTTTCAATTCTGGTTTCCTCAGTGTGTATGCCCAGGAGTGCGATTGCTGGATCATATGGCAGTTCTATTTCAAGTTTTTTGAGGAATCTCCACACTGTTCTCCACAGTGGCTGTACTAGTTTGCATTCCCACCAACAGTGTAAGAGGGTTCCCTTTTCTCCACACCCTCTCCAGCATTTATTGCATGTAGACTTTTGGATAGCAGCCATTCTGACTGGTGTGAAATGGTATCTCATTGTGGTTTTGATTTGCATTTCTCTGATTATGAGGGATGTTGAGCATTTTTTCATGTGTTTGTTAGCCATCTTTATGTCGTCTTTGGAGAAATGTCTGTTTAGTTCTTTGGCCCATTTTTTGATTGGGTCACTTAGTTTCCTGGAATTGAGCTGCAGGAGCTGCTTGTATATTTTGGAGATTAATCCTTTATCCGTTGCTTCATTTGTTATTATTTTCTCCCATTCTGAAGGCTGTCTTTTCACCTTGCTTAGAGTTTCCTTTGCTGTGCAGAAGCTTTTGATTTTAATTAGGTCCCATTTGTTTATTTTTGCTTTTATTTCCAATATTCTGGGAGGTGGGTCTTGGAGGATCCTGCTGTGATTTATGTCAGAGAGTGTTTTGCCTACGTTCTCCTCTAGGAGTTTTATAGTATCTGGCCTTAACATTTAGCTCTCTAATCCATTTTGAGTTTATTTTGGTGTATGGTGTTAGGAAGTGTTCTAATTTCATTCTTTTACAAATGGCTGACCAGTTTTCCCAGCACCACTTGTTAAAGAGACTATCTTTTCTCCATTTTATATTCTTGCCTCCTTTGTCGAAGATAAGGTGTCCATAGGTGCATGGGTTTATCTCTGGGCTTTCTATTTTGTTCCATTGATCTATATTTCTGTCTTTATGCCACTACCATACTCTCTTGTTGACTGTGGCTTTGTAGTAGAGCCTGAAGTCTGGTAGGTTAATTCCTCCAGTTCCATTTTTCTTCTTCAAGATTGCTTTGGCTATTCGAGGTTTTATGTATTTCCATATAAATTGTGAGATTATTTTTTCTAGTTCTGTGAAAAACATCTTTGGTAGCTTGATAGGGATTGCATTGAATGTATAAATTACTTTCGGTAGTATACTCATTTTCACAATATTTATTCTTCCAATCCACGAACAAGGTATATTTCTCCATCTATTAGTGTCCTCTTTGATTACTTTCAGTAGTGTTTTATAGTTTTCTATGTACAAGTCTTTTGTTTCCTTAGGTAGATATATTCCTAAGTATTTAATTCTTTTCGTTGCAACAGTAAATGGAATAGTTTCCGTAATTTCTCTTTCTATTTTCTCATTATTAGTGTATAGGAATGCAAGGGATTTCTGTGTGTTGATTTTATATCCTGCAACGTTACTGTAATCATTGATTAGCTCTAGTAGTTTTCTGGTAGAGTCTCTAGGGTTTTCTGTGTAGAGGATCATGTCATCAGCGAACAGTGAACGTTTTACTTCTTCTTTTCCAATTTGGATTCCTTTTATGTCTTTTTCTGCTCTGATTGCTGAAGCCAAAACTTCCAGAACTATGTTGAATAGTAGTGGTGAGAGTGGGCACCCTTGTCTTGTTCCTGACTTTAGGGGAAATGCTTTCAGTTTTTCACCATTGAGAATAATGTTTGCTGTGGGTTTGTCATATATAGCTTTTATTATGTTGAGATATGTCCCTTCTATTCCCACTTTCTGGAGAGTTTTTATCATAAATGGATGTTGTATTTTGTCAAAGGCTTTCTCTGCATCTATTGAGATAATCATATGATTTTTATCTTTCAGTTTGTTAATGTGGTGTATTACGTTGATTGATTTGCGGATATTGAAGAATCCTTGCATTCCTGGGATAAAGCCCACTTGGTCATGATGTATGATCTTCTTAATATGTTGTTGGATTCTGATTGCTAGAATTTTGTTAAGGATTTTTGCATCTATATTCATCAGTGATATTGGCCTGTAGTTTTCTTTTTTTGTGGGATCTTTACCAGGTTTTGGGATTAGGGTGATAGTGGCCTCATAGAATGAGTTTGGAAGTTTTCCTTCCTCAGCAATTTTCTGAAAGAGTTTGAGTAGAATAGCTGTTAGCTCTTCACTAAATTTTTGGTAGAATTCAGCTGTGAAGCCATCTGGACCTGGGCTTTTGTTTGCTGGAAGCTTTCCGATTACTTCCTCTAGTTCCGTGCTTGTGATGGGTCTGTTCAGATTTTCTATTTCTTCCTGGTTCAGTTTTGGAAAGTTGTACTTTTCTAGGAATTTGTCCATTTCTTCCAAGTTATTCATTTTATTGCCATATAATTGCTGATAGTATTCTCTAATAATCCTTTGTATTTCTGTGTTGTCAGTTGTGATTTCTCCCTTTTCATTTGTAATTTTACTGATTTGGTTCTTCTCCCTTTCTTTCTTGATGAGTCTGGCTAGTGGTTTGTCAGTTTTATTTATCTTCTCAAAGAACCAGCTTTTGGCTTTGTTGATTTTTGCTACGGTCTCTTTTGTTTCTTTTGCATTTATCTCTGCCCTAATTTTTATGATTTCTTTCCTTCTGCTAACCCTGGGGTTCTGCATTTCTTCCTTTTCTAGTTGCTTTAGATGTAGAGTTAGGTTATTTAGTTGACTTTTTTCTTGTTTCTAGAGGTGTGCCTGTATTGCTATGAACTTGCCCCTTAGCACTGCTTTTACAGTGTCCCAGAGGTTTTGGGTTGTTGTGTTTTCATTTTCATTCATTTCTATGCATGTTTTGATTTCTCTTTTGATTTCTTCTATGATTTGTTCATTATTCAGCAGCGTGTTGTTCAGCCTCCATATGTTGGCATTTTTAATAGTTTTTCTCCAGTAATTGAGATCTAATCTTAATGCATTGTGGTCAGAAAAGATGCTTGGAATGATTTCAATTTTTTTGAATTTACCAAGACTAGATTTATGGCCCAGGATGTGATCTATCCTGGAAAAGGTTCCGTGCGCGCTTGAGAAAAAGGTGAAATTCATTGTTTTGGTGTGAAATGTCCTATAGATATCTATTAGGTCTAACTGGTCTATTGTATCATTTAAAGTTTGTGTTTCCTTGTTAATTTTCTGTTTAGTTGATCTATCCATAGATGTAAGTGGGGTATTAAAGTCTCCCACTATTATTGTGTTATTGTTAATTTCCCCTTTCATAATTGTTAGTAATTGTTTTACATATTGCGGTGCTCCTATGTTGGGTGCATAAATATTTATAATTGTTATATCTTCTTCTTGGATTGATCCTTTGATCATTATGTAGTTTCCTTCTTTGTCTCTTTTCACAGCCTTTGTTTTAAAATCTATTTTATCTGATATGAGTATTGCTACTCCTGCTTTCTTTTGGTCTCTATTTGCATGGAATATCTTTTTCCAGCCCTTCACTTTCAGTCTGTATGTGTCCCTCGATTTGAGGTGGGTCTCTTGCAGACAACATATATGGGGGTCTTGTTTTTGTATCCATTCAGCCAGCCTTTGTCTTTTGGTTGGGGCATTCAACCCATTTACGTTTAAGGTGATTATTGATAAGTATGATCCCGTTGCCATTTCATTATTGTTTTGGGTTCAAGTTTATATACCCTTTCTGTGTTTCCAGTCTAGAGAAGATCCTTTAGTATTTGTTGGAGAGCTGGTTTGGTGATGCTGAATTCTCTCAGCTTTTGCTTGTCTGTAAAGCTTTTGATTGCTCCTTCATATTTGAATGAGATCCTTGCTGGGTATAGTAATCTGGGCTGTAGGTTATTTTCTTTCATCACTTTAAGTATGTCTTGCCGTTCCCTCCTGGCCTGTAGAGTTTCTGCTGAAAGATCAGCTGTTATCCTTATGGGGATCCCCTTGTGTGTTATTTGTTGTTTTTCCCTTGCTGCTTTTAATATTTTTTCTTTGGTTTGATCTTTGCTAATTTGATTAATTTGTGCCTTGGGGTATTTCGCCTTGGGTTTATCCTGTTGGGGACTCTCTGTGTTTCTTGGACTTGGGTGATTATTTCCTTCCCCATTTTAGGGAAACTTTCAACTATTATCTCCTCGAGTATTCTCTCATGGTCTTTCTTTTTGTCTTCTTTTTCTGGGACTCCTATGATTCGAATGTTGGGGCGTTTAATATTGTCCCAGAGGTCTCTAATATTGTCCTCATTTCTTTTAATTCTTTTTTCTTTTTCTGACTCTGTTTCATTTATTTCTACAATTCTATCTTCTAGCTCACTTATCCTGTCTTCTGCCTCCGTTATTCTACTCTTTTTGCCCTCGAGAGTGTTTCTGATCTCGTCTATTGTATTATTCATTGTATATTGACTCTTTTTTATTTCCTCTAATTCCTTATTGAACATTTCTTCCATCTTCTCCATCCTTTTCTCCAGTTTATTTATCTGTAACTCCATTTTGCTTTCCAGATTTTGAATCATTTTCACAATTAAAATTCAAAATTCTTTATCGGGTAGGTTCCCTATATCTTCCTCTTTTGTTTGTGTTGGTGGGCATTTATCCTGTTCCTTTACTTGTTGGGTATTTCTCTGCCTCTTCATCTTGCTTATATTGCTGTGTTCGGGTGGCCTTTCTGTCTTCTGACAGTCTGTGGAGTTCTCTTTTTTATGTAGTTACCTCGTCATGTGTGGAGTTGGATAGGTGACTTGTCAAGCTTCCCTGGTTCGGGAAGCTTGAGTAGCTGTTCTGGTGGGTGGAACTGGATTTCTTCTCTCTGGAGTGCAATGAAGTGTCCAGTACTGAGTTTGAGATGTCCGTGGGTTTGGGTGGCTTTGGGCAGCCTGTATATTGAAGTTCAGTGCTATTCTCCTGTGTTGCTGGATAGCTTGCGTAGTATGTCTTTCACTGAAACTTGTTGACCCTTGGGTGGAGGCCTTTGATGAGTACCTATCAATTAATATTCTCTGGAACCAGAGATCTCTGGTGTTCTCAGGATTTGGCCTTAAGCCTCTGCCTCTGGTTTTCAGTCTTGCAGGAGGCTCAAGGCTTCTCCCTCTTCTGTTTTCTGGTTTCCTCAGTGTCTAATTCCCGTCCTGACACCAGGATGCGGTGGTGGACACTTTTTTTTTTTTCCCCAGGCTCTCCTATTCAGTCCTGCTGTAGGGAGGGAGGAACAGCTAACAAATATCCCTGGTGTCTGTGGGGAGTGCTCACTTTGTCTCGGCTACACTGGGAATGCTCCCGCTCGAGGCATGTGTGCTTTCCCTGTTTATGCTGCTTAGGCTTTAGTTTGCTCTGCTGCAAGCTGCCCGCAGCTGGCGCTGGGTTGCATGCACTTCCCAGGTCTGAGCAGCTCAGGTTCAGGTCCTCGGGTACTCGACAAAGACGCAGACTTGGCTGGGCCTGCGTTTTGTGCCTTCCCCGGTCCTAGCAGCTCAGGTGACCAAGTGTTTGGCGAGCGCAGTTGCTGCGACTTATCGCCTTCCCGGTCCCTGCCGCTCGGTTTACTGGGGGTACAACCGGCACAGTTTCTCAGGCGGATATCAACCTGCCTGAACCCAAGAAGTCCTGGCCAGCAAGGAAGCCTGCCTGCAGCTTGGCAGGGGAAGCCTCTCTGGGGCTGCGGCTGCCCCCGCCCTGGCGCTTGCTGCCCTCCCTGCCCGCGTCGGCGGGGGCTGGGGGTTGGGGCGTCCAAGCCCGGTTCTCCCTCTAAGTGCAGCCACCGGTCCTCCCTCCAAGTGCAGCCGTCAGTTCTCCCTCCAAGCGCACAGCCGTTCTCCCTCTAAGCGCAGCTGCCGGCTCTCCCTCCAAGCGCGGTCGCCGGCTCTCCCTCTAAGCGCTGCTGCCTGCGCCTCCCTGCCCAGCCCTCGCATGCTAGTGAGGGGCGTGGGCGTCTGCGCCGCTTCTCCGCTGAGAGTTTCCTCTGGGCACTTAGTCTGTGAGTTTTAATTATTTATGTCTTTTGTCTCCCAGTTATGTGGCCCTCTGAGGTTCCACTCGCTAGTGTTTCCAGGTGTTTGGATACTTCTCTCTCTCTCTCTTTTTTTTTTTTTTAAGCCTCACTTCCCGGGAGGGAGCTCTGTCCCTCCCTCTTTTGTCTCTCATTTTATCTTTTTATCTATTTCCTACCTCCTTTCGACGACTATGGGCTGCTTTTCTGAGTGCCTGATGTCCTCTGCCGGTATTCAGAAGTTTTTTTGTGGGATTTACTCAGCGTTCAAATGTTCTTTTGTTGATTTTGTTGGGGGGAAAGTGGCCACCCTGTCCTATTCCTCAGCCATCTTCCCGTGCTCCCCTCTTGAATTTAAATGTCAATGTAAGAGCCAGAGCAATCATACTATTAAAGAATAAGTTGGGATATATTATTTTATTCAATAATCCTACAAGTCTCATCTCACTAAGAGTAAAAATGAAAATCTTCATAAGATCCCATTAGTCCGTAACAACCTTGCGTCCACTCCTAATCTCCATGAACTGATTCCTTACTACTGAATCAATTATACCCACTTTGATTTAACAACGTGACATCCTAACTCTTCTGTATGTACTAATCCTGATACTACCTGGAATTCTTCCATTTTTGCTTCATTCAGAAATTCTTGTTCATAGACAACTGCATGTTTTCTTTTTTTCTTATTCTATTGAATAAAATCATCCTTGCCAATTTAAAATTGTACCTGTTCTCTATTCCGTTTCATGTTTGTTTCCCATACCAAGTATCTACATCTGACCATTAATAATATTTTGTTAGTGCATTTTTGCATTTTTTTTCTTGTCTGCTCTTCCTCCCTCCACACATACACTATCATATAAACTTAATGAGTTCAGGATTCTTGCTTACTTTGCTCAACATTGTATCCACAGCATTAGATCTATGCCTCAAAATGTATCTGAAAGTTGCGATTTACAGAAGGTTGCAGAGCAGAAAGAGTAAATAGTGGGTCATGGTCACTCCACTAGTTAAAGAACAAGCTCACGCTTGAACCCAGATACCCTAACTCTAGTGTTCATATGCTTTATCACTACTCTTTGATTGGATATTAAAAAAAAATTGTACTACAATTATCAGAGTTGAAAAAGGAGAATTCATAGCTATATTAAAGAAAGCATTGAAGAAAATACCAGGGGCTGTTGAAAGGTGTATGTTGCTGGCAGACATTCTCTGAAAATGCTGATTGAAGACAGCGTGGTTTTGGCATTACTAGCTAGGTCTTTGCAAACATACTGTCACAGTCCTATTCACAGAAGGAAAAAATTTTTAAAATAACAGTTTATTCCTCAAAAGTATTATTCTAAGAAATTATCTGTAATAGTCAGGGAACAGGATATGTTGCTGTAAGAGTGGGATTCAGAAACAGAGTGACTCAACAAAGAAAACGATATCCTTGGTTGCAAACTCCTAGATGCTAACTGGATAGGGTGCATGGATGACTCTTTTTCACAGAATATCCTGGAAATTACATTTCTTTTATGTTTTTGATTGGTTAGCTCCCAATTGTCGTCCTCTTCTGCACTGTTGAAAGTATCAATTATATTTTTTAAGTATTGGTAGAATTTACCAGTAAAACCATCTGCGCCTGGGCCTACTCTTCAGTATCTATCCAAGTTAAATGAAAGCATGAATCCACTTAAGCAAATGTGTGAAAATGTTCATAAGCAGTATGAATGACAGTTATAGAAGAGAAACAACTGAAACCGCCATCAGATGATATATGAATAAATAAAATGTGATCCACTCAGGCAATGGAGTATAGTTCAGTTCAGTTCGGTCACTCAGTCATGTTCGACTCTTTGCGACCCCATGAATCACAGCATGCCAGGCTTCCCTGTCCATCACCAACTCCCGGAGTTCACTCAAACTCATGTCCATCTAGTTGGTGATGCCATTCAGCCATCTCATTCTCTGTCGTCCCCTTCTCCTCCTGCCCCCAATCCCTCCCAGCATCAGAGTCTTTTCCAGTGAGTCAACTCTTTGCAGGAGGAGGCCAAAGTATTGCAGTTACAGCTTTAGCACCAGTCCTTCCAATGAACACCCAGGATTGATCTCCTTTAGAATGGACTGGTTGGATCTCCTTGCAGTCCAAGGGACTCTCAAGAGTCTTCTCCAACAGCACAATTCAAAAGCATCAATTCTTCGGCGATCAGCTTTCTTCACAGTCCAACGCTCACATCCATACATGACCACGGGAAAAACCATAGCCTTGACTAGATGGACCTTGGTTTGCAAAGTAATGTCTCTGCTTTTTAATATGCTATCTAGGTTGGTCATAACTTTCCTTCCAAGGAGTAAGCATCTTTTAATTTCATGGCTGCAATCAGCATCCACAGTGATTTTGGAGCCCCCAAAATAAAGTCTGACACTGTTTCCACTGTTTCCCCATCTATTTCCCATGCAGTGATGGGACCAGATGCCATGATCTTTGTTTTCTGAGTTCAATGCTAGTTGAGCTTTAAGCCAACTTTTTCACTCTCCTCTTTCACTTTCATCAAGACTTTTGAGTTCCTCTTCACTTTCTGCCATAAGGGTGTTGTCATCTGCATATCTGAGGTTATTAATATTTCTCCTGGCAATCTTGATTCCAGCTTGTGCATCTTCCAGCCCAGCATTCCTCATGATGTACTCTGCATATAAGTTAAATAAGCAGGGTGACAATATACAGCCTTGACGTACTCCTTTTCCTATTTGGAACCAGTCTCTTGTTCCATGTCCAGTTCTAACTGTTGCTTCCTGACCTGCATATAGATTTCTCAAGAGGCAGGTCATGTGGTCTGGTATTCCCATCTCTTTCAGAATGTTCCACAGTTTATTGTGATCCACACAGTCAAAGGCTTTGGCATAGTCAATGAAACAGAAATAGATGTTTTCCTGGAACTCTCTTGCTTTTTCCATGATCCAGCAGATGTTGGCAATTTGATCTCTGGTGCCTCTGCCTTTTCTAAAACCTGCTTGAACATCTGGGAGTTCACGGTTCACATATTGCTGAAGCCTGGCTTGGAGAATTTTGAGCATGACTTTAGTAGCGTGTGATATGAGTGCAATTGTGCGGTAGTTAGAGCATTCTTTGGCATTGCCTTTCTTTGGGATTGGAACGAAAACTGACCTTTTCCAGTCCTGTGGCCCCTGCTGAGTTTTCCAAATTTGCTGGCATATTGAGTGCAGCAATTTCACAGCATCATCTTTCAGGATTTGAAATAGCTCAATTGGAATTCCATCACCTCCACTAGCTTTGTTCGTAGTGATGCTTCCTAATGCCCACTTGACTTCACATTCCAAGATGTCTGTCTCTAGGTGAGTGATCACACCATCATGATTATCTGGCTCGTGAAGCTCTTTTTTGTATAGTTTTTCTGTGTATTCTTGCCACCTCTTAGTATATTCTGCTTCTGTTAGGTCCATACCATTTGTATGGCAATAAAAAATGGTGAAATATATGTTACAACATGTGTGAACTTTGAAAACTTTACAGAAACAAGTTAGTCATAAAACACAACATACTATATGATGCAATTCACATGGAATATCCAGAATAGGCAAACTTATGGACAGGAAGTGGATAGTCGTTCCTTGGTTGAGCAGTGAGACAATGAAGAATAGCTGTTATCTGCAGTGAGGTTTCTTTTAGGAATGATGAACATACATAACCCAAACATATTATACATCATGAGTTATACATTTGGAATGTTATATAATATAGGTGAAATTTATGGTATTCAAATTATTTAAGAAAATGCTTACCTTTGCATATTATATCTCTAAATATTATTTACATTAGATAAGGGAAAAGAGGTCACAGAAAAATTATTCAGAGGTGAATACATCCCATCAAAATATAGTCAGTGATGAACACTGGGGTAAATGTATGTGTCTTTTTCAATTAAGGTTTTCTCAGGATGTATATATATGGAATCTAGAAAGACGGCAATGATGAACCTATCAGTAGGGCAGCAATGGACAGGCAGACACAGGGAACAGACTTGTGGGCACAGCAGGGGACAAATTGAGAGAGCAGCATGGAAACATATGCATCAGCATATGGAAAATTAGATAGCCAGTGGGAATTCGCTATATGACACAGGGAGCTCAAGTCTTGTACTCTGTGACAACCTCGAGGGGTGGGAAGGGGTGGGAGGTGGGAAGAAGGTTTAGGAGGGAGAGGACAAATGTCTACCTGTGGTTGATTCCTGTTTATGTATGACAGTGTAATTTGTAAAGCAATTATCCTCTAATTGTAAATAAACAAATTAAAAAGAATACAGTGAGGAAAATAGTAGGACAACATAGATCAAGAACTCAGAATATGCATATATTTTGATCCTCTAAAGATGAAAACCAAGTCCAAGAAATAGAAAAGATATCATAAGCTATAATCAAGGTTTATCTTTTCCAAAAAGAAAAAAAAAAGATTAAAAATTACGTATTGACAGGATGCTCGTGGCTGTTGCACTGGGATGAACCAGAGGGATGGTATGAGGAGGGAGGTGGGAGTGGGGTTCAAGATGGGGAACACATGTACACCCGGGTTGGATTCATGTCAATGTATGGCAAAACCAATACAATACTGTAAAGTAATTAGCCTCCAATTAAAATAAATAAATTAAAAAAATTATGTATTGAATGTGTCATGAGTGAGTCAACAAAAAATAACCAGTATTAAAGTATTTATTAAAGGTGAAAGTGAAAGTCACTTAGTTGTGTCTGACTCTGCGACCCCATGGGCTAACATGCCAAACTCCTCTGTCCATGGAATTCTCCACGCCAGAATATGGAGTGGGTAGCATTTCCCTTCTCCAGGGGATCTTCCAAATCCAGGGATTGAACCCAGGTCTTCTGCACTGAAGCCAGATTCTTTACCATCTGAGCCACCAGGGAAGCCCAAAAAGACTGGATTGGCTAGCCTATCCCTTCTCCAGAGGATCTTCCCAACCCAGGAATCAAACAGGGGTCTCCTACATTGCAGGAGGATTCTTTACCAGCTGAGCTACAAGAGGATGTCTTTATATTTGAAAGTTAAAATTTCTTCAAGCAATTTAAAGAAAAAATTTTCTTTAAAATTTATGCTTAAAATTGTCTCATCTAGACATAAAATGTGAATTTTGTTTCACACTTGCTTTAACAGCACTAATTTTTGAAGAGTAGATTTGCCAGTCCAAGGTTTATCAAAGATATAATAAATACAGAAGTACGTCTTTTTTACAAACTAACAAATTATCTCCTGAAATTCTGGAGTATGAACAGACATGCCACTTTTAAATCTACAGGAAAATTGGTTTTACTTATTCTGTGTTAATTACAGAGTAACAAGAATATTTTAATTTGTTTTCAGTCTCTATGAAGAAAAAGTAATTGGGACATTTTAATCAAAATTTTACATTAGTTGTGATTATTTCATATTGTTCTTTGAATTTTGCTATATTGACGTTTTTTTTCCAACATACATATTTACTATTATAATGCAAGTGTGCCAAGTCGCTTCTATCATGTCCAACTCTTTGGGACACTATGGACTGTAGCCTACCAGGCTCCTCTGTCATGGGATTCTTCAGGCAAGAATAATGGAGTGGGCTGCCATTTCCTCCTGCAGGGGATCTTCCCAGCCCTGGGATTGAACTCCTGCCTCTTATGTTTCCTGCATTGGCAGGAGGGTTCTTTACCACTAGTGTCATCTGGGAAGTCCACTCCTGTAATATCGTCACACATTTAAATATAAAAGTTTCATTGTAAAAAATGCATCATTCCATCCCTGATCGTTTCAGTCACAGAATAAGGAAATATTTCTCTGAAAATAGTTTCTCTACCACAACAGACATAGATTTAGAGCATCACGTAGGGAGGCCAAAGCATTAGGCTCTTCATTGTGTGGCTTCTAAGGGGAAAAAATTGTTTCTCAAAACAGCATAGCAGCATTTAGTACTTGAACATCTGTCCTTGGAGACATGCCAAGTAATCTTCCTTGGAAACTGGTCCACAGAGATGACCAAAGTTTGCGTTAACATCAGTTCCCAGAATATGAGGTACCCTGGAGTTATCAGGATGAGAGGCAAGAGATATGGTGCTCCACTTACATTTATGCACACAGTTGGTCCCTGATGCTCATTTTAGAGATGACTTCCTGGCAAATTTTACATATGATCGGGAGCTGAACAAAACTTCTTTTGATTTATTTTTGCCTCAGAATAAAACAAAATGAATGCACTAAAATTTTAAAAGAACTGATCATAAAGAAAACAAACCTTGTATCATAGAAATTTTCAACTGAAATGGTCTTCATGTGCTATTTGTGAGCAAAATTCAATGTTTTGCTCCTCGAATACTCCTAGGGAGAAAATATTGGAAGAAAGTGTTTTTTCACCAACTTTCATAAACTGTGCCAGTAAGTATCATTCTTAAATTTGGAAAGTTTTAGATAGTATCCAATAAAGTGGGAACTTTATCAGCAGAAAATGCATGTAGATACCTTTTAGAACTTATTAAGAAGTGTCAGGATTTGTGGAAGGAGAAGTAGAAAGTTGATATAATAAGGGTCTACAGCAACAGCACAAGCCATTAGCATTTTTTAGAAATATAATTTTGGAAGAAATTTGATTTTCAGTGGCCAAGTTAGAAAAATAACATATTTTTGGAAATTAATATTAACATGTGGTCTATCATTTTAATATACCTCATGAAATTAAAAGACGCTTGCTCCTTGGAAGGAAAGTTATGAGCAACCTGGATAGTATATTAAAAAGCAGAGACATTACTTTGCCAACCAAGGTCCGTCTAGTCAAGGCAATGGTTTTTCCCGTGGTCATGTATGGATGTGAGAGTTGGACTGTGAAGAAGGCTGATCGCCGAAGAATCTATGCTTTTGAACTGTGGTGTTGGATAAGACTCTTGAGAGTCCCTTATACTGCAAGGAGATCCAACCAGTCCATTCTAAGGGAGATCAATCCTGGATGTTCATTGGAGGGACTGATGCTAAAGCTGAAACTGCAATACTTTGGCCACCTCATGTGATGAGTTGACTCACTGGAAAAGACTCTGATGCTGGGAAGGTTGGGGGCTGGAGGAGAAGGGGACGACGGAGAATGAGATGGCTGGATGGCATCACCGACTCTGTGGACATGAGTTTGAGTGTACTCCGGGAGTTGGTGATGGACAGGGAGGCCTGGCGTGCTGTGATTCATGGGGTCACGGAGAGTCGGACACGACTGAGCGACTGAACTGAACTGAACTGAACTGATTAAAGTCCACTAAGTGGCTGTGGTTTTCCCGTGGTCATGTATGGATGTGAGAGTTGGACTGTGAAGAAAGCTGATCACCGAAGAATTGATGCTTTTGAACTGTGGTGCTGGAGAAGACTCTTGAGAGTCCCTTGGACTGCAAGGAGATCCAACCAGTCCATTCTAGAGGAGATCAATCCTGGGTGTTCATTTGAAGGACTGATGCTAAAGCTGAAACTCCAATACTTTGGCCACCTCATGTGAAGAGTTGACTCACTGGAAAAGACTCTGATGCTGGGAAGGATTGGGGGCGGGAGGAGAAGGGGATGACAGAGAATGAGATGGATGGATGGCATCACCAACTCGATGGACATGAGTTTGAGTGAACTCCGGGAGTTGGTGCTGGACAGGGAGGCCTGGCGTGCTGTGATTCATGGGGTCACAAAGAGTTGGACACAACTGAGCGACTGAACTGAACTGAACTGAACTGAAGTTTGGATACTTGTCATTAACATTAAATAGCATTTTAAATGAAAGAACAGAACATGATACATTAAAACTATTCTTTTATCAATCTTTATTATATAGCTTGCATTTTCCCCTTAGTTTTGTTGAAACTAATTATAAATAGGAAAGTAGTATTATGGTGTTGTGTAGTAGTAAAGAATCTGCCTGCAATGCAGGAGACCTGGGTTTGATCTCTGGGTGGGGAGGATGTCCTGGAGGAGGAAATGTCAACTCACTCTAGTATTCTTGCCTGGAAAATTCCATGGACAGAGGAACCTGGAGGGCTACAGTACATGGGGTTTTGCAAAGAGTTGGACACGACTGAACATACACACACATAATATTATGGACATGCTCTCTGCAGTCAATCTATCAAGGTGGAATTGCAGATCCAATATTTAGTAGTTCTAAATCTGGATAAGTTAACTAAATTCTCTGTGCCCTTTGTCTCCCTGGAAAAAAATGGCTAAAATAGTACTAATTACGTTATAATAATCTCATGAAATGCATTAAGTAAATGCATTAACAGGAGCATTTAGGGCTATGTCAGGCTTATTCTAATTGTTCAGTTTATTAGTTTTTGTTATAATATATCCAAATGTCAACATCCAAATGGAAATCAAAATAAGTTTTTATTTCTCTGCATACCCTATACACATCTCCTTATCATCACTTTGTGGAAACACTAAATTAATATAAATAATTGATGTGATTCATACATATACAAAATACATTTTTTTAAATTGTTGAAGTAATTGCTGTTGAATATCAATTTTGATTTCTCAACAGTTTGGAGCATTTGAACACTATGGGCAGAAGAAATATCACACACGTGTCTGACTTCATCCTCATGGGACTGACAGACTCTGAAGTGATCCGGCTGGTCCTCTTCACCCTCTTCCTCCTGATGTACCTGATCACTGTGCTGGGCAATGCAGGAATGATGCTGATAATCTGCCTCGATCTCCAGCTTCACACCCCCATGTATTTTTTCCTCAGTCACCTATCATTTCTTGACCTCAGTTATTCAAGTGTCATCACCCCTAAAACCTTAGACAACTTACTGACTTCCATCAAAACTATTTCATACCTGAACTGCTTCACTCAGATATATTTCTTTGTCTTCTTGGGTGCCACTGAATATCTCCTTCTCTCCTCCATGGCCTATTATCACTATGTAGCCATCTGCAACCCTCTGCATTACCCGACTGTTACACCAGACCCTGCTGCTCCCTAGTATTTGGATGTTATTTGATTGGCTTTATGGACTCTTTTGTTAATGGACTATGCATCAGCAGATCGCATATAATTTGCATATAATTATGCATCTGCAGATCCAATATAATCTTTCATTTTTTCTGTGATCTATCCTCAATCTTAGCCTTGCCCTGCACTGACACATAGAAAGAAATCATCATATCCACTTTTGCTGGCTCCAGTCTAGTGCTGTCTCTTATTACAATAGCAGTGTCAAAGAATGTTCAAACTACCACACAATTGCACTCATATCACACGCTAGTAAAGTCATGCTCAAAATTCTCCAAGCCAGGCTTCAGCAATATGTGAACCATGAACTTCCAGATGTTCAAGCTGGTTTTAGAAAAGGCAGAGGAACCAGAGATCAAATTGCCAACATCCGCTGGATCATGGAGAAAGCAAGAGAGTTTCAGAAAAACATCTATTTCTGCTTCATTGACTATGCCAAAGCCTTTGACTGTGTGGACCACAATAAACTGTGGAACATTCTGAAAGAGATGGGAATACCAGACCACCTGACCTGCCTCTTGAGAAACCTGTATGCAGGTCAGGAAGCAACAGTTAGAACTGGATATGGAACAACAGACTGGTTCCAAATAAGAAAAGGAGTACGTCAAGGTTGTATATTGTCACCCTGCTTATTTAACTTATATGCAGATTACATCATGAGGAACGCTGGGCTGGAAGAAGCACAAGGTGGAATCAAGATTGCTGGGAGAAGTATCAATAACCTCAGATATGCAGATGACACTACCCTTATGGCAGAAAGTGAAGAGGAACTCAAAAGCCTCTTGATGAAAGTGAAAGAGGAGCGTGAAAAGGTTGGCTTGAAGCTCAACATTCAGAAAACAAAGATCATGGCATCTGGTCCCATCACTTCATGGGAAATAGATGGGGAAACAGTGGAAACAGTGTCAGACTTTATTTTTTTGGGCTCCAAAATCACTGCTGATGCTGATTGCAGCCATGAAATTAAAAGATGCTTACTTCTTGGAAGGAAAGTTATGACCAACTTAGATAGCATATTAAAAAGCAAGAGACATTACTTTGCCTACGAAGGTCCGTGTAGTCAAGGCTATGGTTTTTCCTGTGGTCATGTATGGATGTGAGAGTTGGACTGTGAAGAAGGCTGCTTTTAAATTGTGGTGTTGGAGAAGACTCTTGAGAGTCCCTTGGACTGCAAGGAGATCCAACCAGTCCATTCTAAAGGAGATCAATCCTGGGTGTTCATTGGAAGGACTGGTGCTAAAGCTGTAACTCCAATACTTTGGCCACCTCATGCGAAGAGCTGACTCACTGGAAAAGACTCTGATGTTGGGAAGGATTGGGGGCAGGAGGAGAAGGGGACAACAGGGAATGAGATGGCTGGATGGCATCACCGACTCGATGGACATGAGTTTGAGTGAACTCCGGGAGTTGATGATGGATAGGGAGGCCTGGCCTGCTGTGATACATGGGGTCGCAAAGAGTTGGACATGACTGAGCGACTGAACTGAACTGAACTGAACTGAATTGATGTGTTCATCCTGTCTACTATCCTGAAAATTATTTCCACTTCAAGTAAGCAAAAAGCCTTCTCTACATCTGCATCACATCTTCTGGGGGTCACCATCTTTTATGGCAGTATGATTTTTACTTACTCCAGTTCAGTTCAGTTCAGTTCAGTCGCTCAGTCATGTCCGACTCTTTGCGACCCCATGGACTGTATAGTCCATGGAATTCTCCAGGCCAGAGTACTGGAGTGGGTAGCCTTTCCCTTCTCCAGGGGATCTTCCCAACCTAGGGATCAAACCCAGGTCTCCCACATTTCAGGAAGATTCTTTACCAGGTAAGCCACAAGGGAAATCCAAGAATACTGGAAAGGGTAGCCTGTCCCTTCCCCAAGGGATCGTCAGACCTAGGAATCAAGCCGGAGTCTCCTGCATTTCAGGTGGATTCTTTACCAGCTGAGCTAGGAGGAAAGCCCAGACAAAGGGCTCTGAACAATTAAAATAACACTGAAGGCAAATGTTCATGCTCACCAGTTTCTTTTTTTTTCTTATCTGTATTTTATCCCCTTGCTTTCTCTTTCCAGAAACAAACTGAACTATTTATTTGCTTTGTTTTGAACCATCCTTTGCTTGATCTAGTATGATCTTGGGGATTTCCTGGAATTGTGGTCATGCTCTGTCATGTTCTTTGCGACCCCATGGACTATAGCCCACCAGGCTCTTCTGTCCACAGAATTTTCCAGGCAAGAATACAGAAATAGGTCATCATTTCCTACTCCAAGGTATATTCCCAACCCAGGGATTGAACTATGCGTCCTCTGCATCACCTGCATTGGCAGCAAAGTTTAACCTTGAGCCATGGGAAACCCTTTTTCTGGAACACGCCTTAAGAAATCCACATTGTAATCTGAAATGTTGAAACATGTTAAATTCATGGTGTATATATGTATATATACATATGTATATATATATATATATAAATATATATATATTTAGGGACAACTGATTTGCACAGTAATAAACTATAATTAATACCTTTTAAACAGTATTATACAAATTTAGAGAATTTTATTATGAAATGAGGCCCATTTTATGGACAATAATAGCAGTTTTAAAACTTGTTTCATGTACTTGTAGGGAGGCAATATAACAGAGTGATTGGTGGCACTTGCTTTGGAGCTGTCCATTGCAGGATTTCAGTTCTAGGTCTGCAGCCCTTGTAAGTCTACAACATTTAAAGGAATCATTGACACTTTTGGACTCAAGCTTCCACAATCTCACCAAGCAGGCAATAATTCCAGATCTATAATGTTATTGTAGGTATTAACATCACATAATTGACGTAAAGCATTTAAGGCCTTACAAAGAAATGCTGACTATTATCATTAGAATACTCACATCCCTGCTTATTTGTAACTTATGTTTTTTATTTTCCTTAAATAATATTATTCTAATTTATAAATTACCTTTCAGTTCAGTACAGTTCAGTAGCTTAGTCGTGTCCAACTCTTTGAGACCCCATGAATCACAGCAGGCCAGGCCTCCCTGTCCATCACCAACTCCCGGAGTTCACTCAAACTCATGTCCATCGAGTCGGTGATGCCATCCAGCCAATTCATTCTCTGTCGTCCCCTTCTCCTCCTGCCCCCAATCCTTCCCAGCATCGGAGTCTTTTCCAGTGAGTCAACTCTTCGCAGGAGGTGGCCAAAGTATTGGAGTTTCAGCTTTAGCACCAGTCCTTCCAATGAACACCCAGGATTGATCTCCTTTAGAATGGACTGGTTGGATCTCCTTGCAGTCCAAGGGACTCTCAAGAGTCTTCTCCAGCACCACAGTTCAAAAGCATCAATTCTTCGGCGATCAGCTTTCTTCACAGTCCAACTCTCACATCCATACATGACCACGGGAAAAACCATAGCCTTGACTAGACAGACCTTGATTGGCAAAGTAATGTCTCTGCTTTTTAACATGCTATCTAGGTTGGTCATAACTTTCCTTCCAAGGAGTAAGTATCTTTTAATTTCATGGCTGCAATCAGCATCCACAGTGATTTTGGAGCCCCCCAAAATAAAGTCTGACACTGTTTCCACTGTTTCCCCATTTCCCATGAAGTGATGGGACCAGATGCCATGATCTTTGTTTTCTGAATGTTGAGCTTCAAGCCAACCTTTTCACTCTCCTCTTTCACTTTCATCAAGAGGCTTTTGAGTTCCTCTTCACTTTCTGCCATAAGGGTAGTGTCATCTGCATATCTGAGGTTATTGATATTTCTCCTGGCAATCTTGATTCCAGCTTATGCAGCTTCCAGCCCAGCGTTCCTCATGATGTACTCTGCATATAAGTTAAATAAGCAGGGTGACAATATACAGCCTTGATGTACTCCTTTTCCTATTTGGAACCAGTCTGTTGTTCCATGTCCAGTTCTAAGTGTTGCTTCCTGACCTGCATACAGGTTTCTCAAGAGGCAGGTCAGGTGGTCTGGTATTCCCATCTCTTTCAGAATGTTCCACAGTTTATTGTGATCCACACAGTCAAAGGCGTTGGCATAGTCAATGAAGCAGAAATTGATGTTTTTCTGGAACTCTCTTGTTTTCTCCATGATCCAGCAGATGTTGGCAATTTGATCTCTGGTTCCTCTGCCTTTTCTAAAACCAGCTTGAACATCTGGAAGTTCATGGTTCACATATTGCTGAAGCCTTGCTTGGAGAATTTTGAGCATGACTTTACTAGCGTGTGATATGAATGTAATTGTGCGGTAGTTTGAGCATTCTTTGGCATTGCCTTTCTTTAGCCATCATGGTCAACAAAAGAGTCCGAAATGCAATACTTGCATGCAATCTTAAAAACGACAGAATGATTCTGTTTGTTTCCAAGGCAAACCATTCAATATTACAGTAACCCAAGTCTATGCCGCAACCAGTAATGCTGAAGAAGTTGAAGTTGAACGGTTCTATGAAGACCTACAATACCTTTTAGAACTAACACCTGGGACCGGAATGCAAAAGTAGGAAGTCAAGAAACACCTGGAGTAACAGGCAAATTTGGCCTTGGAGCACAAAATGAAGCAGGGCAAAGGCTAATAGAGTTTTGCCAAGAGAATGCACTGGTCATAGCAAACACCCTCTTCCAACAACACAAGAGAAGACTCTACACATGGACATCACCAGATGGTCAACACAGAAATCAGATTGATTATATTCTTTGCAGCCAAAGATGGAGAAGCTCTATACAGTCAGCAAAAACAAGACCAGGAGCTGACTGTGGCTCAGATCATGAACTCCTTATTGCCAAATTCAGACTAATTTAGGGCAAACCACTAGACCATTCAGATATGACCTAAATCAAATCCCTAATGATTATACAGTGGAAGTGAAAAATAGATTTAAGGGACTAGATCTGATCGATAAATTGCCTGATGAACTCTGGATGGAGGTTCGTGACATTGTACAGGAGACAGGGATCAAGACCATCTTCATGGAAAAGAAATGCAAAAAAGCAAAATTACCTTTAGTTTATTTTAAAAAACAGATACACAAACAGCTAAGTAAATACTCAACACTTCAAAATTTCTATTTAAAGTGGTACACATTAATAATGTAGAAAACTTGGAAAATATTGAAAAAATTTAAAAATTACAAGTTTTCTAAAAGTTATTAGCAACTTTATGTGTGTTCTTCTGGACATTCCTGTTGGCTCAGTGGAAAAGAATCCACCGATCAATACAGGAGACACAAGTTCCATCTCTGATTCGGGAAGATCCCCCAGAGAAGGAAATGGTAACCCACTCCAGTATTCTTGCCTGGGAACCCCCATGTATAGAGGAGCCTGGCGGGCTACAGTACACGGATTTACAAAGAGTTGGACACCATTTAGCGACTAAACAACAACAACATATACTACAGATTGATAGTTATGTATGTACATGTATTCAGTTCAGTTCAGCTCAGTCGCTCAGTCATGTCTGACTCTTTGTTATCCCATGAACTGCAGCATGCCAGGCCTCCCTGTCCATCACCAACTCCTGAAGTTTACCCAATCTCATGTCCATTGAGTCGGTGATGCCATCCAACCATCTCATTCTCTGTCGTCCCCTTCTCCTCCTGCCCTCAATCTTTCCCAGCATCAGGGTCTTTTCAAATGAGCCAGCTCTTCGCATCAGGTGGCCACAGTATTGGAGTTTCAGCTTCAACATCAGTCCTTCCAATGAACACCCAGGACTAATCTCCTTTAGGATGAACTTGTTGGATCTTCTTGCAGTCCAAGGGACTCTCAAGAATCTTCTCCAACACTGCATTATATATAGTCATATTTCTCTCACTTCCTATGAACTCTTCAGCAGCTTTCTTTGTATTCTTACAAGTTTACTATTAATTATTCCTTTGTCACTGAAATCTAGGGTAAATGTGTTCTTGGTAAATGGAAAAATCCAGACTCTCATTTTGCAATGTTTTGGACATGAAATGTTTGCAGATTGATCAAGTTAAAAATCTGTATGCAGTGATATTTCTTCAGTAGCTATCTGAAAACATTTTAAACCCATAACTTTGTGTGATGTGTCAAAAAAACTTCAGAAAACTTTTTTTTGCTGAAATTAGGTGTATTTTACAATAGCATTGCCTTTCTCCTGATTTATATTCATTTGTTATGATTAGTAAACCTAAATTCTTGAATTAAAAGTTTCACTCTGTTAATGGACATATGGCTTGTTTCTACGTTCTGGCCTTTGTAAATAGTGTTGCAAGGACCATTTGCATGCGTATATTTTTTGAACTATAGTTTTTTCCAGATATTTGCCTAGGAGTGGGTTTTCTTGGTCATATGTTTTTTCGTTTTTTGTGTTATAACCTTCATAATAGTTCACTGCTCCACAGTGACCTTGTCCCTACTCCTTACCTTCATGAACTCATTCCTTATTATTCTATCAGTCATAGTCACTTTGATTTGACCACTGACATCCTAACTCTTCTGTCCATACTAGTACTGATAGTTTTTGGAATTTTTCCATTTTCCCTTTCATTCAGAAACTTGCTATTCACAGAGAAATGCATGCTTTCTTTTCTATTCTAGTCTTAATAAAAACATTTAAAATTGTCCCTATTCCCTTCCCCCTTGCATGCTTCATTTATTTTCCATCACAGTTCTCTACATTTAACCTTTCATAATATTTTGCTGGTGTAGTTTGGCTCTTGTTTGCTGCACCGTCATACACTGTCATGGACACTTAATGAATGAGGACTCTTGTTTAGTTTGTTCAACATCCTTTCCCCAGCACCTAGATTTAAACCTCAATGAATGTATCTGAAGGCTGCAATTTATAGAGGATGAAACTATAGAACACAGTAAATAACTTGTCCATGATCACTCACTAGTGAAAGGACAAGCTCACGTTTGAACACTGATAGTCTAAACCCACTGTTCATATTTCTCGCCACCATTGTCTGATTGGACATTTTCAGCAAAATTGTACTATGATTGCCAGAACTGAGAAAATAGAATTCATTACTATATTAAGGAAAGCATTACATAAAATACCAGGGAATGTTGAAAGGCTTATACTACTGGCAGACATTCTGTAAAACATGCTAATACCAGCCAGCGTGATTTGGACAATACTAGCTAGGTCTTCTCAAACGTCCAGGCCCAGCTCTAATCACAGAAGGAAATTCCATTAAGCAAAGAACAGTTTGCCAAATGATGTTACTGTTCTAGGAAGAGAATCTCTAATAGTCAGGGTACATACTATCCTGATGTAAAAATGGGACTCAGAAAGACTGGCTCAGCAAATAAAAAAGTATCCTTGGTTATAAACTTTCAGATTTAGCTGACCAGGGTATGTAGATGAGTCTTTTTCACAACATAATTCTAGAAACCAGGCTTCCTTGGTGACTCAGTGGCAAAGAATCCTGCTCCAATGCAGGAGCAGCAGATATGGGCCCTAGTCAGTATGATCCTCTGGAGAAGGCCCACTCTAGCATTCTTTCCTGGAAAATCCCATGGACAGAGGAACCTGGTGGGCTACAGTACATGTGATCAAAAAAAGTCTGACACAATTTGGTGAATAAACAACAAAGATCCTGGAAACTAAGTTTCTTCCATGTTGCTAATCATTTACCTCCCAAAGGCTGTCCTCTTCTGCACTGTCAAATATTGATTTTTTAAAAAAAAAATAACATTTGGTACATTTCATCACAAGGCCATCTAGTTTTGGTCTAATCGTCAATATCTAAAGTTAATTGAAAGCATAAATTCACTTAAGTACATGCATGAAAATGTTCATAAGCACTATGAATGAAAGCTAAAGAATAGAAACAGCTCAAACAACCATCAAGGGATTCATCGGAAGGACAGAAATTGAAGTGTTGCAACTGAAGCTCCATTACTTTGGCCACCTAATGGGAAGAGCTGACATATTGGAAAAGACCTTGATGCTGGGAAAGATTGAAGGCAGGAGTAGAAGGGGACGACAGAGGATGAGAAGGTTGGATGGCATCACAGACTCAATGGACATGAGTTTGAGCAAGCTCCAGAAGTTAATGGAGGACAGAAAAACCTGGCATGCTGCACTCCATGGGATCACAAGGAGTTGAACATGACTTTGTGACTGAGCAAAAACAAAATATTATTTATGAGATAAAGGAAAAGAGAGCACGGGAATTTTTTAAGAAAATGAATAAATTCCATTAAATTGAAGTCAGGAAAATAAAACAAAGGAGAAATATATAGACAAAGAAAGCAAGACATGCATATATTTTGATCCTCCAAAGATGAACACCAAGCCAAATAGACAGATAACGTATCACAAGGTACAAATAAGGTTTTTCCCCTGAAAAGAAAAAAAAAAAACTATTTTAAACTTCTTAATGAACAGATATAATGTATTCTAAGTCAATGAAAAATAATCAGCACTAAAGTATTTATTAAACTTATTTGTTATTTATTAAATTAATGTTTATATAATTTTAAGAAATAAATTTCTTTACATTTTTCTTCTCTAGCCATAAATATGAATTTTATTTCACGTGTCTTAGCAAGACAAACATTTGATGATTAGAATTGGTCTTCCTAACTTCATCAAATTTACAATAATTTATTATAGCTCCTTTATACAAACCTACAAAACCTCTCCAGAAATTCTGGCATATAAGCAGAGTTTCCCATAAGAATTCTTTTCAAGTCTACTTGACAACTGGTTTAATTATCATGATTTAATGAAAGATTCACAAGAATATTTTATTCTGACTTTCAGTTTACCCCTTTTTAGACTCTTTGTTTCTTCATGTTGGATAAATAATATTCAATAAAATTCTAAACATCTGAGGCAGACTTCACTAGAAAAAAGTTGGTTGTGTGGTATCAGTCACACATAACACATGAAATTATGGGTGCTATGAAAGGCTAGTATAACATTGGCCATACTATATTATGAAATTTAGAATAAAATGAGTTTGGATACTGAGTCAGCAGGATGATAATTGTGTAAATCTAAAGGCTTGGACTACAAGGAAATCCAACCATTCCATTCTAAAGGAGATCAATCCTGAGTGTTCATTGGAAGGACTGATGCTGAAGCTGAAACTCCAATACTTTGGCCACCTCATGCAAAGAGTAGACTTATTGGAAAAGACTCTGATGCTGGGAAGGATTGGGGGCAGGAGGAGAAGGGGACGACAGAGAATGAGATGGCTGGATGGCATCACCGACTTGATGGACATGAGTGTAAGTGAACTTTGGGAGTTGATGATGGACAGGGAGGCCTGGTGTGCTGTGATTCATGGGGTCGCAATGAGTCGGTCATGACTGAGTGACTGAACTGAACTGAACTGAAAGGCTTGATGCTGGAGTGAGCGGCTGTGAGAAGATACCCCACGTCCAAGGACAAAGGAGAAGACCCAGCAAGATGGTAGCAGGGGCAAATTCTCCTTTAGAATCAAACGCCAATCCTGCCAGAGATGCTCAGAGGGCTCAAACATACCTTGTGTGCACCAGAACCCAGAACCCCCACAGAGACTGAGAAAGAGCTGTGTCTGAGTGTCTCCTATGGAGGCACAGATCAGCAGTGGATTGCCACAGGGACAGGGGCTCTGGGTGCAGCAGACCTGGGTATGGCACAAGCCTTCATGGAGGAGGTCACCATTAACCCAACCACAGAACTGTCAGAAATTACACAGGACTGGGGAATTGATTCTTGGAGGGCACAAACAGAACGTTGTGCACCAGGACCCAGGAGAAAGGAGCAGTGACCACACAAGAAAGTGACCCAGACTTGCCCAGAAGTGCCCAGAAGTCTCCAGCAGAGGTATGGGTCTGTGGTGGCCTGCTGCAGGATTGGGGGCACTGAGTGTAGCAATACACACATGTGATCTTTTGAAGGAGGTTGCTATTATCTTCATTACCTCCACTGTAGTTTGGCCTCAGGTAAATAGCTCACCCATCAACAGAAAATCAAATTAAAGATTTACTGACCATGGCCCCACCCATCAGAACAAGACCCAGTTTCCCCCTCACTCCCTCCCTCCCACCAGGAAGCTTCCATAAGCCTCTTATTCTTCTCCACGAGAGGGCAGAAATGTTGCAAACCACAATTACAGAAAAGTAACCAATCTAATCACATGGACTACAGCCTTATCTAACTCAGTGAAACTATGAGCTATGTCCTGTAGGGCCACTCAAGATGGACCGGCCATGGTGGAGAGTTCTGACAAAATGTGGTCCGCTGGAGAAGGGAATGGCAAACCACTTCAGTATACTTGCCTTGAGAACCCCATGAACAACATGAAAAGGCAAAAAGATAGGACACTAAAACATGAAGTCCCCAGGTCGGTAAGTGCCCAATATGCTTCTGGAGATCAGTGGAGAAGTAACTCCAGAAAGAATGAAGGGATGGAACCAAAGCAAAAATAGCATCCAGTTGTGGTTGTGACTGGTGATAGAAGCAAGGTCCGATGCTGTAAAGAATAATATTGCATAGCAACCTGGAATGTTAGGTCCATGAATCAAGGCAAATTGAAAGTGGTCAAACAGGAGATGGCAAGAGTGAGCGTTGACATTTTAGGAATGAGTGAAGTAAAATGGACTGGAATGGGGGAATTTGACTCAGATGACCATTATATCTACTACGGTGGGCAAGAATCCCTTAGAAGAAATGGAGTAGCCATCATAGTTGACAAAAGAGTCCAAAATGTAGTACTTGGATGCAATCTTAAAAATGACAGAATGATCTCTGTTTGTTTCTAAGGCAAGCCATTCAATATCAAGGTAATCCAAGTCTATGCCCCAACCAGTAACACTGAAGAAGCTGAAGTTGAACAGTTCTATGAAGACCTCAGTTCAGTTCAGTTCAGTGGCTCATTCGTGTCTGACTCTTTGCGACCCCACGAATCACAGCACGCCAGACTTCCCGGTCCATCACCAACTCCCAGAGTTCCCTCAAACTCATGTCCATCGAGTCGGTGATGCCATCCAGCCATCTCATTCTCTGTCGTCCCTGTCTTCTCCCGCCCCCAATACCTCCCAGCATCAGAGTCTTTTCCAGTGAGTCAACTCTTCTCATGAGGTGGCCAAAGAGTTTCAGCTTTAGCATCAGTCCTTCCAATGAACACCCAGGATTGAGCTCCTTTAGAATGGACTGGTTGGATCTCC
The DNA here is from genome assembly GCF_049115385.1 of Moschus berezovskii. Classification (NCBI taxonomy): domain Eukaryota; kingdom Metazoa; phylum Chordata; class Mammalia; order Artiodactyla; family Moschidae; genus Moschus; species Moschus berezovskii. The sequence goes on from NC_142475.1 coordinate 84,013,368, forward strand.
TTGCAGTCCAAGGGACTCTCAAGAGTCTTCTCCAGCACCACAGTTCAAAAGCATCAATTCTTCAGCCATCAGCTTTCTTCACAGTCCAACTCTCACATCCATACATGACCTTGGAAAAACCATAGCCTTGACTACAAGAGCTTTTATAAATAATACTCAAAAATGATGTCCTTTTCATTATAGGAAGTAGGAAAGTAGGAAGTCAAGAAACACCTGAAGTAACAGGCAAATTTGACCTTGGAGTACAGAATGAAGCAGGGCAAAGGCTCATAGAGTTTTGCCAAGAGAATGCACTGGTCATAGCAAACACCCTCTTCCAACAAACCAAGGGAAGATTCTACACACGGACATCACTAGATGGTCAACACTGAAATCAGATTGATTATATTTTTTGCAGCCAAAGATGGAGAAGCTCTATACAGTCAGCACAAAGAAGACCAGGAGCTGACTGTGGCTCAGATCATGAACTTCTTATTCCCAAAGTCAGACTTAAATTGAAGAAAGTAGGGAAAACCACTGGGCTTCCCTGGTGGCTCAGAGGTTAAAGCCTCTGCCTCCAATACGGGTGACCCGGGTTCGATCCCTGGGTCGGGAAGATCCCCTGGAGAAGGAAACGGTAACCCACTCCAGTATTCTTGCCTGGAGTATCCCATGGACGGAGAAGCCTGGTAGGCTACAGTCCATGGGGTCGCATAGAGTTGGACACGACTGAGCGACGGAACGGACGGACGGACGGAGGGAAAACCACTAGACCATTCAGGTATGACCTAAATCAAATCCCTTTCCTGTTCCTAATGTAACACAAATTATGTTGCAGATATTATCTTTTTTCTTCTTCCAATTGTTAAATTTGCCTCTTTTCTCTATTTCCAAGTTTTCTACTTAGGCTCATTGTCTTCTGCCGGAAATCCCATAACACTTTTAACATTGTTAAAATTTTATGCCCCTCTTTGATTTTCTACTCCCTTCCCACATATATTTTCTACCCCTTTCAACATACACTTTCTACCCCTTTCCAATCATGTAATTCATTAACCTTGTAACTGCACGATTAATCTTTTTTTATAAATGTAAAGCTGACCTTGTTACCCACCTACCCAAAAACCTATCAGTGTTTTACAATTTACTTAGAAAAAAAATCCAAATACTTATTGTGACCTACATTATCTCATTTTATTAATACTCACTATTATTCAGTGACTCTGGCCTTAAAGGAAACGCTAGTCTCTATTAAGTTCCCATGAAACAAACAAACAAAAAAACGAATTTCTATCTCAGGACAGCATCTTTAGGAAATACACTCTTTCTTATAATCCTGAATGTATTTCTTAAAGATTCCTGGAATCTTGGGATATTCTTCCTGTGATTTATTCAGTACTTGATTACTTGTCATTTTTTATGTTTTAGTTGAAATTTCACCCTCAGAAAGGAATTCTCTTAACAACATCTAAGAAGTAATTCTCCAAGGTTATCTTGATACACCATTTTTGTGTAATTTACTTGTGATACTTACAACAATCTACAGGTATCTTGATATGTGTTTTATTCTAGCCCTTTCTCATTATTGGAATAGTAGTTCCAGAGGTAAGGGACAAATAAAGTAACTGAAACTTTAATATCTCTTGGAACAAGTAGGAAACAAATAAGATTATATTGTTGTTGTCCAGCTCTTTGTGACCCCATGAACTGCAGCATGCCAGGCTTCCCTCTCCTTCACTATCTCCCAGAATTTGCTTAAACTCATGTCCATTGAGTCAGTAATGCCATCCAACTATCTCATCCTCTGTCACCGCCCCCTCCTTCTTCCCTCAATATTTCCCAGCATCAGGTTCTTTACCAATGAGTCAGCTCTTTGTATTAGGTGGCCAAAGTATTGGAGCTTCAGCATCAGCCCTTCCAATGAATATTCAGAGTTGATTTCCTTTAAGATTGACTGGTTTGACCTCTTTGCTGTCCAAGGGACTCTTACAAGTCTTCTCCAGCATCACAGTTTGAAAGTATGCTCACAATTTGAAAGTATGCATCACAATTTGAAAGTATGCACAATTTCTTGTATGCTCAGCCTTCTAGTATGACTCAAAGTAATTAAGAGGAAGAAAGATTTGGAGTCAGAAACGACTAATATCAAATACTCCAAACTGTTTGGTGTTATTACTGCCTTATTTCTTTAATTGTTTAATTGTTTTTATATCACTGCTTCATTTTTAAAAATTTCACTGCAGAATTTTTTTTTTTAATATTCTTTAGGAGAAGAGCTATCAATAACTCTGGTCTTTTACTGATCAGACATTAATGATACATATCTTTAAAAAATTACTTTACTGAGTTATGATTGACATAAAAGAGCTGTACGTGGTTAATGTATACAATTTGATGAATTTGAAAATAAGTATATATTAGTGATACAGTTACCAAAAATCTATGCCGTAAACATATCCACCATTCCCAAAAGTATCGTTCTGCCCATTTTATTATTATGATTATTTTATACATATACATAATTAACTTTTTGTTAAAGGGTAGATCTTATATTAAATGATGAAATAGTGTTGATTCTCAGGATCTAAATTTTACCTTTTCATATAAGAGACTGTGATAGAACATTTAAAGCCACAGACCATTACTGAGATCAATTAAAAGTGAGAAGGGATGCTAATTGACTTTGTAACAGGAAGCCATCCTTTAAGAAGATATTTCTAGAAAATTATTATAATTCCATGCTGATTCTTTGGCAACTATATGCAATGTAATTTTCAGAGAAATCTTATTAAAATAAAATGTTTAGCATTATTACAGCAATAAAAATTATCAAAAGTATAAAAATGACAGAATTTGAAATTTCAGTCTACATTGAATAAATATTAATACAAGGATGGACTAAAGAAAAGAGGGCAGAATGTGGTTGGATCAGTGGTACAGTGGTGAAGAATCTACCTGCCAATGCAGGAGATGTTGGTTTGATCTGTGGATCAGGAAGATCATCTGGAGGAGGAAATAGCAACCCACTCTGGTATTCTTGCCTGAAAAATCGCAGGGACAGAGGAGCCTGACAATCTACAGTCCATGGGCTCACAAAAAAACTTGGACATGATTTAGCGACTAAATAATATTTAAAAATGACTAGATCATGCGTTTGGAGAAGGAAATGGCAACCCACTCCAGTGTTCTTGCCTGGAGAATCCCAGGGATGGCGGAGCCTGGTCGGCTGCCGTCTATGGGGTCGCACAGAGTCGGACAAGACTGAAGTGACTTAGCAGCAGCAGCAGCAGATCATGCATTATTCAGAAGCAAATATTTTCAAATTAAAGATCACAAGGAACGTTGAATTATTTGGAAGCATATAATTACTCAAGAGTTTCTCACATGCAGTGCAGAAATCAATATGATGCCATGATATGAATCATGGTTTTAAATATTTTCAAGCTAATAAAATATCCATTCTGCTGCTGCTGCTAAGTCGCTTCAGTTGTGTCTGACTCTGTGCGACCCCATAGACGGCAGCCCACCAGGCTATCCTGTCCCTGGCATTCTCCAGGCAAGGGTACTGGAGTGGGTTGCCATTTCATTCTCCAAATAAGATATCCATAACTTAATAAAATTCAATGGATTGGATCTTCAAAATATTCATAATGTTGGATCATCTATTTAATTTGCCACATTTGAATATTCTCTTTAATAGATGATTTCAAATTTGATTTAATAGACCTAGAAACATGAGTTCATTAAATTCCCCTAGGAAATAACATCCAAAGGATGCTTTTGCCATCTATTGACAGTCCTAGAAAATAATTCCTTAATTTCTAACCAAGGCTCTTTTTCTTCCATATAGATGACTTTCCAAACTCATACATGGCTAATGGAAATTTCACCCAAGTAACTGAGTTTATTCTCACAGGAGTGTCAGAATGTCCAGACTTCCAGATCCCACTCTTCTTTGTCATCCTGGTCATCTATGGACTGACAGTGACAGGAAACCCAAGCATCATCGCCCTCACCAGTGTGGGCTCCCGACTTCAGACCCCCATGTAGTTCTTCCTCAGGTACTTGGCCATCATCAATCTTGGCAATTCAACTGTCTTTGCCCCTAAAATGCTGATCAATTTTTTAGTAAAAAACATACCACCTCCTTCTATGAATGTGTCACCAAACTAGGAAGGTTCTTGGTTTTCACTGTAGCTGAGGTGCTCATGTTAGCTGTGATGGCCTATGACCCCTATGCAGCCATTTGTCACCCCCTACTCTACACGACGGTGCTATCTCGGCAGACCTGCCTTCTTCTCATTTCCCTCACGTACCTCTATAGCTTTTCCACAGCTGTTGTAGCTTCATGTTGTGTATTTTCTGTGTCTTATTGTTCTTCCCATGTAATAAATCATTTTACTGTGATACTGTCCCCCTGTTAGCATTGTCTTGCTCTGATACTTCATTACCAGAAACAGTAGTATTCATATCTGCATCTACAAACGTGATGTTTTCCGTAACTGTAGTTGTAGCATCTTATTTCAACATCATTTTGTCCATTCTAAGGATACTTTCATCAGAAGGAAGGAAAAGAGACTTCTCCACATGTGCTTCACATATGACAGCTGTGTCAATCTTCTATGGAACTCTGCTTTTCATGTATTTACAGCCTCAAAATAACCATTCATTGGATACTGATAAAATGGCCTCCATGTTTTACACACTGGTGATCCCCAAGCTGAATCCCATGATCTACAGCCTGAGGAACAAGGACATGAAGGCTGCCCTGAGGAAATTTTTGACAAATTAGTGATGCAATGTTAAAACTCTATAGTTCACTGAAGAGATGGTGAAGTCAGGCTACCATTGTGTGGCATATAGTCTGAACAACATTAGAAGCTAAAGGAATGGATGATTTTCCCATTTTACAATTTCTGTTTTGAGAAAAGGTCTTAGTCCACATCTTTCAAACAGAAATCTTGAATACAAGCCCCTTTTCCTAATCCAAAAAGTGAAAAATTTGAGACAGCAGCCACAGAAATTTTGGGGTTGAATTGGAAAAACAGCTAGTGAAAGTCAGAGCCATATTATTTGTACAAAATCTGTGCAATTCACTGGTCTCAAAGCACATAGGTATGGAGAGTTCAGTATCCCAGGAAAGGGTGTGTGTGTGTGTGTGTGTGTGTGTGTGTGCATGTGTTCAGTCATGTCTGACACTTTGAGACACTGTGGACCGTAGCCCACCAGGCTCCTCTGTCCATTGAATTTTCCAGGCAAGAATATTCAAATGGTTTGTCATTTCTTCCTCCAGGAAATTGTCCTGACCAAGGGATAAAAACCCACATCTCCTGTGTCTCTTGCAGGTGCATTCTTTACCACTGAACCACCGTGGAATCCCAGACAAGGCTAAAAATATAAAGAAATATTTATGCAACCATTCATGAGACAGAGTTTGTAGTTAGACACAAACTTTCTTAATTTTTTCTAAAATAAAAAGGAAAAGAACAAATAAAATCAACTCTCTTAAGATTGTAACAATATTTAGAAATCATCACAGTATGATGTCCCCATGTCCAACATAGACTCCAAGTCCCCTGAACATCAATGCTTTCAAGAGAATTAGAGTCATCCTGGAAGTGACAACAGAGAGTGATTCTGTGTTCTCCTGCTCCCTTCTCAGCCTTCAGTGTCGGTCTGTGTACCTTCAGTTCAGTTCAGTTGCTCAGTCGTGTCCGACTCTCCGCGACCCCATGAATCACAGCACGCCAGGCCTCCCTGTCATCACCAACTCCCGGAGTACACTCAAACTCATGTCCACAGAGTCGGTGATGCCATCCAGCCATCTCATTCTCCGTCGTCCCCTTCTCCTCCCGCCCCCAACCTTTCCCAACATCAGAGTCTTTTCCAGTGAGTCAACTCGTCGCATGAGGTGGCCAAAGTATTGCAGTTTCAGCTTTAGCATCAGTCCCTCCAATGAACACCCAGGATTGATCTTCTTTAGAATGGACTGGTTGGATCTCCTTGCAGTATAAGGGACTCTCAAGAGTCTTCTCCAACACCACAGTTCAAAAGCATCGATTCTTCGGCGATCAGCTTTCTTCACAGTCCAACTCTCACATCCATACATGACCACGGGAAAAACCATAGCCTTGACTAGACGGACCTTGGTTTGCAAAGTAATGTCTCTGCTTTTTAATATACTATCAAGGTTGGTCATAACTTTCCTTCCAAGGAGCAAACGTCTTTTAATTTCATGGCTGCAATCAGCATCTGCAGTGATTTTGGAGCCCCCCAAAATAAAGTCTGACACTGTTTCCACTGTTTCCCCATCTATTTCCCATGAAGTGATGGGACCAGTACCTTAGGTTGGGATTTTTTCAGCTTTATGTCCTCTCCTACCCACTTCATCTTCTTCATCCCAATGTGTTTTGTACACATGGAACTCTTTGCTGGAAGAGACTGTTCTGCCCTCTTCAGTGGTAGCAAAACTCTTCTTTGTAAAATTTCAAGATCGTGGGTCAAAGTGCTAAAGAGAAAAATAAAAAAATAAAACTTCTCAAATAAAATTTGAAAAAGTAATTTTATCTATCACACTTATAAAAATTCTAAAAATTCAATGAAAAGAAAAATCTCAATTAAAATGAACAAAATTTAGACATGTAAGATGGAGATATATGAATGAACAGCAAGTATATAGAAAAGTGTTCAGTATTATTAACCATCAAGTAAATAAAAATCAAGGAGAAGGCAATGACAAACCACTCCAGTACTCTTGCCTGGAAAATCCCACGGATGGAGGAGCCTGGTAGGCTGCAGTCCATGGGATCACTAAGAGTCGGACACGACTGAACGACTTCATTTTCAATTTTCACTTTCATGCACTGGAGAAGGAAATGGCAACCCACTCCAGTGTTCTTGCCTGGAGAATCCCAGGGACAGGGGCGCCTGGTGGGCTGCCATCTATGGGGTCGCACAGAGTCGGACATGACTGAAGTGACTTAGCAGCAGCAGCAGCAAATGAAAATCAAACTCACAGTATTAGTTTTTTTTTTCTTTTTTAGCAAAGTTTTTATTAAATCATTTTTAAATGCAATATTAGTTTCTAATCCAGTTTCAATTTATGAATCTTTTTTTAAAATATAATTTTGACTTCAAATATTGGCAAGTATGTGGGGAAAGTATGAATTCTCATACATGGTTTTAGGTAATGAAAATGCAAGAGTTAGCTTAGAAATCTGCAGTTTGTTATAATGTTAAATATATAGTTATCTATGTTCCAGTAATTTCCCTCATAGATCTATTACTAGGGAAATTAATACATCTATACACATGCATGTTAAGTCACTTTAGTTGCACCCGACTCTTTGCAACACTATGGACTCCTCTGTCCATGGAATTCACCAAGGAAGAATATTGGAGTGGGTTGCCATGCCCTCTTCCAGAGGATCTTTCCAACCCAGGGATGGAAACTGCATCTCATCTCTTATGTCTCCTTCATTGGCAGGTGGGTTCTTTTCCCCCGGGAAGCCCCATATGCACACATACAGTTATATAGGAGTGTTAACACTAGACTTATTACAAGCCAAACTTCAAATACCCATCAGTAAGAGGATAGTTAAAGATGGGATATATGCATGCAGTCAATTATTGTATATCTGTATAAATGCAGCACAGATAAATTTCAATATCACTATGCTGAGTGAAAGACTACTTATTTGAAACTGTTTATTGTGTGATTCCACTTATATGAAATTCAGAAACAGGGAAAATTAGCTTATAGCAGCAGTAAGTGGAAGTTGAAGGATGTTGTTCAGCATTATAATGGGAGTAGCCTAGGGTTTAGGGATATTTGGGGGGGCATTTGAAATATCAGGGACCATTTTTGGTGTTCTATATCTTGATTTAGGTATTAGGAAAAAATGGCTCATTTACTAAAGCATACCTGTTTTTACATTTTAGATCCATCTTTAACTAGATCATCTTTAACTATGAATTTCCCTCTATTCTACATGAGGAAGTAACAGAGGAAGACAGCATGGGTAAATGTTACAAGAGGGAATATATTATTTTCTGTTATATTTTAATGTCTATGAAGTTGTGGTGAACATTATGCAAGAATGATGAGATAGCTCAGAAAACAGTACCATTTAGACTATTATTATTGTAACACATTGCACTGCAAGAATTATGTGTTTGTCGTATTAAAGGTCAATGTATGTATATCACTTAAAGATGAGCTTTAATTTCAAATCTTCTAGTCACCAATTACATGTTTTTGATCAAATGATACAGTTTGTCTTAGCTTGGTGTCTGGATGTGGGGATAGTAATATCTATATCATATAGGTCAAATGATATATTTTTAACCCAGGGCCTACTACTTATTTTACTGGAAAAATAAAAAAAAGAAGCTATGCAGCTATGATGACTCATTTACAAATTTATCGTGACTTTTTGAACTGTTCCAGTTTTGCTGAAATAGAACTCATACAGTAATGCCTTTATTGTTATTTAAATCACTGACTCTGTGAGTAAGTACTTTATGGCATGTAGGTCTTCATGGAACTCTACAGATCGTTTATGCTGCTTTCTTCCTTTCCTTAAATTATCCCTTACAAATTTTCCACTAGAGAATATGCAAAATACCCCGGAGAATTAGCAGGTACCACAGGCAATTTCTTTTTTAAATCTCTCAGATTATTTAAATTCCATACTACTTCCTCAGGAACATTACAAAGAAAGAGGAAAAGCATATATTCTCCCTACCCAAAGAAATATCAGAACTTAAGAGCAGAAAATCCAGTTCTTCATAAAGGTGAGCATATAAAAAAAAAAATTGATTTTGATAAAAACTCTGGTGTTGGTAATTTCCCTTGATTCTTAGATTCTGACTAAGGACACTTTAATGGTCTGCTTATTCTTTACACGACAAAAATGTCATTATTTCCTTTGCTAATTGGTTTCCCTGGAATAGGATGGTAGTTTTAAAGGCATTAATCCTATAACTTGACTGCATGTCATATATCCTTCAATTTGTGAAAGTCAAAAGTGCTATTTGGATATTGCAAGTGAAGAAGAAGTTACAGGTACCTGAAAATAATCATCACCAATTTAAATAAGAGAATCCACTTATGTTAGTATTTCCAGATAAAATACAGGCTGTTCAGTGGCATTTAAATTTCAGATCAACAACAAATACTTTTTAGTATTTGCTTAATATAATATTTGTTTTTTTATAAATATACCCAATGCAATATTTGGAAAATAATAACTTAAACTACGCAATATTCATGAAACATTGTATATACCTAAAATAATTTTATTTATTTTAAAATTGACTCTGAAGTGAAGTGAAGTGAAAGTTGCTCTGTTGTGTCCAACTCTTTGTGACCCCATGGACTATACAGTCCATGGAATTCTCCAGGCCAGAATATTGTGGGTATAACGGAATGGGTAGCTGTTCCCTTCTCCAGGGGATCTTCTCAACCCAGGGATTTAACCCAGGTTTCCCACTTTGCAGGGGAATTCTCTACCAGCTGAACCACTAGGGAAGCCCCCAAGTAATTTTAATATATGGATATGCATATTCTACTGTATGAAAATAACTCCCATGCATCAAAAAATAAAGAAAATCTCTCAGTCGTGTCCGACTCTTTGCGACCCCATGGACTGTAGCTTACCAGGCTCCTCTGTCCATGGGATTTTCCAGGCAAGAATACTGGAGTGGGTTGCCATTTCCTTTTCCAGAGGATCTTCCTGACATAGGAATCGAACCAGTGTCTCCTGCATTGTAGGCAGACACTTTACCATCTGAGCTACCAGCGAAGTCCTAAATTTGCATAATTTTTGTGTTTGTTTTTCTTGCTGGTTTCTTAGCACTTGTTTGTTTGTTTTTCAGAAAAGATTTTATAAACTTAGTGAGTAGACTGGTAAAAAAGTATAATGATTTTTTAAGAGTTATGAGAAAGTCATGAACCCCACGTAACTCCTAACTGCTATCACCAGGGCTGAAGGTTGAAAGATCAGTCATCCCGTTGCATGCTTTTTGTATTCTGTCTACTCTAAGTATTAGTTCTCAATGAAAGTGAAAAGTGAAAGTGAAGTCGCTCAGTCGTGTCCAACTCTTCGCGACCCCATGGACTGTAGCCTACCAGGCTCCTCCGTCCGTGGGATTCTCCAGGCAGGAGTACTGGAGTGGGGTGCCATTTCCTTCTCCAGGAGATCTTCCCGACCCGGGGATCGAACTGGGGTCTCCCGCATTGCAGGCAGACGCTTAGAAAATGTTGCACTAGGATATTAAAAAATGATCAGAGATATCTTTTCCCAAATAAGAAGAATCGGCAGGGTATCCCTATCTATTTAAGATATCGAAGCATTTCTTTTGGGTAAATAACCAGAAGTTGTAAGTTGAATCACATGGGGAATTGCTAATCAACAAATATAGTTTCATTTACATAAGATTGAATAAGACATAGAGATCCACTGTACAATATAGTACCTCTAATTAACAATACTGTACAATTGACCCATAAATCATTTAATGGGGCATATTGCATGCTATCGGAGAAGGCAATGGCAAGCCACTCCAGTACTCTTGCCTGGAAAATCCCATGGATGGAGGAGCCTGGTGGGCTGCAGTCCGTGGGGTCGCTAAGGGTCGGACACGACTGAGCGACTTCACTTTCACTTTTCACTTTCACACATTGGAGAAGGAAATGGCAACCCACTCCAGTGTTTTTGCCTGGAGAATCCCAGGGACAGGGGAGCCTGGTGGGCTGCTGTCTATGGGGTCACACAGTTGGACATGGCTGAAGTGACTTAGCAGCAGCAGCAGCAGCAGCAATGCATGCTATATATTCTTAAAGCAGAAAGTTAAAATCAAAATTAAAAAAAGAATGGGCAAGGTAAAAGCATCTGGAATTTAAGAAGGAGACAGTAACTGACACTGAGCGTGGAGACACCCTCAGTAAGCATTAGAATAGCCCCGCTCCAGTGCTCTCGCTCGGAAAACCCCATGACGGCGGAGCCTGGGGCGCTGCGGTCCATGGAATCGCTGAGAGTTGGAACAATACTGAGCGACTTCACTTTCACTTTTCACTTTCATGCACTGGAGAAGGAAATGGCAACCCACTCCAGTGTTCTTGCCTGGAGAATCCCAGGGACGGGGGAGCCTGGTGGCTGCCGTCTCTGGGGTCGCACAGAGTTGGACACGACTGAAGCGACTTAGCAGCAGCAGCAGCAGCAGCAGCACAGCTGAAGACTTCAGAGTCTTAGGACTGATACTAGAAATCTGAATTCCTTTGCTTAATCCAATGTGTCTCTCTTTGTACAATGAAACCCATGACAGCAGACCAGGCAACACCTGGTCCTTATCTATGCATGAGGGAAGAGCCTGAAAGCAGAGTGGGACTCGGTAGAGAAACAGCCATTTCCTTCTCCAGGGGATCTTTCAGGGATTGAACCTGGGTCTCCTGCATTGTGGGCTTCCCTGGTGGCTCAGAGGCTAACGCGTCTGCCTCCGATGCGGGAGACCCGGGTTCGATCCCTGGGTCGGGAAGATCCCCTGGAGAAGGAAATGGTAACCCACTCCAGTATTCTTGCCTGGAGAATCCCATGGATGGAGAAGCCTGGTAGGCTACAGTCCCCGGGGTCGCAAAGAGTCGGACACGACTGAGTGACTGAACAGAACAGAACTCCTGCATTGCAGGCAGATTCTTTACCACCTGGGCCACCACAGAAGCCCAGAGAAACAGCAGAAAATACTATCTAGGAAAGAGGAATAGAACTGGCTCAGCAGCCTTCAGTATTGCCTTTCTTTCTCAACCCCACTCCTTGGATTGGACTAGATTCCTGGTTTGATAAGAGAAAATAACAGCTAAGAATAAAAGGTTTATATTCTAGATTGTGTGCTCTTAGTTCAACTGGTACTTTTTTGTGTTTTTTTTTGGTAATTAATTAATTTTTTATTGGAGGCAAATTATTTTACAATATTATATTGGTTGGTTTTGCCATACATTGACATGAATTTGCCCCAGGTTTACATAAGTTCCCCCTCCTGAACCTCGCTCCCACCTCCTTCCTCCCTTTATCCTCCCTCTGGGTCATCCCCGCATGCCAGCTCCGAGCATCCTATAACATGCATCGACCCTGAACTAGTGATTCGTTTCACATATGACAACATACGTGTTTCAATGCCATTCTCCCAAATCATCCCACCCTCACCCTCTCCCACAGAGTCCCAAAGACTGTTCCATACATCTGTGTCTCTTTTGCTGTCTTGTATACAGGGTTATCATTTGCATCTTTCTAAATTCCATATATATGCGTTAGTATACTGTATTGGTGTTTTTCTTTCTGGCTTACTTCACTCTGTATAATAGGCTCCAGTTTCATCCACCTCATTAGAACTGATTCAAATGTATTCTTTTTAATGGCTGAGTAATACTCCATTGTGTATATGTACCAAAGCTTTCTTATCGATTCGTCTGCAGATGGACATCTAGGTTGCTTCCATGTCCTAGCTATTATAAACAGTGCTGCAATGGACATTGGAGTACATGTGTCTCTTTCAATTCTGGTTTCCTCGGTGTGTATGCCCAGGAGTGCGATTACTGGATCATATGGCATCAACTGGTACTTTTGAATGTCAGTAGGCAAGCCACTCCAGTACTCTTGCCTAGAAAATCCCATGGATGGAGGAGCTTGGTAGGCTGCAGTCTGTGGGGTCGCTAAAGGTCAGACACGACTGAGCGACTTCACTTTCACTTTTCACTTTCATGCATTGGAGAAGGAAATGGCAACCCACTCCAGTGTTCTTGCCTGGAGAATCCCAGGGACGGGGGAGCCTGATGGACTGCTGTCTGTGGGGTCGCACAGAGTCAGAGACGACTGGAGTGACTTAGCAGCAGCAGCAGGGAAACAGAAAGATTGAGATGGAAATTTAGATTTCAAAAAGGCTGTCCAATGTGATATGAACAGAAAAAATGATATGTATCTGATTGTAGAATGCATTGAAAACAAAGCCAAAGCTTTTTCAATTATTCTAAAAATAGCTCAGATTACATGCTACCCCAAAGTTTTTTAATGACTGTTATCTGACTATCAGCTAATATGAATCATGACGTGGAGACCAGAAGGATACAATAGTCCATGACAGTGTTAATGCAAGCTTGACCTAAGGAGGTAGGTGACGGGGTGCTTAGGATGGCAAATATCATGAAAATTGGCAAAAGAAAAAAAAAAAACAAACCACAATGTGGAACTCTGACAGAAAATTAGAGGATGGATACAATGTTTGTGCTTTACAGTGGCTACTTTTTAATATTTATTTTTTTCCATTTAGGAAAAGTATATAAGCTGGAGTAAACTAGATTTCAGCAGAAGTAGACAAGCTGACATAATTTGGAAACATGATTTCAGGAAACTCCACCTCAGGAATTGCTCTTGTCATCTAACAACAATCCAAGAAAATAATTACTTAGAAGTTTGTAACCACATTTTCTTTTCTTTCCCAAATAGATTAATTTCCAAACTCATACATGGCTAATGGAAATTTCACCCGAGTCACTGAGTTTATTCTCACAGGAATTTCGGAATGTCCAGACCTCCAGATCCCACTCTTTGTCTTCCTGGTCATCTAAAGATTGACTGTGACAGGGAACCTAAGCATCATCACCTTCACCAGTGTGGGCTCCCGACTTCAGACCCCCATATATTTCTTCCTCAGGCACTTGGGCCATTATCTACCTTGGCAATTCAACTGTCATTGCTCCTAAAATGCTGATCAACTTCTTAGTAAAGAAACACACCACCTCCTACTGTGAATGTGCCATTCAGCTAGGCGGGTTCTTGGTTTGCATCGCAGCTGATATTTTCATGTTAGCTCTGATGGCCTATGGCCACTATGTGGCCATTTGTCACCCCTGCTCTACATGGCAGTGGTGTCTCGGTGGATCTGCCTTCTGCTAGTTTCCCTCACATACCTCCATAGCTTTTCCACATCGATTGTGACTTTGTTTTCTGTATTCTCAATGGCTTATTGCTCTTTTAATGTAATCAATCATTTTTACTGTGATACTGTCCCTTTCTTAGCATTGCCCTGCTCCGATACTTCCTTTCCAGAAACAGTAGTATTCATATCTGCATCTAAAAACTTGATGTTTTCCATAACTGTAGTTGTAGCATCTTATTTCAACATCATTTTGTCCATTCTAAGGATACATTCATCAGAAGGAAGGAAAAGAGCCTTCTCCACATGTGCTTCACATATGACAGCTGGGTCAGTCTTCTATGGAACTCTGCTTTTCATGTATTTTCAGCCTCGAGATAACCATTCATTAGAAACCGATAAAATGTCTTCAGTGTTTTATACACTGGTGATTCCCATGCTGAATCCCAGGATTTACAGCCTGAGGAACAAGGACATGAAGGCTTCCTTGAAGAGATTTCTGACAAATGTGTGTTGCTGATGTCTTTTAGAACTCTATAGGTCAATGAAGAGATGGTTAAGATAGGCTGCCATTGTGTGGAGGGGATTCTTACATCATTAGAAGCTAAAGGAATGGGCTATTTTCCCATTTTACAATTTCTATTTTGCGGAAAGGTCCTAGTTTGCACCATTCAAATAGAAATCTTGAATACAACCCAGGTTTTCTGATCTAAGAAACAAAAATGTTTGAGCCAATGGTTACAGAAATTTGGGGACTAAATTGAAGAAAAGAGCCAGTGAAAGTCAGATCCTTATTCTTTGTATGAATTTTCCAGTTCACTGATTCCGATGCATATGGCTGTGGGGGACAATTCCAGTACCCCAGAAAAAGGATAAAATATGAACTAGTATTTATGAAATCACCCATGAGGCAGAGTCTGTAGTTTAACACAAACCTTGTTAATTAAAAAAAAAAAAAAGAAAAAAAAAAGAAAAAGAACAAATAAAATCAACTCACTTAAGAAGATGACAGTACTCAGATATCTTCAGAGCAGAGTGTCACCATGTCCAAAACAGACTCCAGATTTCCTAACACACCAGTATATTCAATGCAACAAAATTAGAGTAATGTTTGAAGTGACAGGGCTTCCCTGGTGGGTCAGATGATAAAGAACCTGCCTGCAGTGTGAGAGACCTGAGTTTGGCCCCTGGGTTGGGAAGATCTCCTGGAGCTGGGCAGGGCAATCCATTCCAGTATTCTTGGGGCTTTCCTGGTGTCTCAGAGGGTAAAGCATCTGCCTGCAATGCAGGAGACCCGGGTTCGATCTCTGGGTCGGGAAGATTCCCTGGAGAAGGAAATGGCAACCCACTCCAATATTCTTGCCTGGAGAATCCCATGGACATAGGAGCCTCATAGGCTATAGTCCACGGGGTCGCAAAGAATTGGACATGACTGAGAGACTTCACTGTCTTTTCTTTCTTTCTTTTGAAGTGATGACAGATTCTCAGTTTTCCTGCTTCCTTTCCTGTCTTTAGAATGTTCCTCTCTGTGCCTTAGCCTGCAATTTTATCAGTTTTATGGCCTCTCATACCCACTTCATCTCCTGCATTCCAAACTGCTTTGCCTGGAACTTTTTGGAGGGAGAGGGTTTTCCACACTTTCTACTGATCGCACAACTCTGTGTTGTATCACTGTAGCGAATTGAGACAGAACTAAACAGAAACATCAGAAGCAAGAAAGTCTAGGGAAAAAAATCTGAAAAAGTAGTTTTATCTAGCAAACTTTAATATTCAAAAAATCAATAAAAAGAAGAAAATAATTAAAATGGACAAATATTAAAACTGTAAGATGTGGGTATATGAATAACCAAGTACATAGAAAAGTGTCCACTTTCACTAGCCGACAAGTAAACAAAAATTCAACTAACAATGACATTATTTTATCCCAGCTCCATTTATAAGTTATTTAAAAAATATCTACCTTAAATATTGCTAAGGAGATGGGGAAAACAGAATTCTCATACATGGCTTTTGGTAATGTAAAATGTTACCATAAGTTCAGAAAGTTAGCAGGTTCTTATAAAGTTAAATATGCATCTGTTTATGTTACAGTAATTATTTCTTAGATCTATAACTAGTAAAAATAATTCATATATACACACAAATGCTAAAGTAGGAAGTCAAGAAACACCTGGAGTAACAGACAAATTTGGCATTGGAGTACACAGTGAAGCAGGACAAAGGCTAATAGAGTTCTGCCAAGAGAACGCACTGGTCCTAACCAATGTGGTTCTTTGTAGGAATTCTCTTCCTGGATTGTATGTGGCTGCTATCTAACTGTGCTCACATGGCCTCTTCTGTGTGTGTATGGGAGAGTGTGATGTTTGTGTGTGTTTATGTGTAAAAGTTGGAAAAATCTCATGCAATTTCCTCAAAATTAAAGTAAGAATATTAACGAGTGGAAACAGAAGTCAGAGTGTAACACAACTGGAAGCAGCCTTCTCAAGCCTAGTTCTTCTCAAGCAGAGTTACACCACATGTATGAAATGCTCAAACCAGGACCAGAACTTGCTGCTGGTGCGACGCCTGTCCACCAGCTCAAAATCCATTTCAGGTCCCTCCGTAGTCACTAAGCAACCAATGTGGGCAAAATCCTAACATTAAAAGTCAAAGGTCTTAAAAAGGCTTTTTCCACAATTCTCTACATATTAAACTGCCACCTAATATCCTCTTGTTGCCAGAGTAGTGTGACTAGGTTATACAAACATGTGCAAATATTTCTGTTTTGAGTTCTCACACAGAATTCTTCACACCAAGCTACTAAACAAGTACACCTGCTGGAACACATGTTGGAGGGGTTCTGTCTGAGACGGTGTCATGGAGGAGGGGTGGGGCAGGGTGGCGCTGTCTGTCTGTGTACAGAGGAGAGGTGAGGCCCACAGGAGGCCTGAACCTTCAGCACTCTTCTGTTTTCACAATGACCATTAGGTAGTTTCTCATAAATCATGACACCCACAGACACAACCGCCAGAAACATCAGGATTCTACACGGTTACACAGCTCGGGCCTGAGGACCTGACAGTGAGCAAACACCACTCGACTTGTCTGTCGACAAGTGGATCACTGTCACACATCCCTGTCAAGGAGCGGAATGTCAGCAAACCAGAGAAGATGGCCAGGTAAGCTGCCTCAGCAGAGCCCACAGAGCATGCTCCCATCTCTCCGAGAGAACGGGCTCCACAAACGTCATCCAGACTCGCTTGAGTGAATCAGAAGGAAATTTCAACATCGTCAGGAATACATTCGAAGGCAGGTTGGGGGGATGAACTGGGACACTGGGGTTGATATATATATACACTGCTGATACTACGCATCAAGTCAACAGTGAGTAACGACCTAGTGTACAACACAGGGAAGTCTCCTCAGTGCTCTGTGGTGAAGGAAATGGGTAGGAAATCTAAACAACAGGGATATATGTAGAGATATATATACATATATATATATGACTGACTCACTTCGCTCTATAGCAGAAATTGACCCAGCAGTGTAAAGCAACTACACGTCAAGAAATGAATGAATGGATGAAAGAATTTTTAAAAAGGAACACACTGGGTACCCTAGAACTTGTAGATATGAGGAGTCCACGGTGCAGAACAGCTCAAGGGCTACCCTCATGTTGGTCCACTGCCAATGAACTGCCTGGACCAGGCCTCGTCTACCCCAGAGACCTCGACACAGAGGAGGGGAGGCAGCCAGTTGCGGTCTCTCCAGAGCTCTAACTCACGCAGCCATCCCGAGGCTGAGATCACTGGGAGAACAAGGGACCCACAACCACCTCAGGGCAACAGACAGGGCCGCCGTCACTCACTTTACGGACATCCCGCTGCAGTTTCGTGTTCACTTCCTCGGACTTGAGGAGTTTCTTCCTGGCCGTGTCCAGGTCCTCCTCCAGCTCTGTCACGTGGGCAGAGAGGGCTGCCAGTCTCTCTTTCATCTGGCTTTGCTCCCGCGACTGCTTGTCTATGACTTCCTGGAGCTTGCTCATTTAGCCAGGTCTTGCTCATGGCTTAGAGAGCCGTTGGACGATCTCTAAGGGGGAAAGGAAGCCTTAGACAGCCTTGTTTTGGGAGGGAGGGAACACAGCACTTCCGGGAAATTGGTGAGGTCAAAACTGCCTTCTGCGCTCTGGGAGCTCACAGGACCCTCATGGCCGCTCAGACCTACATGGTGCATTGGTGAGAGGTCCCAACAGCCCCGCACAGACTGGGTGGTAAGACAAGAACCATGGTAAGATAAGAAGATCTCACTCAGAGTGAGACCGAGGACTTGCCTTTTCACTGGCGCTTGGCATGCTTTCTTGCTTGTGATTTACATCAAGCACCCCGTCCATTAGTATATTTTCCTGGTTATTCTGCTCTTTAAGAATCATCTGCTAAAACCAAAAATTTGAATCAGAGTAAAGAAATGAGTAAAGACAGCAAAACTCCACTTGGAAAAATTCAACTCTAAACTGAAAACACAACATGAAAATACATGGTGATGCTTATCCATGCTGATTAGAACCAGGTGATCAGAGTCAGAATCTGTTTTCTCCTGGACAAAGGGGGCACTTAGGAGATCCTGTGTCTCTGAGCCACAAGTCTAGTTGACTAGTCATTAAAATAACCCAGGTGGGCTTATCAATCAGAAAGATAAATAACATGTGATGCCCCCCACTATAGCCTTCATACTTTTTTATTTTTAATTTTTTAAATTATTTAAAATAATTTTTTATTATACTTTTATAAAATGAAAGGATACAAATGACAAACCCTTAACTGAAATTACACGATGACTGATCAAACTTACCTCTTTATGTGTGGCACCTAATTCTTCTTCTAACAAACTACACCTTTGAAGTGCTACTTGTAATCGCTCTCTCAATTCAAATAAAAGGGGTCGAGTCACCGCGTGTTGATATGTGTATACACGTTAATGCACTTCTCATTCTATACTCACCCTAATACATGGCTACTGTAACAGAATAGCTTTAATGGCTCTCATTGATCTTAACGTCAAGAAAATCTGCTTGTTAACAGCTTTAAATTCTAAGTTTGAGAAAACAAAATGTTATCCTAAATTAATTCTATTACCCAGTTTTTAAGTGAAAATTGATATACAGAATATAATAAACTTTGAGAAATTTACGACAACTAATACTTTTTAACTGGGGCTTCCCAGGTGGCTCAGTGGTAAGGAATCCGCCTGCCAATGCAAGAGGGCAGGTACGATCCCTGGGTCGGGAAGATCCCCTGGAGTAGAAGATGGCCACCCACTCCAGTATTCTTGCCTGGAAAGCCCCATTAAGAGAGGAGAATGGTGGGCTACAGTCCACAGGGTCGCAAAGACTCGGACATGATTGAACATGTACTCAGGCAACATTTTTTAACCATATAAAACTCTGACTTCTTACAGAATAAAATGTATTTATAAGAATTCAAGAGGCTCAAAAGTCAACTAGTTACATAAATACATGCATCATCTACCTCACGAGGCAACAAGTGTACAAATCCAGGAGGCCGGGTGGCTGGTACCTTCTCATCCAGAGCTTTGTGGTGTTCGAAGAGAGATTTCAGCGCCCTGAGCACCTCCACCTCGCTGGTCATGCCGGCTGGGGGCTGCGCCTGCTGCTTGCCCGCCTTCATCTGGAGGGACGGCGCCTACCGGGAAACCAGGCACTCCAGGTGCTCCAGCAGCAGCTGCAGTGTGGGGCCAAAGGAGCACCTTTAACCTCATACTTGATTCAGGGCCGGTAACTCCTCTCAGCCTCAAGCTAAAGCCAAAACCACGCTAAGGCACGTCTGAATCCCGCCAGTTCAGTCTAAAGTTAGAGTGGACTTCCGCAGTGGCCCAGTAGTTAAGACTCCACACTTCTGCAGGGGTCATGGGTTTTAATCCCTGGTCGGGGAACTAAGATCCCACACAAAATGTAGCATGGACAAAAATGTAAGTTAAGAGAACTCCCCCCTCAAATGTACTACAATTAATTACTTTAGCTCTCATCGTAAATTTGAAGCAAGGTATGAGAACCCCGAACTGATCCACCCCAGTCTGCTCAGTGGGAAGATGTGAAAAATGACTTGAAAAGCAGACAGAGTTTAAAGTCAGCAACACGGAGCCCAGTGGTGACACCCGTGGGGCAAATGTCAACATGTGAGAATCCCCCTACTGACCCTGGTGGTGCTCCTTTCCTCATTCAGGTCGGCGATTTCTTCTTCTCTTTCCAGAAGCTGCTCCCTGTATATATTTAGCTCCTCAGTAGGAGTTGGAAACTTGTAGAAAACAATTAAATGAGTGACTAAATGCAAACACAAATTAGAAAGAGAGCGAGACACTGAAGACTGACCCTGTCAAGTCTCTCCAGGCTCTACACAAAGGATCTCCCTGCCCCCCAGAGAAGAGGGGGTCCGCCAACCCCAAGACCACACACACCACCACAACTCAGACAGGCCTTCAACCTCCACCTCGACTTGGCAGGCACGTGGTGAGGGAGAACCCAGAATCCAAGCCTGCCTTCTCAAGACCCAGGGATGTCCAAGAAACGTTCCTAAACATGAACCTAACAACAAAGTGGATAAAGAGATTCTTAAACGACACACAGACAAGTGACCTAGAACCACTGGGGAGAGTGAAGAAGAAAGGTAAGGTCTACAATGTCACCAGGCTTTATAGTGTTCCTCTGGGAAAAAGGCCATCTGTTAGCCTGACTCCACTGAAGTCACCCAGTCATGCAATAAACTGGTTAAAATGTTAAATTCATGTTACATGTATTTTACCACAATTTGCGTGCACGTGGGGCAGTCCACATGGTGAACTTGCTCAAATTGAACCACACGGCATCATTCATTATTCTGTTTTTCTCGGCACAAATACAAAATCCTGGGCTATGTATCCCCTATTCAGTTCAGTTCAGTTCAGTTGCTCAGTCGTGTCCGACTCTTTGCGACCCCATGAATCACAGCAGGCCAGGCCTCCCTATCCATCATCAACTCCCGGAGTTCACTCAAACTCATGTCCATCGAGTCGGTGATGCCATCCAGCCATCTCATTCTCTGTTGTCCCCTTCTCCTCCTACCCCTAATCCTCCCAGCATCAGAGTCTTTTCCAGTGAGTCAACTCTTCGCATGAGGTGGCCAAATTATTGCAGTTTCAGCTTTAGCAACAGCCCTTCCAATGAACACCCAGGAATGATCTTCTTTAGAATGGACTGGTTGGATCTCCTTACAGTCCAAGGGACTCTCAAGAGTCTTCTCCAACACCACAGTTCAAAAGCATCAATTCTTTGGTGCTCAGCTTTCTTTGTAGTGCAACTCTCACATCCATACATGACCACTGGAAAAACCATAGCCTTGAGTGGATGGACCTTAGTTGGCAAAGTAATGTCTCTGCTTTTTAATATGCTATCTAGGTTGGTCATAACTTTCCTTCAAAGGAGTAAGCGTCTTTTAATTTCATGGCTGCAATCAGCATCCATAGTGATTTTGGAGCCCAGAAAAATAAAGTCTGACACTGTTTCCACTGTTTCCCCATCTATTTCCCATGCAGTGATGGGACCAGATGCCATGATCTTAGTTTTCTGAATGTTGAGCTTTAAGCCAACATTTACATTATCCTCTTTCACTTTCATCAAGAGGCTTTTTAGTTCTTCTTCACTTTCTGCCATAAGGGTGGTGTCATCTGCATATCTGAGGTTACTGATGTTTCTCCCAGCAATCCTGATTCCAGCTTGTGCTTCTTCCAGCCCAGCGTTCCTCATGATGTACTCTGCATAGAAGTTAAATACTCAGGGTGACAATATACAACCTTGACGTACTCCTTTTCCTATTTGGAACCAGTCTGTTGTTCCATGTCCAGTTCCGACTGTTGCTTCCTGACCTGCATACAGGTTTCTCAACAGGCAGGTCAGGTGGTCTGGTATTCCCATCTCTTTCAGAATGTTCCACAGTTTATTGTGATCCACATAGTCAAAGGCTTTGGCATAGTCAATAAAGCAGAAATAGATGTTTTTCTGGAACTCTCTTGCTTTTTCCATGATCCAGCAGATGTTGACAATTTGATCTCTGGTTCCTCTGCCTTTTCTAAATCCAGCTTGAACATCTGGAAGTTCACGGTTCACATATTGCTGAAGACTGGCTTGGGGAATTTTGAGCATGACTTTACTAGCGTGTGAGATGAGTGCAACTGTGTAGTAGTTTGAGCATTCTTTGGCATTGCCTTTTTTGGGATTGGAATGAAGACTGACCTTTTCCAGTCCTGTGGCCACTGCTGAGTTTTCCAAATTTACTGGCATATTGAGTGCAGCACTTTCACAGCATCATGTTTCAGGATTTGAAATAGCTCAGCTGGAATTCCATCACCTCCATTAGCTTTGTTTGTAGTGATGCTTTCTAAGGCTCGCTTGACTTCACATTCCAAGATGTCTGGCTCTAGGTGAGTGATCACACCATCGTGATTATCTTGGTCATGAAGATCTTTTTTGTACAGTTCTTCTGTGCATTCTTGCCACCTCCTCTTAGTATCTTCTGCTTCTGTTAGGTCCATACCACTTCTGTTCTTTTGAGCCCATCTTTGCATGCAATGTTCCCTTGGAATCTCTAATTTTCTTGAAGAGATCTCTTGTCTTTCCTCTTCTGTTGTTTTCCTCTATTTCTTTGCATTGATCACTGAGGAAGGCTTTCTTATCTCTCCTTGCTATTCTTTGGAACTCTGCATTCAGATGCTTGTATCTTTCCTTTTCTCCTTTGCTTTTCGCCTCTCTTCTTTTCACAGCTATTTGTAAGGCCTCCTCAGATAGCCATTTTGCTTTTTTGCATTTCTTTTCCATGGGGATGGTCTTGGTCCCTGCCTCCTGTACAATGTCACAAACCTCTGTCCATAGTTCATCAGGCACTCTATCAATCAGATCTAGTTCCTTAAATCTCTTTCTCACTTCCACTGTATAATCATAAGGGATTTGATTTAGGTCATATCTGCATGGTTTAGTGGTTTTCCCTTCTTTCTTCAATTTTTATCCCCTATTACATACTGAGTATTCAGCACCCAGAACAGTACCGTACACTTGTAAGAGGCATGTAGTAGACATGTGAAGCTATGAGGGTGTATGTTATACACGTAAGCAGTAGGTACCCATCATTAAAATCCTGGACACACTGGTCTGTGCTTTGTAAGATGGGGACGTTAAGGGGTTTAGCCTTTCTGCTTCAAGGACTGACTCTCTAGCTCAGTCCACGTGCCCCAGAGACTCCTCCAGCCAGTGTTTCCCTTCTTGTGGGGCCCCCGCCCATCCTCCATGCAGCACGTGCACAACCTCTTACAAGGTCAACCTGCTGGGGTCGATCCTGCACCCTAAGGCCAAAACGCCCTGGCTGGCAGGGCCCACAACCAGGCTAACAAAAGGAAACACAACCCCAACGCTTCGGGGTGAGGGCTGATCCGAGAGGCCCAGCCCCTGGCTGCTCTCACCTCAGGCCACTCTGCTTCCAGGACTTGGTCCGAGGCCAAGTTCTTCCGTGTCTTGGCCTTTGCTTTGGGGTTGCAGAACTGGAATAACGCCCACAGGCGGGCCCTTCTGTGACCCATCCTCACGGATGGGGGCAGCCCCCCACGCGGGGCAACTGCTGTTTCATGGTAGGATACCTCAGGTCCTGAGCTATCATCACCGATCTCACACTATGACCACCACTATTCACACTACGACCATCGCTCTCAAGCACACCTCTCTCACACACCGCTCTCTCACACACCGCTCTCACACTATGACCACTACTCTCACACTATGACCACTACTCTCACACTATGACCACCAGCACCACTGTCTCAAGGAGAAATGGCACGAAGGCTCTGCTCCCAGCACGTCTCCCAGGAGTCCGGAACCAGAACCCACTCAGTCACAAGGGGCTCCGTGGTAACAGGGGGGCTGGGCTCAGGCCCACCATCAAGGGTGCCGAGAGGGGAGAGGGGCTGCCAAAAAGATGGCAGGTGAGTGTGGGTTGCGGGAGAAGGAAGGCCGTGCCCACAGCTCAGACCCACCGCCAAACATGATCCCGCAAGGTACTGGGTCACAGTCGAAGCAAACAGTTTAAACTGCTTCAGAAATCACCACCGCTAGGAATGAGCACGTCTTCTAAGTGGGCTTCTGCCCCCTCCACCCCCCAAACAAGCCTCCAGTGAGGCTACGGAAAGGGCACCCGTGAACTCAAGGGCGCCAGCTGCCCCTCACTCTCACCCTGAGCTCAGTCCTCCCTGACTGACTCCCTTACTCGAGCTCAGTAAAGGCTTGACCAACCTCGCTCCAGGCACTTAAAATGAACCCACAGTGGGTACAGGGGTTCATTCAACCTGCTGCGAACTTGCCCTCTTAACTTCGACCCTGGACTGCCAGATGACTATGCCCCGTGGGGGCTCTATGGTGGAGGTTCTGGGTGTCCCTGACTCGAGCCGTGACAGCCAGCGCCTCCCAGATCCTGCCAGGTGCTGCCCCCCCCAGAGTCTCCCACCCCCTCTCCTGGCCCCACTCCCACCCTCGCGGCTCTCCACTCGCCAGGGCACAGGCCACACTGCTCCTGGCTCAGCCCGGACCTCTGCTGTCACTTGAGGACCTCAGTCCCCAGGGTGCTTGGGGTACTATATCTACCCATTTCAGCAATTACAGACTCTAGGAGAGACAGAGGACAGTTTGGGGTCCCGCCCGCAGTTCACCCTGAACATGTTCTCTTTTGTTGGCTTTATCTACTGGAGTTCTCTGAGATGTCTTTTAAAAACCTCAACTGTTGCTTTCACAAAGACTGTAAAATCACTGTGCTCAACTTTAAGAATAAAATCTTCATTTTCAACCTTAAAATGAAACTGGAGGGAAGACTAAAAGCAGTCATTTTTTTTCAAACTGAAAAAGAAAACCCACATGTGACCACATCACAGAACACAGGTCATGTAACCACTCCCTCTTCAGCCTTCTCCACCCCCAACAGCCTGTCATCACAAGGCTGGCCCTGGGCCGGCAGGGGCAGGGGAAGAGGTCAGACCGGCTCCTCTGTCCCCAGGCTGCGTGGGCCGCTTGCTCCACCTTCTTCCCAAGTTCACATGGCACTGAAACAGCCCGGGCAAGCTGGGGATTCTGATGAGAAACACAATTGTAGGTACTAGGCAAGGACCCCTGGTTCTTGTTTCAGTTAAGTTCAGTTCAGTCGCTCAGTCGTGTCCGACTCTTTGTGACCCCATGAATCACAGCACGCCAGGCCTCCCTGTCCATCACCAACTCCCAGAGTTCACTCACTTGTTTACCCTGGTAGCAAATAAAGATGATCAATACAATTACTGTGACTGTTACATGTGGCTTCAGACAAGACACCCTGGGCGTCCCTACTTCCAGTTACAAATGCAAGCACCTTGTAGGTCAGCCCACCAAGACCTAGAAAAGCTAAATACAGTTTATTTTATTATTTTTATTTTTTTTATTGGAGGGTGATTATTTTACAATATTATATTGGTTGGTTTTGCCATACATTGTCATGAATCTGCCCCGGGTGTATATGAGTTCCCCTTTCTGAAGCCCCTCCCACCTCCCTCCTCTCCTTATCTTCCCTCTGGGTCATCCCCGTACACCAGCACGGAGCATCCTGTATCATGCATTGACCCTGAACTGGCGATTCGTTTCACATATGATAATATACATGTTTCAATGCCATTCTCCCACCCTCACCCTCTACCACAGAGTCCCAAAGACTGCTCTATACATCTGTATCTCTTTTACTGTCTCGTATACAGGGTTATCATTTCCATCTTTCTAAATTCCATATATATGCGTTAGTATTTGGCCTTGGAGCAAGGAATGAAGCAGAGCAAAGGCTAGTAGAGTTTTGTCAAGATAATGCACTGGTCATAGCAAACACCCTCTTCCAACAACACAAGAGAAGACTTTACACATGGACATCACCAGATGGTCAACACCGAAATCAGATTGATTATATTCTTTGCAGCCAAAGATGGATAAGCTCTATACAGTTAGCAAAAACAAGACCAGGAGCTGCCTGTGGCTCAGATCATGAACTCCTTATTGCCAAATTCAGTCTTAAATTGAAGAAAGTAGGGAAACCACTAGACCATTCAGATATGACATAAATCAAATCCCTTATGATTATACAGTGGAAGTGAGAAATAGATTTAAGGGACTAGATCTGATAGATAGAGTGCCTGATGAACTCTGGATGGAGGTTCGTGACATTGTACAGGAGACAGGGACCAAGACCATCCCCATGGAAAAGAAATGCAAAAAAGCAAAATGGCTGTCTGAGGAGGCCTTACAAATAGCTGTGAAAAGAAGAGAATCGAAAAGCAAAGGAGAAAAGGAAAGATATAAGCATCTGAATGCAGAGTTCCAAAGAATAGCAAGGAGAGATAAGAAAGCCTTCCTCAGTGATCAATGCAAAGAAATAGAGGAAAACAACAGAATAGGAAAAACAAGAGATCTCTTCAAGAAAATTAGAAATTCCAAGGGAACATTTCATGCAAAGATGGGCTCGATAAAGGACAGAAATGGTATGGACCTAACAGAAGCAGAGGATATTAAGAAGATGTGGCAAGAATACACAGAAGAACTGTACAAAAAAGATCTTCATGAACAAGATAGTCACGATAACGTGATCACTGACCTAGAGACAGACATCTTGGAATGTGAAGTCAAGTGGGCCTTAGAAAGCATCACTACGAACAAAGCTAGTGGAGGTGATGGAATTCCAGTGGAGCTATTTCAAATCTTGAAAGATGATGCTGTGAAAGTGCTGCATCCAATATGCCAACAAATTTGGAAAACTCAGCAGTGGCCACAGGAATGGAAAAGGTCAGTCTTCATTCCAATCCCAAAGAAAGGCAATGCCAAAGAATGCTCAAATTGCTGCACAACTGCACTCATCTCACACACTAGTAAAGTCATGCTCAAAATTCTCCAAGCCAGGCTTCAGCAATATGTGAACCGTGAACTCCCAGATGTTCAAGCAGGTTTTAGAAAAGGCTTAGGCACCAGAGATCAAATTGAGAACATCCACTGGATCATGGAGAAAGCAAGAGAGTTCTAGAAAAACATCTATTTCTGCTTCATTGACTATGCCAAAGCCTTTGACTGTGTAGATCAAAATAAACTGTGGAACATTCTGAAAGAGATGGGAATACCAGACCACCTGACTTGCCTCTTGAGAAACCTGTATGCAGGTCAAGAAGCAACAGTCAGAACTGGACATGGAACAACAGACTGGTTCCAAATAGGAAAAGGAGTACGTCAAGGTTGTATATTGTCACCTTGCTTATTTAACTTATATGCAGAGTGCATCATGAGGAACGCTGGGCTTGAAGAAGCACAAGCTGGAATCAAGATTGCCAGGAGAAATATCAATAACTTCAGATATGCAGATGAGACTACCCTTATGGCAGAAAGTGAAGAGGAACTAAAAAGCCTCTTGATGAAAGTGAAAGAGGAGAGTGAAAAGGTTGGCTTGAAGCTCAACATTCAGAAAACAAAGATCATGGCATCTGGTTCCATCACTTCATGGGAAATAGATGGAAAAACAGTGGAAACAGTGTCAGATTTTATTTTTTTGGGCTCGAAAATCACTGCAGATGCTGATTGCAGCCCGGAAATTAAAAGACACTTACTCCTTTGAAGGAAAGTTATGACCAACATTGATAGTATATTAAAAAGCAGAGACATTGCTTTGCCAACCAAGGTCCGTCTAGTCAAGGCCATGGTTTTTCCCGTGGTCATGTATGGATGTGAGAGTTGGACTGTGAAGAAAGCTGATCGCCGAAGAATTGATGCTTTTGAACTGTGGTATTGGAGAAGACTCTTGAGAGTCCCTTGTACTGCAAGGAGATCTAATCAGTCCATTCTAAAGGAGATCAATCCTTGGTGTTCATTGGAAGGACTGATGCTAAAGCTGAAACTTTAGCAATACTTTGGCCACCTCATGCAACAAGTTGACTCACTGGAAAAGACTCTGATGCTAGGAGGGATTGGAAACAGGAGGAGAAGAGGCTGACAGAGAATGAGATGGCTGGATGGCATCACCGACTCGATGGACATGAGTTTGGGTGAACTCCGGGAGTTAGTGATGGACAGGGAGGCCTGGCGTGCTGTGATTCATGGGGTTGCGGAGAGTCGGACACGACTGAACAACTGAACTGAACTGATACTGTATTGGTGTTTTTCTTTCTGGCTTACTTCACTATGTATAATAGGCTCCAGTTTCATCCACCTCATTAGAACTGATTCAAATGCATTCTTTTTAACGGCTGAGTAATACTCCATTGAGTATATGTACCAAAGCTTTCTTATCGATTCGTCTGCAGATGGACATCTAGGTTGCTTCCATGTCCTCGCTATTATAAACAGTGCTCTGATGAACATTGGAGTACACGTGTCTCTTTCAATTCTGGTTTCCTTGGTGTGTATGCCCAGGAGTGCAATTGCTGGATCATATGGCTGTTCTATTTCCAGTTTTTGAAGGAATCTCCCCACTGTGCTCCATAGAGGCTGTACTAGTTTGCATTCCCACCAACAGTGTAAGAGGGTTCCTTTCTCTCCACACCCTTTCCAGCATTTATTGCATGTAGACTTTTGGATAGCAGCCATTCTGACTGGTGTGTAATTGTATCTCATTGTGGTTTTGATTTGCATTTCTCTGATTATGAGTGATGACATTTTTCACAGAGCTAGAACAAATAATCTCACAATTTGTATGGAAATACAAAAAACCTCGAATAGCCAAAGCATTCTTGAGGAAGAAAAATGGAACTGGGGGAATCAACCTGCCAGACTTCAGGCTCTACTACAAAGCCACAGTCATCAAGACAGTATTGTACTGGCCTAAAGACAGAAATATAGATCAGTGGAACAAAATAGAAAGCCCAGAGATAAATCCACGCACCTATGGACACCTTATCTTTGACAAAGGAGGCAAGAATATAACATGGAGAAAAGACAGTCTCTTTAACAAGTGGTGCTGGGAAAACTGGTCAGCCACTTGTAAATGAATGAAACTAGAACATTTCCTAACACCATACACAAAAGTAAAATCAAAATGGATTGAAGATCTAAATGTAAGACCAGAAACTATAAAACTCCTAGAGGAGAACATAGGCAAAACACTCTCTGACATAAATCACAGCAGGATCCTCCATGACCCACCTCCCAGGATACTGGAAATAAAAGCAAAAATAAGCAAATGGGACTTAATTAAAATCAAAAGCTTCTGCACAGCAAAGGAAACTATAAGTAAGGTGAAAAGACAGCCTTCAGAATGGGAGAAAATAATAGCAAATGAAGCAACTGATAAAGGATTAATCTCCAAAATATACAAGCAGCTCCTGCAACTCAATTCCAGAAAAATAAATGACCCAATCAAAAAATGGGCCAAAGAACTAAACAGACATTTCTCCAAAGAAGACATGCTGCTGCTGCTTCTGCTAAGTCACTTCAGTTGTGTCCGACTCTTTGTGACCCCATAGACGGAAGCCCACCAGGCTCCCCATCCCTGGGATTCTCCAGGCAAGAACACTGGAGTGGATTGCCATTTCCTTCTCCAATGTGTGAAAGTGAAGTTGCGCAGTCGTGTCTGACCCTTAGCGACCCCACGGACTGCAGCCTACCCGGCTGCTCCATCCATGGGATTTTCTAGGCAAGAGTACATACAGATAGCTAAATACAGTTTAAAGGAGGTCCTTGAAAGTTAAAGTGAAGTCGTGTCCGACTCTTTGTGACCCTTTAGACTGTAGCCTACCAGGCTCCCCTGTCCATGGAATCTTCCAGGCAATAGAACGGAGTGGATTGCCATTTCCTTCTCCAGGAGATCTTCCCAACCCAGGGCTCAAACTCGGGTCTCCCGCATTGTAGACAGATGTTTTGCAGTCTGAGCTTGAGGTCCTTAGGCAGCCACAATCCAAGATTTCAAACAGAAAGGAAGCCCAGTGAGGGAGCTGGAGACTGAGAGGGCTGCTCCTTTCCTCAGGGCATCTGAACAAAGCTGACTCTGCGAAGAAAAGGCAGGGAAAAAGTCAACCAGAGGGGACTGGCTAACACAGCTCTGGATGGTTCCTTGGGCTGGGAAGACAAAACTTTGAGTGGAGGCCTCAACAAGTCAGTCCAGATGATAGAGACCAAGCTCCCCAAGAAAAGGCAGGCATAGAAAACCTACCCAACACTCAGCCCAAACCAGCTGAGTGCTGAGTATCAGTCACCTCGTGGTGCTCAGGAGACAGAAGGTAGGCTTCAGGACCTGCCGAGAAGGGGGACGCTGGGAGGCACCCCAGGCTTCCATACAGAGATGCTGGAGGGCCTCCCTGGGGTCGGGAGGGAAGGTGGGGGAAGGCTGCTGAGACTGAGCTTACAATGACCTCCCAGCCTCAAGTCACTCAAATCCTGAGTGAACAGAGAGCCCTGTGTCCACTAGAGGTCTGCGTCAGAAGAAACTCTGGAGAAGACAGCATCACCAGAACCTCTAGGGTTTTCCAAACATAATGTCCAACATGCAACCAAAAAAGCAAAAAAGGGTGTAACAACAAATACGACCAAGAGAAAAAGAACCGAAACAGATCCAGAGGTATCAATGTATATCAGCATATCAGAAATATGCTAGAGGCATCAGATGCAAACTTCACCAGTTCAAAAATACACTTGAAAAAAGGAAAAAAATTCTGAGAATCAAAATCGATTCTAGAACTTTACAATAACAGTGACTGAATTTAAGAACTCAGTGTCTGAGCTTAATATCAAATTGGACGTGGCTGAAGAGAGGATCAGTGAACTGAAGGATGGATCGGTTAAAAAACATATATATGTGGGAAAAAAGTATAGAACATATCGAAGGAGCCCACTGTTAAACTACATTGTTAAAAACTATAAACAGCGACCCTCATGGTGGAGAAAAGACAGAAAGGGGAACAAGAAATGCCT
Organism: Moschus berezovskii; assembly: GCF_049115385.1. NCBI lineage: Eukaryota > Metazoa > Chordata > Mammalia > Artiodactyla > Moschidae > Moschus > Moschus berezovskii. The sequence goes on from NC_142475.1 coordinate 84,044,233, forward strand.
ACAGGGGTTGAAACTAAAGAGCCTCTTAATGAAAGTGAAAGAGGAGAATGAAAAAGCTGGCATAAAACTCAACATTCAAAAAATGAAGATCATGGCATCTGGCCCCATCACTTCCTGGCAAATAAATGGGGAAACAATGGGAACAGTGACAGACTTTATTTTCTTCGGCTCCAAAATTACTGAAGTTGGTGAAATTAAAAGATGCTTGCTCCTTGGAAGGAAAGCTATGACAAACCTAGACAGCATATTAAAAAGCAGAGATATTACTTTGCCGACAAAGGGTCATTTAGCCAAAGCTGTGTAGGAGCTCATTTAGTACTAGTTCATTTAGTCAAAGCCAACAGTCATGTATGGATGTGAGAGTTGGCCCATGAAGAAGGCTGAATGCCAAAGAATCAATGCTTCTGAACTGTGGTGTTGGAGAAGTCTCTTGAGAGCCCCGTGGACTGCAAGGAGATCCAACCTGTCAATCCTAAAGCAAATCAGAATATTCATTGGAAAGACTGGTGCTGAAGCTCCAATACTTTGGCCTCCTAATTCGAAGAACTGACTTATTGGAAAAGAACCTGATGCTGGGGAAGACTGAAGGCAGGAGGAGAAGGGGACGACAGAAGATGAGATGGTTGGATGGTATCACCGACTCGATGGACATGAGCTTGAGCAGGCTCTGGGAGTTGGTGATGGACAAAGAAGCCTGGCATGCTGCAGTCCATGGGGCTGCAACGGGTCAGAAACTGAGTGACTGAACTGACTGACAGGGACAGTGGCAAGAGTTGGTTCAAGAATCAGACCATTGACTCAAAAATGAAAACCACACATTGGTTTCAGCAGCTCTGTGGGTGCCTACGGCAAGAAGAAAACGTTCAAGCGCTCAGAGGAAAAAAGGTGTGTCTTTGAATGACACAGCAACACTGAGAGCTGACTTTTCAAGAACAAGCAAGTCAGAAGATAATGGACAGGCATCTGTAAAATGCTGAAAAACAAATAACCACCAACCTGGAATTCTATACCCAACAGAAACACTCTTTGAAAGTGAAAGCAAAATAAAGACTTTTAGGGCAAATGGAAATGAGAAAACTCATCACCCACCGACATGAACTAAAAAAATATTAAGGCAGTGCTTTGGGAAAAAGAAAAGTAGTCTCTGACAGAAATATAAAAAACAAGTAAAGACCAACAATGAGGTAACTGTGAGGGTAAATATTAACTCTATAAAACAATGATGTTAATGCCAGAAATATATATAAGCATTTAAAGTATAACAGTGACAAGGAGGAAACAGTTGTGTCAGGGAGGCGTAAAAGTACTAAGTTAGACTTGAATGTAAAACACACTGTCTATCTGTGAATGGATGCCCAACAACCTGACAGAGGAGTACAGAACTAGAAAAAGACTTCATACTTCTACAAGAAGCAAGAGAAAAGAACACAGAATAGGTGGGACAGACAGAAAACAAACAGTAACACAGTATCTATGCACTGAAATATCAACATTATAAACAGAGCAAATACTCTCATTAAAAGATAAAAAGTGTTAAACTGATTATAATGAAAACTATACACTATTCACAGAGGTTCCTGTTAAGATGGAAGATCTTTTAGACAGGTGAAAGTAAAAGATACCCAGGCAAACAAGGACAGAAAACTGATGTGGCAATATTACTGTCAAATAGTGTCTAAAATAAGAAGCATCACTAGTGATAAAAAATGAGCATTTCATACTGATTCAAGTTCAGTCTACCAATTGAGGATTCTACATTTGAACGTACAGAATAACATAACCTCAAAATATCAATACATAAAACTGACAGAAATAGAAAAGGAGTAACAGTCAAGTTCATAATCACAGTGGGAGACATTAAAGACACATCTCTCAGGGAACTGGGCTCCTTGGTACGTAGTCACCTGCAGCCATGAAGTACCTGAAATGCGGCTGGCTCTACGATGAGATGTGCTGCAAGCATGAAACACACACTGGATTTTAAAGACTTAGCATGAACAAAAGAAAGTGAAATATTTCATTAGGTTTTATCATGCTGATTACACACTAAAATGATAATATTTTGGGTGTGTTAAAATAAAATATATTACAAGTAATTTCACCTACTTCTGCTTTACAAAACATGGCTACCGGAATCTGAATTACATGAGTCACAAACCTGATCTAACTGGTACACACAGAACACTGCATTCTCACTGATACATATTATTTTCAAGAGCCCAAGGAACATATAACAAAATGAATACATATTGGGCCTTTAGGAAAGCTAAAATTATTTCAAAGGACTGAAATAATGCAGGGTATACTTAGGGATTGCAATGGGCTGACAGTTTAGGTGCCCTCAAACTTCACCCCGCACGTGGTGATGATCCTAGGAAGCAGGCACTCTGGGAGGGGTCAGATCAGGAGGGAATGGGCGCCCATGCTGTGAGGACAGGGAGAAGCAGCAGGCAGTCTAGGAACCAGGAGACAGGCCTCACCAGACGTGGCACTCGCTGGTGATCTTGGGACTTCCCAGCCTCCAGTACTATAAGAAACAACTTTCTGTTGTTTATCAGCTAGTCTACGGTATTTATAACAGTAGCCCCAAAAGACTAAGACGGGGCTCTTCATGGAATTAAGCTAGAAATCAAAAAAGGGTCACTAGAAAAACATCCCCAAACATTGGGAAGTTAAATGACATACTACTTGAAGAATTTAATGAATAATAATTTTAAAAATCACAACGAAAATTAGAAAATACATTTCCATAAAAAATCTGGCTTATTCAAACTTGCGGGACGCAGCAAACTGTGCGTTTAGAGGGTAACTTAAAGCTTTAAACACATATACTGGAAAAGAAGGAAGGCTAAAAATTAAGCCTCTATCCCTAGAAACCAGAAAAAAAGCAAAGCAAATGAAACACAAGGAAGATGGGGGAAAAAGGAGCAGAAAATAAGGAAACCGAAAGCAAATATGGAATTTTTTCAAAACAAAGCCAAAAGTTGGCTCTTTGAAAGGACTGCAAAAACTGATAAACTCCTAGAGAGACAGATTAAGAAAAAGAGACAAAGCACAAATCACCAGTATCAAGGATTTTTCAAAGGGGAGACAACACATCTTGCAGATAAGAAAGATATGATGAACCACATTTCACTTACTAATTGGAGAGTCTGCTGGCCTCAATAAATTCCTAGCAGGGGGAAAAGGCTTTACGTAAATAGACCCAAGAAGACATACAAAATCAGAAAATTTTATTTGCATGAAAAAAATTACATCTGAAATTAAAAGCCTCCCCACAATGAAACCAACTCGTTTTGCCAATCAGTTCTTCCAAAAATCGAGGGAAGGAAACAGTAATCTCACAGGAACTCTGGGGATAAACAAGGAACACTCTCCAACCTTGTTTTATAAAACTAGCATAACCTTGATACTAAAACCAACAAGGAAGAAGTACAAGAAACTAAAATTACAGACTGAATACAGATGAAAGAATCCTAAATAAAACACTAACAAATAAAGTCCAACAGAAGGAGACTACGTTGAGATCAGGTTGGGGTTGTTTTAGAATCACAAAATTTTTCAAAAGTTAAATCACCACATAAAAGAAAAATCACCTGTTTCAAAATCTGCAGAAAATAAAGTTGAGAAAATTTAATGTAATAATTTTAGTGCATGACTAAGAAAAATCTCTTAGTAAACTAACAGAGAAGGATTTACATATTTTGATAAAAATATCTATATAAAAGCTAACATCATATGTGATGGTGAAATACTGAAAGCTTTCCTCTGATAACGGGAAAGAGACAAGGATACTCATTCTTACTACTTCTGTCCACCACTGTACTCTGTACTGGAGATCCCAGTCCGCACAATAAGGGAAGAAAAAGAAAAGGGTTATCACAGTTGCGAAGGGGGAAAAAGTACTTATTTGCAGACATAATTGTGTATACATAAAAAGATACAATTAGAATGATTTGAAATAAATGGATTTAGCAAGTGAATATAGAAAAGTCAATTCTATCTCTATCTATTATTAATTTATAATGGCACTGACAATATCAAGATATCTAATTAAACATGTGCAAGACTTACAGCAAACTATAGACTTCTAAGATAAATTAAAGAAGATCTAAAAAAATGGGGAGCTAACGATACTGTGTTCATAAAACACACACACACACACACACACATACACACAGTTAACCGTGTGAGGCAATGCGGGTGTTGGGCAATCATTCCGTGACGTCTATGGGCATCAAGCCATCACAATGCAGACTTGAAATACACACAAACTCTATTTGTCAAAGACTCCTTAGTGAAGCTGGGGGTCTAAAATCAGCACCTGGCACCTGGTAGCTGGCAGGTGTGGGAACCCGGGTTCAAGTGCAGACTTTACACACTCTTAATCACAGGTGAGACCTGAAACAAGCCAGCAACTCTCCATTCTTCTGTTTCTGTTTTTCTCTGTTCCCCATGCCATTTCTGTTTAACAGATTCCCATTATTGAGTGAGCAGCGTCAATACAGCAATAATGTTTCCCCATCTAAGGCGGGAGCATGTAGCACCAGCAGACTTCCCAATCGCCCCGAGATAACTGGGGTCCCCCATCACAACAGAAAGCAAAGAAACACGACATTCCTCGAAACAGAGCTGCCCGATAGCAGTGGGGACTGTGGTCCACCAGCCTTCCCAAGGGGACCCCCAGGGGCTTGGATCCCACGCTGGGCCCCTCAGCTTGAGGCCACACTTGCGTTTCCACCATTCTGGGAGTCCTGGCAGAAGAAAGCCAGGCCACGAAAGGGGGATGGTGTGGCCGGCCTGTGGGACTCAGGGTAGGGTTGACTTGGGTCTGTGCTGTGCTCCACGTCTAGTCACCACCCTTGGAGTGTGCAAAGTTCTTGGGATCATTGCAGGTTTTTGGCAAAAAGCAATGGAGCCGAAGTCACTTAGGATGGTTTTTAAGAAGAAAACCTCACTGAGGATTCACTCAGCGCCAGCCTCAGCCCCTAGTGAGATGCAGACATCCGGTCATCCATGGCTGTGCCCGTTGCCTGCCAGGGCAAGGGGAGACTCCTGGACACCGGGGGCCACGTGACGTTCTTCCCCTACTTTGAGTGAAGGGCTGCACCCCCCAGGATGAACCTGGCTCACCCCTCCACCTCTGATGCTGAGGCCCCCATGCCTCCCATGACCGGAGGATCCAGCCCCTCCCGGGCCTCCATGTCACTGCACAGGCCTTGTCTGTGCGGCTTTGGCAGGCAGGGTGAGTCCTGTGTGGAGCCTTCCAGCTCGCTGGCTTCGCTGTCCATATCGGGGCCGTGCAGGAGCACTGCATGTCCACTGAACGAGTGGATGAGGGCCCTAACAATGCCAGAGAAGATGACGAGGGGGAGGTGAAGGGGGCTGAGATCCAAGTGTTAGATTCAAGCATCAGTGCGTATTGACTCATTTAACCTCATGACAAGACTGTGTGTCGGCGGGTGGGGGGTGGGTCCTGCCACTGTTCTCACCTTGGAGCCGGCAAGTTCACTCTCGGTGTCCAGGGACGGCTGCAGCCACTGACCACAGACTGGACAGACTGGACAAATTCATTCTCCCCCAGTTCTGGAGTCAGAAACCTGTGATCAAGGTGCGGGCAGGGCTGAACTCCCTCCAGAGGCTCCAGGGGAGGGTCCCTCTGGCCTGGTCCAGCCCTTGGGAGACCCCAAGCCTCCCTGGGCTTGTGGCCACATCACCCCAACCTCTGCGTCCATCTGCACAAATCTTCTCCCCTGGTGGCTCTATGCTTCAGATCACCCCCTCTTCTCTTCCAAGAACAGCCGTCATTGGGTTGTGGGTGCACATGCATCCCGGGTGATCTGGTGCAGAGGTCAGGAACTTCCATCTGCCGAGACCTTTCATCAGAATAAGGTCACCTTGACAGGCTGCAGAAGGATGGACGGCTTTTGGGGCCACCACTCAGCCCACCACACTTGTCATGAAGCCACAGGGCAGAGCCTCACTGGGCTTGGTGCAGGGAGCTTCGAAGAAGCAGGGCTCCAGTCCTGGGCTGCCTCAAGAACACACTTAGGATCAGGACACTCGGGCACAGGGACCAGATGGGCAGGGCACTGAGGTGTGCTGGTGGTCGTGGGGCTCACCTGCAGGGAGCCTGGAGCCTGACATGACGGCCCAGGGCTGGGGGATACAGCGCATGGTTTGGAAATGGACACATTCCAGCACGGATGAGAGGAGGCAGGCCCAGGGGCTCAGGCCAGGGGAGCCCAGATCTTCCTGCTGCCCTCAAGGGGCAGGTCAGATGGGCACAGGACGGAGTCGTGGTTTCAGCGACCTGGGCTGGAGTCCTGGTCTGCTGCTGTGTTGTCTCTGGTGAGTGACTCAGCCTCTCTGAGCCCACCTTTTGCTCCTCTGCAAATCTTTGCCACACTTGACTGTCTTTACAGTTGTGGGGAGTTCTTGGTGCTCTCAGCAACCCGCCCAACACCATGGCTGGGGCTATGCCACCTTTCCACGACCTTGAGGCCACTAAGACCACCCCTGCACATACTCTCTTTGCAAAGAAGCTGGAAGCCACTTCTCCTACCCCAGGAGCCCTGGAGCATCAAGACCCAAGAGGCAGCAATGCCTCTAGCCTGGGTGCTCCCAGGCTAGGGGTTTACCACATAGGGCACTGGGAGTGACCGTGGATGGCCCCATATGGCCAATCCCGTCTTACCTGTTACAGCCCAGGTTTATTTCTGTGCACTCTGCTCAGCCGCATGCAAAGACCCAAAATATATTCTTCCGAGTCCCTGGAGATTTCTTGCGATGGTGGTCAAGAAGCAGTGCCCGGGCTGGCATCCCTGGGAAAACATGCTCCGCTGTTTACCTGAGTGACGGGGTCCCTCCCAGAAAAACATCTGGCCAGATCGGGAAAGGGTTGTGGGACTCGGACAAATGGGATGTCCTCGTTCTTACACACATGGGATGTTTTGAACGCTGGCGCCCAGCCTGACAGCAGCCTGCTCCTGGTGGGAAGAAACCGAGAGGTGGCAGTCCCCTCCCCCAGGCGGACGCCCCAGACGGTGGCTTCTGTCCGGACTGGCCCCTCAGGTGGGGAGTCTGGGGGCCACAGAACAGCAGGGCCTCGAGCCTTGGCGTGGGCGTGGGGAGGGCCAAGGGGCTCGGGGAGGGGACAGGGTCAGGGCCCTTGCAATGGACTGCCACCAAAGGCTGGACAAAGACAAGAAGTAGGAAAATGCATGCCACACCTTAAAGCTGCTCAAGAGCCAAGAAGGCCCAGAAGAGCGACCAGGCCTGTGCCGTCCAAGGTGGGGGAGGGGAGGGAGGCTCACCCAGCGCGGACTGGACGGGGTTAAACCTCCGCTCCGGCTCAATCACAGGAACCGAGAGCCCACCTCAGTCCCTCCTGGCACTTTCCTTTTCGAAGGAAGAAGGGAACCACAGAACAAGCAACACAATCCCCGTGGGGGATTCCTGGTGGTCGAGGACGCCAAGGGCCCCTCTGCGTCCACCCGGCTGCCTGAGCCTGTGTGTCGTGTGTCACAGTCACCCGTCTCTGCTGAGGGGCGGCCTCCTAGCTTGTTGGAAGGTTGGCCTCAGCGAGGCCGAGCGTGGGGTCCCTAGCTGCCCCCAGAGGGCTCCCAGGCAGTACACCTCCCCAGCCCACCCTGAGCCCACAGCTGCCGCCCACCCCAGAGGGCCCCGTCACTGCCATCAGGGAATTAGGGGGTGCCTAGTGCTCTGGCCCGAGGGTGGTGGGGGCGCCTCCATGGCATCTTGTGTGCACCCCTCCCCGGCTCACGGCCCAGCAGGGACACACAGGACGGCTCCCAAGCACCGCCAGGCCAGAAAGCCCTGGAGTCCTGGTGGGAGGCCTGGGCCGGACTTCTGACCACCACAGGGGCCTGGTCAGCTTCCCTGTCACTGTGCCCTTGGCTTCCTCAGCTCCACCACTCGGAGGGCCTCTGATGCCAGGGCTGCTCTATGAGCGGGGTAGTGTTCTCCTCGAATGTATTCATGGCACGTGATGCCTGGTCAGTCCCTAATGACCGGGTGCATTCTTGGCAGCCCTGGGGCCTGCCTGCTCTTCCTGTTGGCACTGGGGTCCCGCATGCCTGTGAGTTGGCAGGCCTGTTCCAGGCTGAGTCTGTCTGCTTAGATGATAGATGTGCCCCCTGGGAGGGAAAGCGTCTGGCACGGGGTGGGCCTCATCCTTTCCTTCTCCTGATCAGCGCCAGGACCACCTTTTTTCTGGTTCCCGGATTGGGAAGACAGGGGCCCTTTCTGGGTCACCTGAACGTGTCATTCATGGGAGCGTGGCTTTATGATATTTGCTGAGTGACCCGGGGGGGCGGGGGGGTACAGTCCTGTTGAGCTCCTACTGTGTGCTGGCCGAGGATGTTCCCGTGATCCTTCCCTGACCTCTGGCAGCATCCTCGGGTTCACTTTAATACTCTTGGACGAAGGGGCAGGCTTGACCGCCACTGGGGGCTGACCCTGGCTTGCTCACGCCCACCCTTCACCTGGACGGCTCCTGGAGGGGACAGGAAAGTGCTCAGTCCCTGGGCAAGGGTCTGCAGGGAGGCATTTCTGCACCGTGGTTCCTGCTGATCACATCTGCATTGCCCTGGAGGAGCGGCTGTGGTCACCCAGGCACGGTCACATGGGCACTGGCATAAGCATGCCTTCTACACATCCTGGACATGGTACCCTCGACTGTCTCCAGTGAGCCGGGACCCAGAACACAGTCTCTGAGGTAGCTGGGGCTGCAGGACTGGCTGGGACGGATTTAACCCTCAGCTCTTGGCATAGGGTCTGTCTCCCAAGGCCTGGCTTGTTGAAGGAATAAAAGACATGTATTCATTCACAGGCCTACTTTGATGATGGGTGGGTAGGTTACTCAGATCTACCCTCTCATGGAAAATAATTATTAAAAAAAAAAATGTGTCACACCTTAAAGTTGCTGAAGACCTGAGAAGACCCAGAGGAGCAACTGCCCAAGATGAGGGATTTAACAGAAGACCCCTCTCTCCCCATGGAGCCAGACTCCCAGGAGACGACACTTTCAGGTGACCCAGAAAGGGCCTCCCTCCTCCAGCTGCGGGAATTACAAGGAAGGTGGTGCTGGTGCCAAGCAGGAGAAGGAGCAGGTGAAGACTCCAGTGGGTGCAGGCACATCAGCCCGTGACCTTGGTTCAAGGTGATCCTATCTATAACGTCCTCAGATGAGTGGAGAATGCAAGTGCCAAGTCTTTCTGGATAAGGGCACCTTCTTCCCAGACTCGGGAATTGCCCTGTGGTTACAGAAGGGTGGTGGCCAGTGGGGAAGAGTGCCAGGCTCACCAGGATGAAAGACAGCTGGAGGAGAACCAGCAGAAGTGACCCCCTCAGCTTTGGGATTCTGAGAGGATTCAGTTCAGTTCAGTTCAGTTCAGTCGCTCAGTCGTGTCCGACTCTCGGCGACCCCATGAATCACTGTACGCCAGGCCTCCCTGTCCATCACCAACTCCCGGAGTTCACTCAAACTCACATCCACAGAGTCGGTAATGCCATCCAGCCATCTCATTCTCTGTCGTCCCCTTCTCCTCCCGCCCCCAAACTTTTCCAGCATCAGAGTCTTTTCCAGTGAGTCAACTCGTCGCATGAGGTGGCCAAAGTATTGCAGTTTCAGCTTTAGCATCATTCCTTCCAATGAACACCCAGGATTGATCTCCCTTAGAATGGACTGGTTGGATCTCCTTGAAGTCCAAGGGACTCTCAAGAGTCTTCTCCAACACCACAGTTCAAAAGCAGATGGATAATAAATCTAATAAATCCGCTAAGCTTACCTCGTTTAGAGAACTAAACCTCAAGCTAGCAAGGTCCTGCAAAGACAGGAAACCATTAAAGAAAATGACACAGCCACTTGGAAAAGAACCAAACAGAACATGCAGAAATAAAAATGTGTCATAACTAGAAGCGAAAATACAACAGACACGTCTGAAGACACTTGACCTCTTCAGGAAAGGGAGACATGTGGGCACAGAGCAGGGGCATGCTGATAATGTATGCAGCCCCCTGCCAAACCCCCTGCTCTCCAGGAAGAAAAACCAACCCTGATCTGTAGCTACATCATTTGCCAATTTCCACGGTGTAAATACTCCCGCTGTGGCCTGATTCATGTACCAAAGGGTTAACACCCTGCTGGCAGAATTCCCGATGAGCCAGAAAGAACTGACTCTGGCACACCACTGGCCGAGAGACATGGGAGGACGTCAGAACCGCAACCCGAGTAGCACAGATTTCAGCCCGACTACCTGGGACCTGGGCAGAGCCATCCTTGGGGAACTTTAAAGACAAGACTCTTAAAACATGTCTAGAATTCACTTTATAACTTTGCTATTTCCTTCTGCAGTTTATAACAAGTACGCTTCCACAAAACCAAGAGAGACCCAAAGGAAGCCAGGTGGGGTGGATAAAAGCCTCAGCACTTAAGACTCAAGAGACATAAAAAACTTTACGGACAAAGAAATGCATGTGTAATGGTGAAATTATGAATAGCTTCGGGACTAGACAATGGCCCCTGACACCTCATTGTAGGAGAGGCTCATGGCATAGGCACTAAGCCTGGGGGTACGAGTGAGATGGAGGCTGAAGACCATGTTTTGTTGTTGTTCAGTCACTAAGTCACGTCTGACTCTTTGAGACCCTATGGACTGCAACACACCAGGCTTCCCTGTCCTTCAACATCTCCCAGAGCTTACTCAAACTCATGTCCATGGAGTCAGTGATGCCAATCAACCATCTCTTCCTCTGACGCCCCCTTCTCCTCCTGCCCTCAATCTTTCCCAGCATCAGGGTCTCTTCCAATGAGTCAGCTCTTCACATCAGTTGGCTGAAATACTGGAGCTTAAGCTTCAGCATCAGTCCTTCCAAAGAATAATTTTCAGGGTTGATTTCCTTTAGGATGAACTTGTTTGATGTCCTTGCAGTCCAAGGGACTCTCAAGAGTCTTCTCCAATACCACAGTTCAAAAGCATCAATTCTTTGGTGCTCAGCCTCCTCTATAGTCCAATTCCCATGGTTCGAGGCAGAGTCTGACATGAGGGCCCAGCACCCAAATTCAAGTGCTGGCTCTGCTCCTGCTGGACCCAGTGGCCTTGGTCTCCTTGCCCCACCTCTCAGAGCCTCAGTTCCTTCCCTCGGTAAAGGGATCTGACCCTGCACCACAAACCGTGTCGGGATGCCCACACAGGGTGGGGATGGGGGTTTGTGTCCAGGCTGACAAGTCCCCGAGAACATCTGCTGCTGCACTGTCCTTACATGCGGAGTTGTTGAAATTAGACTTGAGGTGCCTCAAAGTGGGACCCCCGGCCCCAACTCCATGCTCATCACCACACTTAGCCAAGTCTGGGAACAGTCTCGGACACCAGCTCATGCCCACAAGGCTTCAGCTGGAAACTGCAAGAAACACGTCCCTCTTCCTTGTCCCATGTCCATGGCAATCCTGCCCACCCCCCGGCAGGGAGGACGTGCCATCACCACCATTCTACAGATGGAAAAACTGAAGTTCCGAGTGGGGAAGTCATGTGCCTGAGGCTGCTCAGCCCCCTGGAAGTGGTCAGGCTGGGTCTGGACCCGCACATGTGGCCTCAGAGGGGCTGGGCGGGGTCTGAGCCTCACTGGGAGCTCAGGTACCCTCACTGCCTGACAGTGGGTCCTTGAGTCTGGTGTGGAGGTGGCTACCATCCTCCAGCAGGCAGCTCCTCGCTTGCTTTTCAAAAAACAACATCTACAAAGACAGGAAAAAGATGCTGCCATGGACCACACCAGCTCCGGGAAGGAACGAGGAGAAACTACAGCCAGTCAGCCCTGGGGTGCAGTGGCGAGCCCTGAACGGCAGCTTGAAAGCAAACTGACCTTGTAGGGTTCACGTGTCTGTGGCCTTAACAATTCTGCCAAAGCCAGAGTCAAGTTCAACATCAGGGCAGGGCAGGCCTCGGTCATCCCCAGTACACGGCCGCGTTTTTCCTGTGTGGCTTTCTCGTCAATGACCAGTGGACATAAATAATGCCCTGGCTTTGAGGTTGGGCTTGAAAAATGCTGATGGGTTTCAGTTACAAGGAAACATGTTGGCCCACAAGCTGCTCTTGTCCGTTTCCGAGGAACCCTGGCCGCTGACCCCAATGCCATTGGAGGCACAGAGGAGTGGGGGGTGGGTGGAAGAGGCGCTCCTGCAGAAGGAAGGCCTGGGCCGCCTGCCTCTGGGACCTTTCCCCACCATTTCCATCCTGTCTGCTGTCCCAGGGGTCTCTGACATGACACCCCTCCTGGAGCCTCATGTGCGAAACTGACTTCGGGGGCCATCTTTTGGATCAAGGTGTCAGATTCTAATTTGACAACCAGGGCCCCTCTTGTGGGTGGCTGGGCAAGCAATTTTTAAGCTGAGTGCCTCTGGGCCCACGGTGCCTGGCGGAGGGTTGGGGGCAAGTGGGTCAGCTGTGGTCACAGCCAGTCGGCCAGGCTTAGCCTCCATCCATCCTATACACGAAATTATGGGCACGTTCGTTCCAGACCCGCCACTCCACCCTCCACTGGGTTCCCGGCCCGGGGCACCCAGTATTGTGTGCGGTATCACTCTGGATAACCCAGTGATGTAATGATTTCTTTCCCAGGTGGTTCAGCAGAAAAGAACCCGCCAGCCAATGTAGGAGATGCAGGAGACCTGGGTTCGCTCCCTGGGTCGGGAAGATCCCCTGGAGGAGGAAATGGCAACCCATTTCAGTGTGCCTGAAAAACTCCATGGATAGAGGATCTTAGGGGCTACAGTTCACAGGGATGCAAAGAGTTGGACACGAATGAGCAACTGAACATGCACACAGTCGTGTAAATACTGCTGTTATCTCTGTTTGATGAATGGTGAAGCTTCATTGTTGTTGTTGTTCAGTCATCAGATTTTGTCTGATTCCTTGCGACCCCATGGACTATTCACTCCATGGAATTCTCTAGGCCAGAATACTGGAGTGGGTACTGTTTCCCTCCTGCAGGGATTTTTCTGACTCCCCACATACTGTAAGACTAAACTTGAGAATTCTTGTTTTTTTTAAATTTCATTTCAAATAGCCTTTGGGTATCTGAAAGGACAGTGTAGGTACTTTCAAGATGTCTTCTGCAAAACAAAGCCCTTTCTGAAAATGTGGTCATAATATCCAGGTAGACGTTGCTGTTGTAAGTGTCACATCTCAGCCAGAAGGCAAATTCTGAGCTCTTCCTCTGGCAGAAACAAATTCACAAAATAAGCCAAGAAAGAGAGCTGGAAAAACAAACTACACCAACAACCAGAAAAACATTCCTCACGAGACAAAGCTAGAAAAACACCCAACATCCTTGTGGCCCAAAAACCCTCTTGAAAATGAATGTTCAATAAGGAAGAGATGAAACATGTCAAGTTCCAAACAGAGGCATTGCCCATGGCCAGTGTAGTTTAGAGACGACCTGACCACTCAGATGAAGACGCACACCAATGTAAACCCTTTGCAGACAGCAGTGATGTTCATCACCATAGTAAGTGTTTAGTCTGGTGACAACCTGCCCTTTGCACCACATAAGGGAGCAGAGCTGGTTCTCTTCCTCTGCCCCACACCATTCACTCATGAAGAGAGCTCAGGTGCTACCTTGCTCTGCCTGCCTGTCTGGCTCATCCATGAGCTGTGTCCACCTACAGGGAAGGACTCCGACTTCTCTTCTCCGTGCGCTACGAACCTGCACACAGTGGGCCTTCAGAACCTCAGGAGACTCACCCCACCCCCACTATAGCCAGAACCCTCCCCAGGCATTAAAACAGCTGTGGAGTCACTTTGGCCCAAGCCCTGGTTACGGATCCCTGGAGCCTACTACAGCCTCTACAGCGTGAATAATCAGGTCCTTTATACACAGATTCCCGCCTGTCAGTTCTGAGCTTTGGATTCATTGTCACTCTGTCCCTCTCCTGGCAGCAAGGTGGGCTGCGATGCAGACAAAGGAGCTCATGAGCTGAGTTTGAAGGGAGGCATTGAAAGGACAGCGATGGATGCAACCTGTTGCAAACTAAAGGAGGGTCCCTGCATGCCTCAGAAAAGGCCTCCGGTGTGCAGGTGTGGAGGAGGGCCCCCACGGTGCAAAGGAAAGAGAGGTACTCAGGGGCAAAGGCTCTTGGCCTCTCCTGTATCAGCTCCAGTTGGTAGCTCTTGAACAGTGGACAGCACATAAGCATGACTCTTATTCCCCCAAAAAGCAAGAGAAAGGGGGCAGGGTGTGGGAGTACCCGGAGGGTGTGGTGGGGTGGATGGAGCGAGGTGTCCCTCCTCTCTTCACTGCAAATTGCTTTTGTGAGTCTCACAGCTGCCAGAAGACAGTCACCAAGTCAGGTCCCCACAGTATCCAGTGTGGGCCGGCTCCCTTAGCCCCTGTCACATGGACAAGCCACGCCATATGGCTTCCCTGAGTTCCAACAGCAGGATCTGGGGGTTTTGTTTAGGTACACACTTCCTTGCTGTAGCTATGTTACCCCATTCTTTGAGCCCCAGTTTTGTCCTCTAGAAAAAGGACATCGATTGCTACCTTAGCAGGTTGCTACCTTAATCCCATGAAGACTAATTAGGGTAATCCTACAATTAATAGCTAGCCTTAAGAGATATCAATAAATAGCTGGCCTTAAGAAATATTGGGCTTCCCTGATAGCTCAGCTCGTAAAGAATCCTCCTGCCATGCAGGAGACCCCAGTTTGATTCCTGGGTTGGGAATGCTGATCCGCTACAGAAGGGACAGGCTACCCATTCCAGTATTCTTGGACTTCTCTTGTGGCTCAGCTGGTAAAGAATCTGCCCGCAAAGCAGGAAACCTGGGTTCAATCCCTGGACTGGGAAGATCCCCTGGAGAAGGGAAAGGCTACCCACTCCAGTATTCTGGCCTGGAGGATTCCATGAACTGTATAGCCCATGGGGTCGCCAAGAGTCAGACACGACTGAGGGACGTTCATTTCACTTTCAAGAGATATGACCTGAATCCAGATTAAACTGGAGTCTCCCAATGTCATCTGGCATTTCTTCCCTGAAGCCAGCCAAAACCCACACAGGTGCATTTCCAGGGTTTCCACTTAGCCACCTGGACAGAAAACCCAGCGTGGTTCAAACAAGCTGACAGACAAGCAGGAGAGGACTCATGGGTTTCCCTCCAGTCTCAGCTGGAGCTTGGGGACCACAGCAGGAATCGCCGTTCTCAACCCCTGGGCTCAGCAGTGCCCTCCTTCTCAGGCTGGCGGCTCTGCCCTGAAAGTCGTGGGAAGGCCACCAACTGCCCCAGGCTGGCCTCATGCCCCGCCCACTACTGTAGCCTGACTTCACCCGGCCCCACCCCTTCAGGCAGAACGAGATCTCCTCTTCCCTTGATTCCAGCGTGAGGCCCGGCCCTGGGCCCCGATTGGTCACTGCCCCAGTCCTGAGCCAATCACGGTAGCCAGGGAGGATGGAACACACTGATTGGCCAGGTTCAGGTCATGTGACCATACTCTCCAGGTCATGTGTGAGCCGCTCACCCTGGGTCAGGGGTGGAGGCAGTGCGGTGTACCCAGAGCAGGGCGGAGAGTCCAGTCACTGTGTCCCTGTGCTCAGTGTCCCGGGACGGGCCTGCGCATCCTCTCTACACACTGATGCGTCGTCTGCAGGCAAAATATTCATGACACACCTCTTCCTTTCCCAAGCGCTGTTTCACACACCCACATTCAAGGGTGGAAGACCTCTTGTTTGAAGGTAGGTTTGGAGATCCTCTCTTAACCTCTGGGCTTGTTTCTTGTATCATGTTAGAATAATTTATTCAGTCTAAAAAGCCCCATGAGCACTGCCTCATGCTGCTTTGCCTATTCAGGATTCTTAGCTGTTCTGAGTAGAGGGCATGGCCCAGGGGCCTCCCAAAGGGAACGAATTTTGTCCAAGGAAGCACCTGAGAGGCTGAATCACTGAATCACTTTGCTGTACACCTTAAATAAACAAGTAATTGTAAATCAACAATACCTCAATTTAAAGAAAAGATATTCCCTCATCAAAAATGGTTCGAAATTTTGTAAAGTTTTTCCTTCGATTGTTGGTTTTTGGTATGTGTCTAATTGATTTGGTGGTGTGTTTTGAGGTAGGGATCCAGCTTACCCTCCCACATGGATACCAAATTGTCCCAGTGGGATGATTCATTTGATCTTTCTCCTGGAAATGTCCTTTTTGCGTTTCCACATTAAGAAGCTTTTTAAAAAATGCCACGTATCAAGAACTTCAGATCTTTGGTATTTTGTGCAGCGCCCCAGAGGCATGTCTCCCCTTTTGTGTCTTCTCTCCGCATCTCACCATTGCCAGTTTCTAGTGTGCACGAGTGCCTTCAGAGTGCTCTCTGTAGTGAGCCGTGTTTCTGTGAGGACAGAGGATGTGAGCACAGAGGAGGGGCTGCATCCCCAGTGACCGTGTGGTCATGCTCAGAGACCTCAGTGTTAAGGCTGACTGAGACTTCCTAAGGCAAGCTCTGCGTTTCTTCCTTTTGGTGTCTGGACACGCAAAGCGGTGCTGGTGGATTGGGACTTGGGTCCCTGGGTCCAGCAGTGGAGAGATACACCCACAGCTTGCTTTTCCATTATATTTTCCTCCTGTGGGCTCTGCTGAGCTGGTGTGGAGATATTTCTGCTAAAGGCTTGAAAGGTAGTCAATCCTTCTGCTTCTCATCCCCTCCCTCATCTGTACTTCTGTCATTTTAAAAAAAATATAGCTAATTTTCAATGTTGTTAGTCCTTGTGTCATTCTGACTCTCAGGCACCTGTGGTTTAATAGACATCCAACTCCCGAGGGCTCTTTGCCTGGTGGAGACATGGAGCACTCAGAAAGCAGCACCACATCACACTGGAGCCTGGACCAGAGAGAAGGTTCTTGCCAGGAGGGCTCCATCCCTGCTGTGGGGGGTTTGGAGTTATCACTTCTGATTGTGCATCCTCCGGGCCTTCGGTGCAGGCCCCACTCTGAGATCTGGAAAGGAGGTGGCTTCCCTCCCTGACACAGAACTAGTATTTTTTTGTCCTCGTCCTTGTCCAGTCCCATTTGGCTCCCAGGCTCTACACTTGACCCTCATGCACAGGATCAGAAGAGCCCAGTTCTAGAGGAGTTTCATACATGGAGAGGCTCCCAGAGACACTCCAACCCCTGGGCCTAAGTAAGCATTTCCTTGGAGTTTCACAGCCCTGGGAGGATATACTGGGTTTGTGTCCGTTTTATATGTTGAGCCTCAGATCATTGTGTGATTTGCTCTGGGTCACTCTGCAGGTCAGTGGGTAAGGTGGGATTTGAACCCAGACTCTATGTCTTGGAGCTCGTGACTGTACAGGTGTTTCTGCTCCTCGGGTAAATTTATTTCAGGTTTTGTTGTTGTTGTTGTTTTGATGCATTTGTATGTTGGACTGTTCTGTTCTCTCTCTGATGGTTCCTATCCTGCTATATTGCTGAGTTTCTTAGTTTTAATACTTGTTAATTGGTGGAGTTTTTAGGGTTTCATATAAATCCTGTCATAATCGAATAGTGGCAGTGTAACTTCATCTGTTCCATTGGGGATGCCTTTTATTTCCTTTTATTGCCTAGTTATTCTGGGTAGGACACTTCCACTACTATGTTGAACAAGATTGGTGAGAGTGGGTATCCTTGTACTATTCCTGATCTTATAGGAAAATCTTTCACCTGTTTACCACCGAGTTGGATGTTAGTTGTGGGCTTGTCTTATATACCCTTTAGGATGTTCCATTATAACCACTGTATTGAGAGATTGTACCAAAATTGATGTTAAACTTTGTCAAAAGCATTGTCTGCAATTATTGAGATGATCACATGATTTCATTCTTAATTTTGCTCATATTGTGTATCACAGTGATTAACGTGCAGATAAGTCATGCTTGCAGGCACAGAATAAACTCCATTTGAGCATAGTGTTTGATTCTTTTAATGTATCTTCAATTTAGTTTGCTAATATTCTTTTGAGGATTTTTATATCCGTGTACACCAGGGTCAGGGTTCTCTGGTGGTTCATATGGTAAAGAATCTGCCTACAATGCAGGAGACCTGGGTTTGACCCCTGGGTCAGTATTCTTGCCTGGAAAATTCTGTGGACAGAGGACCTGTTGGGGTACAGTCCATGGGTCACAGATAACTGGACATGACTGAGTGACTCGCACTTACAAGAGTGTTTCTTGACTTTCTTAATATCTAAATTTAAGATTTTATCTCAGTCAAAAATTACAGTCTAAGGCAAAAATGTCAAAAGTCCAAGAGTCCTTAGAAGTAAATTACAATAAGGCATAACAGATGAAAGCTGGAAGGATTCCACATAATTTATTTTTCATAAGAATTTTAAATCTTCAGAGGAATTCTCATTAAACTGAATTAAAATGCAAGCTTTAGTTTAAAATGGAAAACTTTTTTAGTATTATGTTTCTATGTTGAGACTGAAATTTTATTATTTATGTATGAGATATTAAGAAATTGTGTGTAGCTATTAAAATCATATTTTCAAAACCTTTAGTGACATTTATAAGCACTTATAGTGGAAAAATAGCTAGGAATAGAAGATGATCCCATATAGCTTTAGATGACAGTACAGATATGTTGAATGATAGTTTTCAGATTGTATTTATTTATATTTAATTGAAGAATAACTGCTTTACAATGTTTGGTTGGTTTTCCTCATACAAGAACACGAATAAGTCATAAGTATATTATCCACTCTTTGATGAACCTGCCTCCCACTTCCTGCCATCCCACCCTCTAGGTCGTCACAGAGCATCATGCTGGGCTCCCTATGTTATATAGCACCTTCCCACTAGCTGCTATTTTACATATGGTAGTGGGGATGTTTCAATGCTACTCTCTCAATTCGGCCCACCCTCTCCTTCTCCAGCTGAGTTCACAAGTCCTTCCTCTACATCTGTGTATCTATTTCTGCCCTTCAAATATTCACCAGTACCATTTTACAGGATTCCATGTGTATGCATTAATATACTGTATTTGTTTTTCTCTTTCTGACTTACTTCACTCTGTATCAGTTTCTAGGTTCATCCACCTCAGTTAAACTGACTTGTATTTGTTCCTTTTCATGGCTGAGTAATATTCCATTGTGTATATGTTCCACAACTTCTTTATCCATTGTTCTTTTGATAGACATTAGGTTGCTTCCATGCCCTGGCTATTTTAAATAGTGCTGCAATGGACATTGGGGTACGTAAGTCTTTTTAGAGGTGTGGTTTTCTCAGGGTATATGGCCAGTAGGGCATTGTTGCATCATACGGTAATTTTATTCCTACTTTTTTAAGAAACCTACATTCCTTCTCCATATTGGTTGTATCCATTTACATGTCTACCAACAGTGCAAGAGGGTTCCCTTTCTTCCATGTCCTGTCCAGCATTTATTATTTGTAGAATTGTTGATGATGGCCATTCTGACTGGTGTGAGGTGATAGCTCATGTAGTTTTGATTAGCATTTCCTTAATAATGAGCGATGTTGAGTATCTTTTTATGTGTTTGGTGGCCTTCTTAACGTCTTCTTTGGAGAAATTTGTTCATATCTTCTGCTCTCTTTTCAGTTGGTTGCTTTTTTTCTGATATTAGGCTCAATGATCTACTTGTGTAGATAATCTGTAGATAATCCTTTGTCAATTGCTTCGTTTACAATTATTTTCTCCTATTCTGAGGGTTGTCTTTTCATCTTGTTTGTAGTTTTCTTTGCTGCTTAAATACTTTGAAGTTTCTCTAGATGCCATTTTTAAAATTTTTATTTTTATTTCAGTCATTCTCGGAGGTGGATCAAAGAGAATCTTGCTGTGATAAATGTAAAAGAGTGTTCTGCCTATGTTTTCCTCTAAGAATTTTATAGTTTCTGGCCTTCCTTTTGGTCTTCAATCCACTGTGAATGAATTTTTGTGTATAGTGTGAAGAAGTATTCTAATTTCATTCTTTTACATGTTGTTTTCCAGTTTCCTAGCACCACTTCCTGAAGAGGCTCTCTTTTCTGTCCTTTGTCCATTGTACATTCTTGCCTCTCTTGTCAAAGAAAAGATGCCTATAGGAGTGAGGGTTTATCTCTCAGCTTCGTATCTTGTTCCATTGCTCTATGTTTCTGTTTTTGTGCCTGTACCATAGTGTCTTGGTAGTACAGCCTGAAGTCACAAAAGGTTGATTCCTCCAGTTCCACATTTCTTTCCAAGATTGCTTTGGCCCTTCTGTGTCTTTTCCCCCCCAATATAAATTGTAAAATTATTAGTCCTAGTTCTTTAAAAAATGTCACTGTTTGTTTGAATGAATTGATGAATTGTAGGGATGAATTGAATCTGCAGATTGCTTTGGGTAGTATAGTCATTTTCACAACATTGATTTCTTTCAATTCAAGAGCATGGCATATCTTTCTATCTGTTTGCTTCATCTTTGCTATTTTTCATCATACAGCCTGTCTTTCTACATACATGTGTTTTGTCTGTTTAGGTAGGTTTATTTCTAGCTCGGAGAAGGCAATAGCAAGCCACTCCAGTACTATTGCCTAGAAAATCCCATGGATGGAGGAGCCTGGTAGGCTGCAGTCCGTGGGGTCGCTAAGGGTCGGACACGACTGAGCGACTTCACTTTCACTTTCCACTTTCACACATTGGAGAAGGACATGGCAACTCACTCCAGTGTTCTTGCCTGGAGAATCCCAGGGATGGGGGAGCCTGGTGGGCTTCCGTCTATGGGGTCACACAGAGTCGGACACGACTGAAGTGACTTAGCAGCAGCAGCAGCATTCCCAGCTATTGGAGAAGAAAATGGCAACCCACTCCAGTACACTTGCCTGGAAAATCCCATGGATGGAGGAACCTTATAGGCTACAGTCCATGGGGTCCTGAAGAGTCGGACATGACTGACCAACTTCACTTTCAGGTTTCACTTTCATGCATTGGAGAAGGAAATGGCAATCCACTCCAGTGTTCTTGCCTGGAGAATCCCAGGGACGGGAGAGCCTGGTGGGCTGCCATTTATTGGGTCACACAGAGTCGGACACGACTGATGCGACTTAGCATCAGCATTCCTAGCTATGCTATTCTTCTTGTTGCAGTGGGGAATAGCACTGTTCCCTTAGTTTCTCTTTCTGATTTTTCTTTTTGTGCTATAATTATGCAAAGGATTTCTGTGTATTAATTTTGTATCCTATGCTTTACTAAATTCACTGATTAGCTCTAGTAATTTTCTGGTTCTATCTTTAGGGTCTTCTGTGCCTAGAAACAGGCCATCTGCAATCAATGAGAGATGGAATTCTTCTTATCCAATATGTATTCTTTTTCGCTTTCTTCTCTGATTGCTGTGTCTATGACTTACAAAGGTATATTGAATAATAGGAATGAGAGTGGGCACCATGGTCTTGATCCTGATCTTAGAGGAAATGCTTAAATTTTGACACCACTGAGGATAATGTGCTGAGATTTTCCTATATGACCTTTATTATGTTGAGGTAGGTTTCTTCCATGCCCATTTATGGGGCGTTTTTTAAATCATAAACTGGTGTTTAATTTTGTCAAAACCCTTCTCTGCATCGATTGAGATTATCATATGGTTTTTATCTTTCAATTTGTTAATATAGTATATCACACTGATTGATTTGCACATAGTGAAGAATCCTTGCATCCCTGGGATAAACCCCACTTGAACTTGGTGTGTGATCCTTTCCATGTGTTCTTGTTTTGCTTTGCTGCTGCTCGTGTTTCCTCAGGATTGTTGCGTTGGTGTTCATCAGTGATGTTAGCCTGTAGTTTTCTTTTCTGGGTGGCATTCCTGCCTCATTGTGGTTCATGGCGATGGTGGCCTCACAGAATGAGTTGGGAATGCTCCTCCCTCCACATTTTTCTGGAAGAGTTTGACCAGCATATGTATTATCACATCTCCACCATTTGAGAGCATTCACCTGTGAAGTCCTGGGCATTTGTTTGTTGGAGACTTTTGATCACAGTTAGTAGTGCTTGTGATTGATGTGTTCATAGTTAGAGCTTGTGACTGGTGTTAGTGCTTGATTTATTCACATTTTCTATTTCTCCTGGTTCAGTCTCAGAAGACTGTACTTTTCTAAGAATCTGTCCATTTGTTCCAGGTTGTCCATTTCATTGTCACGCAGTTGTTTCTCATTGTCCCTTATGATCCTTTCTCTTTCTGTGTTGTCTGTTGTGAAGTCTCCTTTTTCATTTCGAGTTGATTTGAGTCTTCTCCCTATTTTTCTTGATGAGTCTGGCTAATGATTTGTCAATTTTGTTTATCTTCTCCAAGACGTATCTTATTATTTTATGGATCTTTGCTAGTGTTTCCTTCATTTCCATTTATTTCTGCTCTGATCTTTATGATTTCTTTCGTTCTGCTAACTTTGGAGGTTTTGTGGCCCTTTTTCTTCTTTTTCTAGGTTCTTTAGTGTTAGATTAGGTTGTTTATTTGATGTCCTTTTCATTTCTTGAGGTAGGCTTCTTGTATTTCTCTAAACTTCCCTCTTAGCATTGTTTTTATTGCATCACATAGGTTTTGGGTTGCCATTTATTCATTGCCATTTGTTTTTAGGTATTTTTAAATTTCCTCTTTGATTTCTTCAGTGACCTGTTTGAGTTCTCCATGTGTTTGTGTTTTTTACAAATTTTTCATATAAATGATCCCTGGAGGCCTGGCGTGCTGTAATTCATGGGGTCGCGGAGAGTCGGACACGACTGAGCGACTGAACTGAACTGAACTGAACTGAATCATGTATCAGTGTGATCAGAAAAGTTGCTTGCTAGGATTTCAGTTTCTTAAATTTGCCAAGGCTTGATCAGTGACCCACGGTGCGATCCATTTCAGAGAGTGTTTCAGGTGCACTTGAGAAAAGAAAAAATGCATTCTGGTGTTTGATGATGGAATATGCTAAAGATATCAATAAGGTCCATCTAGTCTAATATGTGATTTAAGGCGTTTGTTTCTTTATTAATTTTCTTTGTGAATGATCTGTCCATTGGTATAAGTGGGGTGTTAAAATCCCCTAGTATTATTTTCATACTGTCGATTTCCCGGTTATGATTGTTTGTATTTGTCTTATGTATTTAGGTGCTCCTGTGTTGGATGCGTGTGTATTATTATTGTAATATCTTCTTCCTGGATTGATCTCTTCATCATATGTAGTGTCCTTCCTTGTCTCTTATAATAGTCTTTATTTAAAAGTCTATTTGATATGAGAATTGCTACTCCAGCTTTCTTTTGATTTCCATTTGCATGGAATACCTTTTTCCAAGCCCTCAGTTTTAGTCTATGTGTGTCCCTAGGTCTGAGGTGGATGTATTATCGACAACATTTTTATGGGGCTTGTTTTTGTTTCCATTCAGCCAGTCTGTGTTTCAGTTGGACTATTTAATCCATTTATATTTAAGGTAATTATTGATATGCATGATACTATTATTATTTACTTTATTATTCTGTTTTTTTTTTCATGTCTATTCACCCCCTTCTATTTCCTGCCTAGAGAACCTCCTTTAATATTTGCGGTAAAGCCACTTTGGTGGTGCTGAATTTCTTAACTTTTGCTTATTTGTAAAGGTACTGAGTTCTTTGAATCTGAGTGAGATCGTAGCTGGTTGGAGTAATCTTGCTGGTAAGTTTTTCCCTTTCATAACTTTAAGTATATCATGCCACACCCTTCTGGCCTGCAGCGTTTCTTCTGAAAGATCAGCTGTTAACCTTATGGGGAGTCCCTTGTTATTTGTTGCTTTGCCCTTCCTGCTTTTAATATTTTCTCTTTTTGCTAAATTTTTCTTAGTTTGATTAGTATATGCCTTGGCATGTTTCTCCTTTGGTTTACCTTGTGTTGGACTCTCTGTGCTTCTTGGACCTGGGTGTGTTTCTTTCAACAATAGAGGGAAATTTTCGGCCATTGTTTGTTCAAGTGAGATTTTATCTTTCTCTATCTCTTCTCCTTGAATCCCTGTAATGTAAATGTTAGTATGCTTGATATTATCCACCAAATGCCTTAAACTATCCTCAGTTATCTGACTTATTTTTTCTTTTTTGATGCTCAAACTGGGTGATTTCCACTACTCTGTGTTTCAGCTTACTGATCTGTCCTTCTGAATCATCTAATCTGCTGACTCATCTGCTGTATTTTTCATGTCCGTTATTGTATTCTTCGATTATAGTCAGTTCTTTTTTATACTTATTGCCTCTTTGTGCAGGTTCTCACTCCGTTCTTTCATGCTTCCCCTGATAGAAGTAAATATCTTTTATTCATTGATTTAATGGGTCCACTGGGTCTTGCTGTGTCATTGGCTTTCTCTAGTTGCATTGAGTGGCGGCTGCACTCTAGTTTTGGTGCGTGGGCTTCCCATTGTTCTGTCTTCTCTTGTTGTGTAGCACAGGCTCTAGGGTGCATGAGTTCAGTAGCTGTGACATGCAGCTTAACTTGCCCCGCAGCCTGGGATCTTAGTTCCCAGACCAAAGGTTGAACACTTGTCGCCTACATTGTCAGGAAAATCTTAACAAATGAACCAGCAGGGAAGATCCAGTAAATATCCTTGTGACCCTTACTTTGCAGTCATTTGATGTAGATTATTTATCTCCATCTTGTTTAGTTCTTTTTCTGAGTTTATGTCTTAGGTGTTCATTTAGCATAGATTCTCTGTCCTTTATTTTGCCTTTTTGTTTCTATACATTAGTATTAGGTAGATGAACTATGTCTCCATGTTGAATAAGTGGATTTATGTAGATCGTCTCCTGTGTGGCCCAAAGGAACAGTTTCCCCAGGTCATCAGAGACAGGAAATCCAGGGTGTCTCCTGTGTAGACTGAGTGTGGTGTCCTGTTAGATGTACCAACGTTGCTTTGGGCATGCTGGTGGGTCTGGCTGGCCCCCAGTGCAGCTGAATGTGAGCCCTACCTCAACAGTTGCAGATGTACTTCTGGCTGGAGGTGTTCTGGAGTGGAAATCACCTTGAGGGGATGCAAGTCACGGCTGAGTCCACCCACTGTGAGTGGTAGGAAAGGAGGCTATTGTGGGGGAATCCAGGCCCTTGGGGGTGAAGCCATTTTGGAGGAGCGTTGTGGGCGTGACTGGGTTGGATATGTCTGTTCCACAGGGAACACAGAGACTAGCAGGGTAAGCAGTGCTAGCAAGGTAATTGGGGGATGTCAGAAATGTCCCCTGCTAGCACTGGGCCAGCTGGGTACAGGGAGGACTTTTTTTAATGTCATCAATGAGTGATTTCATCCCTGGGGAAAGTTTCAAGAAATCCTTGCCCCTTTGGCACATGTCCTAAAATTAGTACGTCATTCTCCTTCCCATGTGACCTGTGCCAACATTCAGCGTCAGTAAGTTTGGCACTAACCTATTAAGCATGGGGTCTTGGCTTACCACAGCCCCCAGCTCTCTCCCAGATGTAGCTCTGCTGGTTTCAAATCAAGATATTATGGGGTCTCGTCTTCCTCATTCAGGTTACTGGGGCTCAGGTGCTCAGCATGTCCTCCCAGGGAAGAAACCAAGTTGGTAATGTCCCCTCCTAATTCTGGGTCACCCATCAGGAGTATGGTCCTGACTAGACTGCGTCTTTGCCCTTCCAATGCATCTCCATGTGGTTTTTTCTTTACATCCTTAGTTGTGGAACAGCTACTCTGCTAATTTTCAGGTTGGCATCTGGGTTTTCCGTGTGAGGAAGCTCTGGAATAGAATAGAGTAAGTGTCTCAAAAAGTGCCATTTCACTTTCTGTGGAAGCTCTCTCCTTGTGTAAGTCAGTGGTTCTCAAAGGGTCATCACTGGACCAGCAGTGTTAGCATCGCCTGAGAAGTGGTTAAAAATGGAGATTCTCAAGGTCCACCCTGATCTACTGTATGAGACACTGAATCATTCCATCAAACCTTATACATGCTCAACACTAAATCAACCTGAAACACATCTTCCCCAAGGTTCTGGTACCACCGTGCCCCTTAGCTTTAACCAGGTAGTACTGTTTTGGAATTTTGAGGGCTTTTAGGAATTTGGGGGGCATGTTTCACCACTCTCACTTGGAAGACACTAAGCAATATCTAATAAGTTGGACACGATACTTCTCTTTCGTCACCCATTGTGAGAGTTCTTAGTACATAAAGTAAAAATAAAGGACAATTATATTGGTAAAGAAAATCCTACAGCAGGTTGGAAAGGTGCACATGCTGCATTAAGATCAAGGTCTTGCACAAGGTTCATGGGAGTACAGGATATATGGATATTTTGTCAACTTCATGGAAAAGAAACAAGTGTGGAGCAGAGTAACCACTGGGCTTCAGTGACCCCCTACTGCTTAGCTGTGCACCTTCCTGCAGCTGTGATCGCCACTGGACCCTGGGAAGAGTGTTTCACACCTGGAAATGTGTGGCTCCCCAGCAGGCTGGCCTGTGACCTTCTGGGCACCATCACCTTCTGCTGCTTCCTGAACTGGCCATGTTTTCTCCCTCTGCCTTCATCTCTCCTGCCTTTATCTCCTCCTCTTTTATGGCGTTGCCAGTACCCTGTGGTCTGTGCCAGGCCAAAGAAGACACACCTTTACACTTCCGAACTCTACTGGCCACCTGATGACACGTCCGCCTCCTGTGATCGTAACTCTGGCCCTGATGGGAGAGAGCTGTGTTCACTCACCACTGATGTACTCTCTTTTAGCTAAAGAAGGAATCCATTCTAATCATGTCTTTTAGGTGGCTGGATTTACCAAACAGAAATACAGGAATCCCAGTTAAATTTGAATTTTAGGGAAAAAATGAAACTTTTTTTTTTTAGTAGAATCCCATCTCCTGCAATACTTGGGATGTACTTATACTAAAAAAATATTCACTGAAAACCAAATTTAAGTAGATGTCTTATATTTTACCTGACAGGCTTACTCCCAAGGTAAAGGGGTTCCCATTTTAGCTTCTCATCCTAGGAGTGGCATTTTGTCTTAGAAAGGAGTGTATTTAGCCATCAAAATAAGGTCAGACTTATCTGCACGCCAGCCATGACTTGTAATATATTGATAACATGGTGAAATGATAATATTTTTTGTTTACTGAATTAAAGTATAATTTGAAAATTAATTTTATCTGATTCTTTTTGTTTTTAAATGTGGTTACTAGAAAGTTTAAGGTTTTATGTGGAGCTTGAATTTGTAGTCCACAATACACTTCACTGGACAGCTTTGGCCTAGAGCAAAAGCCATGTTGGGGGACCTAATGACCATCAGGCTGAGAGTGGGGCACCCCTCTCCCCAGAAAGAGTTAGACTCTCCTCTTTGGAGTCATCTGTGGCTGAACTGGTTGGGGGCATACAGAATCCTTGAGTGTAGTTTGTCTTTACAAAGTTTTTATTGTTTGAATTTTTCAGTTCTGACCAAATCTTGGTGGTTTTTGATTGATGACAGACCAAACAGGCCTGGAGTGCATTTCCTGTTAAGTGTATTTGTAGCAGGGTGCTTCCCAGGTGACTCTGGTGGTATAGAGCCCATCTGCCAATTTAGGACACACAGAAGACTAGGGATAAAAGTTTGAGCCCTAGGTCAGGAAGATCACCTGGAGGAGGGCAAGACAGCCCACTCCAGCATTCTTGCCTGGAGAATCCCATGGACAGGGGAGCCTGGTGGGCTACAGTCCATGGGGATGCACTGAGGCGGACATGACTGAAGCGTCTGAGCACACATGTGTATTTGCAGTTGAATTATGACATCAGATTGAGACACGTGGGAAGAAGCAAGATGCGTGTGGAAAGGGGGTGATTTGGGAAAGGGTCTGGTTTCTGGAAGCTGTACCGTTTTGTCCTTTTTATACTCTTTTTTTTCTTCCTTTGGTTTTATGATTGCATACTGGTGGTGGCAAGACAACACTAACTGCATTTGCTAGAAGCAACTGTCCCCATTAATTTAGATTTTAGAGACTGAAAATTAAGGAGGGTGCATTATGCAATATGGAAGAAGCAAATGAAAATTTCTTCAGTGACGTTCAAGCTCTGAATATCTCCTGAGTTGGGTTCTTGGAGGTGATGTCTTTTTATAACTGACAGTATCTTAGGATCATAGTTTGGATGTAGGACTACAATTCTCCTTGATCATTCACTCCTCTCCTCTCCCTACCCCCTAACCTTCTGAAATTCTTGGAAAGTCAAGAAACAGTAGTGAGAGCACAGCAAATAAAAATTCAAGAGCTTTCAGAGGCCAAGGTCTTGGTCTCTGGTCAAATAACCTGACCTTTACTCAGTTCCATTTACAATCTCTCTTCTGGGGAGGGTCGGTCAGTAAAAGAATCTGCCTGCAATGAGGGAGACGTGGGTCTGATCCCTGGGTTGGGAAGATCCCCCACTCCGGTATTCTTGCCTGGAGAATCCCCATGGATAAAGGAGCCTGGATGGCCACAGTTCATGAGGTCACAAAGAGTCGGACATGACTGAGCAATTAAGCAGAGCACATGCCAAGCACAGCAACTCGGAGAATCTGCTCTTGCTGCAGGATCCACCTTCTGTCCACTTCCACTTTTCCCTCCAGTTCTCACTACCTGCTGATCATGTTGCCAGAGTGTCCCTCATAGGTGTATTGTCACCAGGTTGAGGACATGACCTCCAAGATGTCAGGCCAGTGGGAAGTTGATGCCACACACCTTAGCAGCTGGCAGTCTGGTGCATCTGGTGATAATTTCATTAAGCTCAGCCCTCCCCCAACCTAGGTCTTCTCGTTGGCACTGTTGTTGTTAACTTCAGGACTTCTGTAGGACACGTGTGGCACCTGGCTCTTCAGTAAGAGGAGCTGATAGCCTTGGCTGGCAGAATGAGGCATGGGGCTGTGTGCAAGGTTCCATTTTCTGAGAAGAAGAACACCTCAATTTCATGAGGCCTTGAGTTCTCAGACCCAAAGGAGAGAAACCAAGGGTGTAGAAAGTTGACAGGCGCTGACTGGAAATCTGTGTGAGAAGGTGTTGCTGCTGGCTGTGTCCTGTGTTTCATGCTGAGTACAGAAAAACTGATGCTTTTGAAAACTGTGGTGTTAGAGAAAACTCTTGAGAGTTCCTTGGACTGCAAGGAGATCCAACCAGTTCATCCTAAAGGAAATCAGTCCTAGGTGTTCATTGGAAGGACTGATGTTGAAGCTGAAACTACAATACTTTGGCCACGTGATGCGAAGAGCTGACTCATCTGAAAAGACCCTGATGTTGGGAAAGATTGAAGGCAGGAGGAGAAGGGGACGACAGAGGATGAGATGGTTAGATGGCATCACTGACTCAATGGACATGAGTTTAGGTAAACTCCAGGAGTTGGTGATGGACAGGGAGGCCTGGCGTGCTGTGATTCATGGGGTCGCAAAGAGTCAGACATGACTGAGCGACTGAACTGACTGACCACCACCATCATCATGCACGGCCACTGGCCCTTGTCTGAATCCAACAGGTCCAACGCCCCTTATCCCCTGGCAGCCTTATTCTGCTTTGTGTTTGTAGTGCACTAATCTGCGCACCTCACAGTGGAATCATAGATTATTTGTCCATTTCTGTTTAGCTTGATTCACTTGGCATATGACTTCAAACTTTGCTCACTTTTCAACACATGTCAGAAGTTCCCTAGTTGTTAAAAATAAATAGCACATAGGCTCACCGTCATGTCCAATCAGGGAATTACAAATTAAAGTCGTGATGTATCACACCACACCTCTCAGGACTGCTGAACTCCAAATATAAGACAATACTAATTGCTGGGGGGTGAGGAACAACAGGAACCATTCCTCATTGCCAGTGGGATGCGTGAGAGCCCCCATGAGAGACAGTCTGGCAGTTTCCCCCGAAGCTCAACAGGTCTCACCTTGGGATCCGGCAATCATGCTTTCAGTATTTAGGCAGTTGCTCTGAAATTCTATGTCCAATTGCAAACGAGGATGCAATTTTGCACAGCAGTTCTATTCACAATGGCTACAAACTTGAAGAGATCAGGATATCCTTCAGTAGATAAATGTGCAAGCAAATTGGTGTACACAGATATCAAGGGGACCAGAACACACCACCCCAAATTATGTCTGTTTGACATGAGTTAATTCAGTTTGATTAATTTAAAATAATAATAATAATTAAGAAAAACTGAGTAGAGGTTGCCCCCTATGCTTTTTTAAGATTTATTCATTTCCTTATGGCCATGCTGTGTCTTCCTTGCTTTGAGAGGGCTTTGTCTAGCTGTGGAGAGCTGGTTCTACTCTTGTTGCAGAGCATGGGCTCTAGGTGTGCAGGCTTCAGGAGTTGTGGCGCATGCATTTAGTGGTTGCGGCCCCCCGGCTCTGGAGCACTGGCTCAGTAGTTGTGGTGCGTGAGCTCAGCTGCTCTGAGGCATGTGGGATCCTCCTGGATCAGGGATAGAACTGTGTCCACCGCATTAGCAGGCAGATTCTTAGCAGCTAGCTCACCAGGGAAGACTGAGGTTTCCCTTCTGTGAGGTACATTTACATTTATTAGGGAAATCTCCATTTGTAAGGGTGTCCCTCTTTGAACCTGCTAAGTCACTTCAGTCGTGTCCGACTCTGTGTGACCCCATAGATGGCAGCCCACCAGGCTCCCCCGTCCCTGGGATTCTCTAGGCAAGAACACTGGAGTGGGTTGCCATTTCCTTCTCCAATGTGTGAAAGTGAAAAGTGAAAGTGAAGTCGCTCAGTCGTGTCCGACCCTCAGCGACCCCATGGACTGCAGCCTTCCAGGCTCCTCCATCCATGGGATTTTCCAGGCAGAGAAGAATAATTACATCTCAAGGAAGGAACACTTATCAGTGAAGAAGTCAGGACTTAAATCTGCAAACAAGCATCTGTTTATTTACTGTGCTTTGCATGATAATCTGCCATTAATGGCCTCTGCCTTCCACTCAAGGTCTTTCTTCTGTTTGGAGCTGAAGAATTTAAGATGAAGTCTTTGGTCATTTCAGGGAGTGACTCAGTTTTCCTTGGCATCTCCTCTCTATGCAAAAGGTATAAATGTTAATTGAACTTCTGTTTTTCTCCTGATAATTTGTGTTCAGTAATGGAGGAGGGCTCTACCAAGCACCTGAAAGGGGAGAACGAAATTTATTTCCCTCCTATATACATGCAAAGGAATAACACTCCTATATACATGCAAAGGAATAACACTCACCATCCCTCCCTTGAAAGACAGGGATAAATCTTAGATGCATATGGCTAAGTGAAAGAATCCATTTGAACAGGCTGCACCCAGTATGACCCCATTGTGACATTCCTGGAAAGGTAAAGCTATACAGATGATAAGCAGATCAAGGAGTGGGGAACTGGAAGTGAGTGTTTAGGATGGATACCTGTCAATATGCATTTGTCTGAGTGTATCACTTTATATAGCGCAAAGGGTCAATCAGAATCTATTCAAATGTACTTATGTATTGTATAAGTATGTCATAGGATGGAACACCAAACACAACAGAATCTCAGCATCACTCACTATTCTATCACTATTAGAGAAATGCAAATCAAAACTGCAAATGAGATATTACCTCACATCAGTCACAAAACTTATCATCAAAAAATCTACAAACAATGCTGGAGAGAGTGTAGAGAAGAGAGACCCCTGTTGCACTGTTGGTGGGAATGTAAACTGATATAGCCACTATGGAGGGCAGTACACAGGTTCCTGAAAAACTGAAAGTAGAACTACCATACCACCCAGCAAGCCCAGTGGGTTTGCTGAGACTCCCATAATTCAAAAAGACATATGCACGCTCATGTTCATTGAAGCCCTGTTTACAATAACTAGGACATGAAATCTGGAGAAGGAAATGGCAACCCACTCTTACCTGAAAAATCCCGTGGATGGAGGAGCCTGGTAGATTACAGTCCATGGGGTCAGGAAGAGTCGGACAGAACTGAGCAACTTCACTGTCACGTTTCACTTTCATACATTGGAGAAGGAAATGGGAACCCACTCCGGTATTCTTGCCTGGAGAATCCCAGGGACAGGGGAGCTTGGTGGGCTGCCATCTATGGGGTTGCACAGTCGACTGAAGCGACTTAGCAGCAGCAACAGCAGGACATGGAATCAACCTAAATGTCCACAGAGAAATGGGTAAGGAAAAAGTGCTACATATATACAGTGTAATATTATGTAGCCATTAAAGAAATAAAAGTGGGTCCTCTGAAGAGATGTGAATGGACAGTCAGTCATAAAGTGAAATGAGACAGAAAAACAGAAACAAATATTGTATATTTGTATATATATATATACACATATATGTATATTCGTATATATGAATCTATACGTGTATATATATATATATCTTTATATCTCTCTATCTATATAGGCTTCCATGGTAGCTCAGCTGGTAAAGAATCCTCCTGTAATGCAGGAGACCCCGGTTCAATCCCTGGGTTGGCAATATCCCCTAAGAAAGGATAAACTACCCATTCCACTATTGTTGGGCTTCCCTGTGGCTCAGACGGTAAAGAATCTGCCTGAAATGTGGGAAACCTGACTTTGATCCCTGGTTTGGGAAGATACCCTGGAAAAGGGCATGGCAACCCACTCTAGTATACTTGTGTGGAGAATCCCCTTTGGCAGAGGAGCCTTGCAGGCTACAGAATGAACAGGATTGAGCAACTAAGCACAGAGTGTGTAGAAAAATGGTACTGATGACTTCATCTCCAGAGCTCAAATAGAGGCACAGACAGAGAACGAACTTGAGGATACAGCAGGGGAAGGAGAGGAGGGGACAGCCTGAGAGACTAGCATCGACTTGTATACACTGCTGGGTTATATGTTCCCTGTTGCTGCTTTTTGTTTGTTTTTCAGTTCAGTTCAGTCGCTCAGTCGTGTCCGACTCTTTGTGACCCCATGAATCACAGCACGCCAGGCCTCCCTGTCCATCACCAGCTACCGGAGTTCACTCAAACTCATGTCCATCGAGTTACTGATGCCATCCAGCCATCTCATTCTCTGTCGTCCCCGTCTCCTCCCGCCCCCAATCCCTCCCAGCATCAGAGTCTTTTCCAGTGAGTCAACTCGTCACATGAGGTGGCCAAAGTACTGGAGTTTCAGTTTTAGCATCAGTCGTTCCAATGAACACCCAGGATTGATCTCCTCTAGAATGGACTGGTTGGATCTCCTTGCAGTCCAAGGGACTCTAAGAGTCTTCTCCAGCACCACATCAAAAGCATCAATTCTTCGGCGATCAGCTTTCTTCACAGTCCAACTCTCACATCCATACATGACCACGGGAAAAACAATAGCCTTGACTAGACGGACCTTGGTTGGCAAAGTAATGTCTCTGCTTTTTAATATGCTATCTAGGTTGTCATAACTTTCCTTCCAAGGAGTAAGCGTCTTTTAATTTCATGGCTGCAATCAGCATCCGCAGTGAGTTTGGAGCCCAAAAAAATAAAGTCTGACACTGTTTCCACTGTTTCCCCATCTGTTTCCCATGAAGTGATGGGACCAGATGCCATGATCTTCGTTTTCTGAATGTTGAGCTTCAAGCCAACCTTTTCACTCTCCTCTTTCACTTTCATCAAGAGGCTTTTGAGTTCCTCTTCACTTTCTGCCATAAGGGTGGTGTCATCTGCATATCTGAGGTTATTGATATTTCTCCCGGCAATCTTGATTCCAGCTTGTGCTTCTTCCAGCCCAGCGTTCCTCATGATGTACTCTGCATAGAAGTTAAATAAGCAGGGTGACAATATACAACCTTGATGCACTCCTTTTCCTATAAATTTCCTTTATTTCTAAAAATCCTCAGGTCTCTAAAACAGATAGCTAGTGGAAAGCGGCTGTGTAGCATCCGGAGCTCAGCTTGTGCTCTCCATTGACCTAAAGAAGAGGAATGAGGGAGTGGGTGGGAAGCTCAAAGGGGAGTGCATATATGTATACATATAAATGATTCACTTCATTGTACAGCAGAGAATAACATTGTAAAATGACTATAACACAGTTAAAAAAAGAGAGAAAACAAATAGGTGGTCCTGGTGCTACGACTATGCGCTCCCCAAACAGGGAGCCCAGATTTGATTCGTAGTCAGGGAACTGTATCCCACATAACACAACTGAGACCCAGAGTAGCCAAGTTAAAAAAAAAAATAAAAAAATACGAATGCCATAGACAGCACACACAAAAAATAGTATCCATATGTTACTGATAAATGTTATAAAAAATGGGGACATTTCCTTTTCAGGAAAAGACCTGAGGGTTATTAGAAATAAATTAAGGAAATTTAAAAACAAACAAAAAGCAACAACAGGAAACCTATTATGCCAAACAAAAGAAGTCAGACACAAATGCAAACACATGATCCGGTTTTTATGAAACCCTAGACAATAGATCTAATCTCTTGAAACCAGCAAATCATTGACTGCCTGTTGTTGATCAAAGTGGTTGGGAAAAGGACAAGAGAAGATTTGTGGTGATGGAAACATTCTTTCTTGCCTGTGGTAGCTGTACATGGGTGTATTTATCTGTCAGAAATCATAAAACTATACCCTTAAATTAAGTTTTATTGCATGTAGATTATACTAAGGTCATGAAACGATACTTAACGTGATTTGTCACGAGAGAAATGCAAGTTAAAACCACAGTGAGAAACTATCTCACATCTAAGGTAGCTTCAATGTAAAGATCATAAACAATAGAATATAACAAGAGTGCACCGGATTAACAAGTGGTGGGAGAACGTGGAGACACTGGAGCCCCGTGTCTTGCTGGGGAGAATGGAAGATGATGTGGCCACTGTGGAAACAGTTCACACATTCCTCTAAAAGTTAAAATTGACATATGAACTGGAAAAACCATTCCTAGGTCTAAACCCAAAAGAATTGCCAGTAGGGACTCCAACAGATACTTGTACACCAACATTCATACCAGCACCGTTCACAACAGACAAAAGGGAGATGCACCCCAAACGTTCATCAATGGGCAGTGGATAAACAAAATTCGTTACACACACAGGTACCCTCAGACAACACAAATGTGAACTGCACAGGTTCACTTACACCTGTATTTTTTTCAATAAATACATACTATGACATGTCCTATGGTTTTTGAATCCACAGAAGTTAAACCGATGTTATAGAGGGCTGACGGTAAAGTGTACACAGATTTTTGACTACATGGAGGATCTTAATACTTTTTTGCTTTCAGAGAACTAATTTTGTAAAGGGAATGGTGCTCAGAGATATAACTTGATACTTTCGTCTCCACCTGTCTACCTCCCATCTTCATTCTGAAGTCTAAGAGCTGCCTCAGTATCGGCAGGGCCCACAGTCATGACTTTTCACCTCTACTCTGTTCCTCCAGGTGCTCCCCCCACCCCCCCCAGCATAGTAGTCACTACTTATTGTTTCTCAGGCCCAAACAATGATTCCGTTCTTGGCTCCCTCCTTCCCCCAGCTCCAGACATGAATTGAAGAAAAATAAAGTTGATCCTGTCTATATCTCAAAGATATATCTAGTTCTACCCATACAGGAGCACTTGCTTTATTACACTACTAGTACCAGTGACTTCCCCAATAGCTCAGATGGTAAAGAATCTGCGTGCTGTGTAGGAGACCCCAGTTCGATTCCTGGCATGGGAAGATCCGCTAGAGAAGGGATAGGCTACCCACTCCAGTATTCTGGCCTAGAGAATTCCATGGAGTGTCCAGTCCAGGTGGCTGAAAAGAGTCGGACACGACTAAGGGACTTTCATTTATTCATCACTGACTCAGTACCAGTGAGCAGGCAAGTAGATTTTAAGGAAATGCTGCTGAATTAACTGCCCATCTAGATGGAATAAAATCAATCCAAGAAAAGTCAGTTCCAAGTGAATAGTGAACCTAGGTGGAAAGGAAAAAAATCCCTGTAGAAGACATAGGGGATATCTTCATGACCTCAGGTAGCCAAAAGTCCGAGGGCAGGAATTTGTGTCTTCTCTGTTCGTGCAACATCTCCAGTGTAGATGCCCAGTGTGTCCAGAGGGAACATAAAGGAAACTTCGACACCATCTGGAGGAAACTACGCACATGCAGGCACTTGGGTCATTGTGAAGACACACAGTGTTCTTCATGATCAGATTGAATGTCATATAAATGTCACTTCTCATTAGTCTAACATCTAATGCAATCCTAATCAACAGCCATTCAGATTGATTTTCAGGATAAACTGATTCTAAATTTCATGTGAAAAATGAGCAAGAACACCTAGGAAAGCCTGAGGGAAAAAAGCCAGGTCCAGTGATGAGGTGTGATAAGGCCTACCAGGAGATAAGACAGATTTTAAAGCCAGAATTATTATCATTTTTTGGAAGAATCCAGGCCACTACTGTTATAAGTTTCGTTATTGGCTCAGATACCACTACATAAAACACTATTCCAAAGACTCTTGACTTGTTAGTCGCCTCCTGCTTCAGAGATCTCCTCTCTTATTTTATTTCTGGTTTCTCACTCAGATCATTTGTTAAGAGTGAAAGTTGGGTAACCCCATTCACACTTATGCAACACAAAAAGTCGTACACATACTCAGAGTGTTAATACCCTCTGTAGGCAGGAGAGAGGTGCCCACGTGGTAGGAGGAAATAAAACTGTGATTGGTGGACTTTTTTTATTCCTATTTCTGTATTGTGATGACAATACCTGGTTCTGCCTGAACTTAACTTGATCGCACATCTTGCACTTACCAATGCTTTTTTTCTCATGGAAATGTCTTCCTTAAACTATGTTAATGTGTCAAAAGACTATGTATTTGCTTGGAAATCTGCCTTTCTTTAAGATTCTTGTCAATTGTTTTATGGCCAGGCATGACTTACCTTGTGCCATGCTGTCTCAAAATGCATGTTGTGGGTGAGGTGCCTGGTGCAACTCTCTCAGCTTTGAGGTGTTTCTTTTATCTAATTAGCAGCTTGCTAATACGCATATA
Source organism: Moschus berezovskii (assembly GCF_049115385.1). Lineage (NCBI taxonomy): Eukaryota > Metazoa > Chordata > Mammalia > Artiodactyla > Moschidae > Moschus > Moschus berezovskii. Next base: position 84,081,113 of record NC_142475.1, read on the forward strand.
ACTCCAAGCTAGAAACTAGCAAGGGGCACTCTTTCTGTCGCCTTCTGATGTCTATATCAGAAGCTTTCTCTGTCTCTTTTATACTTTAATAAAACTTTATTACATAAAAAGCTCTGAGCGATCAAGCCTCATCACTGGCCCCGGATCAAATTCCTTTCCTCCAGAGGCCAAGATTCCTGGCATTGGTCACAGCTCATCGCAGCAACATTTCAATACTGAAGAGATCCTCCCAGAACTAATACTATTTTAATTGTACAGAGCCATAGATTGCAAAATGAAAATACGTATGACCCCCTGTAATTTGTTCAGCTTAGCAGGTGCCACTATGTGGGTCAGGAAGATCCCCTGGAGGAGGGCATGGCAATCCACTCCACTGTTCTTGCCTGGAGAATACCATGGACAGAGGAGCCTGGCAAGTTACAGCACATAGGGTCGCACAGAGTGGGACACGAATGAAATGACTTTGCACTCATGCACCTTAATTTGTCAAGAAACACCTGGAGTAACAGGCATATTTGGCCTTGGAGTACAGAATGAAGCAGGGCAAAGACTAATAGAGTTTTGCCAAGAGAACACACTGGTCATAGCAAACACCCTCTTCCAACAACACAAGAGAAGACTCTACACATGGACATCACCAGGTGGTCAATACTGCAATCAGATAGATTATACTCTTGCAGCAAAGATGGAGAAGCTCTATACAGTCAGCAAAAACAAGACCAGGAGCTGACTGTGGCTCAGATCATGAACTCTTTATTGCCAAATTCAGACTTAAATTGAAGAAAGTCGGGAAAACCACTAGAATATTCAGGTATGACTTAAATCAAATCCCTTACGATTATGTAGTGGAAGTGATAAATAGATTCAAGGGAATAGGTCTGATAAACAGAGTGCTTGAAGAACTATGGATGGAAGTTGGTGACACTGTACAGGAAGCAGTAATCAAGACCATTCCCCCCAAAAGAAATGCAAAAAGGCAAAATAGTTTTCTGAGAGGGTACACAAATAGCTCTGAAAAGAAGAGAAACGAAAGGCAAAGGAGAAAAGGAAAGATATACCCATTTGAATGCAGAGTTCCAAAGAATAGCAAGGAGAGATAAGAAAGCCTTCCTCAGTGATCAGTGCAAAGAAATAGAGGAAAACAATAGAATGGAAAAGACTAGAGATGTCTCCTAGAAAATTAGAGACACCAAGGGAACTTTTCCTTCAAAGATAGGCACATTAAAGGACAGAAATGGTAGGGACCTAACAGAAGCAGAAGATATTAAGAAGAAGTGGCAAGAATACACAGGAGAACTGTACAAAAAAATCACCACGCCCCAGATAATCACGATGGTGTGATCACTCACCTAGAGCCAGACATCCTGGAATGTGAAGTCGAGTGGGCCTTAGAAAGCATCACTAAGAACAAAGCTCGTGGAAGTGATGGAATTCCAGTTGAGCTATTTCAAATCCTAAAAGATGATGCTGTGAAAATGCTGCACTCCATATACTAGCAAATTTGGAAAACTCAGCAGTGGCCACAGGATTGGAAAATGTCAATCTTCATTCCAATCCCAAAGAAAGGCAATGCCAAAGAATGCTCAAACTATTGCACAGTTGCACTCATCTCACATGGTAGCAAAGTCATGCTCAAAATTCTCCAAGGCAGGTTTCAATAGCACGTGAACTGTGAACTTCCAGATGTTCAAGCTGGATTTAGAAAAGGCAGAGAAACCAGAGATCAAATTGCCAACATACGTTGGATCATGGAAAAAGCAAGAGAGTTCCAGAAAAACATCTACTTCTGCTCAATTGACTACACCAGAGCATTTGTCTGTGTGTATCACCACAAACTGTGGAAAATTCATTGAGAGATGGGAATACTAGACCACCTGACCTGCCTCCTGAGAAACCTGTATGCAGGTCAAGAAGCAACAGTTAGAATTGGACATGGAACACCAGATTGGTTCAAAATTGGGAAAGGAGTAAGTCAAGACTGTATATTATCATCTTCCATATTTAACTTATATGCAGAGTACATCATGGGAAATGTTGGACTGGATGAAGCACAAGCTAGAATCGAGAGTATCAGGAGAAATATCAATAACCTCAGGTAGGCAGATGAAACCTCCCTTATGACAGAAAGCGATGAGGACCTTGATGAAGAGCCTCTTGATGAATGTGAAAGAGAGTGAAAAAGCTGTAAGAATTGACCCTAAAGCACTGTGTGTATCTTTTTCAGAAATTTCTCCTATGGGAAGTTGAAAATGTGAAAAAGCAATTAGAAGAAATGCAAAACGACAAGGTACTTAAATCTCTAAATCCTTTAGAAATTTGTTAAGAGCTGAATTGAGCTAGGATCTTTGTTACAGTCACTAACAGAGGCTTAGCAAAAGTCGAGTTACATTTTCTTTATGGCTAATCCACTGCTGTAACATGTATAGCATTTCTGGTTTTGAACATTGAATGTGTTTGCGTTATAGGTGGATTTAGAGTGTGTGGCCGTTGTGTGTGGTTCAGAATTCTGAGTAGTCCTTTCTGTGTTCACTGGAAAGCTGAGACAAAGCGTGAGCCTTTCAAGTGGACAGTGCTGTGCGTCAGAAAGATAATACGAGCCACATACACAATCTAAACTTTCCTAAAAACCAACGGCCTACTTGACGTCCTTTTTTCACTGTGAGACTTGAAACCTTCTATGTGATTTCCACATTGAGCTTTGCACCGGCCTGTCTCGTGTGCTCAGGGGCTGCACGAGGTGAGTGACTGCCCTGGCCGACAGCACAGAGCTGAGAGGTTGAGTGGAGGGACTCGGAAACTAGGTCCACTTGACTTGTTTTACCCTGCGAGGAAGTGAAGTGGGGTATAGAGGAATGAATGTGAGGAATGCCCAGGAATGCAGGTGAACTCCGTGGAGACAGTTTAAAGCAATGAGAGGAACCAGGGCAATAGAGTGAGTCCTGGCGTCCCCACCCGAACCCCCGCCCCAAGTCCAGCTTCCCTCTACAGACATCATCGTTGTTAATGGCTTGCCATGTTTCCTCCAGAAGCTTTTCTACACCTGAGATGGAACTTCTTATTCATTACGGTTTATAAGGTTTAATATTGTTCCGAGTGTTTATACTTGCTTTGGGACTCTTAGAGTACATTTTCTCAGAATTAAAATGTTCGGAGTTGATAACTACTAATGTAACCTGTTATGCACATTTTGGTGCAAGTCATTTTACATCCGGAAACAAGAGGTGCAGGCTCTGTCATTTGCTGTTTCGTAGGACCAGGTTGGAGAAGGAAACGGCAACCCACTCCAGTGTTCTTGCCTGGAGAATCTCAGGGACGGGGGAGCCTGGTGGGCTTCCGTCTATGGGGTCGCACAGAGTCGGACACTACTGAAGTGACTTAGCAGCAGCAGCAGGACCAGTTGATTCTAAACCTGGAAACCCTGAGAGCCGAACTGGACCAGACGAGGCTGCGAGGGGCTCCCCTTCACCACGGATAGGCTGCTTCCCCGGGCAGCTCCCCTCAGCGCTGTTGAGTGTGACAAAGGCCTGTCTGGTGTGTGGACAGTATGACTGGGTGTCGCTCATGGTCACACCTCAAGGAGCTTGTAGCTTCTTGGCCAGAGAGAGGGAAGAGACAAGCATCATTCCTTAGGGTTGAACTTGGTACCGGTAAGAGTGGTGGTCACAGTATTGACAAAACTCAAAACCACAAGCGGAGGTTTGGAAGTGGGGGGCGGATCAGTTGCTATTTGGGTGTATTCATTTGAGGGGCCTGACAGACTGTGATACTGATGTTTCTTAAGAGTCACAGAAGGTTAATGACCTGTAGTCTTTTTTACGTGAATGGAGACTGAGACATGACTTGCTCTTGGCTGCGGTGGGAGGAATCACCTGGCTTGTGAATGAGGCAAGCAGATTACTGAGTATCCTGATTTTTTCTTACTTGTTGTTGTAGCGGCAGTAATTCTTACTAAGTATTTAAATGTTTCTTTGGCTTCATCATGGAAAATGGTCACAAGTGAGAGATAAACTTTAGCAAAGGTTATTAAAGTGCTTAACTGGTGGCATTCATTCATCTGTAGGAAATTGCTGCTTGAATCCTGATTTAGGAGACTGGAGCCCATACGCATATTTCTGTGTTTGTGTGCCTAGGTGATCCTGGCGGTCCAGGGCCCCCACCCAGCCTTCTAGAGTAAGGGGATATCATTTGAGATAAAGGCAGAGCCAGAAACTGGCCCTGTGTCCGAAACCACGACGGGTGGAGTTCAAGGAGAGCACGTGCCCTGCAGAACGGATAGGGGACATGGTTGGACTTGCTGGCAGAGCTCCTCCAGGGTGAGGGGCTGGTGCTGTCAGAGGTGGAGAACCCCTGCTCCCGGGGTGGACGAGGTGAGTGTGAAGAGGACCGCATAGACAGTGGAGGAAAAGGAGGTGGACACGGCCTCCTGCTCTTAGGGGGTTTGGGTAAGGAGGGGGGCTGCTAGTGCCAAGATCCGAAGGCCTGGCACGGTTAGGGGGTTCAGATGGAGAAGCCTGGGGCCTGGTCACCAGTCCCCTGTGTGTCAATGAGAGTGAGAGACGAGAAGAGGAAGCTGCCGCGGGCTAGGAGGGGCCGCTGTGCTCTGAAGACAGTGGGCCGCAGCCGCTGGTGCCAGGGAGACATGTATCCAGGAGGCAGCTCTCGAGGGGGTCCCGGCAGTGACTTAGCCGCGCAGGCGGGGCCTCGGAGCGGGGCTTGTGGGCAGTGTGGGCTGGGTGGGGGCACTATGCTGGCTCAGGAGGGAGAGAGTGGGTCCTGAAAACCTGGCTCACTGGCAGGGCAGGCTCGACGTTTTTGTCAGGACTTCCCAGTGGAATTGGTCACTTTGTCTCTGAAACCTTCTCCCAGAGGAAAGAGCCTCGGGTGAGGAGAGGGAGAGAGATGGAGGCTGCACTCCGCGAGGGGACTGGGAGGTGATGGTTGGGGCGGGGCGGGGGGGAGCGACCAACCCGGAGGCCTCTGTGGCCCTCAGAAGACCCGCGAGGGTCCGCAGTCCCCGGCGGGACTGTGTCCTACCTCCCACCCGATTCCCAAGTGTGCTCTGGCCCCAGGCCCTTGGGTAGAAGTGGAGCAAAGAAAGGAGTGGTTCCGTCAGGAGGGAGGGGAGACGGGAGGGAAGACAGGTGTGGCTCGGGGAGATTCCAGACTTCCATCTCCTGTGCATCTCAGTTTTCCTCTCAAAACCGTTGAGCAGAGCAGCGTGTGAACCCAAGCAGGCTGAGCTGGTGGTTGGCCCTGGCCACTCTGCAGACGTATGGGGTGTCCTGTCTTCGGAGGTGGGCTCTGTCTCCCGGGTTTAGGGACTCCTGCACGTGAAGGCGCCACCCTCTTCCCAGAGATAAGACTGAGCGGAGCCTGGGCGGTCCTGCAGTGCAGGCTCACAGTCAAGGCGGGGCCGCCCTGCCTCTCAGAGGCCCCTCCTGAGTGAGCTCCTGGCACCGCCAGGCCCAGGCCTTAGTGCTCAGGGCCTGAGCATCTGTGCTGGGCCTTGTTCAGCCCAGAGTCTGGTGACACGCTCATCTCTGCTTTTGATGGGAGACACCAATGCGGCTCAGCTCCAAGCTGTGGGTCTGAGGGCTTTCTGCTGCTTGTTGTCTGAGGCGCCATTGGAAGTGCTAAGAGCGGTGCAGACAGTGTTCCAGGCAGACCGATGATTGTGATCCACCGACTTCACGAGGGAGAGGGAGGTCAGAGCAGACGCAGGCTGGAGGGGAGGTGCGGGTGCCAAGGAGAAAGCAGAGCAGGTGCAGGTAAGAATGAGAAATTATTCAGTTATGTTAGATTTTAAATAAAATGCCATCTTTAAAGCTTTCCAAACCCCACAGAATTTCATACTTTGCAAATTCTGCAGAGAACAAATCACTTCGTTCTGAAACCAGAATTTCCTTGGATAATCTCCTCTGAATGTGTCCAACATAAGATCAGGGTGGATCAGAATCAGTTCCCAACATCTTCTTGATTATCTCTAAGGCAGACAAGACTATTTAGACTATGTGCTCTATGGGATTTTATTGTTAAAACAATTAATTCTCTACTATGGCAAAAGGTAATTACTCTGTAGTTTCTGAGTTTATCCTCTTGGGACTCACAGATAATCCAGAACTTCAAGCCAGTCTCTTTGGTGTAGTCCTAGTAATCTATTTAGCTAGTGTCCTGGGTAATCTTGGTTTGATTGTGCTAATACAGGTCAGCCCACAGCTTCACACTCCCATGTATTTTTTTCTCAGCCATCTGGCTTTTATTGATTTTTCTTTTACTTCGTCTATCACCCCAAACACCTTGGTGAATTTTCTGTGTGAAGTTAAAAGTATAACATTTTATGCATGTGCCATTCAGGTGTGCTGCTTCATCACATTCGTAGTTTGTGAACAGTATTTGCTCTCAGTCATGGCCTATGACAGGTATGTTGCCATTTGCAACCCTTTACTATATGCCATCGTCATGCCTAAAAAACTCTGCAGTCGGATCATTGCTAGCACGTATATTTATGGATTCGTTCTGTGGCTCCTGCAGGGTCAACCACTTCTACTGTGATGACGTTCCCTTGGTCGCGCTGGCTTGCTCTGACACTCATGTCAAAGAGCTGATGCTGTTAACCATTGCTGGGTTCAGCACCCTTTGCTTTCAACTGATCGTGACCATTTCTTGTATCTTCATCCTCTTTGCATTCTGAGGATCCGTTATAACAGGTGCTTTCTTTCATGTGTGCTGAAGGAAGGCAAAAAGCCTTTCTACCTGTGTTTCCAATCTTACCTCCATATTTTATGCAACAATCATTTTTATGTACCTCCTGCCCAATTCAAGCCATTCTCTGAACACAGATAAATTTTCTTCAGTATTCTTGTGGTAGTGATTCCCGTGTTAAACCCATTGATCTATAGCTTGAGGAATCAGGAAGTAAAGAATGCACTGAAGAGAATTATAGAAAAGTTCCATTTGACTATCAAATAACTGAAAAATCAAGGACAGGGAGGAATCAGAGGACTTGGAATTATGGCTTATCTAGAGTCAAAATGCTGATAAATAATAGTGTCAAATTCCTCACTTCCAGTGTTCATATTTACTCAATATGTCTTACCCACTGTTTCATTCCTGGTTTACACGTGAAAGGCATTTTTTAAAATTTGGAGGTGTTCAATTTTACAAGGAGAGAGAGACAGACAAACAAGAAAAGGCACAGAGAGAAACAGAGATAGAGATATCCTAACCTGTTTGAACAGACATTTTTAAAATTAAAGAAACGGAACATTGGGCATAATGACTTTATCTGAATTCTGTGTCATATGGGTCATACTAAGATAAGATCAACGTTTGGTTTCTTATATTTCAAGTTTGCTGCACAGATAATCTGGAAAATAAGGCAAAGTTTAATAGCAAGACTTTTTTTTTTTTTTTAACACTCTGAATAATCTTCCTAACACTCCTCTTGCATTCAGCTCAAAGAATAGCACCAGCAGAACAACCTTGACATTGAACCCTTGGTGACAACCGATACTGACAGTGTATCAGTTTAGTTCCCTGGAGCTCTTTCCTGCCATTATAATTCCTTGCTTGTTCTATATCAGTTGTGATTAGAAACATAGACTCTTCCTTCACACAGTTTGGCTAACAATTTTGGTTTTTCCAAGTAATAGCTGTTTTCTTGGGTAAATTATTATGTTTCACGTCTCTTTTCCTTGGTTTCTTCATCTACAATAGTAGTAATAGTTCCTTTGTCCTGGACTGATTGTGAAGATTAAATAAGATGATGACTATAAAAGGTTTACATAGTTCGTAGTACATGCCAAAAGCTTCATGAGTGTTGACTATTACACATAATTAATAACATTATTTTCAGCATTGTTATAGCATGCATAGCCTTTTTAGAAAGGTTGGCAACGTGATATACTTTATTTTAAAAATCAACAAAATGAAAACATAAAAGCTAACAAGTTATTGTATTGTCATCATTAAAGCAATTTCATTCCTTTTCATTTTTGTTTCAAATTGATATAAATGACTTTTAAATTGTACATATTTATTTTTTATCTTTATTGATCTCTTTTATTCCTTTTTTTTTACTTTACAATATTGTATTTGTTTTGCCATATATTGACATGAATCCGCCCTGGGTGTACATGTATTCCCCATCTTGAACCCCCCTCCCACCTGTACATATTTAAAGTGATCAATTTGATAAGTTTTGAAATGTCACCACAGTGAAAATGCTGAACGAGTTTGTCCCTTTCCCTGAGGTTCCTCCTCCACTGACCCTGGGCAACCACCATCTGGTTCCTGTCACTATGGATTGCTTTGCGATTCTTACATGCATGCTGCATGCCAAGTTGCTTCAGTCGTGTCTGACTGCTTATTTCCTAGTTTTATATAAATGGAATCAGCAATATGAACTCTTTAAGACAGAGAAATTTTACACCTCAGAAGTGCAAACAGCTTCATGTTGAACACTTGGCATAATTATTCTCTAAAAGCACATTGCCCACATCGCTGAGATGCCATGCAGCGACCACACCACTGAGCTATTCTAAGGCCATTCTATCTCCCACGCATGTGTGTATGCTGTCACTTCAGTCATGTCTTTGTGACTCCATGGGCTGTGGCTCACCAGACTTCTCTGTCCATGGGATTCTGTAGGCAAGAATACTGGAGTGGGGTACCATGCCCTCCTCCAGGGGATCTTCCTGATCCAGGGATGGAAGAGGGGCCCTGGCTTCTCCTGCATTGCCAGCCAGGTTGCTTACCACCAGCACAAAATGGGAAGCCCATCCTACCTCCCACTGCTCCTAAATTTCATCTCAATTGCTTTTATTAATTTTGTTGGGGTATAGTTACTATACAATACTGCATTAGTTTCCTGCCACACAGCAAAGTGAGTTAGTTATTCATATACATGTATACACTCTTTTTTAGATTCACTTCCCATTTAGGTCACCACAGAGCACTGAGTAGAGATCCCTGTGCTATATATGAGTAGGTTCTCATCAGTTATCTATTTCATACAGAACAGTGTATATATGTCAATCACACTGTCCCAATTCACTCATCTGCCTTTCCTCCCTTGGCAATCATAAGTTTCTTTTCTATATCTATAATCTATTTCTGTTTTGCAAACAAGTTCATCTGTACCATTTTTGTAGATTCCACATATAAGGGATATTATATAGTTGTCTTTCTCTTTCTGACTTACTTCACTCACTTTGACGGTCTCTAGGTCCATCCCTGTTGCTGTTAATAGCATTGTTTCATTCTTTTTTATGGCCGAGTAATATTCCATTATACATATGTACCACTTCTTTATCACTTCCTCTGTTGATGGACATTTAAGTTGCTTCCATGCCAAGGCTATTGCAAATTGTGCTGCAATGCACATTGGGGTGCATGTATTCTTAGAAATTATGGTTTTCTTCAGATATATGTCCCGGTGGGCTTCCCCAGTACCTCAGCTGGTAAAGTTGCCCAGGAGACCTGGTTTTGATCCCTGGGTGGGGATGATCACCGAAGGAGGGCATGGCAACCCACCCCAGTATGCTTGCCTGGAGAATCCTCATGGACACAGGAACCTATGGGTGACATTCCATAGGATTGCAAAGAATCAGACATGAATGAGCAACTAAGCACACACACAACAGCTGTAGTTTTATTTATTTTAAGGAACTTCCATAATGTTCTCCGTAGTGGTTATACCAATTTACATCCCCACCGACAGTATAGGAGGGTTCTTTTTTCTCCATACCCTCTCTAGCATGCATTGTCTGTTGTCGGGGAGGGGACCTGCCTCGATTTGGACCCAGGGTATCCTCGGGATGAACGGCGTCGGTGTCAGCGAGAGAGAGAGAGAGAGAGAGAGACAGAGACAGAGACAGAGAGACAGGGGCTGATGATTCCTTGGTTTACGCAGGAAACCAATAAAACTCCAGCACGGGATTTGCTCTGTTTACGTAGGCTGCAGGCGCCCTCTTGAATCACTGGAGGCACCCCACCAGGGCACCCCCTCGAGTGGGTCTTAGAAGCCCAGGCAGATAAGTAAACGCAGAGGGCCCAGCGCTCCAAGGATCTCAACCGGTAAAATGAGAATAGAGAAAAGGAGAAAAAATGACACGGGGAAACCAAGCTTCAGTTAGCAAGGCCCAAAACTTTATTTTCCACTGCTGCTTTTATACCCTAAGTTGTGCAAATAAAAAATAGAGAAAGGGAGGTATAGAGTCACACCAAAATCACGCGGGGTCAGCAATCTTGACCCTTATCAAGATCAGGGCTTATTTTTGTATGTCTCATGATATACAAAAGTTTTAGGTGGTTTACATCATCTTCTGGCCAGGAGGCCTGCTAACAGTTTATGGCCCTCTCTCCTAACAAAGGTTAGTCAGCTAGAAAAAGGCTTATATTCTTTAAAGATGATTTTCCTAAAGTCATGCGCTATTCTCCAAAGACACGTGACAAGGTTACATTCCTATAAGGCAAAGGTGTAGTGAGCTACAAGAAAAGAATTTATTAACTTAAGATCTGATGTGGTTAAATCAAAGGCTACTACTTATTTTCTCTATATGTGATAAATATATTTCCAAGGAAACAGTAGATAGAAAATATGGAAACTCTGCAGCAAGCATTGATTCAACAATGAAATGTTTTTTAGTACTATTCTAATGATTTTAACTTCTTCAACAAATTCCTGTATTTTAGAATATTAGGCTTTCTGTCCTTGCATGGCTGGGAGGCTGTAAACAGTCACATTCACAGTTGTAAGAGCCCGGACAAACTTGTCAGGCAAGTTAGAAAGCTATCAGAGGGGCTTGGATTGGAACACTGCTATTAAGCCGAGGAGAACTTTTTAACTACAGCTCTGAATTAATGTTTTCAGAGAAAGGTGGTTGGGGGGAAGCCCCCATAAGTATTAGAGGACTTGGTAAGAGGCGTAAGATAGTAAGGCAGTCAGACTCCGGTTTTCTTTGGGGTAGATGCTCAGGTAACTCCAGGGGGTCCCTCGAATCCTCATTAGCCTTTGCCCATCAGGCCTCTTCCCCAATTGACCTTTGCCATGGGTAGGATTTCCCTCGCTGGCTCCCGGCAGTCTGTAGATATTTTGAAGATGGATAGACATTTCCCCAAAGAAGGCATAAAGATAGTAAAAAAAAATACATGAAAATATGCTCAGTATCACCAACTGTTAGTGAAATGCAAATCAAAACTACAGTTGGGTAGCAATGGCAAGCCACTCAAGTTTGCTTGCCTGGAGAATTCCGTGGACAGAACAGTCTGGCAGGCTTCAGCCTGTGGGGTCTCAAAGAGTTGGACATGACTGAGCGACTGTCACTCACTCACTCACTTACCTAATTGCCCATTTTTAATTTATTTTTGAATGGCCATTTAAAATTTATTTTTTCTTGTGTTTGTGATTATATGTGAAACTGAATTTTTTTTGGCTCTTCCATTCCTGCTATTAAAATTAGCATATATTTTCTTGAAACAAAATTTAAGCTATTTTTGTTGCATTTAGTAAGGATTGCATTAATAAAATATTAATTATTTTGTTCTAAACTTTTCAAAGTAAAACTAGAGATAAAATCAATTGAATCTTCTTCTGTGTGTCTGGTGCTGAATGAAACTCTTTAAATGGATGGTATCAGCTAATTTTTATAACACTCTACTAAGATGGGTATTTAAAAAAAAAAGTCCCAAACAGTTTATGTAGTTCTTTAATAAGCATGTAGCTAATAACTAGAGAAAAAAATGAGTTTAATTTTGTTAAAACAGATTTTTAGTGACTATTTTAAACATTTTTAATTATGGCATCAGAGAAGACTCTCAAGAGTCCCTTGGACTGCAGGGCAATTAAACCAGTCAATCTGAAAGGAAATATCAGTCTTGAATATTCATTGGAAGGAGACTGATGCTGAAGCTTAAGCTCCAATACTTTGTCCACCTGATGCAAAGAGACGACTCATTGGAAAAGACCCTGATGCTGGTAAAGTTTGAGGGCAGGAGGAGAAATGAATGAGAGAGGATGAGATGGTTGGATGGCATCACTGACTTGATGGCCATGAGTTTGAGTGAACTCCAGGAGTTGGTGATGGACAGGGAAGCCTGGTGTGCTGCAGTCCATGGGGTTGCAAAGAGTTGGACACGACTGAGTGACTGAACTGACCTGGTTTTGAACATTGATCCAAATTCATTTAAAAACTAAATTTACATTATTTGTTTAATTAGAAAAATAATTTGAAAGATAGATGAGCCTGAATCTGGCACAGTGAATGAATCTTTCATGGGGCACACATACTCTGGAAAAAAAAATGAAGGGAAAAGTCACTACACTTGAGGCAAAAGCTCTTTTCCTTTATCATTTCTTTCCCTTCCAGTGATGTTCCTTTCAGAAGTTTCTGAGAATATTCCATCATCTCCCAAAAGCTAGAGTCTTAACAGTTTCTAAAAGGTCTAACTATATTTCACTTCTACACTTTGGTGTCACTTGGTCCCTTTGCTATTACATATTTGCTTTGGCTTAGAATATAAGGAAAGGATTTTAACAGCTCTGAGCACAAGTTTTCATGTAAGTTGAGACATTCAGGAGAAATGAACTCTAATGGTCCTCAGTCTGGGTTTTTACCTATATAATAAAATATCAATATCTATGCTTAATTTAATTATCATTATCTAAAAACCAAATTAAGTGACAAGAAGAAGGTCTGAGGGAAAAAATCAGTCTATAAATATATAATCACTAATGGTTTTTCTTCATAGATAACACTGTAATGTTACTATGAAATAGCCAAACTATATTAAAATATGGGCTTCTCTGCACTAATATGTAAATAAGAAATATAATTGAGGGAATATGAGGTACTTACACTTAAGCAAAAAAAAATTAAACTCATCAGAATATGTACATTCTAAACATATTCTTGAAAATCTGGTACTTCTACAGCAATTTATTTTGTAAAATTAATAAATCATACTTTTAAGAAAATTGAACTTCATGTTTTCTACTTATCATTTTCTAAAAGGTAAAATGGGTTAAAGCTCACTTTATTTTGTAAATCCTGATTTTCACATTGCTAAACTTAAATGCATATGACTTATTTCTTAGCATTGGTAAGAGGATTAAATGAGTTGATAAAATTCAAAATTAGGCTAAGCAATAGCAACACTCAATAGATGTCAGGTATTTTTCTTCTTTTTCTTTGTTGCTAGTAAATAAATGGTATAACTGAGTGATGGCCTTTGTTTAAATATATCATGTAAAAATAAGTTGTAAAGAAAGTGTGCTGTCCTTTTTAAAATAATTCAATTGTCACTCAAGAAACGGAAAAGAATTGAGAGGAGTTTGCTTTCTGTACCAAAGGGTCTGTTTTCTTCCCCAGGTTAGGGTAATTGTCTGCCTTTTTAAAAATATATATACAAATATATTATTTTTGAAATTATTTCCATTACAGGTTACTAAAAGATATTGAGTATAGTTCCCTGCTACACAGTAAACCTTTGTTGCATGTCTATTTTTTAATTAGAAATTTAACATTCTATTCAGAGTAAGTCAAACAAGTAGAATCAAAAGTCTTAAGTTTTTTAGTTAGGCAAAAATTCATAATTTTCCTAAAATGCATATATTATATATTATTTATATAAGTGTGTACAAAAGCTTTTCTATTACATTTGAAAAAGGTTTAAGAGAGAACAACAACAACAAAAAAGAAGAGATGGAGAAATTGGAAAATATAATAAACTAAATGAAATGGGAGCACTGATTATGAAATAGAAAAAGTGAAACGAACTGGGTAAAAGTAAGAGATCATCAGTTGTCCTTTAAACATGTCCAGTTGTTTTTAAACATGATTACTCATTACAAACATATCTGGAGCTATGAAAAAAAAAACAACAAAAAACCTGTATACATTGTTTCTTCAAATACATTTTCTGCCCCTATCTTTCTCTCTTCTCTTTCAGGGACCCCTTTAATGTGAATCTTATTATACTTAATACTGACACAGAGGTCCCTTAAACTCTCCTCATTTTTATAAAGTTTTTCTTTTTGTTGTTGTTCTTATTGGATGATTTTCACAATTCTATCTTCCAAATCATTTTTCTCTAACATTGATTCTCTGTCATGAATATATATATCTTTTTAAATTTCAGTTATTGTGTTCAGTTTTGTGGGTTCTTTCTTATATTTTCTGTCTCTGTTGATGTTTCTCACTGAATCTCTCCATTCATTTTCTGAGTTTGATGAGCCTCCTTTGATCATTTCTTTGAACTCTTTATCAGGTAAACACTTATCTAAAGACCACTTCATTGGGGTTTGTTCTGGGGTTTTATTTTGCTCTTTTGTTTGGAACTTATTCCTTTGTCTCCTCATTGTGTTTGACTTTTGATTTCTGTTTCTACGAATTAGGCAAAACATCTGCCTCTCCATATCTTGAAGGAGTATCTTTGTGGATGCCTCTCTTCTGTCTACTGCTTGCAACTGGTGACTTTGGCAGGTTGACTCCAGCTAGAGTGAGTGCAGGCCTGGTATAGACCTGGGAAAGTGCTGCTCCTAAGACTACATAAGAATGTGGATTTTGATATTTTAGCTGAGGGAATGATGTTTCACAGTACAGTTTTAAAGGCCACTCAGAATTGTATGTGTCTATTTAGGAAGAAGGTGAATAACATAACTATTGATTATATGTGAATTTCTTCTTGAATTTCCCTGAGAAAAGTCAGGATTACTTTAAGAAATGACTGCTAATAGTAAGGGATTAAAATTGTGTAGACTTGAAAACTCCAATTGGTGTTTCAACATTGCTATTGTAAATAATCATTGAAAGCAAAAAGGTAAAGTGAAACTCCAGAAGAGCAGAGTTCCTCAAGTAAGGCATTAAGATTCTTTAGGTTTGAACTTCTTTACTTGTGAAAGAGAAATTTCTGATATTGTTTCTATGTGTTTTATAAGTGATACGTGAGAATATGTGTGAATAACCATCATATAAATATGTAGTCACAAGGCATAGTGCAGTGAAAGAAGCACCGTGTTATCTTTCAAACCTGACTTAAAAATCTGAGAATTCATTCAACGCACAAGGTTCTATGGTAACATATATGGGTTCCTTACAAATTAAGTGCAGAAGAGGAAATAATTCCCTTGTACATTACACCTCAAGTCTTCCCTATCGGCTCAGGGGTGAAGAATTCAGCTGACAGTGCAGGAGACTCAGGTTTGATCTCTGATTGGAAAGATCCCCTGGAGAAGGAAATGGCAACCCACTCCAGTATTCTTATCTGGACAATGCTATGGACAGAGGAGCCTGGTGGGCTAGAGTCCATAGGGTCACAAAAAAGTCAGACATGACTTAGCAACTAAACAACAACAACATTACAAACCTCAAACTGTATTTTACATAATGACTGTAACTACCAAAATCATAAAATGATAATATTAAATCAGTAATTTAATTAATTTTATGAAGTGGCAAAATAATAAAAGAACTTAGAATCACTAATTTTTAAATATCATGTCACAATCCTATAAGGGTGATTAAATAAATGACATTGTAGCCTAAGATTATTTCTACTTGAACATATAAGAATTTATTCATTTTTAAAATATAATTTCTTATAAACCATGTTTTCCAATTATATTTAAAAATCTAATGATGACACATTTAAGTATAGATAACCTATAGTTAGGCTTCCCAGCTGACTCAGTGGTAAAGGATCTGCCTGCCAATGCCAGGGACCTGTGTTCAATTGCTGGGTCAGGAAGAACCCCAGGAGAAAGAAGTTGCAACCCACTCCAATATTCTTGTCTGGGAAATCCTATTGACAGAGGAACCTGGTAGGCTACAGTCCATGGGGTCACAAAGAGTCTGACAAAACTTAGCAATTAAACAACAATAACACAACGATCTATAATTAGGGCTTCCCAGGTGACTCTCAGTTCAGTTCAGTTCAGTAGCTCAGTTGTGTCCAACTCCTTGCGACCCCATGAATTGCAGCACGCCAGGCTTCTCTGTCCATCACCAACTCCCAGAGTTCACTCAAACTCATGTCCATCGAGTTGGTGATGCCATCCAGCCATCTCATCCTCTGTCCTCCCCTTCTCCTCCTGCCCCCAATCCCTCCCAGCATCAGGGTCTTTTCCAATGAGTCAACTGTTCACATGAGGTGGCCAAAGTATTGGAGTTTCAGCTTTAGCATCAGTCCTTCCAATGAACACCCAGGACTGATCTCCTTTAGGATGGACTGGTTGGACCTCCTTGCAGTCCAAGGGACTCTCCAGAGTCTTCTCCAACACCACAGTTGACTCTAGTGATAAAGAATCTGCCTACAGTGCAGGAGACACAGGAGAGGCAAATCGAAGCCCTGGGTTGGAATGATCCCTGGAGTAGGAAATAGCAACCTACTCCAGAATTCTTCCCTGGAGAATCCAATGGACGAGAAACTTGGTAGCATACAGTCCAAGGTGTTTCAAAGAATTGGACATGGCTGAAAGACTAAGGGTGCAATCTATAATACTCTTAACATCCAAAGTGTTAATAAAACAAAATTCAAATAGACTTGAATTTGAACTTAGAATATTCCTATTATTAGTTATGTTACCTTAGATAATTTATAAATTATTGAGACCTAGAAGTGAAACCTTACACTCCAGTAGATTTGATATATAGGATTAAGAAGAACTAGGTGATTAAAATCCTGGCAGGTAGTATAAATCTATCTAGGCTTTGTCTTTCTTATTTAAGACTGATGAACTTTTGAGAACTTAATTGAATGATTTTAGTTACACATAAAAGCATTTATATAACAAACACATAGAACTTATGGGCTTCCCAGGTGGTGCAAGTGGTAAAAAATCTGCCTGCAGGAGACATATGAGATGCAGGGTCAGGAAGATCCCCTGGAGGAGGGCATGGCAGTCCACTTCAGTATTCTTGCCCAATAAATCCCATGAACAGAGGAGCCTGACAGGCTGTAGTTCATGGAGTCACAAAGAGTCGAACGTGACTGAAGTGACTTAGCATGCATAGCACTTACTATGACAGGATACTGTTCTAAGCCTTTCATAAACATTAACCTGCTTAACCTTCAAAACCGGATCAATCAGTTGGTTCCCATTATTTTGTAAAGTTGGAAAGAGTGTCATTCAGAGTCCAGGTCAATTGTCCCAAGTTTCACAGCTAATAAAAGAAGAACATAGAATTCAACCTCAGGCAGTCTTGGTTCTAGAGTCCTGAGTTCTAAGAAAAAGATGCTGATACCTTTGTTTGGGATACATGTATATGTGTTTGGGAGTGTATTTGTGTTTGTATTTGAAGATAATTTCATGGGTTTTAAATGCTGCAATGTCCTGAGCAGGACTCAGAATCAAACTGACTTTCCAAAATTGACCTGGGTCCTTGTAGTAATTATCAAGATCTGCTGAAGTAACAATCACATTTTCAATTTATTGGTAAAAAAATTACAAGCAATGTGGAAAAGGGAAAGACTGACTTATTTCTCTTCTTGTACATAATAAAGTATTATTATTTTCTTAATTTTATTATCTTTAAAGTTTTACAACCTTTTCCCAACACTTTATTGGAGGCATTTTTTACCTCTTTGTCTGTTAGACTATAGATGAGTGGGTTCAACATGGGGATCACCACTGTGTGAAACACAGATGCCATTTTGTCTGTGTCCAGGGAGTGGTTTGCCTTGGGTTGCAGGTACATAAAGATCAGCGTGCCATAAAAAGTACTAACAGCCACCATGTGGGAGCCACAGGTAGAAATGGCCTTGAGTCTCCCCTGGGTGGAGTGGATCCTTAGGATGGTGGTGATGATGAAGAGGTAGGAGGTGAGGACAATGGAAGACAAACAGATCATATCAAAACCAGCAAAGGCAAAGATCAGAATTTCCTTCATGCGTCTGTCTGAGCATGACAGAGCCAAGAGAGGGAGGTCATCACAGTAGAAATGGTTAATAACATTGGGGCCACAGTAAGTTAGATGGAAGGTGATGATGGTGTGGAACAGGGCAACTAGAAAGCTGTATACATATGGAACTGCTACTAGTCGAATGCAGATTCTGTTTGACATCACTGTGGGGGGACTGCAGGCGGCTACATAGTGATCATAGGCCATGGAAGCTAAGAGGAAACACTCCGTGATCATGAAGGTGAGAAAACAGCCCAGTTGTATTGCACAAGCATGGAAAGCAATAGTATTGTGCTCCACAACAAAGTTCACCATCATCTTTGGTGTGATAGCAGAGGAGTAGCAAAGATCAACAAAGGCCAAGTGACTGAGGAAATAGTACATAGGCATGTGGAGTCGAGCATCGATTCTGATCAAGGTTATCAAGCCCAGGTTGCCCAGCACCGTGACCAGATAGATGATCAAAAACACCGCGAAGCAGGGGACCTGAAGCTCTGGCTGGTCTGTAATTCCCTTGAGAATGAATTCAGTGACAAAAGTAAGGTTAATTTCAGCCATTTAATCTGATGAATTTGGCAGAGTTTGTTCTGCCATTGTTGGGGAAAGTGATCATTAGCATCTTCTATTCCTGAGTCACAGGTAGCTGTGCTCTCCAATGGCATGCCATTCTTGCCCCAGGGAAAGGAGTCTATTACTCTCAGAGTAGTCTTCTTAAGCCTATGCTTTACAAAGAAGCGTTGCTTCTTTGCATTGTGATGTAGAAAATATGGGAAGATGCTGATGAAAAATTAAATAGTATCTGAAAGTAAGCACTTGAGACAACTGATAGTAACATTCCAGTATTTCTGTTGCCACCAAGGTTTTGATGCCCATGTATACGTTACAGGGAATAACTTACTTCATGTTGGATATATTTCTTTTCTTTAACCTTCGTTTCCTGTTGCGTTTGTTCACTGAAAGAATACTGTTCATACATATTGGTCTACCTCAGAAAACTCTGCCCCTCTGCCTGAATGTTAAACCAAAGTGCATTTGTTTGGAACCCTGTCCACCTGTGGATGGCTACAGGAGGGAAGAAATCAACACATTCTCTGCCCAAAGCTTGCCATTCCAGGAGATGATTGAAAAATTAATGGCTTTTTAAATTTACTTCTTCACACTCCCCTCATGTCTGTTCTATAAAAGAACCTATCATCTGGACCACGATTAGATGATTATTTTGAGACATCAGTCTGCTATCTTCTTGACCGGCTGGCTTTCTGAATAAAGTCAATATTCCTTGCCTTAACACTTAAACTCACAGTTAATTGGCTTACCTTGCAGTAAGCAGAGTGAGCTTGGATTCGGCAATAAATGTGGCAGTTAAAAATACATAATAGATAAACGAAAGTGCACTTATATTTCCCTGCTTTTCAATTTTGTGTAAGTAACCAAAGCTTTAAAATATAAAAATAATCTAGCATGACTTACTTACTTACTTTTATAAAATAAGTACTTGATGCTATGTAAATTAAAAGGAAATTAATCAGATCTATGGGAAAATGTCATTTTATTTGCATAAGAAATAAAGAGACAAGATTCTTTTCCAATTAAAAAATTTATGACATTTTGCAGTTTGTTTCTGAGAGATAACACTAATTAAGTAGTCTGTTAGATAATTTATTCTATACTGTATGTAGATAAACACCTTTCCCCATAAACATGTGTCAGTATATTTCAGGGGCTTAAAACATCCAAAGTACTTACCTTCAGTTGTAAACGAAGTTTTGTGGAAGCATGTTCTTGATGAATGCTTCCAAATAATTATTTTTATTTTTGACCGCTCTGGAAAAATAAGACCAGTTTCTCTAAATCCAATGTTAGCCTATTTGAATTTTATTTTTGATCCTGTCTTTATTTTGCACATAGTGGAACCATGAAATATTAACAAAAAAAGGAGCCTCAAGATATTACTGTGTATAACTCCTTCAAATTTCAAATTTTATTTATTAAGACTATAATTATTTATTTGTTGAAGTTGAGGCAGAGTGCAGAAATGTCAACTATCCTTTAATTAAAAAAATTTTAAAGAGAAAATGTGGCATATACATACATAGGAATATCAGCCTTAAAGAAAGAAATTCTGCCATATCTGACAACATAAATGTGCCTGGAGGATATTATAAGTAAAATAAACCAGTTAGAGTAGGATATATTATGCCTGGAAGGCTACAGTACATGGGGTCGCAATGAGGTGGACATGACTGAGTGACTGAGCATGCATTATATATACACATATATATTCTTCACGGTCATTTCTATTATGGTTTATCACAGAATATTGAATATAGTTCCCTGTGCTATACAGTGGGACCTTGTTTATCCATCCTATATGTCCTTACAATTAAAACATATACAATATAATACTACTACTGAGCCATAAAGAAAAAATGAAATAATGCCATTTGTAACAACATGAATGGACCTAGAGATGAACTGAGCTGCTGAACAACCAGAGGTATGGATGGAACATATCTGACAATGAACAGACATGTTAAAGCTGGCAGGTTTTATGGAGGAAATTATGGTATCAAATCTTGTAATTTTGATAGGTTTGAAAATTTCCATAGTGATGATAATTAGTTTACATGATAATTAGTTGTTTTTAGTAAAAAGATAAAAATCGTTGCAAGTCTGTAAGTAGGTGTTTCAGCTTGTGGTTTGAAATACTAATACATCTTTATTAAAACTATTATCATACAGGTCAGCAGATCTTTACACAAGAAAAAAGAAATATACATATATACCTTCAAACTGACCTTTACAGTTGCTGCCTCTGAATGTGATAGAAAAAATGGAATTCAAAATGAAAAAAATATATAGACGATATGTGTGTACTTCAAAAACAAGAGAATTTAGAGATGTGCTTTCATAGTTTATTGCTGTCTGGTTTATGTTGGTGTGATAAGGGGTTCTATAGTGGGATTCTTATTTGAGGAAAGAAAAATAGCTTCTTTGGTTCAGATATGTAAAGCAATTTAGTGATACACACATGTGTATATGCAAGCATGTATTTGTCTATCTATCATCTATCTATTATACTACGACTACAAATCACACAAGCATCCAAGAATTGTGTTAGACATTCTGAAAGGAACACAATAATAGTACATTCTTGAGAATTTTAGATTGCATTAATTTTGAGATATATAGCCATTCTTCAGTTAGACCTTAATTCTTAATATTAGCTAATGATTTAATCAGCTGTGACTTGAGACAAATGATTTAAATTATCTGAGTTTCTCTTATCTAAAATATGGAAGTATTTATCCTGCACCATTGTGTTTTGTAACGAATAACAATATAAAGTATGTAGATCTTTTTAGTACCTTGCTTGGCACATAATTAGGATCCAATAAATCTGAGTCACAGTTATCATCATTACTATTGTTCTATTTGCAATTTTTATAGCAACATCAATTTGCAGTTTGCAAATTCATTTACTGTCCATTAAAGGTTTACTCATCAAAAGTGCCTGGTGTTATCAGTAGTATTTTCTTTCTTAATTGGGACTCAAAGTTTATGACTTTCCCAAGTGTATGTGGGGAGGTAATTGATGAACCTGAGTCAAATCTACATCCTACTCTAAAACCTTTAATCTTCCCACTGCAGTCTGCAGTTTGGTCTCCCAAAGGAAGAGATGCTTCAAGGCTGAGGACAGAGTCATCCCTCAGGAATCAGATGATTACTTCAACACACTCAAACTGCACCCCATATTCATTAATCCTGAGTTGAAACTTTGTTTGTTGAAATTGGTTTCTGTTAATACATCCCCAAGAAAAAGCTGAGAAACATCATTTTAATAAGTCTCCTTGAAACTGATTAAAAGGTAAGTCTACTTTTAGCAATTACAGTAGGGGATTCTGTTTGCAGGGAAGATTTTTGTAATAAGACCCAGAGAGACAGTTTCATCACTGACACTTAAGCACCCTCTGACTTCAGTTTCTCTTTACTTCATGACCAGCAATTATTAAACTAAAATACACAAGGAAAGAATGGTAGCCACAAAAAAAAAATTATATTTTTCTTAGTTTTCCCAGATATTCTGAATTTTACAACCTGAGTAGAAATGGAAATATTAACCTAATTTCTTTCATATTATATATTATGGGCAAGCAATAGGCACTTGGGAATTTGTAAATTTTTTGGGGGGATACTTCATATTCACTAACACCAAGTAATTTGGCAATAGAATCACTGATTAATTTTTTTTCAAATTCAATGCTGCTACTATTTTTTTTTCATAATTCAGATGTTTAACATATGAGGGAAGGTATTGCTAGAAGGCATTAAAGGATACCAATGGGTTTAATACTTCCCTGAATTAAAACAAAAAAATCCTGAAGAGTCAGGTAGGTAAAAGACAACTCAGGTGGAGATAGTATTGACATAGCAAATGTACAATATGTGTACTACCAATGTGAGATGCCATATACCATGTGTGCATAGTTTGGATTAGGTGATAGTGTGTGAGCTACAATAATTAGACAAAGTTTTGGTTTCTTCTTAACTCTAGAATGGAAATTATGAACCAAAATATGATTAAAATGCTCATATTTATGGTTTGATCATTTTCTAAAAATTAGGGCACAGAAGTCTCATCACAATGAAAACAAGATAATGAAGGTATCAGATGAAGTCCAGTCAGCGCCAGTGTTCGGTGTCCAGGTGTGTCCAGTCAGCTCCAGTGCTCGGTGTCCAGCTGTGTCCAGTCAGCGCCAGTGCTCCATGTCCAGTTGTGTCCAGTCAGTGCCAGTGCTGAGTGTTCAGTTGTGTCCAGTCAGCGCTAGTGCTCAGTATCCAGTTGTGTCCAGATTTTTGTTACTGCATGAATTGTAACCTGCCAAGCCCCTTTGTCCACAGACTTTTCCAAGCAAGAATACTGGAGTAGGTTACCATTTCCTAATCCAGGGAATCTTCCCAGCTGTGTCTGTTGCATCTCCTGCACTGGCAGACAGATTCTTTATCATTAACTGGGAAGCCCTCAAATCAACTTACTCTGTGAAAACAGATAAAAACCTTGCTTCAAGGAATAAGTCAAATTTTCAGCTTAAAAGTATCAGAGAAATAATTGCGTATGTGTCTGTGTTTAATACCAGGGTCTCCTCCACTGCAGGCAGATGCTTTACCATCTGAGCTACCAGGGAAGTCCAAATAAAAGCTAAAAGAATACAAATGAAGGTATATGTATAGAATTAATCATGAATAGCCGTATCCTCCTTCGTAGTTAAATAAGAAAGATTGAAGCTAGGTATAT
The DNA here is from genome assembly GCF_049115385.1 of Moschus berezovskii. Classification (NCBI taxonomy): domain Eukaryota; kingdom Metazoa; phylum Chordata; class Mammalia; order Artiodactyla; family Moschidae; genus Moschus; species Moschus berezovskii. The sequence goes on from NC_142475.1 coordinate 84,104,309, forward strand.
TAGAAATTAAGTACCAAAAACTGGGTAAAGAAAATAAAAAGCCTTATGTAACCTGATTTAGGAATTAAAACAACAACAACATAAAAGAAAACATAACTAAATGGAGTCATTTTTTAGCCACTTTATCTGTAGTTCCTGACACAACTGGGGACAATAAATTATTGTTGAGCAATAAATAAATTTCTCAAAAAGTTTTGGCAGTTTGATGCCCAACAATACCAATCTCATTATTTTCAAAGGATGTCTCCTCTTTTATGTTAATTTATTTAATTATTAGTATTTTACTAGTAACATACAATTTACTAAAGATTTAATGCTTCCCTGGTGGCTCAGTGATAAAGAATCTGCCTGCCAATGAAGAAGACAGTGTTCAATCCCTGGGTCAGGAAGACCTTCTGCAGAAGGAAATAGCAACCCGCTCCATATTCTTATCTGGAAAATCCCATGAACACACGAGCCTAGTGGGTTACAGTCCTTGGGGTTGCAAAAGAGTTGGAAATGACAAAGCAACTAAACAACAACAATGATTTAATAGTCATAAAAGAGAGAATATAATTTTTAAAGAATGAGCTTGGCAAGTGAAAACTATATATGTAATTATTAATGTTAGTGTAGAAAAAACGTAAACTCTTACAACTCTGTTGAGAATCTTTATTGAGTCTACAGTTTGTGTCAACAAACACATATAAAGAGGCTGATAAGAGACCAAAACTTCTTCCCATATGATAAATAACAGAGAAGACAAAGGAACAAACCAACTAAAAGTTTGGTATAACGATACATGATATTGGGGGGAAAAAAGTAAGTTAGGGAAGAGAAGTAGTGTACTAGCAATTAATGCTGATGTGGCACTTATGATAATATAGGCATGATTGTAGATTTTTTACACAATTTACATCCTTTATATTTGCATAGTTTACACACACATTTTTTCCTCAAAGCCACACCAGAAGCAGTTACTATGTCCCTTTTTGTTTCAAAGATGTTGAAAACAAAACACAGGGTGTTATGTGAATAAGTATTGTCATGGATCATACCAACAAAGCCAGAGTTTGGGCCTAGATAATCTAACTCTAGTGTTCTCACATTTCACACCATGAAAGTGTCCAGGGGGGTCAAAGATTGAGATGTCAGAGAAAGGCATCCTAGGCAGAGGGAGCATATGCAATCATGGGGTCTCCCAGGTGGCTCCAGTGGTAAAGAACAAGTTTGTCAATGCAGGAGATATTACAGACATGGGTTTGATCCCTGGGTTGGGAAGATCCCCCTGAGGGAGGGTATGACAATCCACTCCAGTATTCTTGCCTGGATTATCCAATGGACTGTGGAGCCTAGAACACACACATGTAACCTGGCATGCCCTGAAATATTAAAAAAAAATATATATATGGATAGAAAGAAGGGAATGGGAAGGGGGAAGAATTAAGATAAATGTAGTCAGAAAACCATAAACAGCCTAATCATTCCCAGTTCTGTGGACCCCTGTAAAATTTTTGAAGTGATGTTGATTAACCTAGAGCCTGTTATACAGAATGAAGTAAGTCAGAAAAATAAAAATAAATGTCATATATTACTACTTGGAAAGAAAGTTATGACCAACCTAGATAGCATATTAAAAAGCAGAGACATTACTTTGCCAACTAAGGTCTGTCTAGTCAAGGCTATGGTTTTTCCCATGGTCATGTATGGATGTGAGAGTTGGACTGTGAAGAAAGCTGATCACCGAAGAACTAATGCTTTTGAACTGTGGTACTGGAGAAGACTCTTGAGAGTCCCTTGGACTGCAAGGAGATCCAACCAGTCCATTCTAGAGGAGATCAATCCTGGGTGTTCATTGGAAGGACTGATGCTAAAGCTGAAACTGCAATACTTTGGCCATCTCATGCGATGAGTTGACTCACTGGAAAAGACTCTGATGCTGGGAAAAGTTGGGGGCGGGAGGAGAAGGGGACGACCGAGAATGTGATGGCTGGATGGCATCACCGACTCTGGACATGAGTTTGAGTGAACTCCGGGAGTTGGTGATGGACAGGGAGGCCTGGCGTGCTGTGATTCATGGGGTCGCGGAGAGTCGGACACGACTGAGCGACTGAACTGAACTGAACTGATTACTGCATATATATGGAAGGTAGAAAAATGGCGCTCATGAACCTATCTACAAGGCAGGAATAGAGACACAGACATAGAGAAGGGACTTGTAGACACAGGAGGAGAAGGAATTGTCAATCAACCCCTAAGCATGTCCGGCTCTTTTTGAACCCATGGACTGCAGCACCCCACGCTTCCCTCTCTTTCACCATCTCTCAGAGTTTGCTCAAACTCATGTCCATTGAGTCAGTAATGCCATCCAGCCATCTCATTCTTTGTCACCCCTTTCTCTTTCTGCCCTCAATCTTTCCCAGCAGCAGGGTCTTTTCCAATGAGTCAGTTCCTCATATCGGGGGGTCAAATCATTGGAGCTTCTTCCTTAGTCCTTCCAATGAGTACTCAGTGTTGATTTCCTTTAGGATTGACCGGTTTGATGTTCTTGCAGTCCAAGGGACTCTCAATAGTCTTCTTCAGTCCCACAATTTGAAGGCATCAATTCTTCAGCGCTCAGCCTTCTTTGTCGTTCACTGTCACATCCTTATGTGAATACCGAAAAAAAAATCATAGCTTTGATTATACGGACCTTTGTCAGCAGAGTAATGTCTTTGCTTTTTAAGAAGTTGTCTAGATTTATTATCTTTTCTTCCAAGGAGCAAATGTCTTTTATTTTGTGGCTAGTATCTTTAACAAGTGGTGCTGGGAAAACTGGTCAACCACTTGTAAAAGAATGAAACTAGGACACTTCCTAACACCATACACAAAAATAAACTTAAAATGGATTAAAGACCTAAATGTAAGACCAGAAACTATAAAACTCCTAGAGGAGAACATAGCAAAATACTCTCCGACATAAATCACAGCAGGATCCTCCATGACCCACCTCCCAGAATATTGGAAATAAAAGCAAAAATAAACAAATGGGACTCAATTAAAATCAAAAGCTTCTGCACAGAAAAGGAAACTATAAGCAAGGTGAAAAGACAGCCTTCAGAATGGGAGAAAATAATAGAAAATGAAACAACTGATAAAGGATTAATCTCCAAAATATACAAACAGCTCCTGCAGCTCAACTCCAGAAAATAAATGACCCAATCAAAAAATGGGCCAAAGAATTAAACAGACATTTCTCCAAAGAAGACATACAGATGGCTAAGAAACACATGAAAAAATGCTCAACATCCCTCATAATCAGAGAAATGCAAATCAAAACCACAATGAGATACCATTTCACACCAGTCAGAATGGCTGCTATCCAAAAATTTACATGCAATAAATGCTGGAGTGGGTGTGGAGAGAAGGGAACCTTCTTACACTGTTGGTGGGAATGCAAAATAGTACAACCACTATGGAGAACAGTATGGAGATTCCTCAAAAAACTGGACATAGAACTGCCATATGATCCAGCAATCACACTCCTGGGCATACACACCGAGGAAACCAGAATTGAAAGAGACACGTGTACTCCAATGTTCATTGCAGCACTGTTTATAATAGCCAGGACATGGAAGCAACCTAGATGTCCATCTGCAGACGAATGGATAAGAAAGCTTTGGTACATATACACAATGGAGTATTACTCAGCCATTAAAAAGAATGCATTTGAATCAGTTGTAATGAGGTGGATGAAACTGGAGCCTATTATACAGAGTGAAGTAAGCCAGAAAGAAAAATACCAATACAGTATACTAACGCATATATATGGAATTTAGAAAGATGGAAATGATAACCCTGTATACGAGACAGCAAAAGAGACACAGGTGTACAGAACAGTCTTTGGGACTCTGTGGGAGAGGGCAAGGGTGGGATGATTTGGGAGAATGGCTTTGTAGCATGTATATTATCATATGTGAAACGAATCACCACTCCAGGTTCAACACATGATACAGGATCCTCGGGGCTGGTGCACGGGGATGGCCCAGAGGGAGGATAAGGGGAGGAGGGAGGAGGGAGGGGGGTAGAGGAAGGGGAACTCATGTACACCAGGGGCGGATTCATGTCAATGTATGGCAAAAGCAACCAATATAATACTGTAAAATAAAAAAAAATTTTTTTGGAGCCCAAGAAAACAAAATCTACCACTGTTTCCACATTTTCCCCATTTATTTGCCATGAAGTGATGGGATTGGATGCCGTGACCTTAGTTTTTTGACTACTATTATGCCAAAGCCGTTGACTGTGTGGATCACAATAAACTGTGGAAAATTCTGAAAAAGATGGGGATACCAGACCCCTGACCTGCCTGTTGAGAAACCTGTATGCAGGTCAGGAAGCAACAGTTAGAACTGGACATGGAACAACAGACTGGTTCCAAATAGGAAAAGGAGTACGTCAAGGTTGTATATTGTCACCCTGCTTATTTAACTTATATGCAGAGTACATCATGAGGAACGCTGGGCTGGAAGAAGCACAAGCTGGAATCAAGATTGCCGGGAGAAATATCAATAACCTCAGATATGCAGATGACACCATCCTTATGGCAGAAAGTGAAGAGGAACTCAAAGGCCTCTTGATGAAAGTGAAAGAGGAGAGTGAAAAGGTTGGCTTGAAGCTCAACATTCAGAAAATAAGATCATGGCATCTGGTCCCATCACTTCATGGGAAATAGATGGAAAAACAGTGGAAACAGTGTCAGACTTTATTTTTTTGGGCTCCAAACTCACTGCGGATGCTGATTGCAGCCATGAAATTAAAAGACGCTTACTCCTTGGAAGGAAAGTTATGACCAACCTAGATAGCATATTAAAAAGCAGAGACATTACATTGCCAACCAAGGTCCGTCTAGTCAAGGCTATGGTTTTTCCTGTGGTCATGTATGGATGTGAGTGTTGGACTGTAAAGAAAGTTGAGCGCCGAAGAATTGATGCTTTTGAACTGTGGGGCTGGAGAAGACTCTTGAGTCCTTTGGACTACAAGGAGATCCAACCAGTCCATTCTAAAGGAGATCAATCCTGGGTGTTCATTGGAAGGACTGATGCTAAAGCTGAAACTCCAATACTTTGGCCACCTCATGCGACGAGTTGACTCACTGGAGAAGAGTCTGATGCTGGGAGGGATTGGAGATAGGAGGAGACGGGGACGACAGAGAATGAGATGGCTGGATGGCATCACCGACTCGATGGACATGAGTTTGAGTGAACTCCAGGAGTTGGTGATGGACAGGGAGGCCTGGCGTGCTGTGGTTCATGGGGTTGCAAGGAGTTGGACACGACTAAGCGACTGAACTGAACTGAACTGAAGCCAGCTTTCACTCTCCTCTTTCACCTTCATCAGAATGTTCTTTAGCTTCTCTTTCCTTTCTGTCCTTAGAATAGTGTCATCTGCTTATCTGAGAGAGTGGGGCACATTGAAAGTGCAGCATTGGCATGCATACACCACCATGAGTACAATAGACAGACAGTGGGAACGTGCTGTAGAGGACAGGGAGCTCATTTGGTGCTCCGTGATGATCTCGAGGGATGGGATGTAGCGGAGAACTGGGAGGGAAACTCAAGAGAAGGAGATATATGTCTTCTTAAAGCTGATTAACATTGTTGTACAGCAGAAGTTGACACAACATTGTAAAGCAATTATATTCCAATTCAAAATAAATTTGAAAAAGCCATAAAAAAGAATCTGATTTCTATACTGGGTGAAATCGGCAACTATTGCAGGATTCTGTGCCAGGGAATGAGATAACCTAATTTACTCTTTAAACAAATTGCTCTGCTTTACGATCTACTGAAGACAGAAATGATGGAAACAGGGAACCTAGATGAAAGAATGATGGATAAAAACATGGAGTAGCATTCTAGCTGGTAAAATAAGTTGGATGCCAGATAAATTAGAAGAAAACACCAATCTGAATTCCTCCAAGTCAAGAGTGACTCAAGGTATTTGCCTGGAGCAACCATAGGATTCAGAGGAGTTTGAGAGGAACAGACTTGAAAAAGGAAAGGGAATGGTGTTAGAAACTCAGTTTTGGACACTAAATCTAAGATGCTTAGTGCACTACCAAGTAAAGACATCAATCTGATGTTGAATATGAGAGTTGAGAATTCAGAATGTACTAAGGTGAAGAGTTACATTGGGAACAATTTGCATATGGACACTGTTAAATGGAATAAGACTGAATGAAATTAACAAGTACAGGAAAATGTGTAGATATAATCAGATGAAATTGACAAGGACTTGAACTTGTGTCTGTCCAACATTTAGAGGTCAAGGCAATGAAGAGAAACCAGCAATGAAACTGAGGATGAACATTCAGGAAGAAATTCAGGGGGGCATGAAAATTCAAATGTGAGAAAATTCATCAAGGAGAGAAAAGCTATGGCAAATATGGCTGATAGATTAAGTATCATGATCTTGTTAAGTGGACTCCATATTGAACAATGGGAATAAAAAGATGACTGGAATGATTTCATGAGGAGTGGGAGGACATACACTGGAGGTGGCATGCAAACACAAACAACTTTGCAAAGAACAGTTCTACAAAAGAGATAATTTTGCAGTAAAATAAGTACCCTGCTTATTTAACTTATATGCAGAGTACATCATGAGAAACGCTGGGTTGGAAGAAGCACAGGCTGGAATAAAGATTGCTGGGAGAAATATCAATAACCTCAGATATGCAGATGACACCACCCTTATGGTAGAAAATGAAGAGGAACTAAAAAGCCTCTTGATGAAAGTGAAAGAGGAGAGTGAAAAAGTTGGCTTACAGCTCAACATTCAGAAAACTAAGATCATGGCATATGGTCCCATCACTTCATGGGAAATAGATGGAGAAACAGTGGAAACAGTGTCAGACTTTATTTTTTTGGGCTCCAAAATCACAGTTCAGTTCAGTTCAGTTCAGTTGCTCAGTCATGTCCGACTCTCCGCGACCCCATGAATCACAGCACGCCAGGCCTCCCTGTCCATCACCAACTCCCGGAGTTCACTCAAACTCATGTTCTTAGAGTCGGTGATGCCATCCAGCCATCTCATTCTCAGTCGTCCCCCTCTCCTCCCGCCCCCAGCCTTTCCTAGCATCAGACACTTTTCCAGTGAGTCAACTCGTCGCATAAGGTGGCCAAAGTATTGCAGTTTCAGCTTTAGCATCAGTCCTTCCAATGAACACCCAGGATTGATCTCTAGAATGGACTGGTTGGATCTCCTTGCAGTACAACGGACTCTCAAGAGTCTTCTCCAACACCACAGTTCAAAAGCATCAATTCTTCGGTGATCAGCTTTCTTCACAGTCCAATTCTCACATCCATACATGACCATGGGAAAAACCATAACCTTGACTAGACGGACGTTTGCTGGCAAAGTAATGTCTCTGCTTTTTAATATACTATCAAGGTTGGTCATAACTTTCCTTCCAAGGAGTAAGCGTCTTTTAATTTCATGGCTGCAATCAGCATCTGCAGTGATTTTGGAGGCCCAAAAAAATAAAGTCTGACACTGTTTCCACTGTTTTTCCATCTATTTCCCATGAAGTGATGGGACCAGATGCCACAATCTTTGTTTTCTGAATGTTGAGCTTCAAGCCAACCTTTTCACTCTCCTCTTTCACTTTCATCAAGAGGCCTTTGAGTTCCTCTTCAATTTCTGCCATAAGGATGGTGTCATCTGCATATCTGAGGTTATTGATATTTCTCCCGGCAATCTTGATTCCAGCTTGTGCTTCTTCCAGCCCAGTGTTCCTCATGATGTACTCTGCATATAAGTTAAATAAGCAGGGTGACAATATACAGCCTTGATATACTCCTTTTCCTATTTGGAAAAGTCTGTTGTTCCATGTCCAGTTCTAACTGTTGCTTCCTGACCTGCATACAGGTTTCTCAAGAGGCAAGTCAGGTGGTCTGCTATTCCCATCTCTTTCAGAATTTTCCACAGTTTATTGTGATCCACACAGTTAAAGGCTTTGGCATAGTCAATGAAGCAGAAATAGATGTTTTTCTGGAACTCTCTTGCTTTCTCCATGATCCAGCGGATGTTGGCAATTTGATCTCTGGTTCCTCTGCCTTTTCTAAAACCTGCTTGAACATCTGGGAGTTCACGGTTCACATATTGCTGAAGCCTGGCTTGGAGAATTTTGAGCATGACTTTACTAGCATGTGAGATGAGTGCAATTGTGCGGTAGTTTGCGCTTTCTTTGGCATTGCCTTTCTTTGGGATTGGAATGAAGACTGACCTCTTCCAGTCCTGTGGCCACTGCTGAGTTTTCCAAATTTGTTGGCATATTGAGTGCAGCACTTTCACAGCATCATCTTTCAAGATTTGAACTTGCTCAACTGGAATTCCATCACCACCACTAGCTTTGTTCATAGTGATGCTTTCTAAGGCCCACTTGACTTCACATTCCAAGATGTCTGGCTCTAGATCAGTGATCACGTTATCATGACTATCTTGGTCGTGGAGATCTTTTATGTACAGTTCTTCTGTGTATTCTTGCCACCTCTTCTTAATGTCTTCTGCTTCTGTTAGGTCCATACCATTTCTGTCCTTTATCGAGCCCATCTTTGCATGAAATGTTCCCTTGGAATCTCTAATTTTCTTGAAGAGATCTCTTGTTTTTCCTATTCTGTTGTTTTCCTCTATTTCTTTGCATTGATCACTGAGGAAGTCTTTCTTATCTCTCCTTGCTATTCTTTGGAACTCTGCATTCAGATGCTTATATCTTTCCTTTTCTCCTTTGCCTTTCGCCTCTCTTCTTTTCACAGCTATTTGTAAGGCCTCCTCAGACAGCCATTTTGCTTTTTTGCATTTCTTTTCCATGGGGATGGTCTTGGTCCCTGTCTCCTGTACAATGTCACGAACCTCCGTCCAGAGTTCATCAGGCACTCTATCTATTAGATCTAGTCCCTTAAATCTATTTCTCACTTCTACACTATAATCATAAGGGATTTGATTTAGGGGTCATATCTGAATGGTCTAGTGGTTTTCCCTACTTTATTCAATTTAAGTCTGAATTTGGCAATAAGGAATTCATGATATGAGCCACAGTCAGCTCCTGGTCTTGTTTTTGGTAACTGTATAGAGCTTCTCCATCTTTGGCTGCAAAGAATATAATCAATCTGATTTCGGTGTTGACCATCTGGTGATGTCCATGTGTAGAGTCTTCTCTTGTGTTTTGGAAGAGGGTGTTTGCTATGACCAGTGCATTCTCTTGACAAAACTCTATTAGCCTTTGCCCTGCTTCATTCCGTGCTCCAAGGCCAATTTCTCTATTATTCCAGGTGTTTCTTGACTTCCTACTTTTGCATTCCAGTCCCCTATAATGAAAAGGACATCTTTTTTGGGTGTTAGTTCTAAAAGGTCTTGTAAGTCTTCATAGAACCGTTCAACTTCGGCTTCTTCAGCGTTACTGGTTGGGGCATAGGCCTGGATTACTGTAATATTGAATGGTTTGCCTTGGAAACGAACAGAAATCAATCTGTCGTTTTTGAGATTGCATCCAAGTACTGCATTTCGGACTCTTTTGTTGACCATGATGGCTATTCCATTTCTTTTAAGGGATTCCTGCCCACAGTAGTAGATATAATGGTCATCTGAGTTAAATTCACCCATTCCAGTCCATTTTAGTTCACTGATTCCTAGAATGTCTATGTTCACTCTTGCCATCTCCTGTTTGACCACTTCCAATTTGCCTTGATTCATGGACCTACCATTCCAGGTTCCTATGCAATATTGCTCTTTACAGCCTCGGACCCTGCTTCTATCACAGGTCACATCCACAACTGGGTATTGGTTTTGCTTTTGATCCATCCCTTCATTCCTTCTAGAGTTATTTCTTCACTGATCTCCAGTAGCATACTGGGCACCTACCGACCTGGGGAATTCCTCATTCAGTATCCTATCATTTTGCCCTTTGATATTCTTCATGGAGTTCTCAAGGCAAATATACTGAAGTGGTTTGCCATTCCGTTCTCCAGTGGACCACATTCGGCTGTGGTCCATGTGATCAGATCGACTAGTTTCCTGTGATTATGATTTCAGTGTGTCTGCCCTCTGATGCCCCCTTGCAATACCTACCATCTTATTTGGGTTTCTCTTACCTTGGGTGTGGGATATCTCTTCACAGCAGCTCCAAGAAATTGCAACCGCTGCACCTTACCTTGGACGAGGGGTATCTCCTCAAGGCCGCCCCCTCCGACACTGAACGTGGAGTAGCTCCTCTTGGCCCTCCTGCGCCTGCGCAGCCACCGCCTATTGGACGTGGGGTAGCTCCTCTCGGCCACTGGCCCTGGCCTCAGGCGTGGGGTAGCTCCTCAGGACCATGCCTCTTTGCATGGTCGGTTGTGCCAGGGCCGGTGTCTCTGCGTCGTCGCCGCCAGGGCTGGTGTCTCTCGCGTCTGCCAAAATCACTGCAGATGCCAATTGCAGCCATGAAATGAAAAGACGCTTGCTCCTTGGAAGAAAAGTTATGACCAACCTAGATAACATATTCAAAAGCAGAGACTACTCTGTCAACAAAGGTCCATCCAGTCAAGGCTATGGTTTTTCCAGTGGTCATGTATGGATGTGAGAGTTGGACTGTGAAGAAAACTGATGGCCGAAGAATCGATGCTTTTGAACATCGATTTGGAGGAGACTCTTGAGAGTCCCTTGGAACACCAAGGAGATCCAACCAGTCCATTGTAAAGGAGATCAGTCCTGGGTGTTCATTGGAAGGGCTGATGCTAAAGCTGAAACTCTAATACTTTGGCCTCCTCATGAGAAGGGTTGACTCATTGGCAAAGACTCTCATGCTGGGAGGGATTGGGGGCAGGAGAAGGGGACAACAGAGGATGAGATGGTTGGATGGCATCACCGACTCGATGGACATGAGGTTGGGTGAACTCCGGGAGTTGCTGGTGGAAAGGGAGGCCTGGCGTGCTGCAATTCATGGGGTCATAAAGATTTGGATACGACTGAGCAACTGAACTGAACTGAAGTACAAGTCTATGTTTGTTTGTTTGTTTGCTTGTTTTTTCCAGTAGTCATGTACATATGAGATGGTTGGACTATAAAGAAGACTGAGGGTCAAAGAATTTATTCTTTCAAATTGTAATGCTGAAGATTCTTGAGAGTCCTTGGACTGCAAGGAGATCAAACCAATTAATCGTAAAGGAAATAAACCCTGAATATTCATTGGAAGGACTGATGCTGAATCTGAAGCTCCAATACTTTGGCCACCTGATGTGAAGAGTCAACTCATTGGAAAAGACCTTGATGCTAAGAAAGTTTGAGGGCAGGTGGGAGGAGAAGGAGGCGACAGAGGATGAGATGGTTGGATGGCATCACTGACTGAATGTACATGAGTTTGAGCAAACTCTCGGAGATAATAAAGGACAGGGATGACTGGCATGCTGCTGTCCATGCGGTTGAAAAGAGGCTGACACAACTTAGTGACTGAAGAACAACAGCAAAAATGTTAAGGTGGACTTATTGTCTCACTCAACATTTCTATTTTTCAGTATTTAATCTTAAAAATATCGGATCATTCTAAATCAATCTTGAGTTAGAGAATTTATATAGGATTAGTATTTTCTAATTTGTTGTTGTTAAGTCACTATGTCATTTCCGACTGTTTTGGTTACAAGTCATGTCCATGGACTGTAGTCAGCTAGCAACTTCTGTCCATGGAATTTTCCAGACAAGAATACTGGAATTGGTTGCCATTACCTTCTCCAGTGGATCTTCCTGCCATTTCCTTCTCCTTCTGGGATCTATCCCAGGGATAGAACTTGCGTCTCCTGTATTGGCAGGTGGAATCTTTACTACTGAGCCACGAGGGAAGCATTTTACTAGTTAGAAAAAGTGACAAAATATTAAAATTGGATATATTACAGAGTATTAGAAACATATTTTTGAAATAATCTTACATGGTATATAAAATCCTGATATTGTAGTAATAGTAGTGTTAGTCGCTGGTGTCCAACTCTTTGCAACTCTATGAACTATATAGTCTGCCCATGGGATTCTCCAAGCAAGAATACTGGAATGGGTTGCTATTACCTTCTCTATGGGTTCTTCCTGACCCAGGGATTGAACCCAGGTCTTCTGCATTTCAGGCAGATTCTTTACCATCTGAGCCACCAGGGAAGTCCAGAATTCTGATGTATCATCAGGCTTTTATATTTGTGGACCCTGAATTTGGCAATTCATCCAGGAGCCATGGTTGGTGAATCCACTGATGCAGAACTTCTGAATTGGAGGGACAACTGTGCTATGCTATGCTGTTTTGTATAAGGGAATTTATCACCCCTGCATTTGGTGGGGAGGGAGCAGAGGTGTCATAGAACCATTCCCCCCTGGATATTGATGAATGACTGACTTGCTGGGGAAAAAAGGAGGGGCAGTATAAGTAGTAAATCGTCATATACTCTATGAGCATATTAAAGTACGTAAAATGTGAAGGGAAATGAATTGTCTTCAAACTTAAAGAGTAGTTACCTGTAGTGGATGATTTATATTGTATATTTTTCATATTTTTCTGTATATCAAATTTTATTATGATGCATACATATACATTTGACTCTTGAGAAATGTAGGATTAGGGACACAAACCCCACTGGTTGTAGAATTTGCCTTAACTTTGCATTAGATATGCAGTTCTTCATCTGAAGAGTCAACCAACTTTGGATAGAGCAGGACTGTAGTAGTATCTATTGAAAAGAAAATGGCATATGAGTGGATCCATGCAGTTCAAACCCGTGTTGTTCAGGTGTCAACTATATTTATATTAAAAAAAAAAATTTTCTTTTCATAAAAAATATATAAAAATTCCCTATACCTATCAAGTTTTCTAAAACTCTAAACTCATGGATTTATTTGAGTAATTTTAGTAAATAAGGTGATATTTTTAAAGTCTTATTAATTATAAATTAATAAGAAATAGATGGATTATTTAATTAATAATATTACGGAAATTAATTCGCTGTGTGGAAAAACAATAGCTTAGATTCTTGCCGCAGGTCACACAACTCATTAATGCTATATAATTTTAAAAGTTGAATTTTAATGATATATGATGTCGACAGAGGGTATTTATTGTGCTTAGGTCTACACGTAGTGAAGAATAAAGAAAACAACTTACGATTTATAACATCTAGGTGAAAAATACAGTTAGTAGATGTAAAGCAAATAATTTGAATCAGAATCCCTTCAACTAGGAAGGTCACAGGGAATAGAAGAGACAGATGTAAACAAATGATGACAATGCATCAGAAACAGTTGGGATATTTAAGAAGTTCTCTACTTTTTTTTTTTTTTTTTTGCTTTTGCTTGTTTTGTTTCAAGCAACTGAACTGGACATGCACAGTTAAGTATAACCACTTCAGTATTCTTGCTTTAGAACCCCATAAACAGTATGAAAAGGCAAACGGATAGGACACTGAAAGATGAACTCCCCAGGTTGGTAGGTGCTCAATATGCTACTGGAGATTGGTGGAAAAATAACTCCAGAAAGAATGAAGAGATGGAGCAAAAGCAGAAATAACATCCAGTTGTGGATGTAACTGGTGATGGAAGTAAAGTCTGATGCTGTAGAGAGCAATATTGCATAGGAACCTGGAATGTTAGGTTCATGAATCAAGGCAAATTGGAAGTGGTCAAACAGGAGATGGCAAGAGTGAACATCGACATTTTAGGAATCAGTGAACTAAAATGGACTGGAATGGGTAAATTTAACTTCCGTTGCGTTCGGTCGCTCAGTCGTGTCCGACTCTTTGCGACCCCATGGACTGTAGCCTACCAGGCTTCTCCGTCCATGGGATTCTCCAGGCAAGAATACTGGAGTGGGTTACCGTTTCCTTCTTCAGGGGATCTTCCCGACCCAGGGATCGAACCCGGGTCTCCCACATTGGAGGCAGACGCTTTAACCTCTGAGCCACCAGGGAAGCCCAAATTTAACTTAGATTTCCATTGTATCTACTACTGTGGGCTAGAATCGATTAGAAGAAATGGAGTATCCATCATACTCCACAAGAATCCACAATGCAGTATTTGATGCAGTCTCAAAAAACGACAGAATGATCTCTGTTCATTTCCAAGGCAAACGATTCAATATCACAATAAAAAAAAAAAACAAAAAAACAAAAACAAGTCTATGCCTCGACCAGTCATGCTGATGAAGCTGAAGTTGAATGGCTCTATGATGGCTTAAAGCTCAACATTCAGAAATCTAAGATCATGGCATCCAATCCCATCACTTCATGGCAAATAGATGGGGAAACAGTGGAAACAGTGACAGACTTTATTTTGGGGGGCTCCAAAATCACTGCAGATGGTGATTGTAACCATGAAATTAAAAGATGCTTACTCCTTGGAAGGAAAGTTGTGACCAACTTAGACAGCATTTTAAAAAGCAGAGACATTACTTTGTCAACAAAGGTCCATCTCGTCAAGGCTATGATTTTTCCAGTGGTCATGTATGGATGTGAGAGTTGCACTACAAAGAAAGTTGAGTGCTGAAGAATTGATGATTTTGAACTGTGGTGTTGGAGAAGACTCTTGAGAGTCCCTTGGACTTCTAAGAGATCCAACCAGTCCATCCTACAGGAGATTAGTCCTGCATGTTCATTTTAAGGACTGATGTTGAAACTGAAACTCCAGTACTCTGGCCACCTGATTCAAAGAGTTGACTCATTTGAAAAGACCCCAGTGCTGGGAAAGATTGAGGCAGGAGGAGAAGGGGACGACAGAGGATGAGATGGTTGGATGGCATCACTGACTCAGTGGACATGGGTTTGGGTAGAATCTGGCAGTTGGTGATGGACAGGGAGGCCTGGAGTGCTGCGGTTCATGGGATCACAGAGACTCAGACATAACTGAGTGACTGAAGTGAACTGATAAAAACCTACAAGACCTTCTAACACCCAAAAAAGATGTCCTTTTCATTATAGGAGACTGGAATGCAAAAGTAGGAAGTCAAGAGATACCTGGAGTAACAGGCAAATTTGACCTTGGAGTACAGAATGAAGCAGGGCAAAGGCTAATAGAGTTTTGCCAAGAGAACATACTGGCCATAGCAAACACCCTTTTCCAACTACAGAAGAGAAGACTCTACACTTGGATATCACCAGGTCAATACCAAAATCAGATTGATTATATTCTTTGTAGCGGAAGATGGAGAAACTCTGTACAGTCAGCAGAAACAAGACCGGTAGCTGACTGTGGCTCAGATCGTGAATTCCTTATTGTCAAATTCAGACTTAAATAGAGGAAAGTAGGGAAAACCACCAGACCATTCAGATATGACCTAAGTCAGATCCCTGACAATTATACAGCAGAAGTGACAAATAGATTCAGGGATTAGATCTGATAGACAGAGTTCCTGAAGAACTGTGGACAGAGGTTCATGACATAGTACAGGAGACAGGGATCAAGAAGATACCCAAGAAAAAACTGCAAAAAAGCAAAATGGTTGCCTGACAAAGCCTTACAAAGAGCTGAGAAAAGAAGAGAAAAAAAAGGCAAAAGAGAAAAGGAATGATATGCCCATTTGAATGCAGAGTTCCAAAGAATAGCAAGGAGCGATAAGAAAACCTTCCTCAGTGATCAGTGCAAAGAAATAGAGGAAAACATTAGAATGGGAAAGACTAGAGATCTCTTCAAGAAAATCAGAGATACCAAGGGAACATTTCATGCAAAGATGGGCTCGATAAAGGACAAAAATGGTATGGACCTAAGAGAAGCAGAAGATACTAAGAAGAGGAGGCAAGAATACACAGAAGCACCATACAAAAAAAAAAAAAAAACTCTTCATGACTCAGATAATCACGATGGCATGATCACTCACCTAGTGTCAGACATCTTGGAATGTGAAGTCAAGTGGCTCTTAGGAAGTATCACTACGAACAGAGATAATGCAGGTGACGAAATTCCAGTTGAGCCATTTCAAATCCTGAAAGATGATGTTGTGAAAGTGCTGCAGTCAATATGCCAGCAAATTTGGAAAACTCAGCAGTGTCCACAAGACTGGAAAAGGTCAGCTTTCATTCCAATCCCAATGAAAGACAATGTCAAAGAATGCTGAAACTACCTCACAATTGCACTCATCTCACATGCTAGTAAAGTAATGATCAAAATTCTCCTAGCAAGGCTCCAAATGTTTGTGAACTGTGAACTTCCAAATGTTCAACCTGGATTTAGAAAAGGCAGAAGATCGAGAGATCAAATTGCCAACATCCATCGGATCATAGAAAAAGCAACAGAGTTCTAGAAATACATCTACTTCTGTTTTACTGACTATGCCAATGCCTTTGACTGTGTGGATCACAACAAACTGTGGAAATTCTTAAAGAGGTGGGAATACCAAACCACCTGAACTGCGTCCTGAGAAATCTGTATGCAGGTCCGGAAGCATCAGTTAGAACTGGACATGTAACAACAGACTGATTCCGAAAGAGGAATTGAGCACAAGTCTGTATATTGTCACCCTGCTTATTTAACTTATATGCAGAGTACATCATGAGAAATGCCAGGCTGGAGGAAGGACAAAGTGGAATCAAGATTGTTCAGAGTAATATCAATAGCTGCAGGTATGCAGATGACACCACCCTTATGGCTGAAAGTGAAGAAGAACTAAAGAGCCTCTTGATGAAAGTGAAAGATGAGAGTGAAAAAGTTGGCTTAAAACTGACCCAGAGGGATGATATAGGGAAGGAGGTGAGAGGGGGGTTCAATATGGGGAACACATGTACACCCGGGGCGGATTCATGTCAATGTATGGCAAAACCAATACAATATTTTAAAGTAATTAGCCTCCATTTAAAATAAATAAATTAAAAAAACCTGAACATTCAGAAAACAAATATCATGGCATCTGGTCCAATCACTTCATGCAAATAGATGGGGAAAAAATGGAAACAGTGAGAGACTTTTCTGGGGCTCCAAAATCACTGCAGATGGTGACTGCAGCCAAGAAATTAAAAGACCCTTGCTCCTTGGAAGAAGAGCTATTATCAACCTAGATAGCCTATTAAAAAGCAGAGACATTACTTTGCCAACAAAGGTCCTTCTAGTCAAAGCTTTGGTTTTTCCCGTAGTCATGTATGGATGTGAGAGTTGGAGTATAAAGAAAGCTGAGAGCTGGAGAATTGATGCTTTTGAACTGTGGTGTTGGAGAAGACTCTTGAGAATCCCTTGGGCAGCAAGGAGATTCCATCAGTCTATCCTAAATTAAATCAGTCCTGAATATTCATTGGAAGGACCAATGGTGAAGCTGAAACTCCATTACTTTGGCCACTTGATTCTAAGATCTGACTCACTAGAAAAGACCCTGATGCTGGGAAAAATTGAAGGCAGGAGGAGAAGGGACCAACAGACTATCAGGTGGTTGGATGGCATTTCTGACTCGATGGACATGAGTTTGAGTAAGCTCCAGGAGTTGGTGATGGATATGGGAAGCCTGGCATCCTGCAGTCCATGGGGCTTCAAAGAGTTGGACATGACTGAGTGACCTAACTGATTTGAATGAAGGATTAGTGATTTCATGATGGCATCATTATAGTTTATTTTTTCTTATTTTTTAAAATTATTTTAATTGAAGGCTAATTCACAACATTCTAGTTTAAAATAAGACCTATTGTTACCTTTGTCTTTACAGGCTATTTTTTTCCTAATTGAAGTTTTCTAATCACAGTTGCACCCTAGAGGGTCAGTGAAACTGGTGCAGTCATGTCTCGGGAATATTAGGAATTAACTCCCCAAGGAATAGAGAGTGCACTTTATAAAGGCCTACTTCACACATTCAGGTACTCTGGGTATTCCAACTTTCAGGGGAAGATTTCTTCTACAGCCAAGTAGGTTAAGAGGTATTGTTGGTCATTTCCATAACCCTCCTTTTCCAAGCCTCTACACTTTTCACAATTTAAAGGGAAGTAGATGACCCTGTCTAACTCTGCTCCAACTGGATGAAGCTGACATGTATACACAGTAATGAAATACCTTTCTTAGCCCACCCCACATAAAATATCTTCTTTGACTCCTGTCCAAGACTTGGGTTTCCTTTAGAAGAAAACACTTTGTTTATGAAACTGTGGAAGCCAATTCCTAAGGAAGAAATATAAGAAAATAAGCCTGATTTCAATGTATGCTCAAAGAAAAGTAACTCTGAATCAAAATTTCCGCTAATTACCTCTAAAATATCCAAATTGATATTTATCTTGGAAGACCAAAATGAGACTCAGTTCAGTTCAATTCAGTCACTCAGTCATGTCCAACTCTTTGTAACCCCATGAGCTGTAGCATGCCAGGCCTCCCTGTCCATCATCAACTCCTGGAGCCCACCCAAACTCATGTCTATTGAGTCAGTGATGCCATCCAACCATCTCATCTTCTGTTGTCCCCTTTTCCTCCTGCCCTCAATCTTACCCAGCATCAGGGTCTTTATAAATGAGTCAACTCTTGGCATCAGGTGGCAAAAGTACTGGAGTTTCAGCTTCAGCATCAGTCCTTCCAATGAACACCCAGGACTGATCTCTTTTAGGATGGACTGGCTGGATCTCCTTGCAGTCCAAGGGACTCTCAAGAGTCTTCTCCAACACCACAGTTCAAAAGCATCTAGAGTTATTATATTACCATCATGGAAATGGGCAAATGATGTTCAGATCAATATTTTATCATTTTTTTCCATTCTTTTGCCAGAATGGTGAGCTGTAGTGCCAGTATCTCTTCTAAGATGTCTGTTCAGGAAGATAGTTCAGTTCAGTTCAGACGCTCAGTCGTGTCCGACTCTTTGCGACCCCTTGAATCACAGCACGTCAGGCCTCCCTGTCCATCACCAACTCCCGGAGTTCACTCAAACTCATGTCCATCGAGCTGGTGATGCCATCCAGCCATCTCATTCTCTGTCGTCCCCGTCTCCTCCCGCCCCCAATCCCTCCCAGCATCAAAGTCTTTTCCAGTGAGTCAACTCTTCTTATGAGGTGGCCAAGTATTGGAGTTTCAGTTTTAGCATCAGTCCTTCCAGTGAACACCCAGGATTGATCTCCTCTAGAATGGACTGGTTGGATCTCCTTACAGTCCAAGGGACTCTCAAGAGTCTTCTCCAGCACCACAGTTCAGGAAGATAAGTCAGTTGAAATACACCTTTCACAAGCTGGGTTTTGCTTCCAGCAAGAGGAAAACGAATGGGGGAAAACAGTTTTCACATCACATTTTATGTATGTACTTATGTGTAAGTGTGCGTGTGTTTGTATATATTCATATATATGTATAGATGTATGTGGTGGCGGTTTAGTCGCTAAGTCGTTTCCGACTTTTGCGATCCCATGGATGGTAGCCCGCCAGGCTTCTTTGTCCGTGGGATTCTCCAGGCAAGAATACTGGAGTGGGTTGGCATTTCCTTTTCCAGGGGATCTTCCCAGGTCAGGAATTGAACCTGGGTCTCCTGCATTGCAGGCAGATGATTTACCATATATGTATGCATGTATGTATATATGTATGTGTGTGTGTGTGTGTGTGTGTGTGTGTGTGTGTGTATATGGGCTTCTCCAGTATTTCAGGGGTAAAGAATCTGCCTGCAGTGCAGGAGCCAAAGGAGATGCAGGTTCGATTCCTGGGTTGGGAAGATACCCTTGAGGTGGGCACAGAAACTCAATGAAGTTTTCTTGCCTGGAGAATCCTGTGGACAGAGGACCCTTGCAGACTACAATCCATAGTGTTACAAAGAGTCAGACACAACTGAAGTGACTTAACACACACACGTATATATACATAGGTGGACGTGTAATTTTTTTTTTTTTCTGGAAAACACATTAGTCATCACATTAAGCTGAGTTAATAGAAAGAGGAGGAAAACTAAAAGGACACATTTTCTGACTACTCACAGTAACTTGTTAAAAAACAGCAACCAGAAGAAATGAAGCTTCCTTTTGGGTAAAATGTTTAGGGGAAAAGTAATGGGTTACTCTTTCTATTTTGCACACTTCATTTTAATTTGTTATGGTGGAATTTTTTATTTATTTATTTTTTTACTTTACTCCTGGAATTAAAATTAGCTAGTTTTCTTTCTTAGCCTAAGAAGTGGAAAGAGGAGTAGAACTCTCAAAAACCACATCATCCAAGTTGAACATCATGATAGGAGTACCACTTCCGTATAGTTACTATTTCTCTTGTCAAAGAGATGGCTACCTTTTAAAAGCAGGAGTTCATGCTATTGTTACATTAAAAATTTACCATATAATTTAGAAAGCATTCCTGATTATAAGTGTTGAAAATAATTAATGTAAAACTATTTGTTGATGTTCACTCACTCAGTCGTGTCTGGGTCTTTGTGACCCTATGGGCTGCAGCGTGCCAGCCTTCCCTGTCCTTCACTGCCCCCTGGAGATTGCTTAATCTCCTGTCCATCGAGTAAATGATTATAAAGAACTATACTTTTTAACATATGTGTATTCTAACTCTAACTACAAGTGTACTTTTTCACTTTTAGAAAGTAGTATTTAAAAATGAATAAATTACATATGAATCCAAAATGTGCCGAATTCACAAATAGAAATGTTTAATTGCCTTCACTTTTCTATCCATTGAATATCCTGTTTAGCTTTTACTATATTTAGCATAATGTAGATTTGTTAAAATAAATGCCTATTAAAACAGATAAAATGTTACATATTAAAGTTTTACTCCACTGAGAAATAAATGTGGGAGCAGGATATTTAAAAATATCTTTATTCTCTCTATTAATCAGTATAACTAAAATAATCTAAACCTGAAATATTACATATATTGCTGAAGCCTGGCTTGGAGAATTTTGAGCATGACTTCACTAGTGTGTGAGATGAGTGCAATTATGCAGTAGTTTGAGCATTCTTTGGCATTGCCTTTCTTTGGGATTGGAATGAAGATTGACATTTTCCAGTCCTGTGGCCACTGCTGAGTTTTCCAAATTTGCTGGCATATTGACTGCAGCACTTTCACAACATCATCTTTCAGGATTTGAAATAGCTCAACTGGAATTCCATCACCTCCACTAGCTTTGTTCGTAGTGATGCTCTCTAAGGCCCACTTGACTTCACATTCCAAGATGTCTGGCTCTAGGTCAGTGATCACGTTATCGTGACTATCTTGGTCATGAAGATCTTTTTTGTACAGTTCTTCTGTGTATTCTTGCCACCTCTTCTTAATATCTTCTGCTTTTGTTAGGTCCATACCATTTCTGTCCTTTATCGAGCCCATCTTTGCATGAAATGTTCCCTTGGAGTCTCTAATTTTCTTGAAGAGATCTCTTGTTTTTCCTGTTCTGTTATTTTCCTCTATTTCTTTGCATTGATCTCTGAGGAAGGTTTTCTTATCTCTCCTTGCTATTCTTTGGAACTCTGCATTCAGATGCTTATATCTTTCCTTTTCTCCTTTGCCTTTCGCCTCTCTTCTTTTACAGCTATTTGTAAGGCCTCCTCAGACAGCCATTTTGCTTTTTTGCATTTCTTTTCCATGGGGATGGTCTTGGTCCCTGTCTCCTGTACAATGTCATGAACCTCCGTCCAGAGTTCATCAGGCACTCTATCAATCAGATCTAGTTCCTTAAATCTATTTCCCACTTCCACTGTATAATCATAAGGGATTTGACTTAGGTCATATCTGAATGGTCTAGTGGTTTTCCCTACTTTCTTCAATTTCAGTCTGAATTTAGACTCTGATGCTGGGAAGGATTGGGGGTGGGAGGAGAAGGGGACGACAGAGAATGAGATGGCTGGTGGCATCACCGACTCGATGGACATGAGTTTGAGTGAACTCCGGGAGTTGGTGATGGACAGGGAGGCCTGGCGTGCTGTTATTCTTGGGGTCGCAAAGAGTCAGATATGACTGAGTATGAACTGAACTGAAAATATTACATATCTTTATAAACATTATTTTTATTAAACCTCAATTTTTGGCTTCAGAAAATTATAAATAGTCAAACATGAGAGTTTGAGAGGGGATATATTTCTTTTTTCTGATATTCTGCTTCAATGAGCAACGATTTCTCAAGTTAAAACATGCAAGTTTTGGCATCTGATGACAGTTCCTTACTCCTGATATCTTATCTGTCTTTAACTTGTCTCTTTTCGGCAGTTCAGAGACTAGAACAATGACTGCAGGGAATATTACCAGGGTGATGGAATTCATTCTTTCGGGTTTTTCAGTCCAGAGAGAGATGGAAATCCTTCTCTTTCTTCTCATTTTAGTGGTATATTCTCTAACTTTGATGGGAAACATTGGCATGATTTCCTTAATCTGGTTGGATCCTCACCTTCACACACCCATGTACTTTTTTCTCAGTAATTTGGTCTTTTTAGACTTTGGTTACTCCTCATCAATAGCCCTAAAGTTCCTGGAGACCCTCCTGACAAAGCACAGGTCCATATCTCTCTATTCATGTGCTCACAGCTGGGCCTTTTCCTGAACTTCTTGATTTTGGAGATGGTCCTTCTTGCAGTAATGGCTTATGACCACTATGTAGCCATCTGCAATCCTCTTCTCTACATGGTGATCATGTCCTGAAAGGTGTACATGCAACTGGTAGCAAGCCCTTACTTATACAGCTTTTCTGTTGCTTTCCTCCACACAGTTGTTACTTTTCATTTGATCTACTCTGGCCCCAGTGTTATTAATCACTTCTGTTGTGATGATGTCCCTCTGATGGCCCTTGCCTGTTCAGACACCAGCCTCAAAGAGATCTTGATTTTTATCTTTGCTGAATTCAGCATGATCAGCTCTTTGACCATGGTCCTTATTTCTTACACACTGTGGCTGCCATCCTGAGAATCCAATCTGCAGAAGGGAGGCGCAAAGCATTCTCATCCTGTGGTTCTCATCTGACTGCTGTCACTATATTCTACGGGACTCTGATCTTCACGTATCTGCAGCCCAAATCAAACCATTCCTTTGACACAGACAAAATGGCCTCTGTCTTCTACACAATAGTTATTCCTATGTTGAATCCCATGATCCACAGCCTGAGAAACCAAGAGGTAAAAAATGCCTTGAGGAAAGCCTTTGAAAAATGTTATTTCCTGTCTCTGATAAACATTAAAATGTAGCTTATAACACTGACTGTCTTGGAACTATGCCACATGCAGATATGTTGTTTTTATTATCTTTGATAGGTTAATTTTATTTTCACCATTTTTATATGAGCAAAATAACTTTGCACATGTGTTCCATTTTTTATATAATTTATAAATAAGATGAAAGTTTATTATCTTTGATAGGTTAATTTTATTTTCACCATTTTTATATGAGCAAAATGACTTTGCACATGTGTTCTTTTTTGATATAATTTGTAAATAAGATGAAAGGTTTAAAAGATTATAATGCACATTTTTAACAAATTGCTACTATTTGCATATGTGACAATTGACAGTTTTGACCTGGATGTGAGGTGAAATTTGCTCAGTCGTGTCCGACTCGTTGCAACCCCATAGACTATACAGTCCATGGAATTCTCTAGGCCAGAATACTGGAGTGGGTAGCCTTTCCCTTCTCCAGGGGATCTTCCCAACCCAGAGATCGAACCCAGGTCTCCCGCATTGCAGGCGGACTCTTTACCAGCTTAGTCACCAGGGATAGCTTCTACTTAACTGATAATAAGATTTAGCCACTGCTTTCAAAAATGTTTCTATTTTATACATTGTGGAGACAGAAAAAGGGAAGTGATAAAGTACGTTTCTTGTCCATCCCCACGTCATTCCATGTAGTAGCCGTTCCTCAGCTGTACCCTGTCTGCTAAAACTCATTCCTCTCTGCTTCTGACCCCCACTAGATTCACTGTTGGTCACTCTCTCTAATTCCGTGGTTCTCATGTTGTTCAAAATGATGTCATTTTTCACCATGCAGATTTGGGAACCAGGGTCAGCTTTTGGAAAGTCATACTCTCTTTTTATGTATCAAAGCAAAAATGTAGACATACTCCTATATTCCCCCAGCAAAACTTAAGATCCCTTTATATTTTAGGGATTTGAAGAAATTACAATGGGTTGAGGGGACAGGAAAGGGTAGTTTAAAACTAAGTTACAAATATGGTTGCTGTCAGATGTCAGGAATATAGTTCTATGTTGGGGTGGTTGTAAAGTGATGCAATCTAAGACCCACTTAAACCGTCAACTGGAATGTATTTGTTTTCTTTTATTCAGATTCAAATGTTTGGTGTCTACCGTATGGGTGATATTGTGAGCTATTCTTGTAGAGTAAAAGCAAAAACATTCCTGAATATGCTGAACAGTCTGCTATTTTTGGAAATACTGGCAAAAGAAATGATTGTATAAGTTATTTAGAAACAGTTTATTTTATCCAAGTTATTTTAGTACACATTTCATTGTTAAATTAGATTTCAGATATATGTGAAGACATCAATATTACCATATTAAATTATTTATATTAAACTTTATTTTAATATATGCCTCACCTAACCTCACCACCATTATTAAAGCAGCAACGAGGTGTTCTTTTTTATTTTATTTATTTATTTTTTATTTTATTGGAGGCAAATTACCTTACATTAATATATTGGTTGGTTTTGCCATACATTGACATGAATCTGTCCCGGGTGTACATGTGTTCCCTTTCTTGAACCCCCCTCCGACCTCCCTCTTCCCCATATCCTCCCTCCAGGTCATCCCTGTGCACCAGCCCCAAGCATCCTGTATCATGTGTCGAACCTGGACTGGTGATTCATTTCACATGATAATATACATGCTACAATGACATTCTCCCAAATCATCCCACCTTCACCCTCTCCCACAGAGTCCCAAAGACTGTTCTATACACCTATGTCTCTTTTGCAGTCTTGTATACAGGGTTCAGGTTACCATCTTTCTAAATTCCATATATGTTCATTAGTATACTGTATTGATGTTTTTCTTTCTGGCTTACTTCACTCTGTATAATAGGCTCCAATTTCATCCACCTCATTAGAACTGATTCAAATACATTCTTTTTGATGGCTGAAAAATACTCCGTTATGTATATATACCAGAGCTGTCTTATCCATTCATCTGCAGATGGACATCTAGGTTGCTTCCATGTCCTGGCTATTATAAACAGTACTGCAATGAACATTGGAGTACATGTGTCTCTTTCAATTCTGGTTTCCTCGGTGTGTATGCCCAGGAGTGCAATCGCTGGATCATATGGCAGTTCTATTTCCAGTTTTTTGAGGAATCTCCACACTGTTCTCCATAGTGGTTGTACTAGTTTGCATTCCCACCAACAGTGTAAGAGGGTTCCCTTCTCTCCACACCCTCTCCAGCATTTACTTCATGTAGGCTTTTGGATAGCAGCCATTCTGACTGGTGTGAAATGGTATCTCATTGTGGTTTTGATTTGCATTTCTCTGATTATGAGGGATGTTGAGCATTTTTTCATGTGTTTGTTAGCCATGTTCATGTCTTCTTTGGAGAAATGTCTGTTTAGTTCTTTGGCCCATTTTGTGATTGGGTCATTTATTTTCTGGAGTTGAGCTGCAGGAGCTGCTTGTATATTTTGGAGATTAATCCTTTATCAGTTGCTTCATTTGCTATTATTTTCTCCCATTCTGAAGGCTGTCTTTCCACCTTGCTTAGAGTTTCCTTTGCTGTGCAGAAGCTTTTGATTTTAATTAGGTCCCATTTGTTTATTTTTGCTTTTATTTCCAATATTCTGGGAGGTGGGTCTTGGAGGATCCTGCTGTGATTTATGTCAGGGAGTGTTTTGCCTACGTTCTCCTCTAGGAGTTTTATAGAATCTGGTCTTACATTTAGCTCTCTAATCCATTTTGAGTTTATTTTGGTGTATGGTGTTAGGAAGTGTTCTAATTTCATTCTTTTACAAGTGGTTGACCAGTTTTCCCAGCACCACTTGTTAAAGAGACTGTCTTTTGTCCATTTTATATTCTTGCCTCCTTTGTCAAAGATTAGGTGTCCATAGGTGTGTGGATTTATCTCTGGGCTTTCTATTTTGTTCCATTGATCTATATTTCTGTCTTTATGCCATTACCATACTGTCTTGATGACTGTGGCTTTGTAGTAGAGCCTGAAGTCTGGCAGGTTGATTCCCCCAGTTCCATTCTTCTTCCTCAAGATTGCTTTGGCTATTCGAGGTTTTTTGTATTTCCATACAAATTGTGAGATTGTTTGTTCTAGTTCTGTGGAAAATATCGTTGGTAGCTTGATAGGGATTGCATTGAATGTATAAATTACTTTGGGTAGTATACTCATTTTTACAATATTTGTTCTTCCAGTCCAAGAACATGGTGTATTTCTCCATCTATTAGTGTCCTCTTTGATTACTTTCACTAGTGTTTTATAGTTTTCTATGCAGCAATGAGGTGTTCTAAGTGTATGTAAATTGTACAAATTCTTAAGAGAAGGAATGAATTACAATCCTGATTTTCAAGTTCTTATATCAACTTCTTTCAGGGTCAGGGAGCACAGTTGCAGAGAAATTAATCTTGGAAATCATGACTGTCAATTGCCAAAGATAAAACTCAAGAAAAGAGAAAATATTTGTTGTAGCTTTAAAAAAAAAATTGCCAAAGTATAATTTAAATAGTTAAAAGCACAGCAGTGAGCTTATATAGTAAACTGCCGGTTAAAGGCGGAACCTGAGATTGGCAATGTAAGTAGGGTTTAAGAATCTTTCAAAAGGAATCTAGCGCCCCTTCTGGGGAGCACAATGGGTTCGCAGGAGTTTGCTGTAAAACCACCCATTTACCAAAGAAAGTTCAGATACATTTGAAGCTCCCAGAGAAGAAAGGGTGATAGCCTGGGAGAATAAAAAGACTAAAGAAAAAACAAAGTTCTAGCATTGAAACAAAACTCTAAAGAAATATATTAGTTTCAGTAGTCTGTGTTAACAAAGTACACACATTGACTTAAAACAACAAAAATTTATTTTTTCACAGTTCTGGAGCCTACAAGTCTGAAGTCAAGGTATTGGTGGAACCAGGCTCTCTATGAAGCTCTAGGGGAGGTTCCTTCCTTGTTTTTTCCAGCTGCTCGTGGTCCCAGGCATTCCTTGGCTTGTAAACATCACTCCAGTCTCTGCTGTCTTCACATGGTCTTCTTCCCTCTACATCTGTCTCCAAATTTCTTCATTCTTGTAAGGACATCACTCACACTGGATTAATGGTCCACCTTACTTCAGTATGACTTCATATTAACAATTGCATCTTCAATGACCCTATATCCAAATAATGACCCTATAACCCAATGACCCTATAACCAAGCTCTGAGGTTCTTCAGGTTAGAACTTAACACATCTTATGGGGGAACAATTTCACTCATAATAAGTGTGTTAAGTGTGTGTATGCTCAGTTGTGTTCTACTCTGTGTGATGCTATGGACTATAACCCGTCAGGCTCCTCTGTCCATGGAGTTTTCCAGGCAAGAATACTGGAGTGGGTTGCCATTTCCTTCTTCAGTGGATGTTCCCCTAGGGATTGAAACCATGTCTCTTGCTTTGCAGATGATTCTTTACTGCTGAGCCATTGGGGAAGCCCCACTAATAAGTAAGGACAGTTAAAGATGTGCTGGCTCAAATGTCTGGTGAAAACATACCTTATCTGCACTTTCAAGCACAGTGAAGGAAAAAAAAATCTGAGATTTCCTAAGCTTAAAAAGAGACCTGTAAGTATCTAAAAAGGCTAACGAAATGGCCTAGATGACTGGTCAAAAGGGATCCAAAACCAGTTAATGTGACAACTGGAGTCTTAAAGGTCATAACAAGCCCAGGGACTCATCAAGTAGTTAGGACAAAGAGATATATAACCTAATATCTAATATAGATCAGAAGCTTGAGATTTTCTCCTTCTGGTTAAGACAGAAGACAAGATGCCCTTCTCTCAATACCAGAATAGTTTCTGAAGAGACTTGATCATTCTCAGGTAAAAATCGTCCTAGTGAGTGGTAAGATGCAGAGGTGAAGTGCCAAGGATATGTTTATGGAAACTATTATAAAAGCAAATATAGCACTATAGCTAAGTGAACTCCCAAGATGCAGTGACTTAATAAAGTAATTTATTCTTTTCTCAAGCAACAGTATGAGTTAAGGGGTTTGGGAAGGGCAATTCAGTTCAGTTCAGTTCAGTTCAGTCGCTCAGTCGTGTCCGACTCTCCGCGACCCCATGAATCACAGCACGCCAGGCCTCCCTGTCCATCACCAACTCCCGGAGTACACTCAAACTCATGTCCACAGAGTCGGTGATGCCATCCAGCCATCTCATTCTCCGTCGTCCCCTTCTCCTCCCGCCCCCAACCTTTCCCAGCATCAGAGTCCTTTCCAGTGAGTCAACTCGTCTCATGAGGTGGCCAAAGTATTGGAGTTTCAGCCTCAGCATCAGTCCCTCCAATGAACATCCAGGATTGATCTCCTTTAGAATGGACTGGTTGGATCTCCTTGCAGTATAAGGGACTCTCAAGAGTCTTCTCCAACACCACAGTTCAAAAGCATCGATTCTTCGGCGATCAGCTTTCTTCACAGTCCAACTCTCACATCCATACATGACCACGGGAAAAACCATTGCCTTGACTAGACGGACCTTGGTCGGCAAAGTAATGTCTCTGCTTTTTAATATACTATCAAGGTTGGTCATAACTTTCCTTCCAAGGAGCAAGCGTCTTTTAATTTCATGGCTGCAATCAGCATCTGCAGTGATTTTGGAGCCCAAAAAAACAAAGTCTGACACTGTTTCCACTGTTTTTCCATCTATTTCCCATGAAGTGATGGGACCAGATGCCATGATCTTTGTTTTCTGAATGTTGAGCTTCAAGCCAACCTTTTCACTCTCCTCTTTCACTTTCATCAAGAGGCTTTTGAGTTCCTCTTCACTTTCTGCCATAAGGGTAGTGTCATCTGCATATCTGAGGTTATTGATATTTCTCCCAGCAATCTTGATTCCAGCTTGTGCTTCTTCCAGCCCAGCGTTCCTCATGATGCACCCTCAATATGTGGTTTCCATCTTTGTCTAAAAAGTGATCATTTCAGTGGCAACATTTTCAAGTGGGAAGGAAGAGAAAAAAGTCCGTATCTGATGGCTTTAACATAGAGAAGGTGATCTTTAGGTTTCAGGCACCACTTTCTACTGATGGCTCATTGCCAAGACTTGACAACATTATGTATCCCACTGACAAGGGACAGTGGGAACGGTGGTTAACAGCTGGATGAAAAATGTTTTACTTATAAAATAAAACATAAAATAGTGGACACTGAGGAATATGTCTGTCATAAGGATCACAGAAAATGTGATCTTAAAGGGTCAAGTTATAATGATCTCTGTCAATACGATTGTTTCTTGAGCAGCCTAACATTTTCATACTTGACAGCAGCTTGTTAGAAGCAAACTTGGGTGATTTGAAAACATAAAAAAGAAAAAACAAAAACTTTGTTAATGTAGTTTCCAGTACTAATCAAATGGTACTCTTTATTCCTGCTCAGAACATGAAAAAGAACTCTCCTCCCACCATCTGCCTTTTCTTAGAACCAATCTGAAGGAATGTGGCTTGTGAGCAATTAGTAAATTAGCCTGAGTAACAATACTTTCTTGGAGAAGGCAATGGCACCCCATTCCAGTACTCTCTTGCCTGGAAAATCCCATGGATGGAGGAGCCTGGTGGGCTGCAGTCCATGGGGTCGCTAAGAATCGGACACGACCGAGCAACTTCACTTTCACTTTTCACTTTCATGCATTGGAGAAGGAAATGGCAACCCATTCCAGTGTTCTTGCCTGGAGAATCCCAGGGATGGGGAAGCCTGGTGGGCTGCTGTCTATGGGGTCACACAGAGTCAGACACGACTGAAGCAACTTAGCAGCAGCAGCAACAATACTTTCAATGCTTAAATGAATCCATCTTTCCAGTGATATTATCACAAGTAAATGTTACTTCTCAGAGTCTTTCTACACATGTTCAATTGTGCACCCCTTTTAATTGGATTAGCCCTTAAATAAGAATATACTCATTCATGAGAAATTATTTCTGCTTCTGACTTGCTTTTATGCTTGTATTATTAGCAAGAGTCAACAAGGACAAAAAATGTATTTCACTTATATTAAGAATGAAGGTAGAGCCTCCATATGTTGGCATTTTTAATGGTTTTTCTCCCATAATTGAGATCTAATCTTACTGCATTGTGGTCAGAAAAGATGCTTGGAATGATTTTAGTTTTTTTGAATTTACCAAGGCTAGATTTATGACCCAGGATGTGATCTATCCTGGAAAAGGTTCTGTGTGCGCTTGAGAAAAAGGTGAAATTCATTGTTTTGGGGTGAAATGTCCTATAGATATCTATTAGGTCTAACTGGTCTATTGGATCATTTAAAGTTTGTGTTTCCTTGTTAATTTTCTATTTAGTTGATCTATCCCTAGATGTGAGTGGGGTATTAAAATCTCCCACTATTATTGCATTGTTGTTAATTTCCCCTTTCATACTTGTTAGTAATTGTCTTACATATTGCGGTGCTCCTATCTTGGGTGCATAAATATTTATAATTGTTATATCTTCTTCACGGATTGATCCTTTGATTATTATGTAATTTCCTTTTGTCTCTTTTCACAGCCTTTGTTTTAAAGTCTATTTTATCTGATATGAGTATTGCTACCCCTGATTTCTTTTGGTCTCTATTTGCATGGAATATCTTTTTCCAGCCCTTCACTTTCAGTCTGTATGTGTCCCTCGTTTTGAGGTGGATCTCTTGTAGACAACATATATGGGGGTCTTGTTTTTGTATCCATTCAACCAGCCTTTGTCTTTTGGTTGGGGCATTCAACCTATTTACATTTAAGATAATTATTGATAAGTATGATCACGTTGCCATTTTATTTATTGCTTTGGGTTCGAGTTTTACACCCTTTCTGTGTTTCCTGTCTAGAGAAGATCCTTTAGCATTTGTTGAAGAGCTGGTTTGGTAATGCTGAATTCCCTCAGCTTTTGCTTGTCTGTAAAGCTTTTGATTTCTCCTTCATATTTGAATGGGATCCTTGCTGGGTACAGTAATCTGGGCTGTAGGTTATTTTCTTACATCACTTTAAGTATGTCTTGCCATTCCTTCCTGGCCTAATAATGAACAAAGCATAGAAGAAATCAAAAGAGAAATCAAAATATGCATAGAAATGAATAAAAATGAAAACACAACAACCCAAAACCTCTGGGACACTGTAAAAGCAGTGCTAAGGGGGAAGTTCATAACAATACAGGCATACCTCAAGAAACAAGAAAAAAGTTAACTAAATAACCTAACTCTACATCTAAAGAAACTAGAAAAGGAGGAAATGAAGAACCCCAGGGTTAGTAGAAGGAAAGAAATTGTAAAAATTAGGGCAGAGATAAATGCAAAAGAAACAAAAGAGATCATAGCAAAAATCAACAAAGCCAAAAGCTGGTTCTTTGAGAAGGTAAATAAAATTGAGAAATCACTAGCCAGACTCATCAAGAAACAAAGGGAGAAGAACCAAATCAATAAAATTAGAAATGAAAATGGAGAGATCACAACCGACAAAACAGAAATACAAAGGATTATTAGAGAATACTATCAGCAATTATATGACAATAAAATGAATAACCTGGAAGAAATGGACAAATTCCTAGAAAAGTACAGCTTTCCAAAACTGAACCAGGAAGAAATAAAAAATCTGAACAGACGCGTCACAAGCACGGAACTAGAGGCTGTAATCAGAAATCTTCCAGCAAACAAAAGCCCAGGTCCAGACTGCTTCACAGCTGAATTCTACCAAAAATTTAGAGAAGAACTAGCACCTATTCTACTCAAACTGTTCCAGAAAATTGCTGAGGAAGGGACAATTCCAAACTCATTCTATGAGGCCACCATCACCCTAATCCCAAAACCTGGTAAAGACCCCACAAAAAAAGAAAACTACAGGCCAATATCACTGATGAACATAGATGCAAAAATCCTTAACAAAATTCTAGCAATCAGAATCCAAAAACACATTAAGAAGATCATACATCATGACCAAGTGGGCTTTATCCCAGGAATGCAAGGATTCTTCAATATCCGCAAATCAATCAACATAATACACCACATTAACAAACTGAAAAATAAAAATCATATGATTATCTCAATAGATGCAGAGAAAGCCTTCGACAAAATTCAATATCCATTTATGATAAAAACCCTCCAGAAAGTGGGAATAGAAGGGACATATCTCAACATAATAAAAGCTATATATGACAAACCCACAGCAAACATTATCCTCAATGGTGAAAAACTGAAAGCATTTCCCCTAAAGTCAGGAACAAGACAAGGGTGCCCACTCTCACCACTACTATTCAACATACTTCTGGAAGTTTTGGCCACAGCAATCAGAGCAGAAAAAGACATAAAAGGAATTCAAGTTGGAAAAGAAGTAAAACTTACACTGTTCGCCGATGACATGATCCTCTACAGAGAAAACCCTAAAGACTCTACCAGAAAACTACTAGAGCTAATCAATGAATACAGTAAAGTTGCAGAATATAAAATCAACACAAAGAAATCACTTGCATTCCTATACACTAATAATGAGAAAATAGAAAGAGACATTAAGGAAACTATTCCATTCACTATTGCAACGAAAAGAATTAAATACTTAGGAATATATCTACCTAAGGAAACAAAAGACTTGTACATAGAAAACTATAAAACACTAGTGAAAGTAATCAAAGAGGACACTAATAGATGGAGAAATATACCGTGTTTGTGGATTGGAAGAATAAATATTGTGAAAATGAGTATACTACCCAAGGTAATTTATACATTCAATGCAATCCCTATCAAGCTACCAACGATATTTTCCACAGAACTAGAACAAACAATCTCACAATTTGTATGGAAATACAAAAAACCTCGAATAGCCAAAGCAATCTTGAGGAAGAAGAATGGAACTGGGGGAATCAACCTGCCAGACTTCAGGCTCTACTACAAAGCCACAGTCATCAAGACAGTATGGTAATGGCATAAAGGCAGAAATATAGATCAATGGAGCAAAATAGAAAGCCCAGAGATAAATCCACGCATTTATGGACACCTAATCTTTGACAAAGGAGGCAAGAATATAAAATGGACAAAAGACAGTCTCTTTAACAAGTGGTGCTGGGAAAATTGGTCAACCACTTGTAAAAGAATGAAACTAGAACACTTCTTAACACCATACACCAAAATAAACTCAAAATGGATTAGAGAGCTAAATCTAAGACCAGAAACTATAAAACTCCTAGAGGAGAACGTAGGCAAAACACTCTCCGACATAAATCACTGCAGGATCCTCCAAGACCCACCTCCCAGAATATTGGAAATAAAAGCAAAA
Organism: Moschus berezovskii; assembly: GCF_049115385.1. Classification (NCBI taxonomy): domain Eukaryota; kingdom Metazoa; phylum Chordata; class Mammalia; order Artiodactyla; family Moschidae; genus Moschus; species Moschus berezovskii. The sequence continues at coordinate 84,137,611 of NC_142475.1, forward strand.
ATAAACAAATGGGACCTAATTAAAATCAAAAGCTTCTGCACAGCAAAGGAAACTCTAAGCAAGGTGGAAAGACAGCCTTCAGAATGGGAGAAAATAATAGCAAATGAAGCAACTGATAAAGGATTAATCTCCAAAATATACAAGCAGCTCCTGCAGCTCAATTCCAGAAAAATAAATGACCCAATCACAAAATGGGCCAAAGAACTAAACAGACATTTCTCCAAAGAAGACATGAACATGGCTAACAAACACATGAAAAAATGCTCAACATCCCTCATAATCAGAGAAATGCAAATCAAAACCACAATGAGATACCATTTCACACCAGTCAGAATGGCTGCTATCCAAAAGCCTACATGAAGTAAATGCTGGAGAGGGTGTGGAGAGAAGGGAACCCTCTTACACTGTTGCTGGGAATGCAAACTAATACAACCACTATGGAGAACAGTGTGGAGATTCCTCAAAAAACTGGAAATAGAACTTCCACGTGATCTAGCAATCGCACTCCTGGGCATACACACCGAGGAAACCAGAATTGAAAGAGAGACATGTACTCCAATGTTCATTGCAGCACTTTTTATGATAGCCAGGACATGGAAGCAACCTAGATGTCCATCTACAGACGAATGGATAAGAAAACTTTGGTACATATACACAACAGAGTATTACTCAGCCATTAAAAAGAATGCATTTGAATCAGTTCTAATGAGGTGGATGAAACTAGAACCTATTATACAGAGTGAAGTAAGCCAGAAAGAAAAACACCAATACAATATACTAACGCATATATATGGAATTTAGAAAGATGCAAACGAGAACCCTGTATACGAGACAGCAAGAGACACGGATGTATAGAACAGTCTTTGGGACTGTGTGGGAGAGGGTGAGAGTGGGATGGTTTGGGAGAATGGTACTGAAACATGTATATGTGAAACGAATCACCAGTTCAGGGTCGATGCATGTTTTAGGATGCTCGGGGCTGGTATGCGGGACCCAGAGGGAGGATAAGGGGAGGAGGGAGGTGGGAGGGGGGTTCGGGAGGGGGAACTCATGTACACCCGGGGCGGATTCATGTCAATGTATGGCAAAACCAACCAATGTAATATTGTAAAGTAATTAGCCTCCAATAAAAATTGAAAAAAATAAAAATAAAGTGGATTAACAATGAAAAAAAAAAAGAATGAAGGTAGAGTGTTTCCCCTATGTTCTCTTCTAGGAGTTTTATCGTTTCTGGTCTTAAAGTTTAGATCTTTAATCCATTTTGAGTTTATTTTTGTGTATGTTGTTAGGGAGTGTTCTAGTTTCATTCTTTTACAAGTGGTTGACCAGTTTTCCCAGCACCACTTGAGTGTGGAGATTCTTTAAAAAACTGGAAATAGAACTGCCATATGACCCAGAATCGCACTCCTGGGCATACACACCGAGGAAACCAGAATTGAAAGAGACACATGTACTCCAATGTTCATCGCATCACTGTTTATAATAGCCAGGACATGGAAGCAACCTAGATGTCCATCTGAAGACGAATGGATAAGAAAGTTGTGGTACATATACACAATGAAGTATTATTCAGTCATTAAAAAGTATACATTTGAATCCATTCTAATGAGGTGGATGAAAATGGAGCCTATTATACAGAGTGAAGTAAGCCAGAAAGAAAAACACCAATACAGTATACTAATGCATATATATGTAATTTAGAAAGATGGTAACGATAACCCTGTATATGAGACAGCAAAAGAGACACAGGTGTATAGAACAGTCTTTTGGACTCTGTGGGAGAGGGTGAGGGTGGGATGATATGGGAGAATATAATTGAAACATGTATATTATCATATGTGAAATGAATCACCAGTCCAGTTTCGATGCATGATACAGGATGCTCGGGGCTGGTGCACTGGGATGACCCAGAGGGATGATATGGGGAGGGAGGTGGGAGGGAGATTGAAGAAGGGGAACACATGTACACCCGGCGTGGATTCATGTCAATGTATGGCAAAACAAATACAATATTGTAAAGTAATTAGCCCCCAATTGAAATAAATTAAAAAAAATAAGAATGAAGGTAGCTTAAGTGGACACCAATCAACATAAATTGAATAGTAAACTTGTAATCAGGTCCCAATGGATACCAGTTTGAGCTGTGCTGATCAGATTGTAATACATGTCTAGTGCAATGGCATTCGTTTTTACAGAGATTCTTATCTGGTTGACCCACTCTAGTTATTAAAAGCTTGACTTAAGCAGCTAACACAGACCTAAGAATTTAATGTTAGTGACAAGAATTTGGAATCAAACAGTAGCTTCCTCATATCAATCAAATGTTTAACAGGATACTCTTCTGATCAAAAGTTAGATTTTAAATGCCAAAAAACAATATTGCTTTATATTTTTAAACTATGAAAAGGACATGATAGGCTTTAGTAAAAAATTTTCACCTATTTAAATTAATAAAGAGAAAAACAACTAGCCAAAATCCAAACCAAAGAGTAGAATTACAGTGAGTCAACAAATTGCTTGAAACACAAATAGTGTTAATTATAGAGCAATACATACTGAGTGTTAACCTTATGATTGATTCATGACACTAGTTGAAGATTCTGAATACATTTTTGTTTTCAAAAGCCCATGCATGTATGAGTGTTATTGAAACCTTTTTTGGTAAATAAGTATCCACCAACTTTTATATTCATGGACAGGTGATAAAGTCTTAATTTTTTCTCATGAAATTATATACTACTTATAAAACAAGTGAAGAGCAATTGTATATAGAAAATATCCTAAGAAATCATATTCAACTCTTACAAAGATACCTCCAAATTAACATGTGCTTATCCAAATGTATTTATGAGTTATTCAGTGACTACACTTAGCACAATTTTACTACACAGTAATAGGTCAGGGTTAGTATATTTGTATATGTAGATAAAGAAGGCTTAGTCCTGAGAGTCCATTCATGGGGTAAACCATCACTGTGTTAGACTGGACCTCTTAGTATATTTAAGTGTTGCCTGTACACAGTGTATTTTAAACAGGGAATTTATATGCCTGGACATTTATAACAGGAAGCGGCATACACAGAATTATGTCCTGCAGTTTCACTGCCTCAAGTTTGCCTTGACGATTGCTTTGTTGACCGCCTCTTTCACATCCTTGTTCCTCAAACTGTAGATCATGGGATTCAGCATGGGAATCACTGTGGTGTAAAACACAGCCACCATCTTCCCCTGCTCCACAGACTCTTCAGTGGGCCTCCTGAGATACATGAAGATGAGAGTCCCATAAAACATGGTAACAGCTGTCAGGTGGGACCCGCACGTGGAGAATGCCTTCCTCCTGCCATCGGCAGAGCGCATGCGCAGCACGGCCGCTACAATGCGGGTATAGGAAACGAGAACCACAGAGAGGGAATATGTGAAATTAACCCCAGCAATAACAATCATGCTGTATTCTTTAACGTGGACCCCTCCACAGGCAATCTTGATAAGAGGAGGGTCAGCACAATAGAAGTGGTTGATTTCAAAGTTTCCACAGAAGTGCAGGCCATACGTCCACAGTGTGCAGATGAGGCTAACAGAGAACCCATAGATGTATGGCACAGAGATGAGACGAGCACAGACAGCCCTGGACATTTTACTGCCATAAAGCAGAGGGTTGCAGATGGCCATGTAGCGATCAAAGGCCATCACAGCCAAGATATATACTTCCACGTGGACAAGAGCTATGAAGAAGTAACACTGCACCAAACACCCCACATAGGAAATGGCTTTTCTCTCTGATAGTAAGTTTTCCAGCATCTTCGGAGTGACGTTGGAAGAGAACCACACATCCACAAAAGACAAATGACTCAAGAAAAAGTACATGGGGCTCTGAAGCTGGGGGCTGATGCTGATCAAAATAATCATAGCAATGTTCCCTATCAGAGTGATCATGTAAATGACTAGAAACACCACAAAAAAGAAAACTTGAAGCTCCTGATGACTGGTTAACCCCAGAAGAATAAATTCTGTCACATCTGTGAAATTTGGCATTGCCTTCACTTAGACCAGTCTGTATTGCCTATGACAAATTAAAAGAAATGAATGGATTTATTTTACTCTTGAAAATTTTGAGTCATGTTTATCAGTATTCTAGTTCAAATAACATAAAAATCAATGTAGACTTTGCACAGTCCAATATAAGACTATATAATCACATTTATTTCCTTTAATAGGCCTTATAGGTAATTATTGCAATATTTACTAGTTTCTTAACTCTAAACCAGACAATTACATTCATATACTACTAGTATTAGATACTTATTTTTGCTAAATTATTACAATAATGTTAACATCATAGAGTGCTAATAGAAGTAAAGCTAGACTGAGAGTCATCAGAGAATGACCAAATCCATTTCAACATATGTCTTATAGGAAAAGACTTGAGACTCATAAATGGAAATATTCAATAAGGTCAGACAACCACTTTGTGCTGAACAGGGGAGTAATAAGAGTGAATCATTGAAATTCCACTGAATACTATTTTTGTGTATGATGGTTGCCTCTCATGGTCAATATTAATACGAGTGCACATGTAATATTAACTTACTCATTTCCCTATGACTTGGAAGATATCCTTTTTAAAAAATGTGTTTATTTATTTTTGGCTGCACTTGAGCTTCTCTTGTTTAGGGTGTGTGGGCTTCTCACTGTAGTGGCTTCTCTTGTTGTGGAGCACTGACTCTAGGTGAGCAGGCTTAAACAGTTGTGGCTCACAGGTTCTAGAGCGCAGGCTCAGTAGTTGTGGCTCTCGGACTTAGTTGCTCCATGGCACGTGGACTCTTCCTCCAACCAGGGATCGAACTTGTGTTCCCTACATTGGTAGGCATATTCTTATCCACTGAGCCACCAGGGAAGTCCAGAAGATATCTTATGTATGCAAATTTATGGGATGATTATCTTAAACCTTGATCTTACAATCTAGTCATTGACATACTTTCTACACTCTGCCAGCATATGATATAAAAAGCTTTCAACTTATGAAAATCCTAGTCATGTTTTATTTTATTTAGCTATATATTTCACTTGCTTGATTACTGCTGCTTTCAGGATGAGGTAAGAGGTATTTAACGACACAGACTGTATCAGTTTAACAATTATCTCAGAAAAGTAAACTGCAAGTGGTTCAATCACCATATTAAAATTATATCAATAGATAAATTCTATTTACATATAAAATAAAATTCAGGGGCCATGTTTTAAAAGTTACTGTCTTATTTCAGATTCTACTGCTTTTCAGCAACAAGCCATTATATGTCTAATTATTTATTTTCAAATTCAATATCATTACAAGGAAAATGTCCACAAGGAATGTTTTCTCAGTTTAATACACTTCCCCAGATAAGTCTTCTGAGAAGTAAACTGCTCTGAGTACTTAGGGATGCATCTGTAGGATTAACATCATCTCGGGAATTTAAGATCCCCATAATAGTATTGCTTGAAGAGAATATCATGACATAAAATGGGCTGTAGTTATAATTGCTGATAATAATTCATTTACAAACATAAAAAACAATGTTATATCAAATATATTGGCTATGTTATATTTATTAATTACATTATATCTAGAAGTAGTCTAAGTTTTGTAATATGAAATTGAACAAGCTACGTGAGATTCTCTTTTGTATCATAATTGATTCTTTTTGAAAATGAGTGAATGAAAAACATACAAATGAGACAATTTATGGAATGAAACTACTGTGAGACATAAACGGAGCATACTGATAAACAGAGGAATAAGAAGAAGCAGGATGCACACAGAGTAGTCGAAGATCTCTTTGAGGACTGACTTTTCAGTTATGGGCAAGTAGCCAATTATGTAAAAATACTGAGAAAAATGAAAATACAAAAAGTTAGAAGAGGAACTATTTTAAAAAGTGTATAAACTCTATGATTGTATCATGCTCCCTCCAACTAGTTCAGTTCAGTTCAGTTCAGTCACTCAGCTGTGTCCGACTCATTGCGACCCCCATGAACCGCAGTGTGCCAGGCCTCCCTGTCCATCACCAATCCCAGAGTCCACGCAAACTCATGTCTATTGAGCCAGTGATGCCATCCAACTATCTCATCCTCTGTCGTCCTCTTCTCCTCCTGCCTTCAGTCATTCCCAACATCAGGGTCTTTTCAAATGAGTCAGCTCTTCGCATCAGGTGGCCAAAGTATTGGAGTTTCAGCTTCAACATCAGTCCTTCCAATGAATACCCAGGACTAATCTCCTTTAGGATGGACTGGTTGGACCTCCTTGCAGTCCGAGGGACTCTCAAGAGTCTTCTCCAACATTACAGTTCAAAAGCATCAATTCCTTGGTGCTCAGCTTTCTTTATAGTCCACCTCTCACATCCATACATGACAATTGGTAAAACCATAGCCTTGACTAGATGGACCTTTGTTGACAAAGTAATGTCTCTGCTTTTTAATATGCTGTCTAGGTTGGTCATAACTTTCCTTCCAAGGAGTAAGTATCATTTAATTCAGTGGCTGCAATCACCATCTGCAGTGATTTTGGAGCCCCCAAAACTAAAGTTAGCCACTGTTTTTACTATTTCCCCATCTATTTGTCATGAAGTGATGGGACCGGATGCCATGATCTTAGTTTTCTGAATGTTGAGCTTTAAGCCAACTTTTTCACTCTCCCATTTCACTTTCATCAAGAGGCTCTTTAGTTCTTCTTCACTTTCTGCCATAAGGGTGGTGTCATTAGCAGATCTGAGGTTATTGATATTTCTCCTGGCAATCTTGATTCCAGCTTGTGCTTCTTCCAGCCCAGCGTTTCTCATGATGTACACTGTATATAAGTTAAATAGCAGGGTGACAATATACAGCCTTGATGTACTCCTTTTCCTATTTGGAACCAGTCTGTTGATCCATGTCCAGTTCTAACTGTTGCTTCCTGACCTGCATATAGGTTTCACAAGAGGCAGGTCAGGTGGTCTGATATTCCCATCTCTTTAAGAATTGTCCACAGTTTATTGTCATCCACACAGTCAAAGGCATTGACATAGTCAATAAAGGAGAAGTAGATGTTTTTCTGGAACTCTCTTGCTTTTTTGATGATCCAGCAAATGTTGGCGATTTGATCCCTGGTTCCTCTGTCTTTTCTAAAGCCTGCTTGAACATCTGGAATTTCGTGGTTTGCGTATTGCTGAAGCCTGGCTTGGATAATTTTAAGCATTACTTTACTAGTGTGTGAGATGAGTGCAATTGTGTGGTAGTTTGAGCATTCTTTGACATTGCCTTTCTTTGGGATTGGAATGAAAACTGACCTTTTCCAGTCCTGTGGCCACTGCTGATTTTTCCAAATTTGCTGACATATTGAGTGCAGCACTTTCACAGCATCATTTTTTAGGATTTGAAATAGTTCAACTGGAATTCCATCACCTCCACTAGCTTTGTTTGTAATGATACTTCCTAAGGCCCACTTGACTTCACATTCCAGGATGTCTGGCTCTAGGTGAATGATCACACCATCATGATTATCTAGGTCATGAAGATCTTTTTAGTATAGTTCTTCTCTGTATTCTTGTCACCTCTTCTTACTATCTTCTGCTTCTGTTAGGTCCATACCATTTCTGTCCTTTGTTGAGCCCATCTTTGCATGAAATTTTCCCTTGGTATCTCTGATTTTCTTGAAGAGATCTCTAGTCTTTCCTATTCTATTGTTTTCCTCTATTTCTTTGCATTTATCACTAAGGAAGTTTTTCTTATCTCTCCTTGTTATTCTTTGGAACTCTGCATTGAAATGGGAATATCTTTCCTTTTCTCTTTTGCTTTTCACTTCTTTTCACAGCTATTTGTAAGGCCTCCTCAGACAGCCATTTTGCTTTTATGCATTTCTTTTTCTTGGGGATGGTCTTGATCCGTGTCTCCTTTACAATGTCATGAACCTCCATCCATAGTTCATTAGGCACTCTGTCTATCTGATCTAGTCCCTTAAATCTATCTCTCACTTCCACTGTAAAATCATAACGGATCTGATTTAGGTCATACCTGAATGGTCCGTCTAGTCAAGGCTATGGTTTTTCCCGTGGTCATGTATGGATGTGAGAGTTGGACTGTGAAGAAAGCTGATCACCGAAGAACTAATGCTTTTGAACTGTGGTGCTGGAGAACTCTTGAGAGTCCCTTGGACTGCAAGGAGATCCAACCAGTCTATTCTAAAGGAGATCAATCCTGGGTGTTCATTGGAAGGACTGATGCTAAAGCTGAAACTGCAATACTTTGGCCACCTCATGCGACCAGTTATCTCACTGGAAAAGAGTCTGATGCTAGGAAGGATTGGGGGTGGGAGGGAACGGGGACGACAGAGAATAAGATGGCTGGATGGCATCACTGACTCGATGGACCTGAGTTTGAGTGAACTCCGGGAATTGGTGATGGACAGAGAGGCCTGGTGTGCTGTGATTCATGGGGTTGCAAAGAGTCGGACACGACTGAGCGACTGAACTGACTGACTGAATGGTCTAGTGGTTTCCCCCATTTTCTTCAATTTAAGTCTGAATTTAGCAATAAGAAGTTCATGTTTTGAGCAAAAGTTAGCTCCCGGTCTTGTTTTTGCTGACTGTACAGAGCTTCTCCATCTTTGGCTGCAAAGAATATAATCAATCTGATTTCAGTGTTGACCATCTGGTGATGTCCATGTGTAGAGTCGTCTCTTGTGTTGTTGGAAAAGGGTAGCAAATCACAATTTGTAATTTGATTAATATCTGTGAACTGTTTTCCTTCCTCTGAAATCATTCATATGGGAATTAAATGCACCATAGAGAAAATGATTTGGGCACATAACATATGCACTCATGTTGCAGTTCTGGTCTGGGTTCACCTGTACCCTTTATTTTCATGATTGTAGATCTTCTGGCTGCTAAGTGTGGATATACTCAGCCAAATTTGAGTTGATGATTTTGACTGGGAGATAGAGCTAAGATCCAGAATTTTCGTATATAATATAACTCTTGACTCTTCTTGGTGAACCCATAATAATCTAATTAGCAGAGTTAGATTTGGATTATTGGTACTACTAATTATTAGAGGATGAGATGATTAGATAGCATCACCAACTCAATGGACATGAGCCTTAGCAAACTCAGGGAGATAGTGAAGGACAGAGGAGCCTGGCGTGCTGCAGTCCATGAAGTCTCAAATAGCTGAATACGACTTAGTGACTGAACAACAGCAACTAAGTATAAAATACATAAAAAAATCATCAAGGCAACTAAGAAACTTAAAGTAACCTACTTCTCCGATTTCCCTTCCTGTGTAATGTGTGGGTTTTCTTCCACTTTTCGTAATCATTAGCTCTGCGATAGTAGAGTTTGCCTCATTCATCTTAGAGCACTTCAAACTGACTACATTAGTTGCTGTATATTGTAGACATTCAGGGATATTCACACATGATTTTTAAGCATCCTGATCTTCAGATCAGCTTCATAGAATGCATTACTGTATTCATAACTAATAAAATCTCTATTAAAAAATTGTTCTAGTGGCAGCAGTCTCAGCTTTAAGGTAAGAAAACAGCTAACTTTTGTTGAATACTTACACAATCTTTTATAAACAAAGGTCCCATGACAGAGGATCTAATTAGCATATCTTTCTAAACAATGAGAAAACTGAAGCACTGACAGACTAAGAATCTTTCCTTGGATCAGACATCTGCAAACTGGCCACACTGAAATGCAAACCAATTAATTGGACTCTTCAGTTCAGTTCAGTCGCTCAGTCGTGTCCGACTCTTTGCTACCCCATTAATCACAGCATGCCAGGCCTCCCTGTCCATCACCAACTTCCGGAGTTCACTCAAACTCATGTCCATCAAGTCGGTGATGCCATCCAGCCATCTCATTCTCTGTCGTCCCTGTCTCCTCCCACCTCCAATCCCTCCTAGCATCAGACTCTTTTCCAGTGAGTCAACTCGTTGCATAAGGTGGCCAAAGTATTGGAGTTTCAGCTTTAGCATCAGTCCTTCCAATGAACACCCAGGATTGATCTCCTCCAGAATGGACTGGTTAGATCTCCTTGCAGTCCTAGGGACTCTCAAGAGTCTTCTCCAGCACCACGGTTCAAAAGCATCAATTCTTCGGGGATCAGCTTTCTTCACAGTCCAACTCTCACATCCATACATGACCACGGGAAAAACCATAGCCTTGACTACATGGACCTTGGTTGGCAAAGCAGTGTCTCTGCTTTTTCATATGCTATCTAGGTTGGTCATAGCTTTCCTTCCATGGAGTAAGCGCCTTTTAATTTCATGGCTGCAATCAGCATCTGCAGTGATTTTGGAGCCCCAAAAAACAAAGTCTGACACTGTTTCCACTGTTTCCCCATCTATTTCCCATGAAGTGATGGAACCAGATGCCATGATCTTTGTTTTCTGAATGTTGAGCTTCAAGCCAAACTTTTCACTCTCTTCTTTCTCTTTCATCAAGAGGCTTTTGAGTTCCTCTTCACTTTCTGCCATAAGGGTGGTGTCATCTGCATATCTGAGGTTATTGATATTTCTCACGGCAGTTTTGTTTCCAGCTTGTGCTTCTTCCAGCCCAGCGTTCCTCATGATGTACTCTGCATATAAGTTAAATAAGCAGGTGACAATATACAGCCTTGACGTACACCTTTTCCTATTTGGAACCAGTCTGTTGTTCCATGACCAGTTCTAAGTGTTGCTTCCTGACCTGCATACAGGTTTCTCAAGAGGCAGTTCAGGTGGTCTGGTATTCCCATCTCTTTCAGAATTTTCCACAGTCTGTTGTGATCCACACAGTCAAAGGCTTTGGCATAGTCAATGAAACAGAAATAGGTGTTTTTCTGGAACTCTCTTGCTTTCTCCATGATCCAGCGGATGTTGGCTATTTGATCTCTGGTTCCTCTGCCTTTTCTAATAACTTATATCACTGGTGCCTCTTTGATAACTTTTTCTAATATTCTATTTCCTTTCATTTAAAATTCAGTTTGATTATCCTCCAAAAAAGGGGGAAAGTTAACCTTTTGATAATTCATGCTTGATGAACCAGAAGAGATTGGCATTTCCCTAGAGCCTAAAAACCAGAGTTCTTGGACCACCATTATCTATGCCTCTCAAGGTTATGTGATCCCATAGTCCTAGGGCCTGATGAGTGAAGTAACTTCTCATAGAGAGCTACTTTGTTAAATAACTGTGCATCATTTTTTAAAGCAATTAATCATATAGAATGTATAATTTACAAATTTAAAAAATCAATTTCATTAACTTTTCAGGAGTTTTACACACACACACACACACACACACACACACACACGATACAGCAGAGGTATAATTATTTGTCCAGTATAGTGAAAGACAGGGAAGTGTGGCTGTAGTCATGGGATGGCAAAGAGTAGGACACAACGTAGTAACTGAATAATAACAATCATTCCCAATGATGCAGCACCTTCAGTTCCACTCAGATTCACTTTAAAGCACAATGTGAAAATCAATGATCTTTTTAGAGAAGACATAAAAGGCAAAACCGGAAGAGCAAAAATTCTTGTAAGTCCCTATGGTAGCAAGATATTCTTATGAATTTTTATATCAACTAATAATATAAATAGTAATATTCCCCAAGTATATAATTCCAGACAATAAAACACTGTGATAACAAACAGGTCCACAAGTAAGGTCTTAGTCTCCTCTTCAAAAAGGGGATAAAAATAAAAGATATGACTGCATTAATCTCTATTGCAGAGTATAAAATTTGCAGACCTACCTTCAGCAGCAACCAAAAAACAATGGTAATTCCTCACTATTTATAATAAAATCTTGAACACTGCACACACTGAGGGCATTTCCCCAAGGGACTATCCAGATAATGATGAAACACATTATAATTAAAATTATAGAAACATCTCAGGAGTAAGGGAAGTTAAGCAGGGTTAATCAGAAGAATGTTTTCTGATAACATTAAGTGGCCAATATCCTTAATATCATGGTATAATCTCTCCCATCTTCACATGGTATAATAGCAGCCTCAGGAAAACACCTTGCACCTCAGGAAAGCATTCTTGGTTTGCATTATACAATGTTGCTCAGTCACTTTCTTTTCTATTGTGCTTTAATTCTAGTAATCATTATCTTTCAGGCCAAACACAGTAATGCATACCCTATGCATCTCATGGCTGTTGAAGATATCCCAGTTGCCTCAAAAGTACAGATCACAAGGAAACATCTAGGGAGAATGAGTACAAGTAGAGGTCATTGGTGGAGAAGTTGATTAGAACAACTTATCAGTTAACTGAGGCTTTTTTGGGAGTCAGTAGAGCATCAACTTCGATGTCAGTTAGATCAAAAATAAGATCTTAAGTCTGCACCATAATTAACTACCTGTCTTTGGAAATTCTTAGCACAACACCTGTCTCTGATGAAGCAGTCAAAAAAATGGAAATAACCTGTGTAGTTTCACCTATTAACAGTTCACAAGTAAGATCTCAGCACCTATTTGTGATTGTGATCAGTATTATCTCTGCTTTTAAGGGTAAAATAATTCTGAGGTTCAGTTTTTCCATAAAGTATAGATAGTAGGGGCTTCCCTGGTGACTCAGATGAAAAGAGTCTGCCTACAATGCAGGAGACCCAGGTTTTATCCCTGGGTCCTGAAGATCCTCTGGAGAAAGGAATGGCTATCCACTCCAGTATTGTTGGTGCTTCCCTAGTGGCTCAGACATTAAAGATATCTAGCAGATTAAAGAATTTGAATGGAAACCAAAATTGTTCATAAACTGATTTGTACTACCTCAACTTTGCTGGAAAATCATGGACAGAATAATAATCAGGCAAAGCTTTCCTCTGCATTTTTCAGTGTCCAAGGACCCCAGACTACTTAGTTCCTTCTCGCCTTTTATGGAGAAACTGCCTCAGGCAAACTCATTGGCACCACATTGTTATAACTTAACCTGCACTCTTTAGAGAAAAAGGGAATTTAAAACAAGAAAGCATTGTATGTGTGAGTGTGTCTGTGTGTGTGTGTGTTAAAGAGGGAGAGAGCAGGGAAGAGAGCGAAGGTTAAATAAATTTTATACTAGAGATGCTTAACTATAGCAAAGTTGATAGATATATAAAGAAATGTATGAATGAGATCCATTTTTTGTACGTTACAAAACCATCCTGAATGTCCTGCAAATGGAAAAATTGCTTGAAATTCACCAGAAGAATCCAGATTTGGGGAAATTATGAGCCAGAAGTGATCTTGGAGATCAGATACTACATCCTAAAAATTAACTGGATGAATGACACAAAATGAGTGGTTCAAGGTCACCCACAAATTAGTTAGAATATTGGAAGCTAAAACCAGGAACATGACTTAACTGACGACCTTGACATTATCATCCTTCATGTAACACTGAAACAACTCTGAAAAGAGTAGAGAAAGTGGTTCACTTAAAAAACAAAACAAACAAAAAAAAAGGTAACATGGATTATCCAAATCCACTTGCCAAATTCAGACTTAAATTGCAGTAGGGAAAACCACTAGACCATTCAGGTATGACCTAAGTCAAATCCCTTAAAATCATACAGGGGAAGTAACAAATAGAGTCAAGGGATTAGATATGATAGACACAGTGCCTGGAGAACTATGGACAGAGGTTAATTATAGTACAGGAAACAGAGGTCAAGAAGATATCCAAGAAAAAGAAGTGCAGAAAGGCAAAATGGTTGTCTGGGCCTTACAAGCAGATGAGAAAAGAAGAGAAACAAAAAGGCAAAAGAGAAAAGGAAAGATATGCCCTTTTGAATGCAGAGTTCCAAAAAATAGCAAGGAGAGATAAGAAAGGCTTCCTCAGTGATCACTGCAAAGAAACAGAGAAAAACAATAGAATGGGAAAGACTAAAGACCTCTTCAAAAAAATCAGAGATACCAAGGAAACATTTCATACAAAGATGGGCTCAATAAAGGACAGAAATGATATGGACCTAACAGAAGAAGGAGATATTAAGAACAGGTGGCAAAAATACACAGAAGGACTGCTACAAAAAAGATCTTCATGGCTCAGATAATCACGATGGCGTAATCACTCACCTAGAGCCAGACATCCTGGAATGCAAAGTCAAGTGGGCCTTAGGAAACATCACTATGAACAAAGCTAGTAAAGGCAATGGAATTCCGGTTGAGCTACTTCAAATCCTCAAAGATAATGCTGTGAAAATGCTGCACTCAATATACCAGCAAATCTGGAAAACTCAGCAGTGGCCACAGGACTGCAAAAGTCAATTTCATTCTAGTCCCAAAGAAAGGCAATGCCAAAGAATGTTCAAGCTACCACACAGTTGCACTCCTCTCACGCACTAGAAAAGTAATGCTCAAAATCCTCCAAGCCAGGCTTCAACAGTACGTGAACCTTGTACTTCCATAAGTTCAACCTGAATTTAGAAAAGGCAGAAGATAGAGAGATCAAATTGCTAACTTCTGCTGGATCATTGAAAAAGCAAGAGAGTTCCAGAAAAACATCTACTTCTGCTTTCTTGACTATGCCAATGCCTTTGACTGTGTGGATCACAATAAACTGTGGAAAATTCTGAAAGAGATGGGAATACCCAACCACCTGACCTGCCTCTTGAGAAATCTGTATGCAGGTCAGAAAGAAAAAGTTAAAGCTGGACATGGAACAACAGACTGGTTCCAAATAGGAAAAGGAGTATGTCAAGGCTGTATATTGTCACCCTGCTTATTTAACTTATATGTAGAGTACATCATGAGAAATGCTGGGCTGGAGGAAGCAGAAGCTGGAGTCAAAATTGCCAGGAGAAATATCAGTAACCTCAGATGTGCAGATGACACCAACTTTATGGCAGAAAGTGGAGAAGAACTAAAGAGCCTCTTGATGAAAGAGGAGATTGAAAAAGTTGGCTTAAAGCTCAACATTCAGAAAGCTAAGTTCATGGCCTCCTGTCCCATCACTTCATGGCAAATAGATGGGGAAACAGTGGAAACAGTGGCTGGCTTTATTTTTTGGGGGGCTCCAAAATCACTGCAGATGGTGATTGCAGCCATGAAATTAAAAGACACTTATTCCTCAGAAGAAAATTTATGACCAATCTAGTTAGCATATTAAAAAGCAGAGACGTTACTTTGCCAAACAAGGTCCGTTTAGTCAAGGCTATGGTTTTTCCCGTGGTCATGTATGGATGTGAGAATTGGACTGTGAAGAAAGCTGAGTGCCAAAGAATTTATGCTTTTGGACTGTGATGTTTGAGAAGACTCTTGAGAGTCCCTTGGACTGCAAGGAGATCCAATTTAGGTCCCAGTCCATCCTAAAGGAAATCAGTCCTGAATATTCATTGGAAGGACTGATGCCTAAGCTGAAACTCCAATACTTTGGCCACCTGATGAGAAGTGACTCACTGGAAAAGACCCTGATGCTGGGAAAGATTGAGGGCAGGAGGATAAGGGGCGACAGAGGATGAGATGGTTGGGTGGCATCACCAACTCAATGGACATGAGTTTGAGTGAACTCTGGGAGTTGGTGATGAACAGGGAGGCCCGCAATGCTGCAGTCCATGGGATCGCAAAGAGTCAGACACGACTGCACCACTGAACTGAACTGAGGAGAATTTACTTGTGAAAACAGGAGCTATGAAGTCAACTTGTTGAGTTCTCATTCTGGCTTTAGCAATTTTGATCCAAGCACCCTGGACAATGTTTCTTAGTATTTCTGGACTTCATCATTTTTTTTTTCTTCTCCTAAAAATGAATTCCTTATATGGATAGGGTTATTTTGAGGATTATACAATAGAAAGTATGCAATACAGAAAATATTGTTCTTCATACATGTCTGTGTGTATGTGTGCATACTTAGTCATTTCTGACACATTGCACACCCATGAACTGGCTAGTTCTCAATAATGGTAGCTATTCATCAATAAGTAAAGTATCCTAGAAAATGGCATTCAGTATATTTCAATTTCCTTATCATCCACCTAAATGACTCAATGAATTTTATAAGTAGCAGTACCTAAGATAGTAAATATCCACACTTCTGGTCATTGGTGTTTCCTTTTTCTATCTTGTCATTTATGAATCGTAAGTCTAGTTTCGGTAATGCACATGATTGTCCAAATAAGAAAGCAGAATTTTGATGGTTATAAATAAATAAATGTGTATTATAGAAATCTACATACCTATGAAGAAAGAGCCATCTTTGGGAAGAATATCAATGTCATGGCTCTTCTGCTGAATAATGCATGCAGAATTTATATTATTTGTTGATTGATACATTTCCCTAAGAGATTACACATATAGGTGAGTATTAAGTAATTATTTTGATAGATAGTATTTTGCACTAAATGAATTCTCTGGAGAAATAACAACTGGGTACAATGCAGATTTGCCATGGGACCCAACTGCTTTTCTGGTGTTTTTCTTTTTTAGATTCAGTGTCAATATTTTTCTTCATAGGTTGCCAAGTCTACATCATAATTTTAATGATTGCCATTGATACTCATACCATATTCTGTTACCCATAATATTTGCTTAATCCAATTTAATGCAATTTCTTCCACACAATTATCATATCTTTGTGCCACAACCTATTACCATCTCACTTTGGGTTATGGGTTGAATAGTTTCTTTAATATCCGTATATCAAAATCTTGACTCCCAATACTTCTGAATATGACTGAATATGTTGATATATTTTTTAAAGAGGAAATTAAATTGTAATGAGTTTAGATGAGTGCATCCTAACCCAAAATGACTGGTGTCATTTTTAAGAAAGGAGATTAAGACACAAAAGTACACACAGGAAAGACTCTGACAGACACAGGAGGTGATGGCCGTCTGTAAGCCAGACAGAAGCTTCAGCACGAAACCAGCCCTACTAACGTCTTGATCTTGAGTTAGTCTCCTCCAAACTGGAAGGAAATCAGTCTCTTTTGTTTAAGCCACCCAGGCTGTGGTACTTAGTTATAGCAGCCCTTGCAAACTAATATGCCCTGCCTTCTGTAGACAAAGAGACTGCTTTCATATTCAAAGGAAACTTTGCTTCTTTGAACAGTACACATTCAAAATGTGCAGAAAACATAAATTTCCACAGGGTCACAGAGTCGGACACGACTAAGCATGTGCAGGCACTAATTCAGTTCACAAAGGCAAAGCAAAGTCTCCATGACCTAATCACTTCCCTAAAGCCCTCACATCTAAATAGCAATTGTTCTTTTATTACTGTACATGTAGAGGTCAAATTGCCAGCATTCATTGAATCACCAAGAAAGCAAAGATGTTCCAAAAAAACCCATCTACTTCTGTTTCACTGATTACACTAAAACCTTTGACTGTGTGGATCACAACAAACTGTAGAGAAACTTAAAGAGATGGGAGTACCAGACCACCTTAGTTGTCTTCTGAGAAACTTGTATGTTGGTCAAGAAGCAATAGTTAGAACCAGACATGGAATAACAGACTGGTTCAATATTGGGAAAGGAGTATGTCAAGGCTGTATGTTGAGCTAAAGTTTGAGCTTAAGTCGCTCAGTCGTGTCCGACTCTTTGTAACCCCATGGACTGTAGCCCACTAGGCTCCTCTGTCCATGGGATTCTCCAGGCAAGAGTACTAGAGTGGGTTGCCATTTGAATACATAATAAATGCTGAGTTGGATAAATAACAAACTGGAATCAAGATTGTTAGGAGAAATATCAACAACCTCAGATATGCAGATGAACAGGAACTAAAGAGGATCTTGATTAGGGTGAAAGAAGAGAGTGAAAAACCTGGCTTGAAACTCAATATTCAAAACACTAAGATCATGACATCATTCCCACTGTTCATGCGTGCTCACTCACTTCAGTCATGTCCTACTCTTTGTGACACCATGGACTGTAGCATGCCAGGCTTCTCTGTCTATGCGGATTCTCCTGGCAAGAATACTGGAGTGGGTTGCCATGCCCTCCTCCAAGGGATCTTCCTGACCCAGGGATCGAACCAGCATCTTTTGTATCCTTTATGTCTCCTGCATTGGTAGGCAGGTACTTTACCACTAGCACTACATGGGATGTCCCATCACTTCATACCCAATAGAAGGGGAAAAATTGGAAGCAGTGACAGATTATATTTTCTTGGGCTCCAAAATCACTGTGGATTGTGACTGCAGCCTTGAAATCAAAAGAGGCTTTCTCCTTGGAAAGAAAGCTATGGCAAATCTAGATAGCATGTTAAAAAGCAGAGACATCACTTGGCTGACAGAGGTCTGTATAGTCAAAGCTATGTTTTTTGTTGTTGGTTTTTGTTATTTATTTATTTATTTTTTAGTAGTCATGTGTGGATGTGAGAACTGGAGGCTGAGCACCCAAGAACTGATACTTTCAAATTGTGGTGCTGGAGAAGACTCTTGAGAGTCTTTTGGACTGCAAGAGCAAATCAGTCAATCCTAGAGGAAATCAACCCTGAATATTTACTGAAAGGACTGTTGCTAAAGCTGAAGCTCCAATACTTTGGCCACCCATTACCAACTTAACAGACATGAATTTGAGCAAACTCCAGGAGACAGTGAAGGACAAGGACGCCTAGTCTGCTGCTGTCCATGGGGTCACAAAGAGTCAGACATGACTGAGTGGCTGAACAGCAACAACATAGTATCCATTACATGACTGTACCTAAATTTATGTATTCTTCCTGTTTTTTTTTTTTTGGTAATTAATTTATTTTTTATTGGAGGCAAATTATTTTACAATATTATATTGGTTGATTTTGCCATACATTGACATGAATTCGCCCCAGGTTTACATAAGATCCCCCTCCTGAACCACCCTCCCGCCTCCCTCCTCCCTTTATCCTCCCTTTGGGTCATCCCCGCATGCCAGCCCTGAGTATCCTATAACATGCATCGACCCTGAACTAGTGATTCGTTCACATATGACAACATACGTGTTTCAATGCCATTCTCCCAAATCATCCCACCTTTACCCTCTCCCACAGAGTCCCAAAGACTGTTCTTTTTTTTTTTCCAAAATTTATTTATTTATTTTTGCATTTCAATAGTTTAATATGAACAATCAGAACTAATTAACAGTATAACAATATTTTACAACTGAAATAATTAAAATAAACTATAGAATTACTACATAAAACAGGTCTGATCTAGCTTATTTACTTTCTATAATCTCTTCAGTGCTGCAAAACCATTTATTTCTTTTTTTTTCATGTTTTAATAAACACTTCGTCTTTTTGTATTGCTTTCTTTTCATCACAATAATAAAAATATAACACCATATATCACTGTAAAACACATTTCCACATAAATGCTGATAAGCACAAAATATTTTTCATCATTTACATTTTAACTGTAATAATATATGGCAGGATTAAAGCGGAATCCATCATGTGTCTAACTAAGCTTTCTGTAATGAATTTTTAAATGTAATGGTTTCTGTCGCAAAGTAAAATCGTACATAATGTCTAGTGACACAGTACGCTGGTGGATGGGTGGTTTTGGAAAATGGAAATGCAACTTCATTTTTAATTAGATTTATAAACTTCACCACCTCCACCTCCAGCCAGCTTCCCAACCCTCCCTCCCACCACCATTATTTATTTATTTATTTTTTTAAATGAGGCTTTTAATTAATGTTTGACAGAGCTGATTCAAGTTGAACAGACTAAATTTCTTTAAACAAACTTACTTATACTCCAGAGTCCTTTAAAAACTTAATAGCATTTATACATTGAAGGTATTTGATTTTCTTGTAACTAGCACTTCAAATGCAACAAGCATTTGAAGCAACAAATATTTGACCCAACAAGTAAAACTTTCTACAGTTCATAACTTTTATAAATAAAATAAATTAAATGTACAGTGAATAAGTTCTCTGAAATATTTCAATATTTCTGCAGGTTTAGTAACATCATAAAATACATTTCAACTAAAATTCACAAATCTAAAAACCTGTTAGGCATTTTTAGGCGTTTTAAGTTGGAAATGAAGACCAATGTTACATCGTAATATGCCAATTACAAATAGTACTTCAAATAGCAAATACTACAGTTTGTCCCAAACTTTAAAAACTATTCATGAACTCAACACTGAACTATTGATGGCTATGAGAATTGTTTCCTACCCTTTTTGAAAATTTCAACCCATTTACGTTTAAGGTAATTATTGATAAGTACGATCCCATAGCCATTTTCTTTATTGCTTTGGGTTCAAGTTTATACACTCTTTCTGTGTTTCCTGTCTATAGAAGATCCTTTAGCATTTGTTGGAGAGCTGGTTTGGTGATGCTGAATTCCCTCAGCTTTTGCTTGTCTGTAAAGCTTTTGATTTCTCCTTCATATTTGAATGAGATCCTTGCTGGGTATAGTAATCTGGGCTGTAGGGTATTTTCTTTCATCACTTTAAGTATGTCTTGCCACTCCGTCCTGTCCTGAAGAGTTTCTGTTGAAAGATCAGCTGTTATCCTTATGGGAATCCCCTTATGTGTTATTTGCTGTTTTTCCCTTGCTGCTTTTAATATTTGTTCTTTGTGTTTGATCTTTGTTAATTTGATTAATATGTGTCTTGGAGTATTTCGCCTAAGGGTTTATCCTATTGGGGACTCTCTGGGTTTCTTGGACTTGGGTGATTATTTCTTTCCCTATTTTAGGGAAGTTTTCAATTATTATCTCCTCAATTATTCTCTCATGGTCTTTCTTTTTGTCTTCTTCTTCTGGGACTCCTATGATTCGAATGTTGGAGCGTTTAACATTGTCCCAGAGGTCTCTAATATTGTCCTCATTTCTTTTAATTCGTTTTTCTTTTTTCCTCTCTGTTTCATTTATTTCTACAATTCTATCTTCTAGCTCGCTTATCCTGTCTTCTGCCTCTGTTATTCTACTGTTTGTTCCCTCCAGAGTGTTTCTGATCTCATCTATTGCATTATTCATTGTATATTGACTCTTTTTTATTTCTTCTAAGTCCTTATTAAATCTTTCTTCCATCTTCTCAATCGTTTTCTCCAGGTTATTTATCTGTAACTCCATTTTGCTGTCAAGATTTTGAATCATTTTCACCATCAAAATTTGAAATTCTTTATCAGGTAAATTCCCTATATCTTCTTCTTTTGTTTGTGTTGGTGGGCAATTATCTTGTTCCTTTACTTGCTGGGTATTTCTCTGCCTCTTCATCTTGCTTATATTGCTTTGCTTGGGGTGGCCTTTCCCTCTTCTTGCAGTTTGTGGAGTTCTCTTTATTATGTAGTTTCTTTGCTGTGTGTGGGGTTGGACGGGTGACTTGTCCGGGTTCCCTGGTTAGGGAAGCATGTGTCGGTGTTCTGGTGGGTGGAACTGGATTTCTTCTCTCTCCTTTAGAAGCCAATGGGCTGCTTTTCTGGGAGCCTGATGTCCTCTGCCAGTATTCAGAAGTTGTTTTGTGGACTTTTCTCTGCGTTCAAATGTTCTTTTGATGAATTTGTGGGGGAGAAAGCCGTCTCGCCATCTTATCCCTCTGCCATCTTGTTCCTTCCTCCCCAGAACACTGGATTCTTATATTCCACTTGGTCATGGAGTATCTCTTCCCAGCTGCTCCAGCAAGGTGCAGCCGCTGTACCTTACCTTGGACGAGGGGTATCTCCTCAAGGCTGCCCCTCCTGCTTTGAATGTGGATCAGCTCCTCTCGGCCCTCCGGTGCCCAAGCAGCCACCGCCTCCTGGACGTGGTACAGCTCCTCTCAGCCACCGCCCTAACCCTGGGCGCAGGGTAGCTCCTCTCAGCCACGATTCTGCACGTGGTCGGTTGCGCTGGAACTGGGCGTCTCTCGCGTCCGTGCCGCCAGAGCCGGGCGTCTCTCGCTTCTGCCTGGGTCAGTTTTCTGTGACTGTGGTTTTCGTTCTGTCTCTGGCGGAGTCTTAATTTAGAGCTTTCCGCCTTTTCGTGGGGAAGCTATCCCAGTCTGTTTTGCTATCCCCAGTTCTCTCAGATTGTTCTCCCCAAAGACTGTTCTATACATCTGTTGTCTCTTTTGCTGTCTCGTATACAGGGTTATCATTTGCATCTTTCTAAATTCCATATATATGCGTTAGTATACTGTATTGGTGTTTTTCTTTTTGGCTTACTTCACTCTGTATAATAGACTCCAGTTTCATCCACCTCATTAGAACTGATTCAAATGTATTCTTTTTAATGGCTGAATAATACTCCATTGTGTATATGTACCAAAGCTTTCTTATCCATTCGTCTGCAGATGGACATCTAGGTTGCTTCCATGTCCTGGCTATTATAAACAGTGCTTTAATGAACATTGGAGTACATGTGTCTCTTTCAATTCTGGTTTCCTCGGTGTGTATGCCCAGGAGTGCGATTGTTGGATCATATGGCAGTTCTATTTCCAGTTTTTTGAGGAATCTCCACACTGTTCTCCATAGTGGTTGTACTAGTTTTCATTCTCACCAACAGTGTAAGATGGTTCCTTTCTCTCCACATCCTCTCCAGCATTTATTGCATGTAGACTTTTGGATAGCAGCCATTCTGACTGGTGTGAAATGGTATCTCATTGTGGTTTTGATTTGCATCTCTCTAATTATGAGGGATGTTGAGCATTTTTTCATGTGTTTGTTAGCCATCTGTATGTCTTCTTTGGAGAAATGTCTGTTTAGTTCTTTGTCCATTTTTTGATTGGGTCATTTATTTTTCTGGAATTGAGCTGCAGGAGCTGCTTGTATATTTTGGAGATTAATCCTTTATCAGTTGCTTAATTTGCTATTATTTTCTCCCATTCTGAAGACTGTCTTTTCACCTTGCTTATAGTTTCCTTTGCTGTACAGAAGCTTTTGATTTTAATTAGGCACCATTTGTTTATATTTGCTTTTATCTCCAATATTCTGGGAGGTGGGTCATGGAGGATCCTGCTGTGATTTATGTCGGAGAGTGTTTTGCCTACGTTCTCCTCTAGGAGTTTTATAGTTTCTGGTCTTAGATTTAGCTCTCTAATCCATTTTGAGTTTATTTTGGTGTATGGTGTTAGGAAGTGTTCTAGTTTCATTCTTTTACAAGTGGTTGACCAGTTTTCCCAGCACCACTTGTTAAAGAGACTGTCTTTTGTCCATTTTATATTCTTGCCTACTTTGTCAAAGATAAGGTGTCCATAGGTGTGTGGATTTATCTCTGGGCTTTCTATTTTGTTCCATTGATCTATATTTCTGTCTTTATGCCAGTACCATACTGTCTTGATGACTGTGGCTTTGTAGTAGAGCCTGAAGTCCGGGAGGTTAATTCCCCCAGTTCCATTTTTCTTCCTCAAGAATGCTTTGGCTATTCCAGGTTTTTTGTATTTCCATACAAATTGTGAGATTATTTGTTCTAGTTCTGTGAAAAATATCGTTGGTAGCTTGATAGGGATTGCATTGAATGTATAAATTACTTTGGGTAGTATACTCATTTTTACAATATTTATTCTTCCAATCCATGAACATGGTATATTTCTCCATCTATTAGTGTCCTCTTTGATTACTTTCAGTAGTGTTTTATAGTTTTCTATGTACAAGTCTTTTGCTTCCTTAGGTAGATATATTCCTAAGTATTTAATTATTTTCTTTGCAACAGTGAATGGAATAGTTTCCTTAATTTCTCTTTCTATTTTCTCATTATTAGTGTATAGGAATGCAAGGGATTTCTGTGTGTTGATTTTATATCCTGCAACTTTACTGTATTCATTGATTAGCTCTAGTAGTTTTCTGGTAGAGTCTCTAGGGTTTTCTGTGTAGAGGATCATGTCATCAGTGAACAGTGAAACTTTTACTTCTTCTTTTCCAATTGGTATTCCTTTTATGTCTTTTTCTGCTCTTATTGCTGTAGCCAAAACTTCCAGAACTATGTTGAAGAGTAGTGGTGAGAGTGGCACCCTTGTCTTGTTCCTGACTTTAGGGGAAATGCTTTCAGTTTTTCACCATTGAGGATAATGTTTGCTGTGGGTTGTCATATATAGCTTTTATTATGTTGAGATATGTCCCTTCTATTCCCACATTCTGTACGGTTTTTATCATAAATGGATGTTGAATTTTGTCAAAGGCTTTCTCTGCATCTATTGAGATAATCATATGATTTTTATTTTTCAGTTTGTTAATGTGGTGTATTATGTTGATTGATTTGTGGATATTGAAGAATCCTTGCATTCCTGGGATAAAGCCCACTTGGTCATGATGTATGATCTTCTTAATATGTAGTTGGATTATGATTGCTAGAATTTTGTTACAGATTTTTCCATCTATGTTCATCAGTGATATTGGCCTGTAGTTTTCTTCTTTTGTGGGGTCTTTACCAGGTTTTGGGATTAGGGTGATGGTGGCCTCATAGAATGAGTTTGGAATTGTCCCTTCCTCAGCAATTTTCTGGAACAGTTTGAGTAGAATAGGTGTTAACTCTTCTCTAAATTTTTGGTAGAATTCAGCTGTGAAGCCGTCTGGACCTGGGCTTTTGTTTGCTGGAAGATTCCTAATTACAGCCTCTAGTTCCGTGCTTGTGATTGGTCTGTTCAGATTTTCTATTTCTTCCTGGTTCAGTTTTGGAAAGTTGTACTTTTCTAGGAATTTGTCCATTTCTTCCAGGTTATTCATTTTATTGTCATATAATTGCTGATAGTATTCTCTAATAATCCTTTGTATTTCTGTTTTGTCGGTTGTGATCTCTCCATTTTCATTTCTAATTTTATTGATTTGGTTCTTCTCCCTTTGTTTCTTGATAAGTCTGGCTAGTGGTTTGTCAATTTTATTTACCTTCTCAAAGAACCAGCTTTTGGCTTTGTTGATTTTTGCTATGGTCTCTTTTGTTTCATTTGCATTTATCTCTTCCCTAATTTTTAGAAAATTCTTTCCTTCTACTGAACCTGGGGTTCTTCATTTCTTCCTTTTCTAGTTGCTTTAGATATAGAATTAGGTTATTTAGTTGACTTTTTTCTTGTTTCT
The DNA here is from genome assembly GCF_049115385.1 of Moschus berezovskii. Classification (NCBI taxonomy): domain Eukaryota; kingdom Metazoa; phylum Chordata; class Mammalia; order Artiodactyla; family Moschidae; genus Moschus; species Moschus berezovskii. Next base: position 84,162,514 of record NC_142475.1, read on the forward strand.
TGAGGTGTGCCTGTATTGCTATGAACTTCCCCCTTAGCACTGCTTTTACAGTGTCCCAGAGGTTTTGGGTTGTTGTGTTTTCATTTTCATTCATTTCTATGCATATTTTGATTTCTCTTTTGATTTCTTCTATGATTTGTTCATTATTCAGCAGTGTGTTGTTCAGCCTCCATATTGGCATTTTTAATAGTTTTTCTCCTGTAATTGAGATCTAATCTTACTACATTGTGGTCAGAAAAGATGCTTGGAATGATTTCAACTTTTTTGAATTTACCAAGGCTAGATTTATGGCCCAGGATGTGATCTATCCTGGAAAAGGTTCCGTGTGCGCTTGAGAAAAAAGTGAAATTCATTGTTTTGGGGTGAAATGTCCTATAGATATCTATTAGGTCTAACTGGTCTATTGTATCATTTAAAGTTTGTGTTTCCTTGTTAAATTTCTGTTTAGTTGATCTATCCATAGATGTAAGTGGGGTATTAAAATCTCCCACTATTATTGGGTTATTGTTAATTTCCCCTTTCATACTTGTTAGTAATTGTCTTACATATTGCGGTGCTCCTATGTTGGGTGCATAAATATTTATAATTGTTATATCTTCATCTTGGATTGATCCTTTGATCATTATGTAGTTTCCTTCTTTGTCTCTTTTCACAGCCTTTGTTTTAAAGTCTATTTTATCTGATATGAGTATTGCTACTCCTGCTTTCTTTTGGTCTCTATTTGCATGGAATATCTTTTTCCAGCCCTTTACTTTCAGTCTGTATGTGTCCCTCGTTTTGAAGTATGTCTCTTGCAGACAACATATATGGGGGTCTTGTTTTTGTATCCATTCAGCCAGCCTTTGTCTTTTGGTTGGGGCATTCAACCCATTTACATTTAAGGTAATTATTGATAAGTACGATCCCGTAGCCATTTTCTTTATTGCTTTGGGTTCGAGTTTATACACCCTTTCTGTGTTTCCTGTCTAGAAAAGATCCTTTAGCATTTGTTGGAGAGCTGGTTTGGTAATGCTGAATTCTCTCAGCTTTTGCTTGTCTGTAAAGCTTTTGATTTCTCCTTCATATTTGAATGAGATCCTTGCTGGGTACAGTAGTCTGGACTGTAGGTTATTTTTTTTCATCACTTTAAGTATGTCTTGCCATTCCCTCCTGGCCTGAAGAGTTTCTGTTGAAAGATCAGCTGTTATCCTTATGGGAATCCCCTTGTGTGTTATTTGCTGTTTTTCCCTTGCTGCTTTTAATATTTGTTCTTTGTGTTTGATCTTTGTTAATTTGATTAATATGTGTCTTGGAGTATTTCGCCTTGGGTTTATCCTGTTGGGGACTCTCTGGGTTTCTTGGACTTGGGTGATTATTTCTTTCCCTATTTTAGGGAAGTTTTCAACTATTATCTCCTCAAGTATTCTTTCATGGTCTTTCTTTTTGTCTTCTTCTTCTGGGACTCCTATGATTCGAATGTTGGAGCCTTTAATATTGTCCCAGAGATCTCTAATATTGTTCTCATTTCTTTTAATTTGTTTTTCTTTTTTCCTCTCTGTTTCATTTATTTCTACAATTCTATCTTCTAGCTCGCTTATCCCGTCTTCTGCCTCTGTTATTCTACTGTTTGTTCCCTCCAGAGTGTTTCTGATCTCATCTATTGCATTATTCATTGTGTATTGACTCTTTTTTATTTCCTCTAAGTCCTTCTTAAACCTTTCTTCCATCTTCTCAATCCTTTTCTCCAGGTTATTTATCTGTAACTCCATTTTGCTGTCAAGATTTTGTATCATTTTCACCACCAAAATTCGAAATTCTTTATCAGGTAGATTCCCTATATCTTCCTCTTTTGTTTGTGTTGGTGGGCCTTTATCTTGTTCCTTTACTTGCTGGGTATTTCTCTGCCTCTTCATCTTGCTTATATTGCTTTGCTTGGGGTGGCCTTTCCCTCTTCTGGCCGTTTGTGGAGATCTCTTTATTATGTAGTTTCCTCGCTGTGTGTGGGGTTGGACAGGTGACTTATCAAGGTTCCCTGGTTATGGAAGCTTGTGTCGGTGTTCTGGTGTGTGGAGCTGGATTTGTTCTCTCTGGAGTGCAATGAAGTGTCCAGTAATGAGTTATGAGATGTCAGTGGGTTTGGAGTGACTTTGGGCAGCCTGTATATTGAAGCTCAGGGCTAGTTTCCTGTGTTACTGGAGATTTTGCGTGGTATGTCTTGCTCTGGAACTTGTTGACCCTTGGTTGGTGCTTGGTTTTAGTGTAGGTATGGAGACATATGATGAGCTCCTATCGATTAATGTTCCCTGGAGTCAGGAGTTCTCTGGTGTTCTCAGGATTTGGGCTTAAGCCTCTTGCCTCTGGTTTTTGGTCTTATTCTTGGAGTAGCCTCTAGACGTCTCTATCTGTCATTTCCAAGGTGGTTCCCTCTGTTTTAGCTTCTGTTTGCTGGTCTCTTCAGTGTCTAATTTCCACCCTGATACTAGGGGGTGGGTGGACACTTTTTAAGGCTCAGTTGTTCAGTCCTGTTCTGGGAAGGGAGGAACCCTGCAGACGAATATCTCTGGCGTCTGTGGGGAGTGCTCACAGCGTCTCGGCCACACTGGGTTTGCCCCCGCTCACAGCACGTATGCTGTCCCAGTCTACACTGCACAGGCTCTAGGTTGCTCTGCTGGGAACTGTCCGAGGCCAGCGCCGGGTTGTATGCACTTCCCAGGTCTGAGCGGCTCAAGTTCAGGTTCTCAGGTACTCCACAAAGGCACAGACTTGGTTGGGCCTGAGTTTTGTTCCTTCCCTGGTCCGAGCAGCTCAGGGGACCAGGTGTTTGGCGAGCGTGGTCTCTGCGACTTATCGCCTCCCCAGTCCCCGCCACTCAGTTTTCTGGGTGTACAACCGGTGCACCTTCTCAGGGAGATATCGACCAGCTCGAGCCCAAGAAGTCTTGATTTCCTACAAGCCTGCCTGCAGTTTGTATCGTATGTCTTTCTGGGGCCGCGGTTGCCCGCTCCGGCTGTGGCTGACCTCCCTGCCTGTCTCGGCAGGGGATGGGGGATTGGCCGACCGCAGCCGGCTCACTCTGCTCAGTCCTTTATTCTGTGAGCGGGGCTGGCCGAGTCTTAGGTTAGAACTTTCCGCCTTTTCGTGGGGAAGCTATCCCACAGTCTGCTTTGCTCTCCCCAGTTCTCTCAAATTGTTCTCGCAGCATTCAGGCCCAGTCCTCTCTCTAAGCAGTTCAGCCGGCTCCTCCCTGCCCAGCCCCCGCTTGCTAATGGCATATGCAGGCGTCTGCGCTGCTTCTCCGCTGGGAGTTACCGTTTGGCAGGTAATCTGTGGATTTTTAAAAAATCTTAAAAAAAAAAGAGGGTTATGTGGCCCTCTGAGCGTCCAAGGCTCGCCACAGATTCGCCAGTGAGAGTGTTTCCTGGTGTTTGGAAACTTCTCTCTTTTTGAAGCCTCCCTTTCCAGGACAGAGCTCCGTCCTTACTTCTTTTGTCTCCCTTTTTATCTTTTATGTTTTTTCCTACCTCCTTTTGAAGACAATGGGCTGCTTTTCTGGGTGCCTGATGTCCTCTGCCAGCATTCAGAAGTTGTTTTGTGGACTTTACTCCGTGTTCAAATGTTCTTTTGATGAATTTGTGGGGGAGAGAGTGGTCTCGCCGTCCTATTCCTCCGCCATCTTGTTCCTTCCTATTCTTCCTATTTTTGAGAAAAGTTTAGAGTGTTTCCTGATGTGGCTATTACAAAATGCATTCTTGCTCCTGTCTCTATATGAATATATCCATGGACTTCTGCTTGATAAAATTTTGGATAGAATTGCTGGTTTACAGATTAAGTATATATTCTGCTTAAACTGGCAAATAGTTTCACAAACTAGTTATATGAATTACATTCCCATTAACACTATTTAAGTAGTTTTATTCCATTGTCTCACCAATATTAATATTACAAGGTGTTTATAAAAATTTTTTGTATGCTAGGTTTGTGTGTAGATACAAATATTTTATAGGTCTTATTTGCATTTCCCTAATCACCATTGAACTTGAAGATATGTGACATGTTACTCGGTTTTTTGAATATATCTTTGTTGAGAACCTGTTCATGATTTGCTTTTTTAAAAAATTCACTTCCATTAATTAATTGGGCAATATTCTGACATACTATAATGAATTAGACTTAAATCACATTAATATTTCTAGCTCTGCCACTTAACACTTGTAATCTGTGGCAGTCATTTAATGGCTGTTTGTTTCAGGTTCTCCCAAGTACAAATCTAAGACAGTAACATCACCTGTCTCAATTGTTCCAATGGCCATTGACATAATATCTGTAAATATCTGGGGGGAAAGATCTGTAAAATATGTGCTGATTACTGTTTGGCATATAAGCAACACCATACATGGCTTGTCTATTAATCTACCTTCTAATGTTTTTGCAAACTATACTCTATGTTTGGTCTTTCACTAGTATCACTTGTTATTCTAACACCCACACTAAGCTTAATAAACTCTGAAGTCATCCAATATTTTTTTTCTGCTTTAAAAATGCAGAATAAAAACCATTTTAGCTACCATCTCTTCCTCTCTCTTTTTGTTTTCAGTAAGTCAGTTCTGTGTTTTGAACTATCCAAATTTATACTTGTTCCATATGGTCTGTATTTATGTTTATTTAGTCACAAATTTGTTCTCATTGATGGATTTATTTTCTTTGTGTTAAGTGTTAATCTCTCAGTCATGTCTGACTCTTTGTGACCCTATGGACTGTAGCTCGCCAAGTTCTTCTGTCCATGGAATTCTCCAGGAAAGAATACTGGAATGGGTTGCCATTTCTTTTCCAGGGGATTTTATCAACCCAGGGATTGAACCTGGGTCTCCTGCATTATAAGCAGATTCTTTACCTTCTGAGTCACCAGGAAAGTTCTTGTTTTCCTTGTACTCCATCCTAATTGGAAAGTTTCTTCACAAGTTCTAGTTGTCCACTTTACTCTTTATAATCCCATGACTTTCATGTTAACCTTTATTTTTTTAAAATACTAAATGTATAATATAAATATATATATTTATATAATATAAATATATAATATATATATAATATAATATATATAATGTATAATATAAATTCAATATCTGAAGTTAACAGTATCATTTCCTGTTTTTCTGGAAATTTGCATGAGCAAGGACTTTATCTATGGAAGTTCCTTCATGTATGAGTGGTTGATAGTTCATTTCTGTATTTATGGTTTTCCAGTCCCACAAACCTTATTTTAAACTAGGAACACTTTAAATTCATTTTAAATGAATTAGTTCATGAAAGCACTGTAAATCTAAACCCAAATGACAAAAGAATTAACTTTTTTTTTTTTTTTGGATTTTCAATAAAAATTATTTTTAACTTGCCCATTCATCAAAACCTAAGTAAACGACTTTGATTTTGTTGTTGCTGCTGTTATTGTTGACTCTATACCTCTGTAGAAATTATAGGCCTACAACAATCTTAATTTCATGAGAGACGTCTATTTTAGCTCCTTGCTTTGTCTGAACCTTATCATTGGCCTCTCATATTCCATCAGATGATTATACTTAAAGTCAAAGTTACCTTTAGATGACCTGTTGGCCTCAGCATGTATAAAACACAAGTCTACATGATTGGAAGAGGTGGTGCTGGATTGGACCATCTCTCATCACTTTGAGATTTGAATTGCAGTATCTTTGTCTCTAAACAGGAAAAACAATTTCAGTTCCACAGAGTTTCCATTGAAAATAAGTATTTCCTACTCTTAATATTCTGTGAAATAAAATAAGGTAAAGGACTGTGTGGTTTGCAAATTGCTATTCAAATGTGAAGTATTACTATTATTATATTATGTATAATATATTATGAATTCTTTTATATTATTATAGCTGTGTTTTAAGCAATATGGGTTGACATAATAGTTTTAGACACATGTATTATCAAGAAAGCTGAGCACTGAAGAATTGATGCTTTTGAACTGTGGTGTTGGAGAAGATGCTTGAGAGTCCCTTGGACTATAAGGAGATCAAACTAGTCAATCTTAGAGGAAGTCAGTCCTGAATATTCATTGGGAGGACTGATGCTGAAGCTGAAACTCCAATACTTTGGTCTCCTGATGAGAAGAACTGACTCACTGGAAAAGACCTTGATTCTGGGAAGACTGAAGGCAGGAGGAGAAGGGGATGACAGAGGATGAGATGATTAGATAGAATTACTGACTCCATGGACATGAGTTTGTGCAAGCTCCTGAAGTTGGTGATTGACAGGGAAGCCTGGCGTGCTGAGGTCCATGGAGTTGCAAAGAGTTGGACATGACTGAGTGACTGAACTGAACTGATTATCAAGTCACTTTTTATCTCTTTGTGTGTTTGTGTTAGTTGCTCAGTCGTGTCCGACTCCTTGTGATCCCATAGACTGTATCTCACTGGGAACCTCTGTCTGTGAAATTCTCCAGGCAAAAATACTGGCATGGGTTTCCATTTTCTTATCCAGGGCTCCTGTAGGAGAAATTAGAATTGGATGCTTCAAGTCTGAGGAAACTATGTAAATCTATGTATATTTCTTTACATAGACTTTTAGGTAGCACTAAACTTGACCAATTAATCTTTCCCACCCCCCCCAAAAAAAAGTCCCAAGGAAAATAAAAAGCCGGAGATAGATCCTGGGAGAAAAGTGTGATTTGCTGAGGACCATGTTCCAGGCTAAAGAGAGTGCTGATGGAAGCAGGGTATAGAACTGAGCTGATGGGTGAGGGTAAAGGAGTGAGACGTACTGTTGACTGAGTGAGTTCGTGGAGGCTCAGAAAAGGTCACAGCAAGATAAACTGCCATGGCTTGTTGATTACTTCGAATTAAATTTACTTGAGAAACGCCTATCGAAAAATAATAAAAACACATTCTAGCCCTCCACTTTTCCTCAAAGGTGGAAAATAAATCTCACCTGTGAAGGTACCCTCTGAACACCAGGAAGATAGAAATCATCCTTATCACCAGTGTTAGAGAATTCAAGTCAAGAAAACTAAATCAACTGTGACTTTTTCATTAGAGCACAACCCCAAGCACAGGTCCCTTTATTTTGTAAAATCTTCACAAATAATTGTCTGGAACTGATACATAAGCAATTTGCTTTTGTCACTTTGGGTGTCTCTTTCTATGAGACCTCTGCACATGTGAGTTTTTTTTTTTTCCTCCTCTTTATATATCTGTGTAAACTTAATTATAGACCAGTCAAAAGAAGTCAAGCAAGGTAAGGAGGAAAGTTTCCCTTCTTTGAAAGTTCAAGTGTTTGTTTTCAGTGGTAAGGAAGGCATGCTTATTTAGTTAAGTTGAGCAAAAATAATTTTTTGAAAGTTACCAGCTACATTTTATAGCAAATCACTCCATTAAAAGACAGTCTAAAACAATGACCAATTCCTTCCAAAAGAAAATACTATTCCAGCGTTAATATTTTTTATTCTCTAAGATATAAATTAGTTTTTTGACTGATGTTGATTCCTCAATGTATAAGTTCTTAATTTGGGGTCTGGGCAAGCAAAGCCTTCTTGGAGAATTCAAAATTCCTATTGACAAGGATGCTCAAATACACTTTAGTAAGATTTTCTCCATGAAAATTTCCCCTATCTCTTTAAGAAAAGGATATGTATTTGAACAAATTATTGAACTAAACAATAGGAAGAAGTTATTGTCTATAGAAAATAAAAATTCTTAAGAACAGTAGCATTGAATTTATCTATTAATAGAAAGCAGTTTCCTGCTGAACAATTCTTTGATCAAAGCTTCTTTCACATCCTTGTTCCTCAGACTGTAGATCACAGGGTTCAACATGGAATCATTGTGGTGTAAAACACAGCCACCATTTTCCCCTGCTGCTTGGACTCTTCTGAAGGGGGTCTAAGATACATGAAGAAAAGAGTTGTATAGAAGATGGTGACAGCTCTCAGATGGGAGCCACAGGTAGAGACAGCTTTGTGCCTGTCTTCTGTGGAATGAATCCTCAATGTGGCAGGAAAAATGTAGATGTAAGAAATGAGGATGATGATGAAAGAACAAGTGAAGTTAAAACCAGCCACAACAAGCATGGACAACTCTTTATTATAGGTGTCGGAACAAGCCAGCTTAATCAGCAGTGGGTCAGCACAGTAGAAGTGATTAATTTCTTTGTGACCAGAGAAGGCTAGGTTGTAGGGCCACATGGTTTCCATAAGGCCAGTGAGCGCTCCATATACATAAGGCACTGTGATGAGGGATGTGTACACCCTCTTAGACATTCTGCTGCCATAAATTAGGGGGTTGCAAATGGCCATGTACCAATCAAAGGCCATGACAGCCAGGATGTAGATCCCTACATGGCCCAAGGCAATAAAAAAGTAACACTGAACCATGCAAGCTGTATAAGAAATGGTTTTCCTCTCTGATAAGAAAATTCCCAACATCTTTGGAGTCACATTGGAAGAGAAACACACATCCACAAACGATAAGTGGCTCAGGAAAAAGTACTTTGGGGTGTGGAGGCGGGCATTGACCCTGATGAGGACAATCATGCCAAGATTTCCTGCCACTGTGACCATATAAATGGTGAAAAACAGCACAAAGAAGAGAATCTGCAATTCCTGGGTACTAGATAGTCCAAAGAGAATGAACTCAGTCACTAATGTGAAGTTTCTACTCATGATTTCCTTCATGAAATATTGACCTTTACATTTATATTGGATTGCAATAAAGTGGAAAAATTGATATGGCTATGTCACTAGTGACTTTCTCACCAATTTCTTTTCCTTCTCTTTCTTTCTTATTGCTCTGTTTCGACTCTTGTTCATTCTCAGTAAGCACAGTCTCACCCTGGCAATGAAATCTTGTGATATTCAAAGCATCTCTTTCATTTTTGACATGGCTCTCCTTTTTTTTTCTTTAATTTCCCTATTTCCCTTCTAATTGTGCTTCTCTCACTTTTTTCTTTATCCCCTTTCTCCTTCTCTTTCCCTGCCCTGGTATCTTTATTTGAAAAATATGCTTTATGGGCATCAGTTCAGTTCAGTTCACTCGCTCAGTCATGTCCGACTCTTAGCGACCCCATGGACTGCAGCCTACCAGTCCTCCATCCATGGGATTTTCCAGGCAATAGTACTGGAGTGGGGTGCTGTTGCCTTCTCCGCACAAACAAGTGAGGGTGAAGTAATTACTTTTTTAGATAATAATTCTTCAATACATGAGTTCTCTGGAGAAATAACAATTGGGCACAATGCAGATTTACCATGGGATCCAATCTTCAGTCTCAATATTTTTCTTCTTACACTGGGAAGTCCACACCATAGTAATGATGTCTGCCATGGATGCTCATACTACATTATATTTGCCATATTAGCTTAATGCAATTTCTTCCACACCATTATTGTAACTTTGTGTCACAATGTGTTAGCACCTTACTTAGTTTTATGGGTTGAATTGTGTTCTTTTAAATGGCAATCTACTCCAGTATCTTCCCTTGAGAATCCTATGGACAGAGGAGTCCACAGGGCCACAAAGAGTCGGACACGACTGAGTGACTAACACACACACACACACACACACACACACACACACAATCCATTTTGGCTTCCCTTGTGGCTCAGGTGGTAAAGAATCCGCCTGCAATGTGGGAGACCTGGGTTCAACCCCTGGGTTGGGAAGATCCCCTGGAGAAGGGAAAGGCTACCCACTTCAGTAGTCTGGCCTGTAGAATTCCATGGACTGTGTAGTCCATTAAATGGACTGAGCGACTTTCATTTCACTTCATAATCCATATTTCAAAATCTCTGCTTCAGTATTTCAGAATATGAATGAATTTTGAGACAGCGCCTTTAAAGAGGAAATTAAAGTGTCATGGGTTCATATGAGTTGGTCTAAATCCAAGATGACTGCTGTTTTTATTATTATTATTTTTTTAAAAAAGGATATCAATACACAGAAACTCAGAGAGGATAGAGTACTTACAGACACAGGGAAATGGCACCCATCTACAAGCCAGAGAGAGGCTTCAGTATGAAACCAACTCTACTGACACTTTGATCTTGAATTCATAGCCTCCAAACTGGGAGGAAATCAATCTCTCTGGTTTAAGCCAGCCAGTGTGTGGTACTTAGTTATGGCAGTCCTAGCAAATCGATATGCTCTGTGTTCTACAGACAAACAGAATGCTTTGATATTGGATTGAAGCTTTTTTTTTTTCCCTCTGAAGACTAGCATCATTTTTATATCTTTTAAATATTTATAGTGAAGTTTAATACATACAAAATGTGCACAACGCAAACATACAGCTTAATGAATTTTTAACACAGTAAACAAACTTATAAGACACAAGTTCTAAAGCAAGGAGAAGATTAACACTACTTCAGATCCACGTCTCACCTTCTTTCTCAGTTACTGTCCCTCAAGTCAGCTGCATCTTCACTTGTATTGGGCTTCCCTGGTCATTCAGATGGTAAAGAATCTGCCTGCAGTGTGGGAGACCCGGGTTCGATCCCTGGGTCAGAAGATCCCCTGGAGAAGGAACTGGCAACCCACTCCAGCATTCTTGCCTGGAGAATGCCATGGACAGAGGAGCCTGGCGGACCATGGGATGGCAAAGAGTCGGGCACGATGTAGCGACTACATGACGTGATAATGATTTGATTATTTGTATCATTGTAGATCATTGTGTTTGTTTCTGCATTTTACATAACTGGAATCAAACTACATATTCTTCCATGTATTGCCTTCTGGTGATCACTGAATGTCTGATTATTGTGTGGATTATTGTTTAAGTTTGTTTGAAATGGTATAGTAAAAATACCATAAACAAGTAGCTAGTTTCTTCCTGAGAGGTTAGTGGAACTCAGCTTTTGTTCAGTGATTTGGAAGACAAGGGTGATTCATCGCAATGCATCTTAGGATCTAGACAGAGGGAAGTAGTCAATACAACCCTAAATCTGTAAATAAATGGGGAGCTGAAGTGACAGCAAAGATAAAGAGCAGATAAGTAACCAACTGGGCTTTGCTGGCTGCTCATCAGTAAAGATTCTACCTGCAATGTAGGAGCCAAAGGAGACTCGGGTTCGACCCCTGGTTTGGGAGGATACCATAGAGGAGGGCACTGTAACCTACATGAGTATTCTTGCCTGGAGAATTCATGGACAGAAGAGCCTGTCTGGCTACAGTCCATAGGGTCACAACGAGTCGGACATGACTGAAGAGACTCAGCATGCACACATGCAAATAACCAATTCATATGTGTTTTTTTTTTTTTTTTTGTAAAGTATATCCCTAGATGAAAGCAAAAACTACACATCTTGGTGAGGAATAAAAAAGGTCTGGGAAGGAGAGTGTCATTTGTCAGATTAACAATGGTGGCCCTGTAGTCACTCTCTACCTTGGCTAAAAAAAATAATTGTTCTTCACAGAGTTCTTGTCTCTCAGAAATATAACAAATAATGACAAAGTCTTACACCCTTCTTGTCACTGCTCAGATTTGGAAGTATTTGTGGTTCCTATCTATAACAAATTTAATCCTACACATGTTAGCAAAGCATTCCCGTCCCACCTCATGTGATCCTGTGTACTATTTCTCAATTTTCTATCCATGATCAGTGCCCCAGGCATGATCAAGCTATTTTCCTTCCATCAGTTGCCTCTTATTGCCTCTTTCTTTAGAAAATGCCTTTGCACCAGTCTTCTATCTTTTTGAAATTCTACTCTGGTCCCAAAGCCTAGCTTTATTCTAAAAGTCTTAGTCAGAATTAATTTTTTCTTTCTCTTCACAAAACATTTTTATAAAAAATTCATCAACTGTTTCCCTTATCATAGAAAGTTGTATGGTAAATAAATGTGAATTTTCTTCATAAATAGACATGGCAGTGGGTATATATTTAATCATTTTTAAAACCTATGTTTTCTACCTTTGACAAACCTTAATAACTTGTGTTGAGCTAAGTTAACATATACCATGAATATATTTTTATCAGATATATTATCAGATAATTTCTAAAAAAAAATCTCTATCAGTTGAGGTGTGAAATAAAGGAAACTTTCCCTCAACATAGTCTTGCCTAGCTGAAGCAAACTTCCATTAAGGTTATCAAATAGAGAAAGTCTTCTAGGAAAAATCCATTTTATTATAATAGAATTCTCAACCCAAAATCATCAAAATAAGCAATAGTTCAAAATATACTGCAATTTCCAAATCAATGACTATGTTTACACACATTCTGATTTTCTAAGTTCAATAATGAGTATCATATTATTTCTTTAAAACTCAGGAAAATTTATTCAACAATTAAATTTCTATTGAACATCTACTTGTAGATTGTGAGGTAGATGAGTTTTAAAGTAAGGAATCAAGGATTCAGAGCCAAGGATTTTAAGTAAGTCACTGATATAAATTTTACTTGACTCAAGATTGAATATTTTTAAAAAACATAATATTTATTCTATTATTCAAATAAAACAGACAAAAAATAATGTTTACAATATCCCATAGTAAAAAGATAATCAAATATGAGCCGTTCAAATTTTTCAGGTAGTGATTCTTCATCCTTATGGATAAAGAATAATATGTAGTAATTCAAATGTGGTATTCTTTATATTCTTTCTATTTATTTGGCAGTTCAAATGAAGAATTACAAACATGTAGGAGAGACACTACTTCAATTTTGCTCTTCATGCTTCCAAGGAAGTACCATATTCATAAGAGGATTACAAAGCAGGGATATTTTTCCAGCTTGCAAAGATTAAAAAGATGGAAAATTCATTTGTAAAACTGCAAATTTTTGAGATTACCTATATCCTCAGCCATATTTTGGAGTTCCAATATGATCTATGATAAATAACAATTTCATTTGATCTTAGTAGTTACAAAGTGGCAAGACACCATAATGTTGCTCCATATCACCAGCTCTGCAAGTGCACTGGGATGGCCCAGAGGGATGATATGGGGAGGGAGGTGGGAGGGGTGTTCAAGATGGGGACACATGTATACCCGGGGCGGATTCATGTCAATGTATGGCAAAACCAATACAATATTGTAAAGTATTTAGCCTCCAATTAAAATAAATACATTGAAAAAGAAAGAAAACAACTGTGATGCTGTATACAAATTTATGTGAAACCTCATGTATAGGCAATGTTAGCTACATAAGTGTACATATTAGACTTAACTACATGAAAAGTACATGAAAGTACATGAAAAGTAGGTAATCATATGGATGTAATGGTCACAGAGAGCAGCAGGAATGAAACCTTGAGTTACCAGGAATGTAATCATTTTATACTCCTCGAATAAGTTGGACAAGGAAATGACTTTTTTAAGCAAAATGTTAACCAGAATGTGTGAGACTGGCAGACTGGCAAAGTGGCAGAATGAGGGTATGAATCTCAAAGTTAGGTCTAAGTTTTCAACAAGAAAGAGAATACCGGGAAATAGGAATAAGATGAGGAAGACAAGTTGCAAAACTGAAGAACTGGTCAGTTTCAGGAGGCTAAAATCCTTCTTTCATGTTTGATTTATTCTGAACATTTCCAGTTTAATTCTTCTGTTTAAGGAAATAAAAACAGATTTATTACACATGAATAAGTTATACACATTTATGATACCATCAGTGTGTTAACATGGTGTCTATGTAATTTCCACTTTGTAAAAGTTGTCTATACTCCTATCTATCCATCTATGTGCCTTCTATCCATCACATGCCTATGTTTTTGGGAGCACTGACTATGTACCAGGCTAAGTAATAGAGAAATAATTGCTTTCAAAATTGTATCTGGCCTTAAGACGTTTATTTAAAAGGATTTCTTGGTGGCTTAAATGGTAAGCAGTCTCCCTGCAATGTGGGAGAGCCGGGTTTGATCCCTGGGTTAGGAAGATCCCCTGGAGAAGGAAATGGCAACCCACTCCAGTACTCTTGCCTGAAAAATTCCATGGACAGAGGAGCCTGGCAGGCTACAGTCCGTGGGGTTGCAAAGAGTCAGACACAACTGAGTGATTTAACTTTTCAATTTTTTAAAAAGGCATTTATAGTATCATGGGAAACATTGGTTTAAATTAAATAACCAAACCTATAAGGGTATTATATCTAAACAGTAATAAATGTAATAATGGAAAAATAAAGAAAGCTATGAGGAGAGTCTCAAACAAGTGAGTAATTTTCTATTTAATCATAAAATGAGTTAATTTTATTGAGTGAAAGTTATGCAACAAGCACTGTTCTAAACATTTTAAGTATTAATCCATTTCCTCTACACAGCTTCCCTGTTAGAAAGCACCATATATTAATCTCACAGATGAGAAAACTGGGGCAGGGAGTGGCTGAGTAACCTGCTCAGTGAATCTGATTCCAGAATTGATGCTTTTAACTCTTAATTTAGTTGACAAATGATGGAGTCAGGATCTGATTATAAATCTTACTTTATTAAACATGTTGAATTTGTTATACATAATAAGACAGGATGTCTTCTCATGATGGATTACATCATTCAGTGTCCAGCAACTGTTAAATACCTGGTCAATAACATTATTGGAAGACAGAAAATGATAGCTTTATTCATTGTGTGGTTTTTGTCATCAACAAATTATAGTGAAAAAAAGGATGGTATAGTAGAAAAAAGCAATAAACTTGGAAGTCAAACATATTTGAAATAGTCTTCAAAGCTACCCACTCCAGTATTCACACAAACTTGGGGTTCCCTCATAGCTCAGTTAGTAAAGAATCTGCCTGCAATTCAGGAGACCCTAGTTCAACTCCTGGGTTGGGAAGATCCTCTGGAGAAGGGATAGGCTACCCACTTCAGTATTCTTGGGCTTCCCTTGTGGCTCAGCTGGTAAAGAATCTGCCCACAATGCGGGAGACCTGGGTTCGATCCCTGCGTTGGGAAGTTCCCCTGAAGAAGGGAATGGCTACCCACTCCATTATTCTGGCCTGGAGAATTCCATGGATACAGTCCATGGGGTCACAAAGAGTCTGACACAACTGAGCCACTTTCACTTTTCACTTTCTAAGTTATGCGATTTTAGGTTAGTAATCTGTAGTCTCTGTATGCTCGTCTCTAAAATGGGAACTATAATACTGAAATAATAGTATTGGTGAAAACATTAAGTGGAACAACAGCTATTAAGTTGGCCAGAAAGATTTGTTCGGGTTGTCTGCAAGATCTGATGGAAGAACTCGAACAAACATTTTGGCCAATCCAATATTAAAACAGTGCCTGATCTTTGAAAAGTATTATTATTTCTTTTTCTCTCCTCCATGTGTACATGTCTGAGTGTGAAAATCTAAACATTCTTCAAGTATCCACTACTCCAAAGAAAACATGTTTGAATAAAAATATTAGACTTATAGCATTACTATTTCCTGAAATACTCAACTATTTGTTTAAACACCAGGATTGGTTTTCATTAAAAAAATAAAATACTAGTTAGAGCTAATGGTCTTTTGGATAGGTGGAAAGGAAAATGTAGCTATGTTGCAATAGTTATTTTTCCTTAGGAAAGTGCATCAGATATGCAGATAATACCACTCTAATGGCAGAAAGTGAAGAGGAACTAACGAGCCTGTTGATGAGGGTGAAAGAGGAGAGTGAAAAAGCTGGTTTGAAATTTAGCATTCAAAGAACTAAGATCATGGTATCCAGTCTGATCACTTTGCGGCAAGTTCAGTTCAGTTCAGTTCAGTTGCTCAGTCGTGTCCGACTCTTTGCGACCCCATGAATCACAGCACTCCAGGCCTCCCTATCCATCACCAACTCCCGGAGTTCACTCAAACTCATGTCCATTGAGTCGGTGATGCCATCCAGCCATCTCATCTCTGTCGTCCCTTTTTCCTCCCGCCGCCAATCCTTCCCAGCATCAGAGTCTTTTCCAGTGAGTCAACTCGTTGCATGAGGTGGCCAAAGTATTGGAGTTTCAGCTTTAGCATCAGTCCTTCCAATGAACACCCAGGATTGATCTCCTTTAGAATGGACTGGTTGGATCTCCTTGCAGTCCAAGGGACTTTCAAGAGTCTTCTCCAGCACCACAGTTCAAAAGCATCAATTCTTCGGCAATCAGCTTTCTTCACAGTCCAACTCTCACATCCATACATGACCACGGGAAAAACCATAGCCTTGACTAGATGGACCTTGGTTGGCAAAGTAATGTCTCTGCTTTTTAATATACTATCTAGGCTGGTCATAGCTTTCCTTCCAAGGAGTAAGCGTCTTTTAATTTCATGGATGCAATCAGCATCCAAAGTGATTTTGAAGCCCCCAAAAATAAATTCTGAGACTGTTTCCAGTGTTTTCCCATCTATTACCCATGAAGTGATGGGACCAGATGCCATGACCTTCGTTTTCTGAATGTTGAGCTTCAAACCAACCTTTTCACTCTCCTCTTTCACTTTCATCAAGAGGCTTTTGAGTTCCTCTTCACTTTCTGCCATAAGGGTGGTGTCATCTGCATATCTGAGGTTATTGATATTTCTCCCAGCAATCTTGATTCCAGCTTGTGCTTCTTCCAGCCCAGCGTTCCTCATGATGTACTCTGCATATAAGTTAAATAAGCAGGTGACAATATACAGCCTTGACGTACTCCTTTTCCTATTTGGAACCAGTCTGTTGTTCCATGTACAGTTCTGACTGTTGCTTCCTGATCTTCATACATGTTTCTCAAGAGGCAGGTCAGGTGGTCTGGTATTCCCATCTCTTTCAGAATTTTCCACAGTTTATTGTGATCCACACAGTCAAAGGCTTTGGCATAGTCAATGAAGCAGAAATAGATGTTTTTCTGGAACTCTCTTGCTTTCTCCATGATCCAGCGGATGTTGGCAATTTGATCTCTGGTGCCTCTGCCTTTTCTAAAACCTGCTTAAACATCTGGGAGTTCATGGTTCACATATTGCTGAAGCCTGGCTTGGAGAATTTTGAGCATGAGTTTAGTAACGTGTGAGATGAGTGCAATTGTGTGGTAGTTTGAGCATTCTTTGCCATTGTCTTTCTTTGAGATTGGAATGAAGACTGACTTTTCCAGTCCTGTGGCCACTGCTGAGTTTTCCAAATTTGCTGGCATATTGAGTGCAGCACTTTCACATCATCATCTTTCAAGATTTGAACTTGCTCAACTGGAATTCCATCACCTCCACTAGCTTTGTTTGTAGTGATGCTTTCCCAGACCCACTTGACTTCACATTCCAAGATGTCTGGCTCTAGGTCAGTGATCACGTTATCGTAGAAGTGACAGACTTTATATTTTTGGGATCCAAAATGACTGTGGATGGTGACTGCATCCTTGAAATTAAATGACATTTGCTCCTTGGAAGGAAAGCTATGACCAACCTAGCCAGCATATTAAAGAGCAACGACACCAATTGGCTGATGAAGGTCCGTCTCGTCAAAGCTATCTTTTCCAGTAGTCATGTGTGGGTGTAAGAGCTGGATCATAGTGAAGGCTGCATGTTGAAGAATTGATGCTTTTGAATTGTGGCACTGGAGGAGATTCTTGAGAGTTCCTTGGACAGCACGGAGATCAAACCAGTCAATCCTAAAGGAAATCAGTCCTTAATATTCATTGGAAGGACTGATGCTGAAGCTCCAAAAATTTGGCCACCTGACACAAAGAGCAGACTCATTGGGAAAGACCCTGATGCTGGGAGAGATTGAAGGCAGAAGGAGAAGCGGGTGGGATAGGATGAGCTGATTAGATAGCACAACAGACTCAATGGACATGAGACAGTGGAGAAGAGGGAAGCCTGGTATGCTGTAGTCCATGGGGTCACAGAGAGTTGGACACAACTTAGTGACTGAACAGCAAACAACAACAGGGAAAGTTCATTAAATATTTTCTATTTTCTCATGGAAACATCAATCATCACATCGCTCAATTTGTTCAGTAACCGTAGGATCTGTCAGATTTAACTTTAAAAGGTGAAGAACAGTGATTTAAGAGACTATTCTAACATTTTTCAAGAGAGATTTTTATCATTAATAAAGTTATTCCCTAATTTTTAGGTAAAAACTCAAGGTACTCTGTCCATGGGATTCGCCAGGCAAAAATACTAGAGTGGGTTGCCATCCTCTTCCCCTGGGGATATTCCCAACCCAGGGATTGAACCCAGGTGTCCCACATTGCAGGCAGATTCTTTACCATCTGAGTTACCAGGGAAGCCCAGGGTCTAATGAAGCACTTCACTACTTCAAAAAGTGTTTCCTGAGCACATACATATTCTATGGCCAACACAGTGTTCAATAGAAACTAACAAACCAGGTTATCTGAGGCCAATTAGTCAATTCATGAAAGTAGTGGATGAAATCCTCTTATGTCTCAAACGTGCATGAGCGCGTAACTATGAGCACCATATCGCTAGTGTCAGTTATAAACATCAGTGACAGTGTGGGTCACCTGAATTTCTGAACAGTACTGTTGGCTTAAAAATAATGCTTCCTCAGAGTCACTCGGTTCTTCCAAAAACTGTCATATTTGCAAAAAGGGAGGCACTTTGTTCACTTTCAAAATGGGCCTTTTTTTTAAAGCTTCAATCATTACTGAAACATTATTTAGTGTCAAGCCCATCTAGATAGAGGCATGGACCCTGGGATCACAACATTTGAAATAATAAAAGGGCTAGTTTTACATAACTGAATATGTTTGTATGCTTAAAAACAATAGATCTTTAGATGTTTAAGTAGAATTCAACAAACTATAAATTGAATGTTAAAAGTCAAAAGAATAGCTATTTATTTGTATGTATGTTTTAACAAAATTTATAGGCAATCTGATTTTCAAAATAAAGTTATTTTGATAACAATATCTAGTAATGGAAAGATTGAAATAATTGTATGGGATAATCTGTAATTAATGACTATAAAAATATTCAGCAAAAATAAGCTCTAAGGTGAAAAGGATGCTTTGAAATACAAATGAAAAAAAAGGTGTCAATTGGGGGGATAATATTTGTATCATTCTTTTCCTTTGAAAGTAACATCCGACACTGATTTTGTTCAGACACTGCTTGATCTGACATTATATTGAATGGGACTTATTGGTATATTTTGACAGGTGCATAAAAGATGAACAAGTTTTTGTTTTGTGCAATTATAAGACTCACTTCAATTTACTCAGAATAAATAGATTCTTTCCTCAATAGCATCAGCCCTTTCCCTTTCTTTATTATAGCACTTAGCACAATTTTTTGACTTGTATGTTTACAGTTTCATAAAACTGTGCAGCACTAGTTCTCCTTGCAGGTTCCTTGGTACATGAAGCAGTTCTTGGCTCATTGTAGATGCCTGCTAAACATTCATCAGCTTGGATATATAAGAATTAATTGTGACAAAGGACAATTGTGGGTAAAATTTGAACTATGTTATTGACAGAAAATATCTGCCACATTCTGGAAAAATAGATTACTAGAGAGGAGAGAAAGCATGAAAACCCTAGGAGGTCAGAGTGACGTTGATAAACTCTAGAGATGATGTAATTCCTCCGGAGGCAAACCCTAAATCTTTGTTTGAACCAATCTTTGTTTGAACAAACATATTCATTTCAGGAAATAATACAAAAAAATTAATTGTTTGGAAATTTTTGCTTTCTGTTATGGCCTAAGGAGGAAAATGTCTGATTGAAAATGACTGTCACAGGTGGAGAAAAATAAATGGGTGTCATTCATGGACATGAGGGTGCCATAACACATTGTCTCCCTGAAGTGACAGCAAGTCTTCTCAGCAGTTGTGATCACATTCTTCTAAACCATGGGATCAAAGTCCCTGCATGGTAAATGCTACAAAATTATAAAATATTATAATTTAGCTCACCATAGTCAATATGTGTTATTAACAATTTTGTATATATATGCACATATATGGCCATATACAAAATTGTTAATAATGGTAAATTTGAGAAGTGAGATTGGAAGATCAGAGTGGGACAAAGAAAAGGAAATCTTTTACTTTATATTCTTTTAGAGATTAAATGTTTTGCTATGAGAATGTATAACTTATTAATGTAAAATTAATGTATATACACAGATGTAAACATAAAAGTGAAATACCTACATATATAATGCCCAACTTTTTACACATAATGCACTTCCATGTCACCTGTAGAATTATAAACTGAGTCTTTAGCTTTTCTGTCATTAGCTTATAGCTTTTAATCATGGATTTAAAATCGACATTTCTGTAATGCAGTTAAACTTGGATCCAGTTCTCATAAATATAACTTTTAATACATAAAGAAAAAGATACTGCAATTTTAGCTCAAAAGTACCTTTCTTCTAATCAGTTTCCAAAAGGCTTGTTTCACATCCTTGTTCCTCAAACTGTAAATGATGGGGTTCAACATAGGGCTTACAAAAGTGTAGAAAACAGCAATGATTTTGGACTGCTCCACTGACCGGTCTGTGGGAGGTCTAACGTACATACAGAACAGGGTCCCATAAAACACAGTCACTGCTGCCAGATGGGACCCACAGGTGGAAAAAGCTTTGCGCCTGCCTTCAGCAGAGTGCATCCTCAGGATGGCAGTGAGAATGAAAATGTAGGAGATGAGGATTATGAGAAGAGAGTTGGAGAGGTTAAATCCAGCCACCACAAACATGGATATCTCTTTAATGTAAGTGTCAGAGCAGGAGAGTCGAATGAGGGGTGGGTCAGCGCAATAGAAGTGATTAATGACATTGGAGCCACAGAAGGTCAAGCGGTATGTCCACATGGTTTCCATCAGGCCACTAAGGAACCCGTAGGTATATGGACCAGCAATCAGGCAAATGCAGACCCCTTTGGACATCTTGCTGCTATAAATCAAAGGATTACAGATGGCCATGTACCTATCATAAGCCATCACAGCTAGCATGTAATATTCAGTAATCACCATGGCAATGAAAAAATAGCACTGGACTAAACAAGCAGTGTAGGAAATGGTTTTTTTCTCTGATAAGAAATTCACCAACATCTTGGGAGTCACATTAGTGGAATAGCACAGATCCAAGCAGGATAAACTGGCAAGAAAGAAGTACATAGGGGTGTGGAGGCGCGAATCTATCCTGATCAATAGCAACATCCCAAGGTTCCCTCCCACGGTGATCAGATAGATCCCCAGGAACAGCAGAAAGAGGATGGGCTGAAGATCTGGACGATCTGTTAATCCCAAAAGGACAAATTCAGTCACCAAGGTGGAATTTCCTCTGCCAACTTTCTTAGGTGCCAGCATTGTTCACTTAGATAAATTAAAATAAGAAATGAATGAGAAGTCCATCATGCATTTCTTCTCTCTTTCTTGTATTCCTTTTCTCTCTTTTTCTTCTACCCTCACTTACCCTCACACATAACTATTATCAGACATAGTCTAAGACTGAAGGAGGTAAGACTTTTAATAAGGTCGTAATCCCTAATACTAGGTATACAATGTGCACATGATTCCCAAACAGAATGGCTCCTGTGTCTCCACCTTATTTTGGAATGAGGGAATTATGAGCCAAAGTTTATCTTAAAATGGCTTCAACCACCAACTATTACTTACAGATTGCTATAAAATTGTAGATTCATCATTTGTCTCAGAGATGATTCTGGACAAAATGGTGAACATGCTTGGAAACACTTTTGCAGTCTTTAATAGTATGTGCATATTTATTTGTTTATTAGTCATGCCACATGCAGGATCTTAGTTACCTGACCAGGGGTCAGGGACCTGGCCTGTGCCCCCTGCAGTGGAAGCAGAGTCTTAACCAGTGGACCACCATGGAAGCTTCCCAGTATGTGCATACTTAGAAAGTCAAACTTTGAGAATTGTATTTCCTACTTACTGTATTGTTGTTGTTGTTTAGTTGCTAAGTGATGCTCAACTCTTTTGTGACCCTATGGGCTATAGCCCACCAGGCTTCTCTATCCATAGGATTTCCCAGGCAAGAATACTGGAGTGGGTTGCCATTTGCTTCTTAAGGGGATCTTCCTGACCCAGGGATTGAACCTGCATCTCCTGCATTGGCAGGTGGATTCTTTACCACTGAGTATTAGAGTCCCACATTATAGGAATTTGAAGAAAAATTACTGAGGCCTATTTTACTGATCACTCATCTCCAACTCTTTGCTAACTCATGGAATATAGTCTGCCAGCCTCCTCTGTTCATGGAATTCTCCAGGCAAGCATACTATTGTGAGTAGTCATTCTCCTCTCCAAGGGATCTTCCCAACCCAGGAATCAAACCTGAGTCTTCCGCATTGCAGCCAGATTCTTTACAGTCTCAGCCACCAGGGAAGTCTCACTTTACTACTATGTTCCCGCAATACAGGAGGATGTAGGATTCCTATGTGAATAGACCAAAGACAAAGACTCCAGATTCAGAAATAACAAAGTCCTGTATGAATAAGAGGAAGAGTTTTTCATTCAGAAGAGTTTATGTGAATAAAGCAAGAGAGACTTGGATAGGGGAAAATAGAAGTGGCAAAAACTTAGATCATAGTTTTGTTTGCTTATCCATTTATTTATTCATTTTTCATTTATCCAAGATAGCACTTAAGGAGTTTATAGCATATGACAAAATTCAGTAACTTTGTGCTGCTAGTGGAACAGAAATTTGACTCTAACCTTCCTAGCATCACATAGTTCAATAGTTCAATTTAGGTCAATTTATGTAATAAATGAGATAGCTGGATGGCATCACCGGCTCTGTGGACATGAGTTTGAGTGAACTCCGGGAGTTGGTGATGGACAGGGAGGCCTGGCGTGCTGTGATTCATGGGGTCGTGGAGAGTCGGACACGACTGAGAGACTGAACTGAACTGAACTGATGTAATAAATCAATTATCTTCTTCACAGACTTGCAATGTCCAGAAGTTATAAAAAAAAAACTAATCAACAGAGATAGAATCATTCTTAATGCAGAGTTTACATGATACTAATTATAATGAAAGGATTATACTTTCAGGGAAAGATTATCAGTTCAGACAATAAAGATGATAATGAAAGAATGAAATGAGGAATTCTTGTTTCAGACTTCTCATTACAGATTTAGTATATTTTCATTGTGGATTCTCAATGTTGTCATGTGCTATTTTATAAGCTATATACTACATACAATAAGAAACAAAAACTCAAATGCCTGTGGGAGCCACTTAGAAAATAATGGTGAGTATGTGCCTGTGTGCCCAGTTGCTTTAGTCATATCTGACTCTTTGTGAGTCAGACCCCATGGGCTAAAGCCCAGCAGGTTCCTCTGTCATGGAATATTCCAGTCAAGAATACTGGAGTGTGTTGCCATGCCTTCCTCCAGGGGATCTTCCTTATCCAAGGACGGAACCTGTGTCTGTTAAATTTCCTGCATTGGCAGGTGGGTTCTTTACCACTAGTGCCACCTGGGAAGCCTGTCAGAGTAATTATAAGAATGAACTTAAGTGAACTAAGTGGTGGTTCCCAAGATAAATGTTCAGCAGCCACTCAGGATAGTCTAATTTTATTTATTTATTTTTTTAAGGATAGTCTAATTTTAACTGGCCACTCCAAGTTGTGTGTCCTAAGATTTTGTGTGTGTGTGTATGTGTATTAATCGCTCAGTTGTGTCACTCTTTGCAACCCCAAGGACTGTAACCTACCATCCTCCTCTGGCAACCCAATCCAGTATTCTTGCTTGGAAATCCCATGGATGACACAGTCACTGGGGTACAAAGAGTCAGGCATGACTGAGCAACTAATTCTTTCACTCACCAGAATGACAAGTCCATTTGGAAAGTATTCTTTTAGAATATATAAAGCTTCCATTTATGGCATAAAGATACTTATCTAATCTTTAAATCTCTACACTAATAACCCTAAATAACAGCACCTGTTTGGTCACTGTATTGCTTTTAACAACTAATAAAGACAAAAATACGACAAAGTTTCCTATAGATAAAGCTATGGTTTTTCCAGTAATCATGCATGGATGTGAGACTTCAACCATAAAGAAGGCTGAGCGCTGAAGAGCTGACACTTTTGAACTACTGTGCTGGAAACTCTTGAGAGTCCCTTGGACAGCAAGGAGATCAAATCCATCCATCCTAAAGGAAATCAATCCTGAATATCCATTGGAAGACTATGCTGAAGCTGAAGCTCCAGTACTTTGGCCACCTGATGCAAAGAACTGACTCAGTGGAAAAGATCCATATGCTGGGAAAAATTGAAGGCAAGAGGAGAAGGGAGCAACAGAAGATGAGATGGCAAAATGGCATCACTGACTCAACAGACATGAGTTTGAGCAAACTCGGAGCTAGTGATGGACAGAGAAGACTGGCATGCTACACTTCGTGGGGTTGCAAAGAGTTGTACATGACTTAGCAACTAAACAACAAAAGACAAAAATAGATAATCAAAAATAAAAGAGAGAATTTAATCTACTTCCTATTCTTGCCTTTAAATAGGTTCAATGACCGCACTCCTTAATTTAGGGGGAAAAAGACTATATTTTGATAGGAGTACTTCCTCCCATGCGCATCGTTGCTTCAATTTTATGAAGCAGTTAATGCTTTTCTATTTTATTTCACCTTTAGAAAAATCCTGAAACTGATACAAAGAAGATGTATTAATAATGAGGATAATGGGGCAGAGATAAACATTGTTTGCTACAACCTGAGTTTTTTATATTACTATTTTCAAAACTACTCAGCAGGGCTTCCCTGTGGCTCAGTGGTAAAGAACCTGCCTGTCAACTCAGCGAAGATGGGTTTGATCCCTGGTAGGAGGATCCCCGGAGAAGGCAATGGCAAGCCACTCCAATACTCTTGCCTAGAAAATCCCATGACGGAGGAGCCTGGTAGGCTGCAGTCCATGGGATTGCCAAGAGTCGGACACGACTGAGCGACTTCACTTTCACTTTTCACTTTCATGCATTGGAGAAGGAAAGGGCAACCCACTCCAGTGTTCTTGCCTGGGGAATCCCAGGGACGCGGGAGCCTGGTGGGCTGCTGTCTATGGGGTCGCAAAGAGTCGGACACGACTGAAGCAACTTAGCAGCAGCAGTAGCATCAGGAGGAGGATCCCACATGCTGCGGAGCAGCTAAGCCTGTGCACTACAACTACTTTGAAAGCAAATATTTTAAGTACTTTAAAATATTTATAATTTTCACACATTTTAAATTGTCTGTGTTGGAATTAGTAATATTAAGCTCTTTTTAAAATCATGTCTGCCTGAGTTTCTCCTCCACTGTCTTTTTTCACCCCTATTTTGCCATCCATGACACTATTATCAAGAGTGCTCTATTTACGCTTTGTTTCTAACTCACTTTAACGGCCTGTGGTAACTGGAAAACATAATTCTCAACATCTCAGTTAAAAATTCTTTGAAAACTTAAATGTTTATTTTACAAATATAAATGGCATTAAATATTTTTGATAAATTCAGTTGTTCCTTTAGAGTTAAAGTCTTTCTTTTTCCACTGAAAATATCTGAGCTTTTAATAGAAATTCAATTGAAGATTAGTTCTGTTTCCATAAGCAAATGGTTATAGAGCTTGAGATATGTCAGAGAATGATGTCCAGTGGCTATGAGAATGACCTTTGATAGCTTTCCATTTAATTTTTACTGCACGCAGTACTTCTTATGGTTAGAAATATTGTTTATTTGATACTTATCAAAGTCCACAACCCTTTCATTTTTAACTCTTTCTGATATGGAATACTAAATAATTTGTATTAAATTATTGTATCACTTATACCTCAATATGAAATAAAAAGCTTAAAGTTTGGGGAAAAATTATTGGAGACATTGCTGAACTAGTTTTAAAATAACCATGAATATTTTGTTCTCTGTTGGAGAAATATCACACACAAACATTAAGTAAACTTCAGTAAGGCAAGGAACTAGACATCCTTCTAAAAATGGTTTTCTCATGGGACATTGATATTCTTTTTTTTTAATGTTCAGTTTGAAATTCTGAGTCATTAGTAGTCAAGGTAGGTAGCAACCATTTTTTGAAAGTCTAGGTTACTTTTCTCAAGAAATGTAACTGAAATAAACTCCACATTAGGTTTCGCTGGCTCAATAAAGTCAAACTGCTTACCTCTGGATTGGAACAAACCAGAATAAGCTAGGTAACATAGAAAATATAGATTTGTTTATCCTAATGAATTTGATTTACAAGGATATTGATATTCATATATGTTTATACTTTGCTATGCACAAGTGTGAGAAAAAGAGCTTTACTTGCAATTTAGTAGGAATTATTGATCCAAAAACCAGAGGTGCCATTTATTGATAAACATAGTAAATATTTGGTAGAATCTTGGAGTTCTAAGAATTTCCTATTCTCCCTCACCAAGAAAAACAAACTACCAGAACAAAAATATCAATCAGTGAAAGTACAAAACTCACCTCTTCAAGTGACACAGTTACCTGAAATACTACTCATTGAAATGTTTATAGGAGAAAAGTTTTCCCTCTTCCAGGTCCATTTACATTGTGTAGCAGACTAATTTTGAACTGTTGTCACATTTACTAAAAATTTTAAGTGCCCAAGTCTACAATTTTGTGGTCCTTTAAGATGAAAAGGTAGGAGAATAGGTTATACTGAAGCCAATAAAAGGACAACAGAAAGTGGAAGTGAGTTATTGAAATTCAGTTTCAGTCTAGAAATTATCTCAGCTGGTCATAAAGACATAGGTAAGTCTCTAAGAATAGATTGGCAAGTGATGATATTTTAAGATAGTAAATGAAGAAGACAGATAAGTCATGTAGTTGATGGACTCATCCATCTCAAGTGAATATGAATTTCCCAAGGGGAGCCACCCTTGTCTGCTGTGCCATAATAAACCCCAGCTCTTCTCCCTCCTATGTCTTTCCAGTCCAATATCTCACAAATGTAAGGACAAGGTGCATTATCTGATTTCAGTACATACAGTGGTTTTGTGCTACCCACTGCTATATCAGTAAATCTCTCTTAAGTTTTCATTTATAAAATAATCTTTTTATCTTGCTATAGATGACTTTCTCCCATGGACTTCAGAGTCCTCACCTATTCAATATCAGACATTATCTACATAATGTCTTAATCAGTTTTATTTTTTGCTAGAAAGAGTATAATTCCTGTTGAATCTGTCTCTCTTTTAAATTATTTCATACAGTTTTTTTTTGGGGGGGATGGGACATTCTTTCAACAGATATTATTCTAAAAAGGTTTATATGATTGTCAAGTGCTCACTGTAATATGGTTATTTGATGTGTGTTAAATTACTGAATGAATGGAAATAATGTTATTTGTAGAATAATGAGTGTAAACACATACCAATCTAAATAAGAAATTTATGAAAAAAATTAACAGTGACTCATTTTAACTAGCTAAGAAATTAAGATAGCTTTCAAAACTGCTTTTGTTGTCATCTGACTCCTACTGGGTAAAGATCCAAAATTGAAACAGAAAGAGAAAGTGCAGGTACAGAAGTCAGTATTTTCATTCATACCTGATCCAAGGAAAGATTCTCTCAGAGATATTAGTAGCCCAATTGATGAGTTTGCTAAGAATGATTTATACCCACCTTATAATTTGGAGCTTTTATCCCTAAAGCATTTTTCAGCACACTCTGAAAAAATAATTGCAATGTTATTGCAAGAGAAATCTCCTGAGAAACAGTAATTTATATGGATTTATACTCATTAGAGTCTTGGGATTTTCACAATGATATTTCATCAATTTGATTTATTTTGAACTGATGGCTTTGGGTTGTCAAAAGATTTTTGCATTATGGATCACCACTTTTTTCAGTTGAGTCAATAGAACAATTAATAAAGGTATAAAATGATTACATAATTCATACACTATGATGTTTCTGTGTTACCATTTCAGTCTGAATGGTGTTTTTGTAAGTGCTTTCCCCTAAATTACTATTGAGTGAATGCTTGTTAAAAAGACCTTAACATCCAGAATAAAGTGATTACATTATAAGACACAGGGAGAAAAATCACTTGGACAAGATATAATGAGTTGTCATAAAGTCAGTGCAAAATGTGAAAATATTACTTTCCAGGTGTTGGAAAGTAATATTTTACAAAAACCTGGTGAGCATGTAATTTAGCAATGCTATTTTTTGACCACAAATGAAAATATAAAGGATAAAGGTGAAGATAGCATGACTGCATTTTCTTCTCATTTACCAAGTATTCAATTATTATCTTATTCAAGAGATACAAAGATAAAAATGGTATAAACCATGTGCTTAAGTAGTTCTTAGTCTAACTGGAAAATCTGGAGACAGTTGAATCTTTCTGTAGAACATATCATCCGAAGGATATATTGAAATCAAAGCTCTTACTATGGGTTATATATACAGTTTATTGTGATCCACAAAGCCTTTGACTGTGTGGATCACAATAAACTGTGGAAAATTCTGAAAGAGATGGGAATACCAGACCACCTGACCTGCCTCTTGAGAAACCTGTATGCAGGTCAGGAAGCAACAGTCAGAACTGTACATGGAACAACAGACTGGTTCCAAATAGGAAAAGTAGTATGTCAAGGCTGTATATTGTCACCTTGCTTATTTAACTTATATGCAGAGTACATCATGCGACGAGTTGACTCACTGGAAAAGAGTCTGATGCTGGGAGGGATTGGGGGTGGGAGGAGACAGGACTGACAGACAATGAGATGGCTGGATGGCATCACCAACTCTATGGACATGAGTTTGAGTGAACTCTGGGAGTTGGTGATGGACAGGGAGGCGGACAAGACTGAGCGACTGAACTGAACTGAACTGAACATACATTTATATATGTATATAGAAACACATATACAACGGAGTATTATTCAGTCAAAATAAAAGAGGGTAACTACCATTTGCTACAGCATAAGTGAGCCTTGAGGATATTACATTAAAGGTGAAAAGTCAGACAAACAGAAATAAAAGTATTAAATACAGTATGATCTTTTTGTGGAATCTACAACATCAGACTCACAGAAGTATAGAATGGAACTATGATTATCAGCACCTGGAGGTTAGGGAAATGGGAAGAAGTTGGCCAAAGGAACAAACTTCCAGCTATAAGACAAATTTGGGAATCTAATATACAGCATAGTGACAACACTTATGCAGTATAGTGACATATACTATATGATATATATGTGAAAGTGCTAAGAGGGTATATGTTAAAGGTTTCACCACCAAACAATAACAACAAAAAATTATATGAGATGATAGATGAGACAACTAATATTACTATGATAATCATTTTGTAATACATGCATATATCAAAGCATCACATCTTAAGCTTATACAATATTTTATGTCAAATACATACCAATGAAGCTGGATAAACATAGTCCTAATAAATTTTTAAAGTTAAAATCATAAGATATATCATCTCTAACAACAGAAATAAACAAAAAATACGTGATAAAGAAGTATCTCTTTAAATCCCAAATATATGTTAATTAAGCACTGTTTTCTAATTTGCACAGAAGTTATCAAAGGCACAGAAAAACAAGAAAATATTGCAAACTCAGGGATAAAATATATCAAAGTGAATGACTTTCAGTTCAAGCAATACATATATGAAATATAGAAAGATTTTATATAAAAAAAGAAACAAGACTCAAATCAATATTTCAAATTATCATTAAAAAACTAGAAAAGAAAATAAAAGGTAACCCCAAGTAATCTAAATTTTTCAGATCCAATGATACAAAAAGTGTTTTTTCTTTCCCTAGGCCTGAGTATGTGGATTCACACTTGCAGATCTGAGGGAGAAATTAGGTCGCTACAGATCAGAGGCCTCAAACCAGATCCACAAACAGCTGTCTGGGAAAAGAAGGATGATTATATTCCTCTTTCTTCTCATTCCAGACTGACCATCAAACAAGTGCATTCATAAGAACCAGAAAAACATTATCATGATCATAGTTTACAGTTTTACTTAGTAAGTTAGGGGAAGAGTACAGAAGGTTGGTCTTCTTAAAGTTTCTTAGCCCTTCAAAATAGATGGTAATAAAAAGAGAATAAGTTCAAAGAACTGAGTTCCGAGCATGTGTGTACTGTTTACTGTTGTAAGCAGTAAGAGCATACCAGTGCTCCAGGAAATACCTAGTAGGAATTTTCACTTAGAGAGGGTCTCCTCAAAATGTAGTGACTTAAAAAAACCTAAAATTTGGTTCTAAAGCGGTTTTGAAATAGTGGATCTGAGGTGCAGAATTCTAGGCTTCATTTCTAACAATATCCAAGGAAATGTTACTACTGCAAACCCAGGAAAACATATTAAAGGGCAGTAGTCTAGACTAAGTACAGCTTATTTATTCTCAATCCGAAGAACAATTGAAACACACACACAAAGAATATGAAAACTGATCTTATAAATGTAAAGACATTTGAGTCAAAGATTAAGAGTTACAGTTTATTGGAAATCGAGGCATTGCCATCTTAGTGACCATATTTCTTTGGAGGACTCTCTTCAATGCTTGTTTTACATCTTTGTTCCTAAGGCTGTAGATCAATGGATTAAGTGCTGGACTTACAAAGGTGTTCAGTTCAGTTCAGTTCAGTCGCTCAGTTGTGTCCGACTCATTGCGACCCCATGAATCACAGCATGCCAGGTCTCCCTGTCCATCACCAACTCCCGGAGTTCACTCAAACTCATGTCCATCTAGTCGGTGATGCCATCCAGCCATCTCATTCTCTGTCGTCCCCATCTCCTCCCGCCCCCAATCCTTCCCAGCATCAGAATCTTTTCCAGTGAGTCACCTCGTCGAATGAGGTGGCCAAAGTATTGGAGTTTCAGCTTTAGCATCAGTCCTTCCAATGAACACCCAGGACTGATCTCCTTTAGAATGGACTGGTTGGATCTCTTTGCAGTCCAAGAGATTCTAAAGAGTCTTCTCCAGCACCACAGTTCAAAAGCATCAATTCTTCGGTGATCAGCCTTCACAGTCCAACTCTCACATGCATACATGACCATGGGAAAAACCATAGCCTTGACTAGACGGACTTTGGTTGGCAAAGTAATGTCTCTGCTTTTTAATATGCTATCTAGGTTGGTCACAACTTTCCTTCCAAGGAGTAAGCATCTTTTAATTTCCTGGCTGCAATCAGCATCTGCAGTGATTTTGGAGCCCAAAAAAATAGTCTGACACTGTTTCCACTGTTTCTCCATCTATCTCCCATGAAGTGATGGGACCAAATGCCATAATCTTTGTTTTCTGAATGTTGAGCTTCAGGCCAACCTTTTCACTCTCCTCTTTCACTTTCATCAAGAGACTTTTGAGTTCCTCTTCACTTTCTGCCATAAGGGTGGTGTCATCTGCATATCTGAGGTTATTGATATTTCTCCCAGCGATCTTGATTTCAGCTTGTGCTTCATCCAGCCCAGCTTTCCTCATGATGTACTCTGCATATAAGTTAAATAAGCAGGGTGACAATATACAGCCTTGACGTACTCCTTTTCCTATTTGGAACCAGTCTGTTGTTCCATGTCCAGTTCTAACTATTGCTTCCTGACCTGCATGCAGTTTTCTCAAGAGACAGGTCAGGTGGTCTGGTATTCCCATCTCTTTCAGAATGTTCCACAGTTTATTGTGATCCACACAGTCAAAGGCTTTGGCATAGTCAATGAAGCAGAAATATATGTTTTTCTGGAACTCTCTTGCTTCTCCATGATCCAGCGGATGTTGGCAATTTGATCTCTGGTTCCTCTGCCTTTTCTAAAACCTGCTTGAACATCTGGCAGTTCACGGTTCACATATTGCTGAAGCCTGGCTTGGAGAATTTTGAGCATGACTTTAGTAGCGTGTGAGATGAGTGCAATTGTGCGGTAGTTTGAGCATTCTTTGGCTTTGCCTTTCTTTGAGATTGGAATGAAGAACTTTTCCAGCCCTGTGGCCACTGCTGAGTTTTCCAGATTTGCTGGCATATTGAGTGCAGCACTTTGACAGCATTATCTTTCAGGATTTGAAATAGCTCAACTGGAATTTCATCACCTCCACTAGCTTTGTTCATAGTGATGCTCTCTAAGGCCCACTTGACTTCACATTCCAAGATATCTGGCTCCAGGTGAGTGATCACACCATCGTGATTATCTTGGTAGTGAAGATCTTTTTTGTACAGTTGTTCTGTGTATTCTTGCCACCTCTTCTTAATACCTTTTGCTTCTGTTAGGTCCATACCATTTCTGTCCTTTATCAAGGCCATCTTTGCATGAAGTGTTCCCTTGATATCTTTAATTTTCTTGAAGAGATCTTTTGTTTTTCCTAGTATGTTGTTTTCCTTTATTTCTTTGCATTGATCGCTGCGGAAGACTTTCTTATCTCTCCTTGTATTCTTTGGAACTCTGCATTCAGATGCTTACATCTTTCCTTTTTTCCTTTGCTTTTCACCTCTCTTCTTGTCACAGCTATTTGTAAGTCCTCCTTAGACAGCCATTTTGCTTTTTTGCATTTCTTTTCCATGGGGATGGTCTTGGTCCCTGTCTCCTGGACAATGTCACAAACCTCTGTCCAACGTTCGTCAGGCACTCTTATCTATCAGATCTAGACCCTTAAATCTATTTCTCACTTCCACTGTATAATCATAAGGGATTAGATTTAGGTCATATCTGAATGGTCTAGTGGTTTTCCCTACTTTCTTCCATTTTAGTCTGAATTTGGCAATAAGGAGTTCATGATCTGAGCCACAGTCAGTTCCTGGTCTTGTTTTTGCTAACTGTATAGAGTTTCTCAATCTTTGGCTGCAAAAAATATAATCAATCTGGTTTTGGTGTTGACCATCTGGTGATGTCCATGTGTAGAGTCTTCTCTTGTGTTGTTGAAAGAGGGTGTTTGCTCTGACCAGTGCGTTCTCTTGGCAAAACTCTATGAGCATTTGCCCTGCTTCATTCCATGCTCCAAGGCCAAATTTGTCTGTTACTCCAGGTGTTTCTTGACTTCAGCTATTATCTTGGATTCTTCCACCATCTTGTCTCTTGGTGGTCTTACGTACATGCAAAAGAGTGTACCATAATATAGGGTTACAGCCATCATGCGGTAACCACTGGTGGAGAATGCATGCGCCTTCCTTCTTCTGATTTGATCCTGAGGATTGCAGTGAGAATTAAAGCATAAGAAATCATGATGATGATGAGGGAGCTGGAGAGGTTGAAGCCTACTGATATCAGCATGGCATGCTCTTTGACATAAGTATCAGAGCAAGAAAGCTTAATGAGTGGCGGGTCAGCACAGTAGAAATGGTTGATGATGTTGGATCTACAGAACGTCAAGTGGAAGGTCAGGATGACCTGGAAGAGACCGTCTGAGAAGCCATAGCCATAAGGGAATGTGGCCATGCTTAT
Organism: Moschus berezovskii; assembly: GCF_049115385.1. Taxonomy (NCBI): domain Eukaryota; kingdom Metazoa; phylum Chordata; class Mammalia; order Artiodactyla; family Moschidae; genus Moschus; species Moschus berezovskii. Next base: position 84,195,746 of record NC_142475.1, read on the forward strand.
GCAGACACACCTGGACATCTCCACACTGTAGTGCAGAGGGTTGCTTATCGCCACAGAGAAGTAATAGGCAATTGCTGCCAGCATGTAAAACTCAGTGAGGAGAAGTGCTATGAAAAGGTAACACTGTGCAAAGCAGCCAGAAAAGCTGATAGTCTTCTTCTGTGATAAAAGATTAGTCAGCTTTGGTGGCGCTGCTGTAGAGATATAACACAAGTCTACAAAGGATAAATGAGTGAGGAAGAAGGACATGGGTGTGTCAAGTTCAAAGTCCAGTCTGATTAATACCATCGTGCCCAGGTTGCCTAGGAGGGTGACAAGGTAAATGACCAGAAACAGCATAAAGAGGAGAGGCTGGAGCTCTGGGCGATCCGTGAGCCCCAGAAGAATGAAATCTCTTAGTGTACTATCATTGGTGAGGGGCATTTTCTGCACTTGAGACAAATGCAGTCAAAGGAAACATAAGGTACACATTTTATTACAATTAAATGATTTTTTATATACCTTCAGATGTTATTAAAAATTTATACTGTCATACATTGCTGCTTTACTTCTATGAAGCCATTGTTTCAGCTTCTTTACTACTGAATGATGATTTTATTTCCATCTCTTACCTATTCCTGTATCTATGGCTGTGTCTAGATAACTATGCTTCTAACCATAGTTGTGTTCACACTCACAAGTGAGCTGCATATTTCCTATCTCCTGAACTATTTTTTCTTCTGCACTCTACTTATCTTATAAAGCCAACTTCAAGCCTAGTCCCTTGTGAAGCATTTCTCACTCTTCTCTCATTATATCTGAGATTGAATTAATCCCCTTCTATTTTATACTTCCCAGACACCCTGTATACTCTAATTTATTCCTTAGCACATTACATCACCAGAGGAGATCCACTTTCTACTCATGTATTAGTTCTCCAGGGGTAGAGTAAATTCTACTTCATTACTGTACCGTGACTTCTAACCACATATTTACATACTAAATATGTATCTTTGTAAAATTTACATTTTGAAAAGAAAAGAAAAAATAATGTGAACATGAAATACCATACTCTTGCAGTCTGAAACTCCACAAAACTTTTCACAATGTCATACCTCCATAGGATAATTAAAAGTTTTGAACTTGTATCAGAGCAATTGCTTGAGAAGCTTATTAATAAAGGTAATCTACAGAAAATCTGTATCAGAAAGTCTCACATGGGATACTGGAACCTCACCTCTAACAACTACTGTGGTGATTCTAACATAGATGTTCCCAGAATCACAGTTTAAAAAGGCACAGTCACAGTGCTTCCATAAATGTGATGGCGGTGGTTTCGTCGCTAAGTTGTGTACAAATCTTGCAACCCCATGGACTGGAGCCTATGTGGCTCCTCTGTCTATGGGATTTCCCAGACAAGAATACTGGAGTGGGTTGCCATTCCCTCCTCCAGGGGATCTTCCCAAACAAGGGATTGAACTGGGTCTCCTGCATTGCTGACAGTCTCCTACATTGCAGGCAGATTCTTGTCCATATACATATGACAAATGAATGAACAAAGAATTGTCAGATCAAATGAATTCTCACAGTGTTTTGAGGATGGTCTACAGCAATGATAGACTGGTTCATAAAGAAAAATAGTAAGTTTCACATAGTTCATATTTAAGTTGCTAAACACAACTCCTTCTGTATAGACATATTATTAATACAATATCTATAGATTTATTAGCTTGTCTTCACTTCTAAACTAGTGCTGAGTTTCCTATTCCTTACACTCCAAATGTTTTTATACCTTTCCCTTTCTCTCATATATCATATTTTAAAAACTTTCTCAAATCTTTGTCTTATTTCAAAGTGAGTCAGAAAAGCTTACTTTAGTTATGTTTTAGAAATACAGTAAATATGTTTTTTTCGACCTATAGCTCCCTACCTTAGTATTTGAAGTACTTAATTGACAGTTGCTGAATGTGCTAATAATAGTTCTTGATAATAGATAATGATTCTTACCCATGAGGTACTTCATTCCCTGTTTGTAAATGGGAATAATATCGGTTCTGTTTTCTTCTCACATCATGTGGACATCAAACTCCTCCAATATTTATTTATTAATACACAACATATCGTGTGTTTAGGCACCACTAATGCCAAAATGAACCAAGTTCAAAACCTCTGCCATTCTGGCATCCACCTTCTGGTGAACACAGAGACATAATAATGAAATGAGCCAATCATGTCTCAGATGACACTGACATAGAGGGAAAGGCAGAAAATGGAGTCAGAGGGAAGGGTGTTCAGAATTAAACAGGAACATTAACAATAGCACTGAAGCATATACATTACCATATGAAAACAGAGGACCAGTGCAAGTCTGATGCATGAAGAAGGGCACCCAAAGCCAGTGCTCTGGGACAACCCAGAGGGATGGGATGGGGAGGGGGGTGGAGGGGGTTCAGGATTGGGGGGGGCACATGTACGGCTGATTCATGTCAATGTATTGCCAAAACTATCACAATATTGTAAAGTGATTATCCTTCAGTTAAAATAAATAATTTTTTAAAGCAAAAAATTTGCTTTCAAGAAAAAACAATGAATTCATATAAAGGTGATGTGTTTAGTAACAAATTGATAGAGAAAGAGAAAAAGCCATAAAGCTATTTGAAGAAGGATATTCTCAGTAAGAAGTTTAAGGACCAGAAGCAAAGCAAGTTCTGAAACTTGCAGGCATATGTGCATGTATAGAATTCATACAGAAGATATCCAAAAATAATAGCTGAGATGTCCCCTGAAGCACAAATGTTTCACCTTATTGAGAGACTGAGTCATCTGTACCTATGAGACTCTTAACAAGATACCAGCGCCAGTGGTAAAGCAGGAGATGTAAGAGAGACAGGCTCAATCCCTGGGTTGAGAAGATCCCCTAGAGGAGGGCATGGCAACCCACTGCAGTATGCTAACCTGGAGAATCCCATGGACAGAGGAGCCTAGTGGGCTACAGTCCATAGTGTTGCATAGAGTCAGACACGACTGAAGCGACTTAGATATCAAAGGTATCTATCTTAGACAAACCAAGATATCACAACGCTCACTGGAAAAATGGGCTTGCATTGGTGGTTATTTACAGCTTCTCTGCAAGAAATGTCTAGCCAATAAATCAGCTGAAAGCAAGATATCTATTTGTATGCCAGGAGCAAGATGGCTTAAGAGATCTTTCCTATTGTTCAGCACCCAAGAAACCCCAGAGAGAATAGGTAGTAGTTACTAGAAGAGAAAATAATAGAAAAAGATGAGGATGTAGAAATTTCACATTTATAAAGACACAGTAAGAAACTGGACTTGAGAAGTTCATTTGAAGAAGGACTCGTTGACATGTTACATATAATGATTGTGGGATCTGAAATGGTGTTGACTCACAATCCCAGTGGATCCAGACATATCCCAACTGAAAAGGAGCAGAAGAACTAAGTGGTGAGATGCAAAAATGTCTACAGACAATAAAGAAATCATATCACAGCTGACTTGGCAGCCAGAGTCAGACCAGAGTGACAGATGAACATTTTCTGAAAGAGGTGTTTGTGGTTTTACTAGTTCACAACCAAGGAGAACTTCTGTCTGGTGGAGGAAGAACCAGGAATGGGATAGCTCAAGGACAGTAGAAAGCTACAAATTTTTAAACCTGGAACTAGGACATGGTACAATATAGACTGAATCCAGTGCTAAAGAAAATGTAGAGCATCACTTTTCAAAAATTATTAAGACAGAGCAGAAGATTGCACCTGATTTGAAGGGCTTTTGAAAATAAAGCCCTGTCAACTGCATAAGCTGCATGTCCGTGAAGCCAGCCATTCTGCAGCAGAGACCAGCAGAGCTAACAGTGCGGGTACATGGAGGGAGAAGGAGAGCATCCTCACGTCTGCAAAAAGAAGTAGACGGAAAGGAAAAGAAGACAGAGAAAGAAGATGAAAGCTAGGGTTCAGCTCTTGGGTGATTCTCCTAGAGGGTCATCCAGTTCAGTGGGCTAGTGTTCCAGATGAATTCTGTGGGCCAGTCAATCACAAGTGCAAGAGAAGAGATTTTGTTTCAGGAGGGAAAAAAAATCCCAAAAAACAGAGGTAAAAGTAAGAGAAACGTTTAGCAGAATTCTTGATAAGATGGCCCTTAAGCTTAATTTTCTTTTTTCCAAATTCCATAGAAAACTATGAAAACCTGTTGGAACTATAGATTCACAACCAAGATCAATGTGCAATCACAAGATCTTAAAAACAGCAACAAAAAATCTACATAACAATATATAAAGGGCTAAGATTTCTCCAGGCTACAAAGAATAAGAGCTCTTGTATTAGGCTCTGCTGTGTTTCACAACTGAAAATGTACTCATATTTGTGTGTGGTCTGCTGACTGTTTGCCTTCCTGGTTCTTTTGCATCTGTGCCAGGGCTATAAAATATTTCCAGGGAGCTCAATAGAAATTTCAATAGATTTGCCATCTAGGAAATCAATTGAGGTTCAAATTCTCTACTGAAAACATATAGGTTTGCATGTGCATATTTTGAGCAAACATGGTAGAAATCTGTGGGCCTCAGTCTGAGTTTTTACTACAGTCTCTTCTTGACTAAGAAATAAGAAAGTAGGTACACAAATAGTTACTTCTTGTTTGGATATGCATCTATTTTCTGAACCTCTGATGAAGGAAGTTCACTGAGGCTTCACTAAGCTAGAAGCACAGCTGAATTTCTAGCAGAACATGGGAGTTAGGAACCAGATCTTAAAGCAGATCTCTAGAGGACTTAGGAGCAGCAGAAATGTGTGTGTCTTTGGGATGCAGCCCTCTTGGAATTCACCAGAATGTACTGGGTATTAGAAAGCTAATCATATGCCTCAGTCATAATTTTCATATTTTCTAATTTACTATTCACCCTAAGAGTATGGTGGATGGCACACACACACAAAATCATGTTTGTATTTTGAAGAAGGTCTGATTTTTTTTTTCTTTTATACTTGAAACAGCCTCTTTTCCTAAAATCCAGAGTTCTTAACAATGGTCTTCCTGATGGACATTGAAGTCTTGGGCAGAGTTAGGCATAAGCAGGATGTGAAACAGACAGGATGATTAGAAATCAATCTTTGAACACTTCTTATGTGTGGAGTACTTTCCTATAGGCAATTTAATTGATCCTTCAAAATTACACTAAGAGGCAGACACTCCCTTCTGTCCTTTCAGCTGAAGAACCAGACCCTCCACTAAAGGAACAGTAAACCCTGTGCCACACAGCTAGGAAGTGGCAGAGTGTGACTTGAATTCCTGCCTTCACATTCCCAATTGATTACTTTTTCAATTGTAGTTCATTTCCATTTAAAGTCAACGTGATGCTTTTGAACTGCAGTGTTGGAGAAGACTCTTGAGAGTACCCTGGACTGCAAGGAGATCCAACGAGTCTATCCTAAAGGTAATCAGTCCTGAATATTTATTGAAAGGACTGATGCTGAAGCTCCAATACTTTGACCACCTGATACAAAGAATTGGAAAATGCCCTTATGCTGAGAAACATTGAAGGCAGGAGAAGGGGACGCCAGAGGATGAGATGGCTAAATGGCATTACCGACTCAGTAGAGATGGGTTTTAGTAAGCTCCAGGAGTTGGTGATGGACAGGGAAGCCTGCATGCTGCAGTCCATGGGGATGCAAAGAGTCGGACACGACTGAGTGACTGAACTGAACTGAGCTCACAGCTTGTCATCTTTCCTTCACCACTTTTTCAACTTTCCCTTAGTTTCTTCCAGGCAGTGCTTGTATTGTTCTCATCTTATTCAAGTTGATCCTGACAATAGAAAAAGCTTACATGGAAGTCTTCTCGAACAATGCTTTTTTTTGCTTCCACAGAACTTGGTGTGACCTCTGTCCTCCATACCATCTTACTGCTCAGGCCCATCTTTGGCTGATACACTCAATTTCCATTCAGTTCAGTTCAGTTCAGTTGCTCAGTCGTGTCCGACTCTCCACGACCCCATGAATCACAGCACGCCAGGCCTCCCTGTCCATCACCAACTCCCGGAGTTCACTCAAACTCATGTCCACAGAGTCGGTGATGCCATCCAGCCGTCTCATTCTCGGTCGTCCCCTTCTCCTCCCGCCCCCAACCTTTCCCAGCATCAGAGTCTTTTCCAGTGAGTCAACTCGTCGCATGAGGTGGCCAAAGTATTGCAGTTTCAGCTTCATCGTCAGTCCCTCCAATGAACACCCAGGATCGATCTCCCTTAGAATGGACTGGTTGGATCTCCTTGCGGTACAAGGGACTCTCAAGAGTCTTCTCCAACACCACAGTTCAAAAGCATCAATTCTTCGGTGATCAGCCTTCTACACAGTCCAACTCTCCCATCCATACATGACCACGGGAAAAACCATAGCCTTGACTAGACGGACCTTGGTTGGCAAAGTAATGTCTCTGCTTTTTAATTTATTATCAAGGTTGGTCATAACTTTCCTTCAAAGGAGTAAGCGTCTTTTAATTTCCTGGCTGCAATCAGCATCTGCAGTGATTTTGGAGCCCCCAAAAATAAAGTCTGACACTGTTTCCACTGTTTTTCCATCTATTTGCCATGAAGTGATGGGACAGATGCTATGATCTTTGTTTTCTGAATGTTGAGCTTTAAGCCAACCTTTTCACTCTCCTCTTTCACTTTCATCAAGAGGCCTTTGAGTTCCTCTTCACTTTCTGCCATAAGGGTAGTGTCATCTGCATATCTGAGGTTATTGATATTTCTCCCAGCAATCTTGATTCCTAGTATTTCTATTGCTACCACTAGACTTCAAACCCTTATAAACACAGACTATAAACTCAGCAGCTAGTACGGTCCCTCAAAATAACAGATGAACAAATATGTGTTGAATAATTTGAGAGTGGAATATGTCTCTAATTCAGTGATTATACAGCAAATCCTGGTATCCTCTCTCAGATAACTTTGAATTTCATTGAACACATACCCTTGCCCCTTAAAACCAAAACTCTAACCAGGTGATCTGCCACTGATCTCGGGTGACCTCGGCCTGCAGCAGCTTGAAGCAAGGCTTTGGTTCCCCGGCCAGAGATTGAGGCCAAGTTGCAATCGTGAGAGCACCAAATCGTAGCCACTTTACCAGTGGTCAGTGACAAGGCCCTGGTTTTTGGTTTTGCAGAAAAGAATTCCAAAAGAGATTTAAAGTAGTGAAACAAATGTTTATTAGGAGGAAGAAGAGTACAGTACACGTGAATAGACACATGTGCAGACTCAGGAGAGTCTCGCCCTTACGGTGGTCTGAATCACTTTTATGGGCCATTTCTTCTGGGTTTTCTTTGGTCAGTTATTTTGATCTGTTTTTCCCTTGACTAATCATTTTGATTTGATATGCCAATACTTATAATAAAATATACCATTTTGGGTATATCTCAGGATCCTTCCACCTGTCTGTGTGCCCCTCTCTTAGTCTAGATGGATTCTAGTGAAGAGGCCTATGAGTATTTGCTTCATTTACTATGAAACAATGCCCTCTCTCTTTTGACCTCCTTGAAGCATTTATGCACATAGTCAGGGAGGTCTCCTTAACTTGGAGAATGAGGAACATGTGGTCTTTTATCTCTAATCTGGGCAGGGCCCATCTCCTCTATCATCCTTGTTTTATGGAGTTCCTGTCCACAGGGGAGAAACTGTTCAGTCTGGGGCCTCTCTGTAGTATGAATGACTCCCTTACTAAAAAAAACACAGGAAAGAAAACAAAATGGGGGTAATTTTTGACAGGTAATAGGCACTGATACTTAATATGTGCCAGTATTAGGTCAATTAATCCCCACAAACTACATGGACCATTATTTTTTAGTGAGAAAGTGAGGCAAGTAGAGGGTAATTAACTTCCTGGTATAGATAACTAATAAATTGTGAGGCTTATATTCAAACAGTATAGTCAATAGCATTTGATATCACTTCATTTAGGAAAGAAACATGACAAGCTTACAAAACACTATGTACTCTATGAGTATAGTGAGGACATTCATTCAACCATCAATGTATTCATTCATCCTTATAGTTAACAAGTATTCAGGGAAAACCTTTATGCCACCATATGGTCAATGAATAAAATGTAAGAAAAAGCCAAAAGATTGTGTCCTTAGTGTGCTTCTGCTTCACTATGGGAGGGATAAAGCATGGAGTTCATATAATCAGATTTTAAATTATTAAGAATTAGTGAAAATCATGTTGGAAAATGGAAGGGAAGCAAGTAAAGCTTGCATTACTTAAACAACTAAAATCTAATGACATAGTGATAGTTTATTAACTCAATAGATTTTTACTGAGAATGATCTGTGTTCTAGATTTGGGGATAAATGTTAACTTTAGTGAGCAGGAAGGAAATAGGAGGGATTCCAAATGTGAAAATAGTACCACACCCTGTTTCTGGCTTTGAGATGTAGGGTCCTCTGAGCAAGGACCAGTAAGAAGCCTTACGGAGCTAACAGCAGTCTTTAGCTGACAGGCATCAAGGAAACAGGACCTCAGCCCCACAAGCGTAAAGCAGGGAATTCTGCCCACAACCAGAAAAACCAGCTGAACCAATCCAACTTCTGACATGCAGTACTGTGAAATAATAAATTTGTATTGTTTTAAGTTGCTAAAACTGAAAGGGCACTGGCACCCTACTCCAGTACTCTTGCCTGGAAAATCCCATGGACGGAGAAGCCTGGTAGGCTGCAGTCCATGGGGTCGCTAAGAGTCAGACACGACAGAGCGACTTCACTTTCACTTTTCACTTTCAAGCATTGGAGAAGGAAATGGCAACCCATTCCAGTGTACTTGCCTGGAGAATCCCAGGGACAGGGGAGCCTGGTGGGCTGCCGTCTATGGGGTTGCACAGAGTCGGACACGACTGAAGTGACTTAGCAGCAGCAGCAGCAGCAGCAGCAAGTTGCTAAAAAAAGATTAATGAGCACAACCAGACGTGGACCTGGCCCTCATGAAGCTGACAATCCTGAGGATAATATAACCATGAATAGACAATGTTAAAGACAGTTGAAATGTTAGACATATGTTAAAATGTCTAACATATGTCTAACATAGACAATGTTAAAATTACAGTTGAAAACTGTTCTGTAAATTAAAGTTATATGACACTGTGAGAACATATCTTAGGAGGATATGACTGAGAGATCAGTCAAGAAAGCAATGAAAATGCAAAAGGGTAAAATACAACTAAATCCCAACAAAGACAAACACTGAAATTAAAAATTAGGAAATTAGAAAAAGACTGAGAAATATCAAGTAATCTGGTAATGCAACATCTGTATAACAAAACTAATAGAAGACAGTTAATAATTAAAAAAAATTAAGGCACAAAACTGTTAGAAAGTATTCCAAAGTACTAATATTTACAACAAAATAAGAAAACCAATGATTAGAGGAACTCATAGTGTCAAGAAAAAAAAGGTACCATGTTTAGTGAAATGTCAGACAGAGAAAGACATATATTGTAGAATGTCACTTGTATTTGGAAATATAAAAATTAAAACAATTTAGTGAGTATAACAACAATAAGAACAACAACAACAACAAAACCCACCAGACTCACAGACATAGAAAACAAATTAGTGTTTGCCAGTGGGGAGAAGGAAGGGGGAGGAGCTAGATAAGGGTAGGGACAGACACACTGGAGACTACGACATATAAAATAAATGAGCTACAAGGAATATAGCCAATATATATTGGCAGCTCAAGGAATATAGCCAATATATATCATAATAACCGTAAGTGGAGCAAAATCACTATGTTGTACATCTGAAACATATAATATGGTAAGTCAACTATGAAAAAAGTGAGTGTTAGTCTCTCAGTCATCTCCAAGTCTTTGTGACCCTGTGAAGTCTGGCCCACCAGTCGACCCCGTGGAGTCTAGCCCACCAGTCTCCTCTGTCCATGTAATTCTCCAGGCAAGAATACTGGGGAGGGTAGCTATTCTCTTCTCCAGTGGATCTTTCAGACCTAGGTATTGAACAAAGGTCTCCTGCATTGCAGGCAGAAATTTTACCATCTGAGCCACCAGGGAAGACTTCAACTTAAAAAAAGGACAAAAATAGTTATAATAAGCATCAATTAACTAAAAACAAAACAAAACAAAAAATCCTGCTGAAGAGCCATGAATATCAGACAAATTAAACTTTTAGACTTTATACATCATAGAAGGGATAGAAACTATCCATGATAAAAGGAAACTGCCAGTTCATTACTTGATGTGATTAATAATACAGCCTAAGTGTTTAAAGAAAAAAATTACAAAAAGAAATAGACAAATACACAAACATCTCTCTTGGTTTTATAGATGAAACAATAAAATGTTAGCAGGGATACTGAAGATCAGAAGAAAGAAACAAGCATAAATCAAGTGTGTGAGTATGCATTCTAAGTCACTTCAGTAGTATCCATACCTTTATGACCATATGGACTGTAGCCCACCAGGCTCCTCTGTCCATAAGGATTTTCCAGGCAAGAAAACTGGAGTAGGTGGCCATGCCCTCCAATTGATCTATTTGCACACTGCTCTACTCAATTCCTATCACTTCTGAGAACTTACTGGCACCAGAATATTAAGGTATGCCTCAAGAGGAAATGCCAGTATGACAGGTAGGGCTCCAGAACATGGAGTGGGATCCAATATCTGAGTTTTTAAAATATCTGAATAAAAAGTGGCATTATATGTAAACATTAATTATTACATATATTTGGGACAGTGATCTATTAGTTTCTATTTTTGGCTCTATATTGGAAATAATTCAGAACAAAATAAATAAACAAAAATGTGAAAACACAAAACCAGTTTTAAGATGTGATTGTTGTTTTTGTTCAGCTGCTAAGTCATGTCTGATTTTTGTGACCCCAGGAACTGCTGCAATCCAGGCTTCCCTGTCCTTTACTATCTCCCTAAGTTTGCTCACACTCCTGTCCATTGAATCATTGATGTCATCCAACTGTCTCATCCTCTGTCACATCCCCATTTCCTCTTGCCCTCAATCTTTGCAGCATCAGGGTCTTTTCCAATAAGGCGGCTCTTCACATCAGGTGGTCAAAGCATTGGAGCTTCAGCTTGAGCATCTGTCCTTCCAATGAATGTTCAGGACTGATTTCCTTTAGGATTGGCTGGTTTGATCTCCTTGTTGTCCAAGGGATGCTCAACAGTCATCTATAGCACCACAATTTGAAGGATCAATTCTTTGCTGCTCAGCCTTCTTTATGGTCCAAATCTCACATTTGTACATGACTACTGGAAAAATCATAGCTCTGACTAGATGGACCTTTGTTGGCATAGCAATGTCCCTGATTTTTAATACACTGTCTAGGTTTGTCACAGCTTTCTTTCCAAGGAGCAAGTGTCTTTTAATTTCATGGTTTCAGTCAGCATCTGCAGTGATTCGCGGAGGCCAAAAAAAATAAAATCTGTCACTGTTTCCACTTTTTTTCCCCATCTATTTGTCATGAAATGATAGGACCAGTATTCTTACCTGGCGAATCCAATGGATAGAGGAGCCTGGCAGGCTATAGTACATTGGGTCTCAAGAGTCATACATGATTTAGTGACTAAAGAGAGAGAGAGAGAGCAAGAAAGATGCCATGATCTTAGTTTTTTGAATGTTGAGCTTTAAGCCACTGTTTTCACCCTTCTTTTTCACCCTTTGCAATAGTTCTTTAGTTCTTCTTTGCTTTCTGCCATTAGAGTGGTGTCATCAGAATATCTGAGGTTGTTGATATTTCACCCAGGTGCCTTGATTCCAGCTTGTGCTTCATCCAGTCCAGTGTTTCACGTAAGGTTCTCTGAATACAAGTTAAATAAGCAGGATAACAATATACAGCTTTGACATACTCCTTTCCCAATTTTAAACCAGTCCATTTTTCCATGTATGATTCTAACTGTTGCTTCTTGTTGCTTCACACAGGTTTCTCGGGAGGCAGGTAAGGTGGTGTGTATTCCGATCTCTCTAGAATTTTAAGAAAAATTTTAAATATTTTAAGATATGGCTGCTTATTGATTTAAAAAAATAAAAGAAAAAAAAACTTTCAAAGAAAATTTGGTATTTCCTTCAAAGTGCTAGTTTTTGAGGATTTCACTGGACCAGTTCTATGATCTAAAAATACTCCTTAGATTAACAGCATGATATTCTGAAAGATTTTCACTGATATATAATTTGAATGAAGGAAAAACAAACAAATAGATAAACAAAACCACACTGGCTATGGTTGAAAATTTCTGGAAAATCATTTGGAAATTTTAAACCCCCAAAATCTAACAAATTGTAATAACTGTTCAGTTCAGTTCAGTTCAGTCGCTCAGTCGTGTCCGACTCTCTGCGACCCCATGAATCACAGCACGCCAGGCCTCCCTGTCCATCACCAACTCCCGGAATTCACTCAAACTCATGTCCACAGAGTCGGTGATGCCATCCAGCCATCTCATTCTCGGTCGTCCCCTTCTCCTCCAGCCCCCAACCTTTCCTAGCATCAGAGTCTTTTCCAGTGAGTCAACTCGTCGCATGAGGTGGCCGAAGTATTGCAGTTTAACATTTTTAAAAAATCCTGTCTTTTATAATGTGTATCCCTCTGAGTACTGCCAATAGAATTTTCTGTCCTTTATCAGTTTTATAGAGCAATAATAATGTTGTCTGGTCTTGTATTTTAATTTCTGTGCCGTATTCATTTTAAATAAACTAAGGCAACACAAGCTAATAATTTGACAAATTCTTGTAAATATAATAGGCCAATTACAAAAGACAAAAAATGACTATTAAGTTCAATAAATTCTCAGAGAATACAGCTATGTTAAATACCTGTGACCAAAATGTTTATCCTACTTGGTGAACAATTTCCTTTGAATTACTCTCCTTAATGATCTTTTAACATCTTTCTTTCGAAGGCTGTAGATCAAAGGATTTAGCATAGGACTCACAAAGATATAAAAAACAGCTACAATTTTGCCCTGTTTTACAGATGTCTCAGAAGAGGGTCTCAGATGCATGCAGAACAATGTCCCATAAAATATAGTGACAGCCGTCAGGTGAGACCCACAGGTGGAGAAGGCCTTGTGCCTCCCTTCTGCAGAATGGATACGCAGAATGGCTCTAAAGATGAAAATGTAGGAGACGAGAATGATGGTGAGAGAACACGTGAGGTTGGAACCAGCCACCACGAACATGGCAATCTCTTTGACGTAAGTATCTGAGCAGGCTAGGACCAGGAGGGGTGGGTCTGCACAGTAAAAGTGGTTGATTTCATTGGGTCCACAGAAGAAGAGACGGAGCATAAGGATGGTCTGGGCAAGACCATTTGCAAAGCCGTAAATATAAGGAGCAGCAACAAGAGAGAGGCAGACACCTCGGGACATCTTACTGGCATATAATAAGGGTTTGCAGATGCCCAGGTAGCGATCATAAGCCATCACTGCCAAAATATAATAATCTGTGATCACCAGGGCAATGAAAAAATGAAATTGTATGACACAACCAAGGAAGGAAATATTTTTTCTCTTGGATAAGAGATTGACCAGCATCTGAGGAGCAATAGTGGTGGCATAACAGAGATCTACAAAGGAGAGGTGGCTGAGGAAGAAGCACATTGGAGTCTGAAGCTTTGAGTCAGTTCTGATTAACAAAATCATGCCCACGTTACTGACAACTGTGATCAGGTAGATGACTAGGAAGACCACAAAAAGGAAAGGCTGCAAGTCAGCTCGATCTGTCAGGCCCAGGAGGATAAACTCAGTCACCTCTGTGTAGTTTTTCTTTAACATTGTGTTGCTCAGCTTCCAACAATGGCTAAAGTAATGGAAATAAAATTCATTTGTCTTTTATTATTTTTCCATTTCCTACATCATGTCATCTAATACTTATTCCTTTTCTTCCAGACTTGTAAATGCATGTGACATAAAGAAATAGCCTAGTAAACCTGTAATTGATATTTTCAATAATTAACATAGAGCTCCTTTGTATACATTCACACTTTTATATAAAGTAGTCATATTTTCAATGCTTTTCTGCAAGTCTTTTCATATTTGAAAAACTTTTCTCTTTTCTGCAAATACTACTATGAAATGTTTACTTATAGTTTTTTTAAATGTTGCTTTTCTTTGAAATTATTAGTCTTTGCTTTTCAGTATCCCTTTTGATGTAGTATCTTAAGCAAAAGAATCGGGCTACTTACAGGAGACATGAGTTTGACCCCTGGGTCAGGAAGATCCCCTGGAGAAGGAAATGGGTACCCATTCGAATATTCTTGCCTGGGAAATCCCATGGACAAAAGAGCCTTGTGGGCTGCAGTCCATGGAATCACAAAAGAGTCCTACATGAGTCAGTGAGTCAACAATAACACTATCTTAAGCATCAGTCATTGAAGCTCATGTGTTTTCTCAGCTGAATGGACTTAAGAAGTGGTACAGATATGTTTTTGTAGTTCTAGAATCTGTCTACCTAGCCCTCTAGGACCAAGATCATTTTCAAGCTGATCCCTCACTCTGCAATGCATGCTCATTCTCCCCACTTGTGCCTATCTCAGGTGGCCTTCATATCACCAAAGCTTACTTAACTTTTACAATTTTAGCTCAGGACATTCTTGGATTTGTATATCATAATCAATTATTGGGGGTAAAAATTGATTCATGAGACTTAAATCAGTGTTTTTGTACAAAAATAGATGAGCATACAGTACTAAACGATATGTGTATGTGCATAGGTATACACACACACACACACACACACACACACACACACACATATATATAGAGAGAGTATTGAACAGCCTGAAAGATAATGCTTAAGGGAAAATATTCCCAGGTGGATCAGAAGGTAAAGAATTTGCCTGTAGTGCAGGAGACCTGGGTTCTGTCCCTGGATCAGGAATATCCCCTGGAGAAGAAAATGGCAACCCATTCCAGTATTCTTGCCTGGAGAATTATAACTCTTGCAAAAAGTAAAGAAAAACGCTACAGCATGAATTAAATATGTTCTTTAAAACACATAAAATGTCATACTGTTAATAACAATAATAATCAAATTACACATACAGCTGAATCAATAGGTAAGAAATAATAAAATTCACCTCCCAATATCTCTGCAGGATAAAAATTAATGTGACAATGATCCTGCAAAAAAAAAATTCCATTTTTTTTTTCCAGTATCTCAGACGCAGATGTGTCAATGTGATACTGGCTCTTATTAATAACTACAGTACTAAAGGATGGACACTGGTCACATTGTAAGGTGCATGGTAAATGAACCATTCCTGCTTTCTTGCCCACTTGCATTAACTTATTCTGCTTTTAAGAATTTTGGACATACTGAACAGGGTAGTAAAGGGCAAGACAAGTCACTTAAATCAATGAAGTCATAATTATTTAAGTTCATAAAATTATAGCAAGTGTCATAATAAGAAACCATTATTTTGGTTCTGGGATTGTATCTAATGCCTCTATTTATGGTCATTCATCAAAAACCAAAATAATATATCCAATCTTTTTTTGTGTGTGTGAAAATGAGACAGTGCAAGGAATGAACATTCCAGATAATTTAACTGATACTGATACTTTATGGTAATAACCTTTTTTCACAAAAGTAGAACACAACATCCTACATGGTTGAGCTGGGAAACTCAAAGGGAAGTATTTGCAAGTGGACAGAAGTAGCTCTGGGACAAATAAATTTTGTACTATTGATACTCACCCTCACCACTGAGGCTGTCTCATGTGGCCTTTGATATAGTTTTTTTCATTATTATGTTACTCTACTGTACATTTATAAATATTTATATCCCTGGGTTGGGAAGATCCCCTGGAAAAGGGAAAGGCCACCCACTGCAGTATTCTGGCCTGGAGAATTCCATGGACTGATCCATAGGGTTGCAAAGAGTCAGATATGACTGAGTGACTTTCACATACTCTTAAAAGAATAGCAAATTTAAATCAAGACATTTGCTAATTCATCAGAATATGTTTCAGGCATAATTTTATTTTAGTTATTAAAATATTTATTTGTAAATCACAAAATATATTTTAACAATACCTAATCCTACCTGTGAAAGAAGAAAGATTTTTCAGAGGCAGCATGTATGTGAAGAACCTTGGGACTTTATAAGCCAGAGGGATCAACTCCCTAGGGTTCAATTATTTCTAGTAGAAGTCATTCAGACTATTAACAACCACAACAACGCTCTTCTTTTTAAAGAATAAACTGACAAGGTGGCTGGCAAATACCATTCATTTGTTTTTTCAGTTCAGTTCAGTTCAGTTCAGTCGCTCAGTCGTGTCCGACTCTCTGCGACCCTATGAATCACAGCACGCCAGGCCTCCCTGTCCATCACCAACTCCCGGAGTTCACTCAAACTCATGTCCATAGAGTCGGTGATGCCATCCAGCAATCTCATTTAATTGATTAAAAATTAAAAATTTAATTGATTCCTCAAAGGAAAAAAAACCACCTAAAATCTAAGTAGAGACCTGACCCCATGGACTGCAGCACACCAGGCTTCCATGTCCATCACCAACTCCCAGAGCTTGTTTAAACTCATATCCATCAAGTCGGTGATGCCATCCAACCATCTCATCCTCTGTCACCCCCTTCTCCTCCTGCCTTCAATCTTTCCCAGCATCGGGTTTTTCCAATGAGTCAGTTCTTCATATCACATGGTCAAAGTACTGGAGCTTCAGCTTCAGCATCAGTCCTTCAAATGAATATTCAGGACTGATTTCCATTAGGATTGACTGATTGATCTCCTTGGTGTCCAGGGGACTCTCAAGAGTCTTCTTAAACACCTCAGTTCAAAAACATTAATTCTTTGGTGTTCACCTTTCCTTATGATCCAACTCTCACATCCATACATGACTTCTGGAAAAACCAGAGCTTTGACTAGACAGACCTTTGTCTTCAAAGTAATATTTCTGCTTTTTAGTATGCTGTCTAGGTTGGTCATGGGCTTCCTTTGTGGCTCAGCTGGTAAAGCATCTGCCTGCAGTGCGGGAGATCTGGGTTTGATCCCTAGTTGGGAAGATCCCCTGGAGAAGGGAAAAGCTACCCACTCCAGTATTCTGGCCTGGAGAATTCAGTCCTTGGGGTAGCAAAGAATTGGACATGACTGAACGACTTTCACTTTCACTTTTCTTTCAGGTTGGTCAGAGCTTCTCTTCCAAGTAGCAAGTGTCTTTTAATTTCATGGTTGCAGTCTCTATCTGCAGTGAAGAATCAGAACATGACTAAACAACTGAACTGAACTGAGTGGGATCAGATGCTGTGATCTTAGTTTTTCGAATGTTGAATTTTAAGTCAAGTTTTTCACTCTCCTGTTTCACTTTCATCAAGAGTTTCTTTAGTTCCTCTTCACTTTCTGTCATAAGGGTGGTGTCAGCTGCATATCTGAGGTTATTGATATTTCTCCCTGCACTCTTGATTCCAGCTTGTGTTTCATCCAGTCCAGCATTTCACATGATCTACTCTGCATACAATTTAAATAAGCAGGGTGACATTATACAACCTTGATGCACTCCTTTCCCAATTTGGAACCAGTCCATTGTTCCATGTCTGGTCCTAGCTGTTGCTTTTTGACCTGCATACAGGTTTCTCAGGAGGCAGGTAAGGTGATCTGGTATTCCCATTTCCTAAGAATTTCCCACAATTTGTTGTGATCCACACAATCAAAGGATTTAACATCATCAATGATGCAGAAATATATGTTTTTCTGGAATTGCTTTTTCTATGACCCGATAGATGTTGCAATTTGATCTCTGGTTCCTCTGCCTTTTCTAAATCTAGCTTGAACATCTTGAAGTTCTTACTTCACGTACTGTTGTAGCCTAGCTTGGAGAATTGTGAATATTACTTTGCTAGCATGTGAGATGAGTGCAATTGTGCAGCAGTTTGAACATTCTTGGCATTGCCTTTCTTTGGGAATAGAATGAAAACTGACCTTTTCCAGTCTTGTGGGCACTGTTGAATTTTCCAAATTTGCTGGCATATTGAGTGCAGCACTTCAAGAGTATCATCTTTTGGGATTTAAAATAGCTCATTACCTCCACTAGCTTTGTTCATAATGATGATAGTGATACTTTCTGAGGTCTGCTTGACTTCGCATTCCAGGATGTCTGGCTCTAGGTGAGTGATCACACCATTGTGGTTATCTAGGTAGTGAGTTTCTTTTTTGTATAGTTCTTCTGTGTATTTTTTTTTCTTTTCTTTTCTTTTTTTTATTTTTATTTTTTGGTAATTAATTTATTTTTTATTGGAGGCAAATTATTTTACAATATTATATTGGTTGGTTTTGCCATACATTGACATGAATTCGCCCCGGGTTTACATAAGTTCCCCCTCCTGAACCCCCCTCCCACATCCCTCCTCCCTTTATGCTCCCTCTGGGTCATCCCCACATGCCAGCCCCGAGCATCCTATAACATGCATTGACCCTGAACTAGTGATTCGTTTCACATATGACAACATACGTGTTTCATTGCCATTCTCCCAAATCATTCCACCCTCACCCTCTCCCACAGAGTCCCAAAGACTGTTCTATACATCTGTGTCTCTTTTGCTGTCTCGTATATAGGGTTATCATTTGCATCTTTCTAAATTCCATATATATGCATTAGTATACTGTATTGGTGTTTTTCTTTCTGGCTTACTTCACTCTGTATAATAGGCTCCAGTTTCATCCACCTCATTAGAACTGATTCAAATGTATTCTTTTTAATGGCTGAATAATACTCCATTGTGTATATGTACCAAAGCTTTCTTATCCATTCATCTGCAGATGGACATCTAGGTTGCTTCCATGTCCTGGCTATTATAAACAGTGCTGCAATGAACATTGGAGTACATGTGTCTCTTTCAATTCTGGTTTCCTCTGTGTGTATGCCCAGGAGTGCGATTGCTGGATCATATGGCAGTTCTATTTCCAGTTTTTTGAGGAATCTCCACACTGTTCTCCATAGTGGCTGTACTAGTTTGCATTCCCACCAACAGTGTAAGAGGGTTCCTTTCTCTCCACATCCTCTCCAGATTTATTGCATGTAGACTTTTGGATAGCAGCCATTCTGACTGGTGTGAAATGGTATCTCATTGTGGTTTTGATTTGCATCTCTCTAATTATGAGGGATGTTGAGCATTTTTTCATGTGTTTGTTAGCCACCTTTATGTCTTCTTTGGAGAAATGTCTGTTTAATTCTTTGGCCCATTTTTTGATTGGGTCATTTATTTTTCTGGAATTGAGCTGCAGGAGCTGCTTGTATATTTTGGAGATTAATCCTTTATCCGTTGCTTCATTTGCTATTATTTTCTCCCATTCTGAAGGCTGTCTTTTCACCTTACTTATAGTTTCCTTTGCTGTGCAGAAGCTTTTGATTTTAATTAGGTCCCATTTGTTTATTTTTGCTTTTATTTCCAATATTCTGGGAGGTGGGTCATGGAGGATCCTGCTGTGATTTATGTCGAAGACTGTTTTGCCTACGTTCTCCTCTAGGAGTTTTATAGTTTCTGGTCTTACATTTAGCTCTCTAATCCATTTTGAATTTATTTTTGTGTATGGTGTTAGGAAGTGTTCTAGTTTCATTCTTTTACAGGTGGCTGACCAGTTTTCCCAGCACCACTTGTTGAAGAGACTGTCTTTTCTCCATTTTATATTCTTGCCTCCTTTGTCAAAGATGAGGTGTCCATAGGTGCGTGGGTTTATCTCTGGGCTTTCTATTTTGTTCCATTGATCTATATTTCTGTCTTTATGCCAGTACCATACTGTCTTGATGACTGTGGCTTTGTAGTAGAGCCTGAAGTCCGGCAGGTTAATTCCCCCAGTTCCATTCTTCTTCCTCAAGATTGCTTTGGATATTCGAGGCTTTTTGTATTTCCATATCAATTGTGAGATTATTTGTTCTAGTTCTGTGAAAAATATCGTTGGTAGCTTGATAGGGATTGCATTGAATGTATAAATTACTTTGGGTAGTATACTCATTTTTACAATATTTATTCTTCCAATCCATGAACACGGTATATTTCTCCATCTATTAGTGTCCTCTTTGATTGCTTTCAGTAGTGTTTTATAGTTTTCTATGTACAAGTCTTTTGTTTCCTTAGGTAGATATATTCCTAAGTATTTAATTATTTTCTTTGCAACAGTGAATGGAATAGTTTCCTTAATTTCTCTTTCTATTTTCTCATTATTAGTGTATAGGAATGCAAGGGATTTCTGTGTGTTGATTTTATATCCTGCAACTTTACTGTAATCATTGATTAGCTCTAGTAGTTTTCTGGTAGAGTCTCTAGGGTTTTCTGTGTAGAGGATCATGTCATCAGCGAACAGTGAAAGTTTTACTTCTTCTTTTCCAATTTGTATTCGTTTTATGTCTTTTTCTGCTCTGATTGCTGTGGCCAAAACTTCCAGAAGTATGTTGAATAGTAGTGGTGAGAGTGGGTACCCTTGTCTTGTTCCTGACTTTAGGGGAAATGCTTTCAGTTTTTCACCATTGAGGATAATGTTTGCTGTGGGTTTGTCATATATAGCTTTTAATATGTTGAGGTATGTCCCTTCTATTCCCACTTTCTGGAGGGTTTTTATCATAAATGGATGTTGAATTTTTTCGAAGGCTTTCTCTGCATCTATTGAGATAATCATATGATTTTTATTTTTCAGTTTGTTAATGTGGTGTATTACGTTGATTGATTTGCGGATATTGAAGAATCCTTGCATTCCTGGGATAAAGCCCACTTGGTCATGATGTATGATCTTCTTAATGTGTTGTTGGATTCTGATTGCTAGAATTTTGTTAAGGATTTTTGCATCTATGTTCATCAGTGATATTGGCCTGTAGTTTTCTTTTTTTGTGGGGTCTTTGCCAGGTTTTGGGATTAGGGTAATGGTGGCCTCATAGAATGAGTTTGGAAGTTTCCCTTCCTCAGCAATTTTCTGGAAGAGTTTGAGTAGAATAGGTGTTAGCTCTTCTCTAAATTTTTGGTAGAATTCGGCTGTGAAGCCGTCTGGACCTGGGCTTTTGTTTGCTGGAAGATTCTTGATTACAGCCTCTAGTTCCGTGCTTGTGATGGGTCTGTTCAGATTTTCTATTTCTTCCTGGTTCAGTTTTGGAAAGTTGTACTTTTCTAGGAATTTGTCCATTTCTTCCAGGTTATTCATTTTATTGCCATATAATTGCTGATAGTATTCTCTAATAATCCTTTGTATTTCTGTGTTGTCAGTTGTGATCTCTCCATTTTCTTTTCTAATTTTATTGATTTGGTTCTTCTCCCTTTGTTTCTTGATAAGTCTGGCTAGTGGTTTGTCAATTTTATTTACCTTCTCAAAGAACCAGCTTTTGGCTTTGTTGATTTTTGCTATGGTCTCTTTTGTTTCTTTTGCATTTATCTCTGCCCTAATTTTTATGATTTCTTTCCTTCTACTGACTCTGGGGTTCTTCATTTCTTCCTTTTCTAGTTGCTTTAGATGTAGAGTTAGGTTATTTAGTTGACCCTTTTCTTGTTTCTTGAGGTATGCCTGTATTGCTATGAACTTGCCCCTTAGCACTGCTTTTACAGTGTCCCAGAGGTTTTGGGTTGTTGTGTTTTCATTTTCATTCATTTCTATGCATATTTTTATTTCTTTTCGATTTCTTCTATGATTTGTTTGTTATTCAGCAGCGTGTTGTTCAGCCTCCATATGTTGGCATTTTTAATAGTTTTTCTCCCGTAATTGAGATCTAATCTTACTGCATTGTGGTCAGAAAAGATACATGGAATGATTTCAACTTTTTTGAATTTACCAAGGCTAGATTTATGGCCCAGGATGTGATCTATCCTGGAAAAGGTTCCGTGTGCGCTTGAGAAAAAGGTGAAATTCATTTTTTTTGGGTGAAATGTCCTATAGAGATCTATTAGGTCTAACTGGTCTATTGTGTCATTTAAAGTTTGTGTTTCCTTGTTAATTTTCTGTTTAGTTGATCTATCCATAGATGTAAGTGGGGTATTAAAATCTTCCACTATTATTGCATTGTTGTTAATTTCCCCTTTCGTACTTGTTAGTAATTGTCTTACATATGGCGGTGCTCCTATGTTGGGTGAATAAATATTTATAATTGTTATATCTTCATCTTGGATTGATCCTTTGATCATTATGTAGTTTCCTTCTTTGTCTCTTTTCACAGCCTTTGTTTTAAAGTCTATTTTATCTGATATGAGTATTGCTACTCCTGCTTTCTTTTGGTCTCTATTTGCATGGAATATCTTTTTCCAGCCTTTCACTTTCAGTCTGTATGTGTCCCTCATTTTGAGGTGGGTCTCTTGTAGACAACATATATGGGGGTCTTGTTTTTGTATCCATTCAGCTAGCCTTTGTCTTTTGGTTGGGGCATTCAACCCATTTACGTTTAAGGTAATTATTGATAAGTACGATCCCGTAGCCATTTTCTTTATTGCCTTGGGTTCGAGTTTATACACCCTTTCTGTGTTTCCTGTCTAGAAAAGATCCTTTAGCATTTGTTGGAGAGCTGGTTTGGTAATGCTGAATTCTCTCAGCTTTTGCTTGTCTGTAAAGCTTTTGATTTCTCCTTCATATTTGAATGAGATCCTTACTGGGTACAGTAGTCTGGGCTGTAGGTTATTTTCTTTCATCACTTTAAGTATGTCTTGCCATTCCCTCCTGGCCTGAAGAGTTTCTGTTGAAAGATCGGCTGTTATCCTTATGGGAATCCCCTTGTGTGTTATGTGCTGTTTTTCCCTTGCTGCTTTTAATATTTGTTCTTTGTGTTTGATCTTTGTTAATTTGATTAATATGTGTCTTGGAGTATTTCGCCTTGGGTTTATCCTGTTGGGGACCCTCTGGGTTTCTTGGACTTGGGTGACTATTTCCTTCCCCATTTTAGGGAAGTTTTCAACTATTATCTCCTCAAGTATTCTTTCATGGTCTTTCTTTTTGTCTTCTTCTTCTGGGATTCCTATGATTCGAATGTTGGAGCATTTAACATTGTCCCAGACGTCTCTAATATTGTTCTCATTTCTTTTAATTTGTTTTTCTTTTTCTTCTCTCTTTCATTTATTTCTACAATTCTATCTTCTAGCTCGCTTATCCTGTCTTCTGCCTCTGTTATTCTACTGTTTGTTCCCTCCAGAGTGTTTCTGATCTCATCTATTGCATTATTCATTGTATATTGACTCTTTTTTATTTCCTCTAAGTCCTTCTTAAACCTTTCTTCCATCTTCTGAATCCTTTTCTCCAGGTTATTTATCTGTAACTCCATTTTGCTTTCAAGATTTTGAATCATTTTCACCACCAAAATTCGAAATTCTTTATCAGGTAGATTCCCTATATCTTCCTCCTTTGTTTGTGTTGGTGGGCATTTATCTTGTTCCTTTTCTTGCTGGGTATTTCTCTGCCTCTTCATCTTGTTTATAATGCTTTGCTCTGGGTGGCCTTTCCCTCTTCTGGCCGTTTGTGGAGATCTCTTTATTATGTAGTTTCCTCTCTTTGTGTGGTTGGACAGGTGACTTGTCAAGGTTTCCTGGTTATGGAAGCTTGTGTCGGTGTTCTGGTGTGTGGAGCTGGATTTGTTCTCTCTGGAGTGCAGTGAAGTGTCCAGTAATGAGTTATGAGATGTCAGTGGGTTTGGAGTGACTTTGGGCAGCCTGTATATTGAAGCTCAGGGCTAGTTTCCTGTGTTACTGGAGAATTTGCGTGGTATGTCTTGCTCTGGAACTTGTTGACCCTTGGGTGGTGCTTGGTTTTAGTGTAGGTATGGAGACGTTTGATGAGCTCCTATCGATTAATGTTCCCTGGAGTCAGGAGTTCTCTGGTGTTCTCAGGATTCGGGCTTAAGCCTCTTGCCTCTGGTTTTTGGTCTTATTCTTGGAGTAGCCTCTAGACGTCTCTATCTGTCATTTCCAAGGTGGTTCCCTCTGTTTTAGCTTCTGTTTGCTGGTCTCTTCAGTGTCTAATTTCCGCCCTGATACTAGGGGGTGGGTGGACACTTTTTAAGGCTCAGTTGTTCAGTCCTGTTCTGGGAAGGGAGGAACGCTGCAGTCGAATATCTCTGGCGTCTGTGGGGAGTGCTCACAGCGTCTCGGCCACACTGGGTTTGCCCCCGCTCACAGCACGTATGCTGTCCCAGTCTACACTGCACAGGCTCTAGGTTGCTCTGCCGGGAACTGTCCGAGGCCGGCGCCGGGTTGTATGCACTTCCCAGGTCTGAGCGGGTCAAGTTCAGGTTCTCAGGTACTCCACAAAGGCACAGACTTGGTTGGGCCTGCGTTTTGTGCCTTCCCCGGTCCGAGCAGCTCAGGGGACCAGGTGTTTGGCGAGCGCGGTCTCTGCGACTTATCGCCTCCCCAGTCCCCGCCACTCAGTTTTCTGGGTGTACAACTGGTGCACCTTCTCAGGCGAATATCGCCTGGCCTGAGCCCAAGAAGTCCTGATTAGCAACAAGCCTGTCTGCAGTTTGTATCAGATGCCTTTCTGGGGCCGCAGTTGCCCGCTCCGGCTCTGGCTGTGCTCCCTGCCTGTCTTGGCGGGGGATGGGCCGACTGCAGCCGGCTCGCTCTGCTCAGTCCTTTATTCTGTGAGCGGGGCTGGCCGAGTCGTAGGTTAGAGCTTTCCGCCTTTTCGTGGGGAAGCTATCCCACAGTCTGCTTTGCTCTCCCCAGTTCTCTCAAATTGTTCTCGTGGCATTCAAGCCCAGTCCTCTCTTTAAGCAGTTCACCCGGCTCCTGGCTCCTCCCTGCCCAGCCCCCGCTTGCTAATGGCGTATGCAGGCATCTGAGCTGCTTCTCCTCTGGGAGTTACCGTTTGGTGGGTAATCTGTGGGTTTTAAAAAAATCTCCTTTCGAAGACAATGGGCTGCTTTTCTGGGTGCCTGACGTCCTCTACCAGCATTCAGAAGTTGTTTTGTGGACTTTACTCCGCGTTCAAATGTTCTTTTGATGAATTTGTGGGGGAGGGAGTGGTCTCGCCGTCCTATTCCTCCGCCATCTTGTTCCTAGTCCTTCTGTGTATTTTTGACACCTCTTCTTAATATCTTCTGCTTTTGTTAGGTGCAAAAAAATTTTTGTCCTTTATTGTGGCATGAAATGTTCCCTTGGTATCTCTAATTTTCTTGAAGAGATTTCTAGTCTTTCCCATTCTATTGTTTTCCTCTATTTCTTTTCACTGATCACTTAGGGATGCTTTCTTATCTCTCCATGCTAGTCTTCAGAACTCTGTATTCAGATGGATATATCTTTCCTTTTCTCTTTTGCCTTTCACTTTTCTTCTTTCCTCAGCTATTTATAAGGCCTCTTCAGACAACCATTTTGCCATTTTGCATTTCTTCTTATGGATGGTTTTGATCACCACCTCCAGTACAATGTTATGAACCCTGGACCATAGTTCTCCAGGCCCTTTATCAGATCTAATCTCTTGAATCTGTTCACCTCCATACTGCATGCAATATTACCACTCTGCCCTATCCTTGGCTTATATATTGCTTCCATTACCTACTAATATTTCTGTTGCCACCACTAGCCTACAAACACTTTTAAAAACGATGTGATACCCACAGCTAGTAAGGTCCCTGAAGATAATAATTGAAGAGCAAATATATGCTGAATAATTTAAGGAGAATGCAGTGTGCGTTTAATTCAGTGACTGTACAATAAATTGTGGCTATTTTCTCTCAGGTAATTTTGAATTCATTGAAGGCATCTTTATCCCTCAAAACTGAGACTCTGTAGGGAGATGATATGAGATAAGTGACTCTCTTGTTTAAATATTATAGGAAAGAAAACAGAATTGGAGTAATTACTTATATAGATCATAGACACTGAATATTTAGTATATGCCAGTATTAGGCTTATCACTTTACACATATTAAGCCTCACAAATCCATGGGCCATTAGTACTATTGTAATCTTTTTTAGATTAGAAACTGAGGTTGCTGCTGCTGCTGTTGCTAAGTCGCTTCAGTAGTGTCCGACTTTGTACGACCCCATAGATGGCAGCCCACCAGGCTCCACCGCCCCTGGGATTCTCCAGGCAAGAACACTGAAGTGGGTTGCATTTCCTTCTCCAATGCATGCAAGTGAAAAGTGAAAGTGAAGTCGCTCAATTGTGTCCGACTCTTAGCGACCCCATGGACTGCAGCCTACCAGGCTCCTCAACCCATGGGATTTTCCAGGCAATAGTACTGGAGTGGGGTGCCATTGCCTTCTCCAGAAACTGAGGTTGCTGCTGCTGCTGCTGCTGCTGCTGCTGCTGCTGCTAAGTCACTTCAGTCGTGTCCGACTCTGTGTGACCCCATAGACGGAAGCCCACCAGGCTCCCCCATCCCTGGGATTCTCCAGGCAAGAACACTGGAGTGGGTTGCCATTTCCTTCTCCAATGTGTGAAAGTGGAAAGTGAAAAGTGAAAGTGAAGTCGCTCAGTCGTGTCCGACCCTTAGCGACCCCACGGACTGCAGCCTACCAGGCTCCTCCATCCATGGGATTTTCTAGGCAATAGTACTGGAGTGGCTTGCCATTGCCTTCTCCGGAAACTGAGGTTAGTAGAGTTTAATTAACTTTCTCTGGGAGAGATAACTAACGAATTGTGAGACTGGGATTCAAACAGGCTAATAGTTTTTTTTATATCAAATGGTTTAGGAAAGAAATGTGAAAATTTTACATAATATTACACATCCTATGGGTATTGTGGCATTCATTTATCCATCAATTCATTCATTCCTCCATCAACATAACTAACAAATATCCAGGGAGAGCATTCTATTTGTTGCCATATGCTTAATGAAGTGTCTAAAAGAAAGTCAAAAGATATTTTCTGTCCTTAAAGCATGTCTTCTTTATGATGGGAGGGATGAAACATTACAGTTGTACTATACATAGTTTTAAATTATTAAGAATTAGAGGACTTACTTAGTGACTCATTTGGTAAAGAATCTGCCTGCAATGCAGGATACCTGGGTTCAATCCATGGGTCATAAAGATCCCCTGGAGAAGGAAATGGCAACCCACTCCAGTACTCTTGCCTGGAGAATTCCATGAACAGAGGAGCCCAGTAGGATCCAATCCATGGGATCACAAAGAGTAGGACAAGACTGTGTAACTAACTTTCAGTGAAAATCATGTTGGGAATTTGAAGAGAGTAAGCTTGAATTACTCAATTATAATGCAAAAGGCATAGAGACAGTTTATTAAATTAAGTGATATTTACTGAACCACCTGTATTCCAGGTTTTGGGATATATACTGACTTTAGTGAGCAAAGCCAAACATAGACCTAGTCAGCTTGAAGGTGATGATCCTGGGGATAAAATATACTAAATCAATCACAAAAATATTGTTAAAATTGCAATTGTGAAAAGTTCTATCATCTAAAGTTATATGATATTTTGAGAGCAGATACTAAGAGGATATGACTGGGAAAGACCAGCCAAGGAGACAATGAAAATGTAAGAAGATAAATATAACTAAATCCCAACAAAGACAAATGCTGAAACTGCAAATAAGCAAATTATAAAAATACAATATTTTACCTACAGAGAAATACAAATTATCTGATAGTGCAACCATCTGTATTACTAAAACTAATGGAAGACAGATAATGGAATATTTTTCAGTACTAAAATAAAGTATTTGTGTATCTACATTTATATCCAAATAAATTCTTTGAGAATTAAAATTAAAACACAAAATTATCAGAAAAATAAAAAAAGGAGAATTAGTCTCACACAAATTCTCACTGAAATAACTGAATATAAGGGTATATAAAGCTATGGTTTTTCCCGTGGTCATGTATGGTTGTGAGAGTTGGACTGTGAAGAAAGCTGATCGCCGAAGAATTGATGCTTTTGAACTGTGGTGTTGGAGAAGACTCTTGAGAGTCCCTTGTACTGCAAGGAGATCCAACCAGTCCATTCTAAAGGAGATCAATCCTGGGTGTTCATTGGAAGGACTGATGCTAAAGCTGAAACTGCAATACTTTGGCCACCTCATGCGATGAGTTGACTCACTGGAAAAGACTCTGATGCTAGGAAAGGTTGGGGGCGGGAGGAGAAGGGGATGACAGAGAAAGAGATGGCTGGATGGGATCACCGACTCTGTGGACATGAGTTTGAGTGTACTCCGGGAGTTGGTGATGGACAGGGAGGCCTGGCGTGCTGTGATTCATGGGGTCGCCAAGAGTCAGACACGACTGAGCGACTGAACTGAACTGAACTGAATGCACAGAAGAAAACTAAACCTGAAGTGTGTGTGGGGGAAAGAGAATCTGACACATTCTTTCAAGTTTCGTAAGTGAATTACAAAAGGAAAAATAAAACAATGACAAAAAGGGACTTATTAATTTAAATTATTATTTGTCAGAATACAAAATATTACATACTGCTGACCAAATGTGTACCCTATTTGACAAACAATTTCTCTTGAATCACTTTTTTTTTTTTTTTTTTTACTATTTTAGCATCTTTGTTCTGAAGGCTATAGATCAAAGGGTTTAGCATAGGACTCAGAAAAATATAAAAAACAGCTACAATTTTTCCCTGTTCTACCGATGTCTCAGAAGGGGGCCTCAGAAATATGCTGAACAGTGTCCCATAAAATACAGTGACAGCTGTCAGGTGAGACCCACAGGTGGAGAAGGTTTTGCTCCTCCCTTCTGCAGAACAGATACGTAGAATGCCTCTAAAGGTGAAATGTAGGAGATGAGGATGATGGTGAGAGAACACGTGATGTTGGAACCAGCCACCACTAACATGGAAGTCTCTTTGACAGAAGTATCTGAGCAGGCCAGGACTAGGAGAGGTGGGTCTGCACAGTAAAAGTGGTTGATTTCATTGGGTCCACAGAAGGAGAGACGGAGCATCAGGATGGTCTGGGAAAGACCATTTGCAAAGCCGTAAATATAAGGAGCAGCAACGAGAGAGAGGCAGACACCTCGGGACATCTTGCTGGCATATAACAGTGGTTTGCAGATGGCCATGTAGCGGTCATAGGCCGTCACTGTGTGCATGTAACAAACTGTGGACCCCAAGGAAATGGAAAAGTCCAACTGTATAAAGCAACCAAGGAAGTAAATAGTTTTTCTCTTGGATAAGAGATTGACCAGCATCTGAGGAGTGACATTGGTGGCATAACAGAGAGAGGTGGCTGGGGAAGAAGTACATTGGAGTACACTGAAGCTTTGAGTTAGTTCTGATTAACAAAATCATGCTCACATCGCGATGACTGTGATCAGGTAGATGACTAGGAAGACCATAAAAAGGACAGGTTGCAAGTCAGCTTGATCTGTCAGTCCCAGGAGGATGAACTCAGTCACCTCTGTATAGTTTTCCTTTAACATTGTGTTTGCTCAGCTTCCAATGAGCTCTAACCTAAAGGAAATGAAAATGAATTTGTCTTTTATAATTTTTCCACTGTTCACATCATTTCATCTGATGCTTACTCCTCTCAAACTTGTAAATACTTATGGCATAAAGAAGTAATCTAAGGGACATCCTTGGTAATCCAGTGGTTAAACTTTCACCTTCCAATGCAGGGGATAAGAGTTTGATTCCCAGGTAGGGATCTAAGATATCACATGCCTCTTGGCAAACAATATCATAAGAAATTCAGGAAAGTCTTCAGAAATGGTCCACATCAAAAAAATTCTTAACAGAAATCACCTGAAATCATGCATTAATGGCAGCGCAGACGTGAGAGACGCCGGCCCCTGCACAACTGATCAGGCAAAGAGGTGCGGCCGAGAGGAGCTACCCCACGCCTGAAGCCAGGGCCGGCGGCAGAGAGGAGCTGCCCCACGTCCAACAGGCAGTGGCTGCTTGGGCGCAGGAGGGCGGAGAGGAGCTACTCCACGTTCAAGGTCAGGAGGGATGGCCTTGAGGAGATACCCCTCGTCCAAAGTAAGGTAGAGCGGCTGCACTTTGCTGGAGCGGCTGTGAAGAGATTTTCCACGACCAAGGTAACAGAAACCCAAATAAGATGGTAGGTATTGCAAGGGGGCATCAGAGGGCAGACATACTGAAATCATAATCACAGGAAACGAGTTGATCTGATCACACGGACCACAGCTGAATGTGGTCCACTGGAGAAGGGAATGGCAAACCACTTCAGTATACTTGCTTTGAGAACCCCATGAACAGTATCAAAGGGCAAAATGATAGGACACTGAATGAGGAATTCCCAAGGTCTGTAGGTGCCCAGTATGCTACTGGAGATCAGTGGAGAAGTAACTCTAGAAGGAATGAAGGGATGGAGCAAAAGCAAAACCAATACCCAGTTGTGGATGTGACTGGTGATAGAAGCAAGGTCCGGTGCTGTAAAGAGCAATATTGCATAGGAACCTGGAATGTTAGGTCCATGAATCAAGGCAAATTGGAAGTGGTCAAACAGGAGATGGCAAGAGTGAACATAGACATTCTAGGAATCAGTGAATTAAAATGGACTGGAATGGGTGAATTTAACTCGGATGACCATTATATCTACTACTGTGGGCAGGAATCCCTTAGAAGAAATGGAGTAGCCATCATGGTCAACAAAAGAGTCCGAAATGCAGTACTTGGATGCAATCTTAGAAACGACAGAATGATTTCTGTTTGTTTCCAAGGCAAACCATTCAACATTACAGTAATCCAGGCCTATGCCCCAACCAGTAACGCTGAAGAAGCCGAAGTTGAACGGTTCTATGAAGACCTACAAGACCTTTGAGAACTAACACCCAAAAAAGATGTCCTTTTCATTATAGGGGGCTGGAATGCAAAAGTAGGAAGTCAAGAAACACCTGGAGTAACAGGCAAATTTGGCCTTGGAGCATGGAATGAAGCAGGGCAAATGCTCATAGAGTTTTGTCAAGAGAACGTACTGGTCATAGCAAACACCTTCTTCCAACAACACAAGAGAAGACTCTACACATGGACATCACCAGATGGTCAACACCGAAATCAGATTGATCATATTCTTTGCAGCCAAAGATGGAGAAACTCTATACAGTTAGCAAAAACAAGACCAGGAGCTGACTGTGGCTCAGATCATGAACTCCTCATTGCAAAATTCATACTTAAAATGAAGAAAGTAGGGAAAACCACTAGACCATTGAGATATGACCTAAATCTAATCCCTTATGATTATACAGTGGAAGTGAGGAATAGATTTAAGGGACTAGATCTGATAGATAGAGTGACTGATGAACTCTGGACGGAGGTTTGTGACATTGTACAGGAGACAGGGACCAAGACCATCCCCATGGAAAAGAAATGCAAAAAAGCAAAATGTCTGTCTGAGGAGGCCTTACAAATAGCTGTGAAAAGAAGTGAAAAGCAAAGGAGAAAAGGAAAGATATAAACATATGAATGCAGAGTTCCAAAGAATAGCATGGAGAGATAGGAAAGCCTTCCTCAGTGGAAACAGTGTCAGACTTTATTTTTTTGGGCTCCAAAATCACTACAGATGCTGATTGCAGCCATGAAATTAAAAGACGCTTACTCCTTGGAAGGAAAGTTATGACCAACCTTGATAATATATTAAAAAGCAGAGACATTACTTTGCCAACAAAGGTCTGTCTAGTCAAGGCTATGGTTTTTCCCGTGGTCATGTATGGATGTGAGAGTTGGACTGTGAAGAAAGCTGATTGCTGAAGAATTGATGCTTTTGAACTGTGGTGTTGGAGAAGACTCTTGAGAGTCCCTTATACTGCAAGGCGATCCAACCAGTCCATTCTAAGGGAGATTGATCCTGGGTGTTCTTTGGAAGAACTGATGCTAAAGCTGAAACTGCAATACTTTGGCCACCTCCTGCGACGAGTTGACTCACTGGAAAAGACTCTGATGCTGGGAAAGGTTGGGGGCGGGAGGAGAAGGGGACGACCGAGAATGAGATGACTGGATGGCATCACCGACTCTGTGGACATGAGTTTGAGTGAGCTCCGGTAGTTGGTGTTGGACAGGGAGGCCTGGCGTGCTGTGATTCATGGGGTCGCGGAGAGTCGGACACGACTGAGCGACTGAACTGAACTGAACTGAACTGAATGTTTTCAATATTTAACTTTAAAAGTAGAGTTCCTTTTGGCTTCACTCGTGGCTCAAGTCGTTAAAGAATCTGCCTGCAATGTGGAAGACACGGGTTTGATCCCTGGTTCGGTAAGAGCCAATGAAGAAGGAAATTGCAACCCACTCCAGTAACCTTGCCTGGAGAATTCCATGTACAGAAAATCCTGGCTGGCTACAGTCCATTGGGTCGCAAATGCTTGCTTGGACATGACTCAGTTACTAACAACAAAAGGTAGGAGAGGTCCTTTGCATAAAAACAATCATATTTTCAAATGTTTTTCTACATTTCATTTCATAGTTGAAGCTTTTATCTTTCCTAAAATTCATTATCATTAATTGGTCACTTTCAATTCATTTAATCATTGCTTTTCTTTGAAATTATAATCCTTTGTTTTCAGTATAATTTTTATGTGGTATCTAAAACATCAGCAATTGAAATATTTATTCACAGTGTAATGAATTTAAGGTGTGGAATAAATAGATCCTTATAGAACCAGTGTCTGTCTATCTGCCACTCTAACCTCAAGATCATTTTCAACCTAGTCCCTCACTCTGTGTTACATGTTCATTTTATCTACTCTTGTCTACCTCCAGAGGCCCTCACATC
The DNA here is from genome assembly GCF_049115385.1 of Moschus berezovskii. Lineage (NCBI taxonomy): Eukaryota > Metazoa > Chordata > Mammalia > Artiodactyla > Moschidae > Moschus > Moschus berezovskii. The sequence continues at coordinate 84,228,352 of NC_142475.1, forward strand.
AACAAATTTTGCTTAACTTTTAAGACATCTCTGGATATACTTCAGTTCAGTTCAGTTCATTTCAGTTGCTCAGTTGTGTTTGACTCTTTGCGACCCCATGAATCACAGTACACCAGCTCCCTGTCTATTACCAACTCCCGGACTTCACTCAAACTAACGTTCATCGAGTCGGTGATGCCATTCAGCCATCTCATTCTCTGTTGTCCCCTTCTCCTCCTGCCCCCAGTCCCTCCCAGTATCAGAGTTTTTTCCAGTAAGTCAACTCTTCTCATGAGGTGGCCAAAGTATTAGATTATTATATTACAGCCAATTATTGAGGGCAAAAATTGGTTCATGGGACATAAAAGTAAATAAGTGATTTTCTATGAAAACAGATAAGCATATAGTATATAAATAGTATGTGTATATTTTTATACATATCATTGGTATCAACTATTAAAGGAGGGAGTGATTGGGGAAATAATGTATCAAAAACTTCGTTTTTGTGGAGGAGACAATTACTTAATGATTGACAGACATGTCCCCAAACCATAGTGATTTTGTTGTAACTCTACCTCATTTTAACCCTTGCAGAGAATAAGAGTAAACTCTATGACAAGAATTCAACTTCCTTATATCATGTAAAAGATCACATTGATAATAAAAAATCATATTACCTATAAAACTGAGACAGTAGGTAAGAAATCAAAAAGTTCACTTCTCAACTTTTGTGCATGATAAAGGAGACCATGAAGGCCATACTAAAAAAATCTACACTTTCCTTCAATAGCACATAACCAGGTATGTCATTGTTATAAGACTCATGAATAACTACAAGGTTAGGGATGGACATGGGTCACGGGTAATGCATTTTGTAAATGAACAGCTCCTGCTTTCTTGCCCATTTGAACTATTTTATTATCTACTTGAGATATTCGAACTTATTAACCAGGGTGATAAAATGCAAGGCAAGTCATTTAAATCTATGAAACCACAATTGTTTGGTTTTTCTAAATTCCTAGGATTAGAGTTATGGTCATAATAAGCAAACATTCTTTGTTTCTGGTTTGTGTCTTTAAGGTTTGTATTTATTCAATCATCAACCAAGATGTTTAACATCTCCATTCAACTTTTACTGCATGGAAATGAGGCAGTGCAAGCAATGAATATTTAAGATCATTTACCTCAGTACTTTATAGACATGATCTTTCTTTTCAAAAACAGAACACAATATCCTACATGATTGGGCAAGAAAAACTCAGAAGTGGACAGAAATGGCCTTGGGGACTAATGAGATTTGTGCTTTTGACAATCATACTTACCTTGAGGCTCTGTCTGTGTTCTGTGATCTATTGCTTTTTCCAATATGATACCCCTCCATGGTACAGTTATAAATTTTTGTACTATGAGAAAAATAGAACAAGTTAAGCCTGCTCAGGTTTTTTTTTTTTTTAAATCTGTATGTTAATGAGGGTTGCAATTTTCACCTAATGAGATCTTGCACTTACCTCTCCATGAGGGAAGTGTCCAAAACAACCAACCTAATACTTAAAATGACTGTCGAATCTGAGTCACATTTTAACATTTCTCAAAGTGAACTGTGTCTTATATTTGATGTGTGTGTTTATGATACACCTTTTTTGGGGAAACCTATCACTGTCATCAAGGGAAATTTAGCGGCAATTAGAAGGGCAGTATAGCAGAAAGTGGGCTTCCCCATGGCTCAGTTGGTAAAGGATCTGCCTGCAATGTAGGAGACACAGGTTGAATCCCTGGATTGGGAAGATTCTCTGGAGGGAATGGCTACCCACTCCAGCATTCTTGCCTGGAGGATCCCATGGACAGAGAAGCCTGGTGAGTTATAGTCCATGGGGTACCAATTAGTTGTACATGCCCGAGTGACTTTGCCATTTTTTTTCACTTTTATACCAGGAAGGACTCAATAAGCAGTAGGTACTGAGCTGATGATCTATATAGCACTACTTCTTCTTTTACCCACGTTATAGAGAAAAAGAAGAAAAATAACTATTTAAAAGAAAATTTGAGGGGGAGACAGGAAGATGGCAGAGAAATAGGATGGGGAGACCATTTGCTCCCCCACAAATTCAGCAAAAGAACATTTAAACACCGAGTAAATCCCACAAAACAACTTCTGAATGCCGGCAGAGGACATCAGGCACCCAGAAAAGCAGCCCATTGTCTTTAAAAGGAGGAAGGAAATAGTATAAAAGATAAAAAGAGAGACAAAAGAGGGAGGGATGGAGATCTGTCCCAGGAAGGGAGGCTTAAAAAAAGGGAAAAGTTTCCAAACACCTGGAAACACTCACTGGTGAGTCTGTGGTGAGCCTTGGAGCCTCAGAAGGCAATATAACTGGGAGAAAAAAGAAATAAATAATTAAAACCCACAGAATACATGCCCAGTGGTAACTCTCAGTGGAGAAGCAGCGCAGACGCCTGCACTCCCCACTACCAAGTGGGGGCTGGGCAGGGAGGCAAGGACGGCATCGCTTAGAGTGAGGACCAGGCCTGAATGCCCTGAGGGCAATCTGAAGGCTCTAACTGGAGATAGTTAAGCAGACTGTGGGATAGCTACCCTGTGAAAAGGCAAAAAGTCCCAACCTAAGATACCACCAGACCCGCTCACAGAACAAAGGACCGAACAGAGCTAGCCGGCTGCAGTTGGCCCATCCACCATCCCCTACCGAGACACGCAGGGGAGGGCAGCCAGAGCCAGAAGCGGGCAATCGCGGCCCCAGAGAGACTTCCAATACCAAGCTACAAACAAGCTTCGTTGCTAACCAAGACTTCTTGGGTTCGGGCTGGTCGATATCCGCCTGAGAAGGTGCACTGGTGGTACACCCAGAAAATCAAGCAGCAGGGACCGGGGAGGTGATAAGTCTCAGTGACTGCTCTCGCCAAACACCTGGTCACTTGAGCTGCTTGGACCGGGGAAGGGCACAAAACGCAGGCCCAACCAAGTCTGCCCCTTTGTGGAGTATCCGAGTACCTGAACTTGAGTGGCTCAGACCTGGGATGTGCATGCAACCCAGTGCTGGCCTCAGAGAGTTCACGGCAGAGCAATCTAGACCCTGTGCAGTGTAGACTGGGACAGCACACACGCCGTGAGCGGGGGCAATTCCAGTGTAGCTGTGACACTGTGATCACTCCCCACAGATGCCAGAGATAGTTGATAGCAGCGTTCTTCCCTCCCCACAGCACGACTGAACAGGTGAGCCTAAAAAAGTGTCCACCACCGCCCCCTAGAGTCAGGACGGGAATTAGACACTGAAGAGACCAGCAAACAGAAAAAGCTTAAACAGAAGGAAGTGACAGATGGAAAAGTCCTGAGCCAACGACAAGAATAACACTGAAAACCAGAGGCAGAGGCTTAAGTCCAAATCCTGAGAACACCAGAGAACTCCTGTTCCAGGGAACATTAATCGATAGGAACTCAACAAATGCCTCCATACCTACACAAAACCAGGCAACACCCAAGGGTCAACAAGGTTCAGAGAAAGACATACCATGCAAATTCTCCAGCAACACAGGGGAATAGCCCTGACCTTCAATAAACAGGCTGCACAAAACCACTCCAAACCCACTGACATCTCATAATTTATTACTGGACACTTCATTGCACTCCAGAGAGAAGAAATCCAGCTCCACACACCAGAACACCGACACAAGCTTCCCTAACCAGGGAACCTTGACAAGCCACCCATCCAACCCCACACACAGCAAGGAAACTACATAATAAAGAGAACTCCACAAACTGCCAGAAGATGGAAAGGCCACCCACCCCAAGCAAAGCAATATAAGCAAGATGTAGAGGCAGAGAAATACCCAGCAAGTAAAGGAACAGGATAAATGCCCACCAACACAAACAAAAGAGGAAGATATAGGGAATCTACCTGATAAAGAAATTAGAATTTTAGAGTAAAAATGATTCAAAATCTTGAAAGCAAACTGGAGTTACAGATAAATAACCTGGAGACAAGGATTGAGAAGACACAAGAAAGGTTTAATAAGGATTTAGAGGAAATAAAAAAGAGTCAATATACAATGAATAATGCAATAGATGAGATCAGAAACACTCTGGAGGGAACAAACAGTAGAATAATGGGGGCAGAAGACAGGATAAGCGAGCTAGAAGACAGAATTGTAGAAATAAATGAAACAGAGAGGAAAAAAGAAAAATGAATTAAAAGAAATGAGGACAATCTCAGAGACCTCTGGGACAATGTTAAATGCCCAAACATTCAAATCATAGGAGTCCCAGAAAAAGAAGACAAAAAGAAAGACCATGAGAGAATACTTTAAATAATAGTCGAAAATGTCCCTAAAATGGGGAAGGAAATAATCACCCAAGTCCAAGAAACCCAGAGAGTCCCCAACAGGATAAACCCAAGGCAAAATACTCGAAGACACATATTAATCAAATTAACAAAGATCGAACATAAAGAACAAATATTAAAAGCAGCAAGGGAAAAGCAACAAATAACACACAAGGGGATTCCCATAAGGATAACAGCTGATCTTTCAACAGAAACTTTTCAGGCCAGGAGGGAATGGCAAGACATACTTAAAGTGATGAAAGAAAATAACCTATAGCCCAAATTACTATACCCAGCAAGGATCTCATTCAAATATGAAGGAGAAATCAAAAGCTTTACAGACAAGCAAAAGCTGAGAGAATTCAGCATCACCAAACCAGCTCTCCAACAAATGTTAAAGGATCTTCTCTAGACAGGAAACACAGAAAGGGTGTATAAACTCAAACCCAAAGCAATAAAGAAAATGGCAACAGGATCATATTTATCAATAATTACCTTAAATGTAAATGGGCTGAATGCTCCAACCAAAAGAGAAAAGCTGGCTGAATGGAAACAAAAACAAGACCCCTATATATGTTGCCTACAAGAGACCCACCTCAAACGAGGGACACATACAGACTGAAAGTGAAGGGCTGGAAAAAGACATTCCACACAAATAGAGACCAAAAGAAAGCAGAAGTAGCCATACTCATAACAGATAAAATAGACTTTAAAACAAAGGCTGTGAAAAGAGACAAAGAAGAAAACTACATAATGATCAAAGGATCAATCCAAGAAGAAGATATAACAATTATAAATATTTATGTACCCAACATAGGAGCACCGCAATTAGTAAGACAATTACTAACAAGTATGAAAGGGGAAATTAACAACAATGCAATAATAGTGGGAGACTTTAACACCCCACTCACACCTGTGGATAGATCAATTAAACAGAAAATTAACAAGGAAACACAAACGTTAAATGATCCAATAGACCAGTTAGACCTAATAGATATCTATAGGACATTTCACACCAAAACAATGAATTTCACCTTTTTCTCAAGTGCACACGGAACCTTTTCCAGGATAGAACACATCCTGGGCCATAAATCTAGCCTTGGTAAATTCAAAAAAATTGAAATCATTCCAAGCATCTTTTCCACCACAATGCAGTAAGATTCGATCTCAATTACTGGAGAAAAACTATTAAAAATGCCAACATATGGAGGCTGAACAACACGCTGCTGAATAACAAACAAATCATAGAAGAAATCGAAAAGAAATAAAAATATGCATAGAAATGAATGAAAATGAAAACAAGAACAACCCCAAACATATGGGACACTGTAAAAGCAGTGCTAAGGGGGAAGTTCATAGCAATACAGGCACACCTCAAGAAACAAGAAAAAAATCAACAAAATAACCTAACTCTACATCTAAAGAAACTAGAAAAGGAAGAAATGAAGAACCCCAGGGTTAGTAGAAGGAAAGAAATCGTAAAAATTAGGGCAGAGATAAATGCAAAAGATACAAGAGAGACCATAGCAAAAATCAACAAAACTAAAAGCTGGTTCTTTGATAGGGTAAATAAAATTGACAAACCACTAGCCAGACTTATCAAGAAACAAAGGGAGAAAAACCAAATCAATAAAATTAGAAATGAAAATGGAGAGATCACAACCGACAACACAGAAATACAAAGGATCATAAAAGACCACTATCAGCAATTATATGCCCCAAAAATAGACAACTTGGAAGAAATGGACGAATTCTTAGAAAAGTACAACTTTCCAAAACTGAACCAGGAAGTAATAGAAAATCAGAAAACAGACCCATCACAAGGATGGAAATAGAAGCTGTAATCAGAAATCTTACAGCAAACAAAAGCCCAGGTCCAGACGGCTTCACAGCTGAATTCTACCAAAAAGTTAGAGAAGAGCTAACACCTATTCTACTCAAACTCTTCCAGAAAATTGCTGAAGAAGGTAAACTTCCAAACTCATTCTATGAGGCCACCATCACACTAATCCCAAAACTTGGTAAAGATCCCACAAAAAAAGAAAACTACAGGCCAATATCACTGATGAACATAGATGCAAAAATCCTTAACAAAATTCTAGCAATCAGAATCCAACAACACATTAAGAGGATCATACATCGTGGCCAAGTGGGCTTTATCCCAGGAATGCAAGGATTCATCAATATTCGCAAATCAATCAATGTAATATACCACATTAACAAATTGAAAAATAAAAACCATATGATTATCTCAATAGATGCAGAGAAAGCCTTCGACAAAATTCAACATCCATTTATGACCAAAACCCTTCAGAAGGTGGGAATAGAAGGGACATACCTCAACATAATAAAAGCGATATATACCAACCCACAGCAAACATTATCCTCAACGGTGAAAAACTGAAAACATTTCCCCTAAAGTTAGGAACAAGACATTGGTGCCCACTCTCACCACTACTATTCAACATAATTCTGGAAGTTTTGGTTACAGCAATCAGAACAGAAAAAGACATAAAAGGAATCCAAATTGGAAAAGAAGTAAAACTCTCACTGTTCGCCAATGACATGATCCTCTACACAGAAAACCCTAAAGATTCTACCAGAAAACTACTAGAGCTAATCAATGAATACAGTAAAGTTGCAGGATATAAAATCAACACACAGAAATCCCATGCATTCCTAGACACTAATAATGAGAAAATAGAGAAATTAAGGAAACTATTCCATTCACTGTTGCAATGAAAAGAATTAAATACTTAGGAATTTATCTACCTAAAGAAACAAAAGACCTATACATAGAAAACTATAAAACACTAGTGAAAGTAATCAAAGAGGACACTAACAGATGGAGAAATGTACCATGTTCGTGGATTGGAAGAATAAGTATTGTGAAAATGAGTATATTACCCAAAGTAATTTATACATTCAATGCAATCCCTATCAAGCTACCAACGATATTTTTCACAGAACTAGAACAAATAATCTCACAATTTATATGGAAATACAAAAAACCTCGAATAGCCAAAGCAATCTTGAGGAAGAAGAATGGAACTGGGGGAATTAACCTGCCAGACTTCAGGCTCTACTACAAAGCCACAGTCATCAAGACAGTATGGTACTGGCATAAAGACAGAAATATAGATCAATGGAACAAAATAGAAAGCCCAGAGATAAATTCACGCACCTATGGACACCTTATCTTTGCCCAAGTAGGCAAGAATATAAAATGGAGAAAAGACAGTCTCTTTAACAAGTGGTGCTGGGAAAACTGGTCAACCACTTGTAAAAGAATGAAACTAGAACACTTCCTAACACCATACACAAAAATAAATTCAAAATGGATTAAAGATCTAAATGTAAGACCAGAAACTATAAAACTCTAGAGGAGGACATAGGCAAAACACTCTCCGAGATAAATCACAGCAGGATCCCCCATGACCCACCTCCCAGAATATTGGAAACAAAAGCAAAAATAAACAAATGGGGCCTAATTAAAATTAAAAATTTAGCATAGAAAAGAAACTATAAGCAAGGTGAAAAGACAGCCTTCAGAATGGGAGAAAATAATAGCAAATGAAGGAACTGAAAAATAATTAATATCCAAAACAAACAAGCAGCTCCTGCAGCTCAATTCCAGAAAAATAAACGACCCAATCAAAAAATCAGCCAAAGAACTAAACAGACATTTCTCCAAAGAAGACATAAAGATGGCTAACAATCACATTAAAAGATGCTCAATATCCCTCATAATCAGAGAGATGCAAATCAAAACCACAATGAGATACCATTTCACACCAGTCAGAATGGCTGCTATCCAAAAGTCTACAAGCAATAAGTGCTGGAGAGCGTGTGGAGAAAAGGGAATCCTCTTACACTGTTGGTGGGAATGCAAACTAGTACAGCCACTATGGAGAACAGTGTGGAGATTCCTTAAAAATCTGGAAATAGAACTGCTATATGATCCAGCAATCGCTCTCCTGGGCATACACACTGAGGAAACCAGAATTGAAAGAGACACAAGTACTGCAATGTTCATGGCAGCACTGTTTATAATAGCGAGGACATGGAAGCAACCTAGATGTCCATCTGCAGACGAATGGATAAGAAAGCTTTGGTACATATACACAATGGAGTATTACTCAGCCAAAGAATGCATTTGAACCAGTTCTAATGAGGTGGATGAAACTAGAGCCTATTATACAGAGTGAAGTAAACCAGAAAGAAAAACACCAATACAGTATACTAATGCATGTATATGGAATTTAGAAAGATGGTAAAGATAACCCTGTATCCGAGACAGCAAAAGGTGTATAGAACAGTCTTTTGGACTCTGTGGGAGAGGGTGAGGGTGGGATGTTTTGGGAGAATGGCATTGAAACATGTATATTATCATACGTGAAAGAATCATCAGTCCAATTTTGACACATGATACAGGATGCTCGGGGCTGGTTCCCGAGATGACCTGGAGCGAGGATAAGGAGAGGAGGGAGGTGGGAGGGGGGTTCAAGAAGGGGAACACATGTACACCCAGGGAGGATTCATGTCAATATATGGCAAAACCAATATAATATTGTAAAGCAGTTAGCTTCCAATTAAAAAGAAAAATTCATTTACAGATCCAAAAAAAAGAAATTTGACTAACATAAATTAATAGTGATTTCCATGCAGCTTTCAATGAAGAATGTTTCTCCCATTGTATCTATTCTAAATGTGTACTGCTGTTTTCAATATAATCCCAGAAAAACCCATTTTTTGGGGGTCTTCTCCGTAGCTCAGTTGGTAAAGAATCTACCTGCAAGGTGGGAGACCACAGTTCAATTTCTGGGTCATGAATATCTGCTCGAGAAGCGGTATTCTACTCAAGCCAGTATTCTTGAGTTTCCCTGGTGGCTCAGCTGGTAAAGAATCTGCCTGCAATGCAGGAGGCCTAGGTTTAATCCCTGGGTCAGGAAGATCCCCTGGAGAAGGGAATGGCTACCCATTCTTATATTCTGACCTGGAGAATTCCATGGACTGTATATTCCCTGGGGTTGCAAAGAGTTGGACTTGACTGAGTGACTTTCACTTCACTTCACTTTTCAATATAAACTCAGAAATTTTATTAAAATTTATTTAAGAATTGTTAAAAAACTTGCTAATGTATGAGAATACATTTCAGGCCATAATTTTATTTTAATTGATTAAAATATTTATTTCTAGATTTCACAATATATTTTAACAATACTTAGCCTAACCTGTGAAAGAAGAGTGATTTCCCAGTGACAGCATGGGCATGAAGAACCTGGGGAGTTTATACCAGAATTGCCATGGAGGGACCAAATCCCTAGGGCTGAACTCTTTCTCAGAGGAAATCATTTAGATTATAAACAACCACAAGTGTTTTATTCTTTTTATAATCTTAAACCCACTGAGAACATAACTTCTTGTCTCTCCACAATATCATCAGGGAATCAAATCTCCTGAAATGATGAAGCAATAGGATTCATTTTTGTTCTAACATCTCTCACTGTCTTGATATTTTGAAACATAACTTGTGGGAAATATTAAACTCTCCTGTTTACAACATACAAGATAGAAGAGTGGATGATGGAGGAAAACCATTGGATGATCAGACAACATTTGTTGCATTAGAACTACTTATTTCCTGATTCTGAACCTATTCTTTATATTTTAAATAGCATAATAATAAATTCATAGAACAGGGAACACTGTGGATATATAGATAGTACAAATGTGCTGGTCATTCTTCCTTTGTCAGCCTAGCTCATTTAGACTTATTATCTTTTTTTCTCAACTTTTTTTGTCCATTTGGAGTTTATTCTTTAGATTCCATCAATAGAGTTCCTTTAGTGTCTAGTTTCCATCAGAGTTTGGCCAATGGGACAAACCAGGAGCATAACACAAGTGAGAGGAAGGGAAAAAAATTCAAAATTTTCCCTTTAATTTTCTCCCAGTTTCACAGGGAAGTGCTAGGGTGGCTGCATCTTTCCAAGGAAAATTTCGGCTGAGGCTCGTGTTGAAAAGGTAGCAGGGGACATTTTTCCTGGATCTAGATTCACTGGACTCCTGACCATAGCCCTTGTGTTCGCTGCTGCAGGTCGGGGATGACACTGCCTTCTGAACTTACCCTCCAGGCACTTCAAATTCTTGGACTGACTTCAACACTGCCTGTGTTCTCTTTATTAAATTTTTTCCATCAAATTCTCTTCAGTTAAACCATCCGAGTAGAATTCTGTTTTGTGTCACATCCCTGACTTAGAACAGAGTTCAGAAGATAGTTAATAAATGTTGCAGTGGAAGACACATTTCTGGCTTTATCATTGCTGGAAACTACAGAGGCCACTGAATCACCATAATGGATCACTGGCAAACTCACACAGGAGGCAGAGATTAACATTACTATCATTATTGTGATTAAATTGGATTCCGAATGTGGCTTAGCTACGCTTTTCTGCCACTTTCTTGAGAACTGGAATCACCCAGACATAGCAGAGCAGTGAGATAACTCTTGTTATGTGTGTGTGTGTGTGTGTAAAAATGCTATATGTGATCATCCTTTGGAGCTTGTAGGTATATGTCTATGCACATATTTCATGCAAAGTGCTGCAAAAAACCATAAATGAGATGCTCCCTCAAACACAAATATTTCACTTAATTGAGAGTGTGATTCATCTCTACCTATGAGTTTCCTACCAAGATATCACAATCTTCACTGGAGAACAGGAGTTGGCGCTGAGTTACAGGAGCTATGAAAGAGGTGTTTAGGAGGAAATACGCTGAAAACAGTGTATAACAACATCAAGATGGTTTAGAAAAAATTTCAATATCTTTAACACACAAGAAACCCAAAAGAAAGAATAAGTGATGATTACTGGAACAGAGAAAAATGGAAAGATAAAGACCAAGACATGGAAATTTCAAATGCATAAAGATGTGGCAGGAAACTGAAATAGAGAAGTTCATTTGCAGAATTCATTTATTACATGTCACTTGATGATTGCCTGTGGGAGTAAAAACAGCCTTGACTCACAAGCTCAGTGACTTGTGTGAGATCTAGACATATCCCAACTGAAGCTAGTAGAAGTACTGATAAATGGAGAGGCAAAAAAATGTCTAGTAAGATAATGTGTTTACAGAGAAAGAAAAATCACAGTTGACCCGGCTGCCTGGTCAGACTAGAGTGAAGATGAGTATCTTCTGAACAAGGTACTTATGCATTTACTAGTGCACAGCCAAGAAGATGGTGGTAGAGTATCTCAAGGACTGTAGAAGGCTACAAACTGTTAAACCTAGAACTAGGACATTATATGGTCTTCCCTGGTGGTTCAGATGGTAAAGAATCTGCCTGCAATGCAGGAGACCCGTGTTCAATTCCTGGGTTGGAAAAATCTCCGGGAGAAGGGAATGGCAACCCACTCCAGTGTTCTTGCCTGGAGAATCCCCGTGGACAGAGTAGCCTGATGGGCTACACTATACACGGAATCCAGCACAAAAGAAAATGTACTCATTGTTCAAAAACTATCAAGCATATCAAGACAATGAGAGCAGAGCATAACAACTAATCTAAGGAGCGTGTGAGGACAGAAACACGTTAACTGCATGAGTTATATGTGCATGAATCTTACCATTCCTGCAACACAGAGGTCACGAGAGCTGCCAGTGCAGGGTAGGGAATGAAAATGAGTGCTTCCTAAACCCCACAAAAAATGGAAAAGATCAAGGAGAAATGAGCCCCAAAGCAAGGGGTCAGTGCTGGCGTGGTGTGTGTGCTCAGCTGTTCAGTTGGGTCTGACTCTTTGTGGCCCCGTGGACTGTAGCCGATCAGGCTCCTCTGTCCATGGGAATTTTTAGTTGCAAGAATACTGGGGTGCATTGTCATTTCCTCCTCCAAGTAAGTGCTTGTGAGATTGTCTTAAAGGGGAATCTACCTGTCTAGATGAAGTTTGTAGGGCATTCATTTACACATGAATGAGAAAACAAATTTGTCCAAGAAAAGAGCAGTAAATATAAACTTTTAGCAAAAATTCAGTGTAAGAATTGTTCTCCAACTTTGCTTTTTTTTTTGCTTCATTTTATTTTATATCTCATGAAAGAGTATAAAAGGGTATTAAAACAATGGATCCTCATTAAAAAATAAAGCATCTGCACCCAATGTTAGTAAGAAATAAAAATCAATATGCAAGTGGCTCTGAGATTGTCTGCCTCTAATGATAAGATCTCTTGTACTAGGATCAGGTCCATCGTACGCCTGAGGACAGTCCTTACATTTGTGTGGGTGGAGCAGAATGTTTGTCTTTCTTGGTTCTTGTGCACTAGTGACAGCTCTGTCATATAGTGTTCAGAAAAATCAATAGAAATTTCGCCAACTATGTTGTCCAGGAACTTAGTTGAATTTGACACCGACACTGAAAACAGAAAGGATTACATGTACTTATTTTGAGCAAACAAAACACAAAATTTGGGCATCAGATTGAGACTTTACTAAAATTTCCTTTCAACTGAAAATAGAAATTAGAAGCACAGAGTTTTACTTCTGGCTTGCGTGCACACTTGCTTTCTTTACCCCTGATTAAAATAGTTCATTAACCCTCTCTAAGCTGAGAAACACAATCACATTTCTAGCAGGATATGGGAGTTGGGGAGCCATTCTTAAAGCAAATCTCAGAAGGAATTAGGAGCAGTAGCCATGACTGTGACATTGGGAATCAACCCTCCTGAGATTTACTGGAACACCTGGGTCAGAAAACACATCATACTCCTCAGGCTTATTCTCCATAATTTCAAATCACTATTTCCCCTAAGAGATGTATTCAGTCACACAAAAAATATCAACTTGAAATTCTGATGAGTGTTTGATTTGATATATTTTCCTTTTCTTTTAAACTAAAACTGCTTCCTCTCCAAAATCAAGAGCTTGTATCTTATCCTTCCTGATATACATGGATGTCTTGGGCAGGTCAGGCATGAATAGGACTTTGAAACAGACTGGTTGATTGACAAACACCTTTTCTGTAGGTAATTTCATTGATGCCTCAAAACAACCCAAAGAGGAAATGACTTACTCTTGAAGTTTCAGCTAAAGAGATAGAGGTTCCTCTACAGGAACAGTCAGTCACTAACAAACCTGTGCTACGTGGCTAGTATGTGTCAGGGTAGGATTTGAACTCCTGACCTCACAAACCCAGCTGACTACCTTTTCAGTCGTAGGTCTTTTCCATACCTTGACCTGAAGACATAGTTCGTCCTTTCTTCCCTCATTATTTTTTACACATTCCCTTAGCTTTCCCTGTGTCAGCCTTTCCTGGTTCTCAAATTTAGGTTGGTCATGGCACTAACAGAAAGGTGAAAATTGAAAATTTTCAAAAGTCACTTTCTGTGCCTCCACAGAGATTGACCTCCAGCCTACATGCTGTCTTAACTCTCTGCCCCATCCTTAGCTGAAACACTCTGTTTTCATTACTTACAAATATTGCTATTGTCACAACCAGATTTCAAACACATTTGAGCAGAGATGTGATTTCCACAGCTATTCTTGGAGATAACAGTTGAGAACAAATATGTTCTAAATAATTCAAGAGTAGGCAACGTGTATTTAACTAGATGACTGTACAGTAATTCTTATTTTTCCCCTCAGGTCAATCTATATTTTATTGAACACATAATCTCACCCCTCAAAACTGAAAGTCTACAGGGAGAGGATGTGGGATGAGTAACTAACTCATTTAAAAACCATAGGAAGAAAACAATGGGAGTCATTATTTATAGGTAGCATTAACATTATTTATATGTAACTTTGGTTACATCGGTGTCGCAAAGAGTCGGACACGATTGAGCGACTTTTCACTTCACTTCACTTTGAGTACATCCTATGTGCCAGGATTAGACTTAGTATTACACAGCCATTAGCTCAGTTAATCCTCACAAACACTGTGGGTGCTTAGTGTTAGTACCTTCATTTTACAGAGGGGAAACTGAAGCAAGTAGAGTTTAATAAACTTTCCCTGGAACCTACAGTTAATAAATTGTGAGGCTGGGATCAAACAGACTACTAGACAGTATTTGATAACATATTGCTTAGGAAAGAAATGTGACAAATTCGCCCAATGCTACACATTCTCTGGGTAAAATGGCATTTGCTTACCCATTAATCGAAAGTGAAGAGGAACTCAAAGGCCTCTTGATGAAAGTGAAAGAGGAGAGTGAAAAGTTTGGCTTGAATCTCAACATTCAGAAAACCAAGATCATGGTATCTGGTCCCATCACTTCATGGGAAATAGATGGGGAAACAGTGTCAGATTTTATTTTTTTGGGCTCCAAAATCACTGCAGATGCTGATTGCAGCCATGAAATTAAAAGACGCTTACTCCTTGGAAGGAAAGTCATGACCAGCCTAGATAGCATATTAAACAGCAGAGACATTACCAACCAAGGTCCGTCTAGTCAAGGCTATGGTTTTTCCTGTGGTCATGTATGGATGTGAGAGTTGGACTGTGAAGAAAGCTGATCGCTGAAGAATTGATGCTTTTGAACTGTGGTGCTGGAGAAGACTCTTGAGAGTCCCTTGGACTGCAAGAAGATCCAACCAGTCCATTCTAAAAGAGATCAATCCTGGGTGTTCATTGGAAAGACTGATGCTAAAGCTGAAACTCCAATACTTTGGCTACCTCATGCGACGAGTTGACTCACTGGAAAAGAGTCTGATGCTAGGAGGGATTGGGGGTGGGAGGAGACGAGGACAACAGAGAATGAGATGGCTGGATGGCATCACCGACTCGATGGACATGAGTTTGAGTGAACTCTGGGAGTTGTTGATGGACAGGGAGGCCTGGCGTGCTGTGATTCATGGGGTCGCGGAGAGTCGGACACGACTGAGCGACTGAACTGAACTGAATCCATTCAGTCATCCATACTTATAGTTAAAAAATATTCAGAGAATATTATCTGTTTGCAACTGTATGGTCAATGAAGAAAGTGTCAGAAAAACACAAAAGATGATTTTTGTCCTTCAAATAATTCTGTTTCATGGTGGGAATGAAGAGGCATTGAAGTTGCACAATCAGATTTCTATGTTTAAGAATGAGTGAAAATCATGTTGGAAACTGGAAGGGAGTAGATCTTGCACCGCTCAAAGAACTGTAATGCATCGGGCATAGTGATATTTTATTAACTCAAATGATATATATTCAGAACATCTAGATTCTAGGTTTGGGGATAAAGTCTGATGTTAATTATGTGAGCAAAGTTAGACATGGTTTATTGACCTGGTCCTCACGAAGTTGAGAATATTGATGACCACATGAGTCAATCACATTGATAATATTAAAACAGCAGTTGCAAAATTTCTCTGAATTAAAGTTATATGATATTGTGAGAATTTATCCTAAGAGAATATGACTTTAAGAAATCAGCCACGGAGGCACTGAAAATACTAAAGGATAAATACAACTAAATCCCAACTAACACTGAAACTGAAAACTGATAATTAAAAAAGATAATATTTTACCCATAGAAAAATACTAAATAATCTGCTAGAGTATCAGTCTGTATAACCAAGATAAAAGAAGACAGAAAATAAAATATTTTAAGTACTGAAGTCATACCCAAATGAATTCTTCTTTGAGAATGGACAAGTGATATTCTTAGATAAGTGGAAAGAGAGACACTCTCACTGAAAGAAGTGATTAAGGGTTTACATCACACAAAAGAAAACTAAACCATAAACTAAGAGTGAGAGCAAGAAAACGGTGAGAGAAACATTGATAAATGCCACTGAAGTTGAAAGAACATGGACCTGGAGTCAAAATTTGATGTAATTATAAAATATAGATAATATTTAAACTTCATTATTGAAAATTTATTATTAAAGATATATTCTCAACCTTCAAATGTTAGTTTATAAGTAAGAAGCAGGATGTATTCATAATTAAAATATTCTAAGTTCCTTTTATTATTTAAAATCAAAGTAGATGCATTGAATAATGAAGACTAAGTTAAGACAAGTATGCATATACAAATTAAGGGAATTTATTAAAAGTGGTAATAGAACGTGTCATATTCAAACATGGAGTAAAGAGAAAACAAACTTAAAATATGATTTAATTCACAGTAAGTAAAGGGAAAAATACATAAAGAAGTTTGTGAACAGCATAAGCTAATTATTAGAAAATATTCAAAAGTGCCAATATTCACAATAAAATAGAGAACACAGTGATTAAAAGGACTCAGGACCTGAAAATGAAAGAGTCAAAATATACGTAATAGCCATAACCAAAAAAAAAAAAATAAATAAAAAATAAATAAATACAAATACTGCCTAATATATGTGAATATCAGACATTTTTGACTTTTAGACTTTATACATCATAGAAGGGATAGAAACTATAAATATTAAAAGGAATTATACTAGCTCAATACATGACCTGTCATAATAATATGGCCTAAATTTTTTTTTTTAGAATAGGCACATCCACGTCATGTTTCTCCATTTTTTACGTGAAAATTCAAACATTTGTAAGGACGCTGTAGATCTGAAAAAAAGAAAATTCACTGGATGGACTTGATAGGACCCTGCTCTGCTCAGTTCCTGTCTCTTCTAAGCACTTTTAGTATCATAGTCTTTCCCCGGATATACCTCAGGAGGAGATGCCAAAGATGAGCAGTAGTGTCCATGACATGGAGAGGTGTAGGATCTGAGTTTCTAAAACATATGAAACAAAAGGACCTGCTGTTATAGCACAGGGGACACTGTTCATTACTCTGTAGTAACAGAAATGGGAAAACAATAAAAAAAATAGATATATGGATATTTATGCTGCTGCTGGTGCTAAGTCACTTCAGTCATGTCTGACTCTGTGTGACCCCATAGATGGCAGCCCACAAGACTCCCCCGTCCCTGGGATTCTCCAGGCAAGAACACTGGAGTGGGTTGCCATGTCCTTCTCCAATGTGTGAAAGTGAAAAGTGAAAGTGAAGTCGCTCAGTGGTGTCCGACCCTTAGTGACCCCATGGACTGCAGCCTACCGGGCTCCTCCATCCATGGGATTTTCTAGGCAAGAGTACTGGAGTGGCTTGCCATTGCCTTCTCTGATGGATATTTATAACTGAGTCATTTTGCTGTATATCTGCAACTAACACAATGTTGCTAATCAACTCTGCTCCAAAATAAACTAAAAATTTTTAAAATAAAAATTGTGGCTATGCTTGAAAATATTAATTTGTACTTATACTGACCCTGGTGTTCTTTATATTAGTTTATAATTTGGCTGTGTATTGGAAATCATTCATAACAACAAAAAGTGAAACTACAAAACTAGTTTTATGATAGGGATGTAAATTAGTTTAAAACTGGTAAAATAAATAATAAAAAATATTCTAAACAATATTTGGCATTTACATTGAAAATCTTATGAATGAGAATTCTATTTGACCAGTATTATCATCTAAAATATGTCCTGGAATAATAACCTGAGATTCCCCAAAATCTTAATTCCTATATTACTTGAATAATAGAAAACAAATGAACCAACAGATACACATGCAAGGTTAACAAGTTCCTAGAAAATAAATTGAAAACCCATTAAGCCCTGGAAATCTATAACATTGTCATTCCCTTAGCATCATTTTTTAATTCTATTAAAAGTCTGTACCTTTTTGAGTAACATGGATAGAATAATCTGTCCTTTATTAATTTTATATAGCAATAACAATGTTATTTGGTCTTGTGTTTTAATTTATATGTGGTATTATTTTAATACGC
Organism: Moschus berezovskii; assembly: GCF_049115385.1. Classification (NCBI taxonomy): domain Eukaryota; kingdom Metazoa; phylum Chordata; class Mammalia; order Artiodactyla; family Moschidae; genus Moschus; species Moschus berezovskii. The sequence continues at coordinate 84,246,421 of NC_142475.1, forward strand.
TGAGTCACAGCTAACAATTTAAAAACATTCTTCCAAGTCTTATTGGTGAATTACACAAGAAAAGATTGGTCAATAGACAAAATGACTTATTAAAGTGCTCACTAATTAATCAGAGACTAGGTATAAGTTACATACCTGTGACCAAAATGTCTACTCTATTTGACAAAAAATTTCTCCTGAATCACTCTCCTTATTGCTTTTTTAACATCTTTGTTTCGAAGACTATAGATCAAAGGGTTTAGCATAGGACTCATGAAAATGTAAAAAATGGCTACAATTTTGCCCTGTTCTACAGAGGTCTCGGAAGGGGGCCTCAGATACATGCAGAACAGTGTCCCATAAAATACAGTGACAGCTGTCAGGTGAGACCCACAGGTGGAGAAGGCCTTGTGCCTCCCTTCTGCAGAGTGGATATGCAGAATGGCTCTAAAGATGAAAATGTAGGAGATGAGGATGATGGTGAGAGAACACGTGAGGTTGGAACCAGCGACTACAAACATGGCAGTCTCTTTGACGTAAGTATCTGAGCAGGCCAGGACTAGGAGAGGTGGGTCCGCACAGTAAAAGTGCTTGATTTCATTGGGTCCACAGAAGGAGAGACGGAGCATCAGGATGGTCTGGGCAAGACCATTTGCAAAGCCGTAAGTATAAGGAACAGCAGCAAGAGAAAGGCAGACACCTCGGGACATCTTGCTGGCATATAACAATGGTTTGCAGATGGCCACATAGCGATCATAAGCCATCACTGTGAGCATATAATAATCTGCAATCACCAAGGCAATGAAAAAGTGGAACTGTATAAAGCAGCCAAGGAAGGAAATGGTTTTTCTCTTGGATAAGAAATGAACCAGCATCTGAGGAGTGACATTGGTGGCATAACTGAGATCTACAAAGGAGAGGTGGCTGAGGAAGAAGTACATTGGAGTCTGAAGCTTTGAGTCAGTTCTGATTAAAAAAATCATGCCCACATTGCCGATGACCGTGATCAGGTAGATGACTAGGAAGACTGCAAAAAGGAAAGGCTGCAAGTCAGCTCGATCTGTCAGGCCCAGGAGGATAAACTCAGTCACCTCTGTGTAGTTTTCTTTTAACATTGTGTTTGCTCAGCTTCCAACATGTTCTAAAGTAAATGAAATAAAACTCATATGTCATTTTTCCATTACTCACATCATATCATCTGATGCCCACTACTCTCATAATGTAAATGAATGTGAAATAAATAGCCTAGTAAACATGAAATTAATACTTTGAATATCTAAATTAATACAGAGCTTCTTTACATAGACACTCATACATTCAAAATGCTTTTCTCCAAGTCTTTTCATAGTTGAAAAATCTTTATGTTTTCCAAAAATTGTTTTCATGAATTACTTACAATTCTTTAAACATTGCTTTTCATTGAAATTATGACACTTTGTTTTTCAATATAACTTATGATGCGGTATCTAAAGCATCAGTCATCAAACTCATGTATTTTCACAACTCACTGGACTTAAGTTGATGGAATTGGTAGGTCTTTATAGAACCAGATTCTGTCTACCTGCCCCTTCAAACTCAAGATCACTTTCAGACTGGACCCTCTCTCTGCAATGCATATCCTCTTTCCCCACTCTTGTCTATCTCAAGGGGTCCTAAAATAATCAAATGTTACTCAACTTTTAAGACAGTTCAAAATATCTTTGCTTTGTATTTTATAGTCAGTTATTGGGGGCAAAATTGTTGCATGAGATACAAAATTAAATCCCTATTTTTGGATAAAAACAGAGAAGCATATAGTACATAAATAATGTGTATTTTGTGTTGGTAGATATACACCATATATCAGTGATATTAAATATTCAAGTATAGAGTGATTGGGGTACAGAAATATTGTATTAAAATCTTCCTGGGGTGAGATATGTGGAATCTAGATGAGTGGTACTGATGAACATATTTGCAGGGAAGGAATAAAAATGCAGACATAGAGAACTGCCTTCAGACACAGCAGAGGAAGGAGACAGTGGGATGAATTGATAGAGCAGCATTGAAATATATACATTACCATATGTAAAACAGAGAGCTAATGGAAAGTTGTTGTACAACACAGGAAGCTCAACCTGGTGCTCTGGTACAACTGAGAAGGGGGATGATGTGCAAGGTAGGAGGGGGGTTCAAGAGGGAGGGTGCATGTGTATATGTATGGCTGGTTCACATTGTCCTATGGCAGAAGGCAACACAATTTTGTAAAACATTTATCCTTCTATTAAATATAAATTTAAAAAGCAGTCAAAAAAGATTGTCAACAATATCCTTGGATCATAATGATTTTGTTATAACTTTACCACATTTTAACTCTTGCAAAGAGTAAGTATAAATTCTAAAACTGGAATTTTCAATATAAAGTTTATTAAAGCATGCAGAAAATCATACTGAAAATAATCATATGATCCATATAACTAAGACAGTATTTAAGAAATCATAAAGTGCATTTCCCAACTTTTGTGCATGATAAAGGTTACCATGAAGATTATAATGGAAAAATCTACACTTTACTTTCATAGCACATAAAGGCATGTCATCGTTATAATGACTCTTATTAGTAGCTACCATTTCAGTGATAGACAGAGGTCACATTGTAATGTACTTTGTAAATGAAGCACTCCTGATTTCTTGCCCATGTGCATTATTTCATTATGCACCTGAGAAATTTAGACTTATTGACCAGCATAATAAAATACAAGTCGCCTAAATCAATGAAATCATAATCATTCTCTATTTGTCATAATAAAGCATTTTTGGTTCTGGGATTGTATTTTAGTGTCTCTATTTATTAAATTATTAATCAAAAGCCAAAATAACTAATACAGTAAACCCCCTACATACAGACATTCAAGTTATAAACTTTCAAAGTGAGAACATAGGTGTCAGCTCCTGTTTGCCAGACATTGCACAGTACTAGTGAACTTTTAAAGGTATTGTACTCTAAGATTGAAAGCGTTGTCTTTATTTTTGTGTTTGTTCTTTATGTGTGTATTATTTGTTTGTACTCTAAACATATTACTGTACCTGTTATGAACGTATATTGCTGATTGTGTTAACTGGGTACTAGGCTAACCTAGTTGGACTTACAAACTGTAATTACAAATGCACTCTCAGAACTGAGCTCATTCATATATAGAGGAATTTTTGTCTTTCCGTTTATTTTCACTATGGGGTAATGAGGGATTACAAGCAATGACCATTCCAGATCATTTGAGTATTTGTTTGTAATGACCTTGTTTTACAAAAATAGAAAACAGCATCTTATGTGATAGGGCAAAGAAAACTCAGGAAGAAGTATTTGCAAGTGGACACAGTTGTCTTTGGAGATGAACAAATTTGTACTCTTGACACTCACTTGAGTTTCTGTCATTTTCTACTATGATACCACTCCACTGTACAGCTATAAATATTTGTACTCTAACAAAAATAGCAATTTAAATCAAGACATTTGCTAATTCATCAGAATATGTTTCAGGACATCACTTTTTTTTTTTTACTTAATTTTGCTATACCTTATCCTACCTGTGAAAGAAGAGTGACTTCCCAGTGGTAGCACAGATGTGAGAACCTGAGGAGTTTATATGAGAATTGTCACAGAGGGACCAACTCCCTCGGGTTCCATTATTTCTCACAGAAAGTCATTCAGACTATTAATAACCACTAAGGTTTCTTTTATTTTTAAAATCTTATGCTTATGAGGACACGACAATTTGCCACTTCTTAATATCACCAGGGAATCAAATCTCCTGAAATGACAAAGCAATGAGATTCATTCTTCATTTAAGTATGTATGCCAGTTGGTCTACATAACTTGAGACTTGACTTGGGGAGTGAGGGAATATTAAGTTTCATTGTTTTCATCATGCAAGATAGAATAGTGCCTGGTATATGGAGTTTTAGAGTCTAGGAAACCATTGGAAGATCAATTAAATTTTGTTAAATTTGAACTAGTTATTTCCTGATTCTGAGTCTTTTCATTAAAAAAATACATATAAGAATATAATAACTAAGAGAATTTCATTGTTGTTCAGTCACTCAGTGGTGTCTGACTCTTTGTGACCCCATGGACCACAGCATGCCAGGCTTCCCAGCCCATTACCATCTCCTGGAGTTTGCCCAAACTCATGTCCACTGAGTTGGTGATGTCATCCAACCATCTCATCTTCTGTGTTCCCTTCTCCTCCTGCCTTCTATCTTTCACATCATCAGGGTCTTTTCCAAAGACTGGGCTGTTCTCATCAGGTGGCCAAAGTATTGGAATTTCATCTTCAGTATCAGTTCTTCCAATGAATATTCAGGACTGATTTCCCTTAGGATTGACTTGTTTGATCTCCTTGTAGTCCAAGGGACTCTCAAGAGTCTTCTCCAACACCACAGTTCAAAAGCATCAGTTCTTTGACTCAGCTTTGTTTATGGTCCAACACTTACATACATACATTTACTACTGGAAAAACCATAGCTTTGACTATATGGACCTTTACTGACAAAGTAATGTCTCTGCTTTTTAATATGCTGTTCTAGGTTTGTCATCACTTTTATTCCAAGGAGCAAGTGTCTTTTAATTTCATGGCTGCAGTTGCCCTCCATAGTGATTTTAGAGCCCAAGAAAATAAGTCTGTCACTGCTTCCATTGTTTGCCCATCAATTTGCCATGAAATGATGGGAACAAGAGTATATTGTAAATATCCAGATAATGTAGATTGCTGGTGATTCTTCCTTTGTCAGCCTGTCCCACCCAGATCTATTGTCTTTTTCCATCTGAGGTTGCTTTTTCCATCTGAGGTTGAATTCTTAGATTCTATCAAAAGAACTACTTTAGTGTCTGGTTTCCATCTGAGTTTTTCCAATGAAAGATACCATGAACACGACAGAGGTAGCAGGAAGAGAGAGGTATCCCAATTTCATTTTCATATTCTCTCAATTTAATAATGAAGTGCTAAGGTGGCTACAATCCTTCCAAGGAAAATTCTGCCTGAGGAGTGTGTTGAGTATGTGGCCTAGGACAGTCTTAGTTCCAGTTTCACTGGATTCCTGACACTAGTCCTTGTGTTGGCCACTTCAGTACTGGAATGGAAATTGCCTTCTGCAATTCGCTTCCAGGGACTTCATATTGTTTGTTGTCTTTAACATTTCCTGTGTTCTCTTTATTAAATTAAATTAATTTTATTAAATTATCTTCAGTTAAACCATCTGAGTAGACTTGTTTTGTTTCAGGTCTCTGACTCAGACCAGAAAGTTGCACAATAGTTACTCAATAAATGTTGCAGTGGAAGAGAGATTTCTGTTTTCACCATTAAAGCCTCGCTTGGAGGAAGTTGAGCATTACTTTGCTAGTGTGATGAGTGCAATTGTGTGATAGTTTGAATGTTCTTTGGCATTGCCTTTCTTTGGGATTGGAATGAAAACTGACCTTCCCAGTCCTGTGGCTACTGCTGCATTTTCCAACTTTGCTGGCATATTGAGTGCAGCACTTTAACAACATCATATTTAAGAATTTGAAATAGCTCAACTGGAACTACATCATTGTCACTAGCTTTGTTCATAGTGATGCTTCCTAAGGCCCACTTGACTTCACACTCCAGGCTGTCTGGCTCTAGGTGAGTAATTGCGCCATTGTGATTATCTGGGTCATTAAGGTCTTTCTTGTGTAGCTCTTCTGTATTCTTCTCACCTCTTCTTAATATCTTCTGCTTCTGTTAGCTTCCTACCATTTCTGTCCTTTATTGTGCCCATCTTTGCATGAAATGTTCTCTTGGTATCTCTAATTTTCTTGAAGAGATCTCTAACTTATTCAACTTATTTCCCATTCTATTGTTTTCCTCTATTTCTTTTCACTGTTCATGTAGAAAGGCTTTCTTATCTATCCTTGGAGAAGATTCCTGAGAGTCCCTTGGAATGCAAGTTCAAACCAGTCAGTCCTAAAGGAGTTCAGACCTGAATATTCATTGGAAGGGCTGATGCTGAAGCTGAATCTCCAATATTTTGACCACCTGATGTGAAGAACTGACTCATTGGAAAAGACCCTGATTTGGGAAAGATTGAAGAAAGGAGGAGAAGGGGATGACAGAATGAGATGATTGGATGGCTTCACTGACTCGATGGGCATGAGTTTGAGCAAGCTCTGGGAGTTGGTGATGGACAGGGAAGCCTGGCATGCTACAGTCCATGGAGTCACAAAGAGTTGGACACGGCTGAAATGAACTGAAGTGATATATATATGTATCTGTATGTATACACATGTATATATGTATATACATTTCTCCAATATTCAGGATCTTCATATGTTAGAAAGAAATCATAATTTTCTATCACAGGGATATTATAAGTGTTAAAGAAACTGTTGCTCCTTACTAAATGACATGTGTATTCATTTTGAAATGCTTAACACACAAATGTCTGGTATCTAATAAATACTCCGCAGATGATACTAGCTGTCTTACTAAAAAAAAGTTGTAAATATATGAGCTCTACAACGTGGTAATGTAAATAAATTCTGAAAATACAGCTTTTTAAATTATCCATAACTGCTTCGATCTACCATATATGTCCCATTCAACTGAACAGGAATATAGGAAAAATAAGATTTTGAAATATATTTTATACTGAATTTAATATAAAGCCACCAATTCTATTTGCTAAACCTGAAGTTAGGAAAACCTCAAAATATTTGCAATTATTAAAAGGATGTATTCAGTTTGTAAGATTGAAATTGATTGGAAAAACTTTTGCAAGCTCATTGCAACTTATCAAGCATCATAGGATTAGTCGGCAAATTCAAATTTCTACAATGAAACCTATGGATCACCTTAATGAAGAAACAATTTTTAAACTCCACATTAAAATATAATGTCTCCCAACCAAAAAATTTAATATAATAACATGTAATAAGTTAAGTGATATAAAATATGAGGTAATTATCAATATAATTTTATAGGTGAGCTTTTACCCATATCCACAAACCAACTGGACTGAAAAACATTTTCAGAATGACACAATAGTTTATATGGATTTTATTTTTCTACAAATCAGGATCTTTGTCCACTTCACAAAGACAGTGAATTAATTATTCTTTGCATGTTTATGATAACTGATATATAAATATTTTGCATGTTTTTCTCTTATATTTCGAGATAAGTATCTTAATGACCCAACATCTTTAATTTTTGTATTGCCTGGGATCTTACATCAAAATATAATTACATAAAAGGACTTGTGAAGTATGCCTTTCTTTGAAAGAGTAGTTTTGGACTTAGAAGAGTCTACTGTTTAAATAAATTCTTTTGGTTGATCTTTCTCTTTAGGCAAATGCCTAGCCCTTCATGTTTTAGTCCTTTTTTCCTTCATATGACTTATGAGAACTTTCAGCCCTGGAAAGGGAGTCTGTAATCTGCATCTATTATCTTTGTGCTTATTTCTGATCTTTCTTGGCCTCTAATCTGCAAGGTTAATGTTTGCTCTGCTGTTGTCCACCAGGATGTGGGCATCTTGTGGGCATTACTCTCTCCTGATTGGACACAGACTGCTAATCTTACCTGCTGACCCAGCTGCATCTTGAATCTTAGGGGAATTACAGACTTAAATCTGTTCTTTGTATTTGCTGGGACCTCTCCTGGAAAGTTTGTTGTGTAGGAATCAACTTCACTGGCTACATATCCCAGACTTAAAATGGTAGATATTTTCATATTCCTCTATTTGGAAGATACTAGAAATTTGGAAATCTGGCTACTGTTCATGTTCCAAAGAAACTGAAGTAACTGTGGGAGTATAAAGTCAAGTCCAAGTGTAAACTCTTTAAGTAAGCTGGGCACAAACTTCAGTTTGCTTTGGCTGACCAACAAATTGACTCAGTACTGAAGCCTCTAGCAAGGTAATTGGGACAACCGGTCTCAGAGAGATCTGCTAAGGCTTTAAATCATCTTTTGCTTTTTCTATCAATTATTAGTATTTCTTTTCCCAAAGGTATGACTCAGCAGTCTTAATTTTCCCTATCATAGTCTCTGGTTTTTAATGTGAAACATGAATGGAGGATAGAGATTGGACAGGAACATCGGCTTAGTCATATGCAAGATAAAAAACTACTATATTATTTTTGTTTTTCATAAGAGTATTATAAGGAAACTAGGTCAGAAATACTAGGAGTTGACTCTGCTTTCAAATATTAATGTAGATATGATCTTAAAGATTAAACATTATATGTTATCAGGAATCATAAATTAAACACATCTGTGCTAAAAAGTTTAATTTCATTTAAATTATCTCCAATTATATATGAATGTCTAAAAATAGATTCCTTGCAAATTGCATTTTAATCCATGAGATGAAATTGTCTTCGATTACTAGTGAAAATGAGGTAAAGTACAGTTTACATGAAAAGCCAGTAATTCAAACCCTCTCTCTAGCATCATTGTTCTGTTGTTTATTCAATGTTAGTGTTAGTTGCTCAATCATGTCTGACTCTTTGTGACCCAATGGACTTAGTCCACCAGATTTCTCTCTCCATGGAATTCTCCAGGCAAAAATACTGGAGTGAGTTGCTGTCCCCTTTTTCAAGGATCTTCCTGACCCAGGGATCAAAACTGGGTCTCCTGTATTACTGGCAGATTCTTTACTATCTGAGCCACCAGGGAAGCCCATAGTGGCTTACAGGCTTATACACACACACACACACACACACACACAAATGGTATTTATTCAATGCCTCTTCATTAAACATTAACTGTGCACTCAAAATGTTTATAGACTGCTACAGATTGCTACTCAGGATATTAGGGCTTCCCAGGTGACTCAGTGGTAAATAATCCTCCTGCCAATACAGGAGATGGAGACCTGGGTTTGATCCCTGGGTCAAGAAGATACACTGGAGAAGGAAATAGCAACCGACTCCAGTATTCTTGCAGGGAAATCCCATGGACAGAGGAGACTGGTGGGGCTACAGTCCATGGGATTGCAAAAAGAGTCGTACACAACTTAGTGAATAAACAACAAAGGGAGCTCAGGATATGGAATTGACATTAATTTTGTCCTCAGACACTTACTATCCTTAAAAGAAATAGAATAGTTATGAAAGGAGGCATGTACCACAGAGGAGGCAGGGAAACAACAATGTGAATTCAGAAGAAGGAAGCACTATTCTAGCTGAAGATAAACAGAGAACATCCATCATTAAAAAAAAATCTGCCTGAGAGCTATTCCTAGTATCAAAATCAGTACTATGTACTTTTGTACTTACTAAAAGACACTTTGTGCATCTAATGATTAACCCATAAATAATGATCCTGTTAATGAAGAAGTGACTTTTGTTGACGCCTCTAGAGGGAGCACTGATTGATAATGTCCCTTAGGTGATTTTGTGATGAAATCTTCTGGCATGACTCTCCCAAAGTTAGTTAGCATTTCTTGTATAAATCCTCCTATTTGAGGCACCTTCACGGAGCTAAGAAATCACAATCCCTTCATAAGTAAGTCTGACAGTTCTGAAAATCAAGAACTCTTAAGAAATATTGTTTGATGTTTCTTCTTTGGAGCATAAAATGGAGTTACTAATGAGTGTTAAGAATTGCCACATGAAGACCAAACAATAGGCAGATGGACCCCAGTCTTTGGGATGGAGGCAATAAATGACTTGTGATGTACTGGGAGGTCAAGCAAGTCTTGCAACCATCCTTGACCTTAGTTACAGACCCATTTCACAATCTATGTGACTTTCTAAATCCAATTTCTAAATTACAGGTGGGATTTAGAGTAGGTTTACCTGTGGAGCTTTAGCAAATTCTAGGTATTCAAGAAGTTCATACATCATACTTCCCTTTTAACTTTTTTTTCCTCCAAGCTTAGAGCCTTAGAATTTGGCACAAGAAAATATACTCCCAATTTATATGATAATTTTGTACATTATTTTTAAGGGATGAGTTTAAAGGAATTTGGGTACATGAGTGTAAGATGAAAGGTGAGAGGGAAAAAAATGTGAACATATTTCCTTCTTCACCTGCAAGATCTTGCATTAAGTTTTCTGCATTGAAATGTGGAAGCTTTGGTGTATCCAGAACTACCAGAGCAGGTGTACATTGCTTTACTCAAGAGGAAGATGCTTTGCTCTGCTGTGCTTGTGTCCCTTTTCAACACTGCTATGGATTTCATTGAACTTCCAGCTGAATCATCCCATTTGGCCAACAATCTTAGAAAAAAATTATACAGGATTTATGGTTTTTGGATTTCATCCCCCTGCACTGTATATGGAGAAGGAAATGTCAACCCACTCCAGTGTTCTTGCCTGGAGAATCCCAGGGATGGGGGAGCCTGGTGGGCTTCCATCTATGGGGTCACACAGAGTCGGACACGACTGAAGTGACTTAGCAGCAGCAGCAGCACTGTATATAGACTTTTAATTTATACCTACCCTAAGCAAAAGTGTGGTTGTTTTCATTAGTTCTACTCTCTGAACTTTAATGATGTTATACTTTGAACTGTTATCTTTTGGAAGAATATTCTTATTACTCCCATTTTCTCACTCACCTTCTTCTTTGAATGAAGAACATCTCAACAATTAACACAAGCAATCTGCACAGGCATTTTCACTACCCTGAATACTTTGTGCTAAGTCACTTTAGTCATGTCCAACTCTTTGTAACCTGTGGCTTGTAGCCTGTCAGGCTCCTCTGTCCATGGGATTCTCTGGGCAAGAATACTGGAGTGCATTGTCATGCTTTCCTCCAGGGGATCTTCCAGACCTGGAGATCGAACATGCATCTCTTATGTCTCCTCCATGGCAAGTGGCTTCTTTACCACTCAGCCAATACTTTAGTGAGAATGATAAAAATGACTTTTTCCTTCACTCCCTTACTTCTGCTAGTAACTTGGAAAATAACTATACTAACTCTACTTTTACAGTGGGTGTTTCCCATGTGAATCCCAGAAACTAAGCCCTGAATTGCATGTAATAAATAGTAGAATGGTGTGATCCTTAATAAGGTTTTCTCTTTTCTTTCTATTTCTTGAGTGCAAGACAAAATTGTGGAGTCTCTCAGAAACATATTTTCTTTACAAGCTTTGTGAAACCAATAGAATATTATACAGACTGAAGTCAGAGGCTGGAATTTTGCCTTAATCAGAATAATAGAAAAAGAACTTTATGTATTGTTGATGACAGCAAGTTCCATAATTAGGAGGAATTTGTGGAAATATCTCAGAAATCACTCAATGGGGAAAGTGTATGTTCTCAGAGGGTAAATCTATGTGTTAAAAACTTACTTAATTCAAGCATATCATTTCAGTTGTCTCATGCAGCACTTCAGCCCTGGCAATGCATTAAAACCCTGTAGAAAGCTTGTTAAATATGCCAATGTGTGTTCTGACCTCAGTTGAGCTAAGGCTCAAGTATTAGTGCTTTTAGAAACACCACATCTGATTCCAGTGTGAAGCCAGAGTTGATAACCCCTATTCTGAGTATTATATTTATGAAAACATGAATTTAATAAAGCAATAGAGTTTTCTTTAAAGAAATGTGACCATTCTATGTCCTTCTGGACTTGTAAAAGTTACTGTTGTGATTAAAGATAACTCATTTTTTCAATCAGCTTTTACGTGTTTCCAAGGATTCAACCTACAAGTTTTAGCTGTTAATTATTGAGATTTAAAACACGTACAACTATTAATAGATTGTGTTATTAAAATCACCTCTTATTTGTGCTCCCTCTAGAGAATTTTGTAGTAACTCAGTCTCCATTGGCAACATCAGAGAGCCAAGAAATATACATATCATGGGAAATCAGCTGATGTGATTGGCAAGATTACCTCACCAGTTCATCATTTCTACAACTAATGGATACTGTTTTCTTGACCATGATTCAGGCACTCACCAAAATTTTGGGAATATAACACAAATAAAGTCCATTTCCTCATGTGACTAGTATTCCAAGGGTGGAAGGGGTTATAAAAAAATAATACTTTTAGAAGTGATAAATGATATAAGAAAAATAGATTATAATGCTTAATTAGAGAGCTATTTGGTATTCAATAACTTAGACAAGAGGCCCAGGTAACCTTTCCAGAGGAGGTGTCATGAGAAGAGAGATATAAATGAAGTGATAAAGTAAATCATTTAATGATCTGAGAGAAGAACATTCTAGGCAGATAGAACAGTATATGCAAAGGCCCTGAGGTAGTAACATATTAGTCATGTTTAAGGCACAACAAGACAGTCAATGTGGCAGGGAAAAAGGGCTGAAGAGAAATCGACGGAAGAATTTGGAGAAATGTATGCGAAAACATCACACAACCCCTTGCAGACCCTGATAAGAAGTTAAATTTTAAGACCAAGTGTGATGGAAAGTGTAGCACCATTTTACCAGGTCACCAACATGATGTGATTTGTATTTATAAAAGATCAATGGCAATCTTATATTCCTGGATATGTTCCAGTGTCTTCTCATTTATACTCTATGGAAACTTGAATAGAATTTTTATCCCACTGTTATGTCAAAATTGTACAAATCTTAATTATATTGAATTGGTTCACAGTGCTTTTCAGTCTAATATATCCTTCTATTTCTTTGTATATTCATTCAATTAATTTTTGAGAGTTTGATATTAAAACACCAACTAAAGATCTTAATTTTCCTATTTAAAAATTGTAATATAAAGTAGAAATATATATAAGTTTGCTGTGTATTTTCCAAGTCTTCTGCAAATGTGTTAGCATCTTTCCATAATTTAAAAATTAAAAGAAAGAGTAAATATTCAAAAATAAAAATAATTGGCTTATGTTGTAGGTTAGAAGATTTCAAATGTGGAAGAAGGAAAATCATTATGGTAGCTTAGGCATTAGAGTAGCTTAGATTTGACTGGTAGCAGAGAAAATGCTGACAAGCTGCTGTAATATTCAATAAGTAATGTGTTAAAGGTACAGCAGGCAAGACTTTCAGATAGTTTAGATATAAGGTATGAAGTCAAAGGTATGAGATTAATTGAAATGTGAATCTGAAACACACACACACATATGTAATATAAAATAAACTGAGATGTGTGAATTAATAAGAAATTAGTGAGGGGCTTCCCTGGCAGTCCACGGTTAAGACTTCTCTTTCCAGTGCAGGGACACCGGTCCAACCCCTGCATGGGGAGCCAAGATCCCATGCCTCGTGGCCAGAAAAGCAAAGCACAGAACAGAAAGAGTATCACAGCAAACAATGAAGATGCTAACCACAGTGCACATCAAGATAAAGAGTGAGAGATCAGTGAGATCATAGTGGGGACCAGACGAAGACATAACCCGAGACTATCTACTGTTGCTTTGAAACATAGGAAACGGGAGGGACGACTATCAAGGGACTGGGAGAAGTTTATTGCTGCTGGAAAGTAAGTAAGAAATAAGGAAGAAACTGAATCTGAAGGCTCTCAAGAAGAGTATACTACTCTGATTATGGAATGTTCACCTTTAATGACAAAAATAGAACCAATGTACAGAAAACCAACCATTTTCTCCATTCCCTGATCAGCATTATGTCATGGTCAAACAAAGGCAGCAGTTTGTTTGAGCATCAGTGCTTCCTAGTCCATAGCCTAATGAGGGACACCAAAGAGTTAAGTCAGATTCTGTATGTTTTAGTAGAGATAGGTGGAGATTGTGGAGCAGCCTGCATTGAATCTGCTTGGACTTCAAAACACGCTCATGAAATGGATTATCCAGTTTACTCAGCACCACCCACCATCTGAGGCATCTAGTGAAACTCTTCCATCTCTCAGGGTAGTAACAACTTGGTTAGACCTCTCTTGAAAACCAGTTTGTTTTAATGCTGATTTATTTTGTTTATTTTTGAATTTCATACAACCTATTTCTTTTTATATCTGAAAACATTTCTTCTCTTATTAGAGAGTAGGAAAATGGATACATTTCTCTCACACAGTGGCACAGAGGTGACTGAGTTTATTCTGCTGGGACTTACCAGTCAAGAAGAGCTGCAGCCCATCCTTTTAATGGTGTTTCTCCTGATTTATCTCATCACCCTGACTGGGAACTTTGGGATGATTTTATTAATCAGATTCACTCCCCCGCTGCAAATGCCCATGGACTTTTTCCTCACCCATTTAGCATGTGTAGACATTTTGTACTCTACAAATGACTCTCCTCAGATGCTTGTTAACTTCTTATCGGAGAAAAAAACCATTTCCTACATGGGGTGCCTAGCACAATGTTTTGTTTTTGTGACTCTGCTTCTTACTGAGTATTACATGCTTGGTGCATGGCAATCTGCAGCCCCCTGCATTACAACAAAAGGACGTCCAGGTCACTGTGCATCTGCCTGGTCACTTTCCCCTACCTCTGAGGGTCTATGGTGGGCACAATGTAGGTAATATTGACCTCCCACTTGTCCTTTTGTGGATCCAACACCGTCAATCATTTCTACTGTGCTGACCCACCCCTCTTAATGTTGACATGTTCTGACACTTACATAAAGCAAACTGCCCTGTTTGTGTTCGGAGGGATTAGCCTCACAGGTTCCCAATCATTATCTTCATCTCCTACATTTTCGTTTTCATCACCATTATGAGGATCCATTCCAGCAAAGGGCAGCACAAAGGCTTCTACAACTGTGGCTCCCACCTGACAGCTGTCTCTGTGTTCTATGGGTCCCTGACTTGCATGTATCTGAGACCAGCAAACAGGCAATCTGTGGAACAAGGGAAAATTGTGTCAGTGATTTGCATTTTTTTGAATCCCATGCTGAATCCATTTATCTATAGCCTCAGGAACAATGATGTGAAACAGGCTTTAAGAAGAATATTTGCGAGAAAACTTAGTACAATGAAGAAGAGTTCTCTTTTGACAGTTTCCCAGTTAAAAAAAAAAAGTGTCTCAAAAGAAACCCCAAAATATACCATCTTGAATGAAGAATCCAAACCACTGCAGTATTCTTGCCTGGAGAATCCATGGACAGAGGAGCCTGGCAGGCTACAGTCCATGGAGTAGCAAAGAATCGGACCTGACTCGGCATACATGCACACTCACACACATATTTGCAGAGCTTGGGATGGAGTCTAACGGAAACAAAGAATGGAAGTGTTGTTTGGAAGACAACACAACAACAGAAGTCAGTTTCTTATGATTAAGGAGGTTTAAGCTTTTAGTCTCACTCAAGGACTCATTTCCACTTGCTTGGCATATATTTCTTCCTTTTTCTTCCTAAGTCTTCAATATTGAGCATCACTTTCCCATCACCATCCCCATGGAAAAGAAATGCAAAAAAGCAAAATGGCTGCCTGAGAAGGCCGTACGAATAGCTGTGAAAAAAAGAGAAGCGAAAAGCAAAGGAGAAAAGGAAAGATATAAGCATCTGAACTCAGAGTTCAGAGAATAGCCAGGAGAGATAAGAAAGCCTTCCTCAATGATCAATGCAAAGAAAGAGAGGGAAAAAGTAGAATGGGAAAGACTAGAGATCTCATCAAGAAAATTAGAGATACCAAGGGAACATTTCATGCAAAGATGGGATCGATAAAGGATGAAATAGTACAGACCTAACAGAAGCAGAAGATATTAAGAAGAGGTGGCAAGATACACAGGAGAACTGTACAAAAAAGAGCTTCATGACCCAGATAATCAGGTGTTGTGGTCACTCACCGAGAGCCAGACATCCTGGAATGTGAAGTCAATAGGGCCTTAGGAAGCATCACTACGAACAAAGCTAGTGGAGGTGATGGAATTCCAGTTGAGCTATTTCAAATCCTGAAAAGATGATGCTGTGAAAGTGCTGCACTCAATAATCCAGCAAATTTGGAAAACTCAGCAGTGGCCACAGGACTGGAAAAGTCAGTTTTCATTCCAATCGTGAAGAAAGGCAATGCCAAAGAATGCTCAAACTAGAGCACAATTACAATCATCTCACATGCTCAAAATTCTCCAAGCCAGGCTTCGCAATACGTGAACTGTGAACATCCAGATGTTCAAGCAGGTTTTAGAAAAGGCAGAGGCACCAGAGATCAAGGTGCCAACATCTGCTGGATCATGGAGAAATCAAGAGAGTTCCAGAAAAACATCTATTTCTGCTTTATTGACGATGCCAAAGCCTTTGACTGTGTGGATCACAATAAATTGTGGAACATTCTGAATGAGATGGGAATACCAGACCACCTGACCTACCTCTAGAGAAACTTATATGCAGGTCAGGAAGCAACAGTTAGAACTGGACATGGAACAACAGACTGGTTCCAATTAGGAAACGGAGTATGTCAAGGCTGTATATTGTCACCCTGCTTATTTAACTTATATGCAGAATACATCATGAGGAACGCTGGGCTGGAAGAAGCACAAGCTGGAATCAAGATTGCTGGGAGAAATATCAATAACCTCAGATATGCAGATGACACCACCCTTATGGCAGAAAGTGAAGAGGAACTCAAAAGCCTCTTGATGAAAGTGAAAGAGGAGAGTGAAAAGGTTGGCTTGAAGCTCAACATTCAGAAAACAAAGATCATGGCATCTGTTCCCATCACTTCATGGGAAATAGATGGGAAAACAGTGGAAACAGTATCAGACTTTATTTTTTTGGGCTCCAGAACCACTGCAGATGCTGATTGCAGCCATGAAATTAAAAGACGCTTACTCCTTTGAAGTAAAGTTATGACCAACCTTGATAGCATATTAAAAAGCAGAGACTATTTTGCCAACCAAGGTCCGTCTAGTCAAGGCTATGGTTTTTCCTGTGGTCATACATGACCACTGAATGTGAGAGTTGGACTGTGAAGAAAGCTGATCCCCGAAGAATTGATGCTTTTGAACTGTGGTGCTGGAGAAGACTCTTGAGAGTCCCTTGGACTGCAAGGAGATCCAACCAGTCCATTCTAAAGGACCTTGGTGTTCATTGGAAGGACTGATGCTAAAGCTGAAACTCCAATACTTTGGCCACCTCATGCGAAGAGTTGACTCATTGGAAAAACCCTGATGCTGGGAGGGATTGGGGGCGGGAGGAGAAGGGGACGACAGAGGATGAGATGGCTGGATGGCATCACCAACTCGATGGACATGAGTTGGAGTAAACTCTGGGAGTTGGTGATGGATAGGGAGGCCTGGCATGCTGCGACTCATGTGTTGCAAAGTGTCAGACATGACTGAGCGACTGAACTGAACTGAGGTACTCTTACCAGCAAAGCAACCTGCATTACAGTATATTTCCTTAATAAGTAGTTAATTTACTTCCCTGTGATATATGAAATATTCCCTTAATGAAAGCCGATTATCCTCTAAAAAATCTCATTTCTCAATCTTCAATGCGTGTTCTGAATAAACCTTTGATGAATGCTTGTCTATATGATTTGAATGTAAAAACATATGTCTTATCATTGTTTGTCAGTCGTTCAGACACGTCAACTCTTTGTGACCCCATGGACTACAGAACACCAGACTTCCCTTTACTTCATTATCTCCCAATTATTATTTGAAAGAAAACCATGATACTTCAATTTTAATAATCCAATAATTTGTTTCATTCAGTTCAGTTCAGTTCAGTTGCTCACTCGTGACCGATTCTTTGCGACCTCATGAATGACAGCACTCCATGCCTCCCTGTCCATCACCAACTCCCAGAGTTCACAAAAACTCATGTCCATCGAGCTGGTGATGACATCCAGCCATCTCATTCTCTGTCATCCCTGTCTCCTCCCGCCCCCAATCCTTCCCAGCATCAGAGTCTTTTCCAGTGAGTCAACTCTTCGCATGAGGTGGCCAAAGTATTGCAGTTTCAGCTTTAGCATCAGTCCCTCCAATGAACACCCAGGATTGATCTCCTTTAGGATGGACTGGTTGGATCTCCTTGCAGTCCAGGGACTCTCAAGAGTCTTCTCCAGCACCACAGTTCAAAAACACTTCCTTTAATCAAAGCAGACACCCTTATAAATGGGAGCTACACTTTCCTGACTTGGAGTTTTATTTCTTATATAAGAGATTTAAATCATTATTTTCCTACAATATTAAAAATTCCGTTCTGTTCTGTTGCTCAGTCATGTCTGACTCTTTGCGACCCCGTGGACTGTAGCCTACCAGGCTTCTCCACCCATGGGATTCTCCAGGCAAGAATACTGGAGTGGGTTACCGTTTCCTTCTCCAATATTAAAAATTATGGTGCCATAATTTTACATATTACCTTTCAGTTCTTGTCTATCCACAAGCAATTTAAAAATAACAGGTATTCTAATATGCACGGAAACATGGTTTTAGTGTTTTGAAACTAAGTTGTATTTTCCAGACTACTTGATAATCTTTGGAATTAATCTTTATTTAAAAGCATAATGTAAATTAACACTGATATGACACAAATAGTTCACCACTTCCTTTTAATATTTAGGGAGTTTTTGTTTGCTTTACCTGTAGGAAATTCTTTATGCATATAAGCTTTGGTTTCTAGTGTATAGTTATTACATTAAGGTAGATTTCCACCATTTTATTCTTAGTTACCTTTCAGTTCAGTTCAGTTCATTCGCTCAGTCTTGTCCGACTCTTTGCAACCCCATGAATCACAGCACATCAGGCCTCCCTGTCCATCACAAACTCCTGGAGTTCACTCAAACTCATGTCCATTGAGTCGGTGATGCCATCCAGCCATCTCATCTCAGTCGTCCCCGTCTCCTCCTGCCCCCAATCCCTCCCAGCATCAGACTCTTTTCCAGTGAGTCAACTCATCACATGAGGTGGCCAAAGTATTGGAATTTCAGCTTTAGCATCAGTCCTTCCAAAGAACACACAGGATTGATTTCTTTTAGAATGGACTGGTTGGATCTCCTTGCAGTGCAAGGGACTCTCAAGAGTCTTCTCCAGCACCACAGTTCAAAAGCATCAATTCTTCGGCGATCAGCTTTCTTCACAGTCCAACTCTCATATCCATACATGACCACTGGAAAAACCATAGCCTTGACTAGACAGACCTTTGTTGGCAAAGTAATGTCTCTGCTTTTTAATATGCTATCAAGGTTGGTCATAACTTTCCTTCCAAGGAGTAAGCGTCTTTTAATTTCATGGCTGCAATCAGCATCTGCAGTGATTTTGGAGCACAAAAAAAATAAAGTTTGACACTGTTTCCACTGTTTCCCCATCTATTTCCTATGAAGTGATGGGACCAGATGCCATTATCTTTGTTTTCTGAATGTTGAACTTAAAGCCAACCTTTTCATGCTCTTCTTTCACTTTCATCAGGAGGCCTTTGAGTTCCTCTTCACTTTCTGCCATAACGGTGGTGTCATCTGAATATCTGAGGTTATTAATATTTCTCCTGGCAATCTTGATTCCAGCTTGTGCTTCTTCCAGTACAGCGTTCCTCATGATGTACTCTGCCTATAGGTTAAATAAGCAGAGTGACAATATACAACCTTGACATATTCCTTTTCTATTTGGAACCAGTCCGTTGTTCCATGTCCAGTTCTGACTGTTGCTTCCTGACCTGCATACAGGTTTCTCAAGAGGCAGGTCAGGTGGTCTGGGATTCCCATCTCTTTCAGAATTTTCCACAGTTGATTGTGACCCACACAGTCAAAGGCTTTGGCATAGTCAATGAAGCAGAAATAGATGTTTTTCTGGAACTCTCTTGCTTTTTCCATGGTCCAGCGGATGTTGGCAATTTGATCTCTGGTGCCTCTGCCTTTTCTAAAACCTGCTTGAACATCTGGAAGTTCACCGTTCACGTATTGCTGAAGCTTGACTTGGAGAATTTTGAGCATGACTTTACTAGCGTGTGAGATGAGTGCAATTGTGCGGTAGTTTGAGCATTCTTTGGCATTGCCTTTCTTTGGGATTGGAATGAAAACTAACCTTTTCCAGTCCTGTGGCCACTGCTGAGTTTTCCAAATCTGCTGGCATATTGAGTGCAGCACTTTCACAGCATCATCTTTCAGGATTTGAACTAGCTCAACTGGAATTCCATCACCTCCACTAGCTTTGTTTGTTGTGATGCTCTCCATGGCCCACTTGACTTTACTTTCTAAGATGTCTGGCTCCAAGTGAGTGATCATGCCATCGTGATTATCTTGGTCATGAAGATCTTTTTTGTACAGTTCTTCTGTGTATTCTTGCCACCTCTTCTTAATATCTTCTGCTTCTGTTAGGTCCATAGAATTTCTGTCCTTTGTCGAGCCCATCTTTCCATGAAATGTTCCCTTGATATCTCTAATTTTCTTGAAGAGCTCTCTTGTTTTTCCTATTCTGTTGTTTTTCTCTATTTCTTTGTATTGATCACTGAGGAAGGCTTTCTTATCTCTCCTTGCTATTCTTTGGAACTCTGAATTCAGATGCTTATATCTTTCCTTTTCTCCTTTGCTTTTCACTTCTCTTGTTTCACAGCTATTTGTAAGGCCTCCTCAGACACCCATTTTCCTTTTTTGCATTTCTTTTCCATGGGGATGGTCTTGGTCCCTGTCTCCTGTACAATGTCACGAACCTCTGTCCAGAGTTCATCGGGCACTCTATCTATCAGATCTAGTCCCCTAAATCTATTTCTCACTTCCACTGCATAATCATAAGGGATTTGATCCAGGTCATATCTGAATGGTCTAGTGGTTTTCCCTACTTTCTTCAATTTCAGTCTGAATTTGGCAGTAAGGAGTTCATGATCTGAGCCACAGTCTTGGTCTTGTTTTTGCTGACTGTATAGAGCTTCTCCATCTTTGGCTGCAAAGAATATAATCAATCTGATTTCGATGTTGACCATCTGGTGATGTCCATGTGTAAAGTCTTCTCTTGTGTTGTTGGAAGAGGGTGTTTGCTATGACCAGTGCATTCTCTTGGCAAAAGTCTATTAGCCTTTGCCCTGCTTCATTCCGTGCTCCAAGGCCAAATTTGGCTGTTACTCCAGGTGTTTCTTGACTTCCTACTTTTGCATTCCAGTCCCCTAGAATGAAAAGGACATCATTTTTGGGTGTTAGTTCTCAAAGGTCTTGTAGGTCTTCATAGAACCGTTCAACTTCGGCTTCTTCAGCATTACTGGTTGGGGCATAGTCTTGGATTACTGTAATGTTGAATGGATTGCCTTGGAGATGAACAGAAATCATTCTGTCATTTCTAAGATTGCATCCAAGTACTGCATTTCGAACTCTTTTGTTGACCATGATGGCTACTCCATTTCTTCTAAGGGATTCCTTCCCACAGTAGTAGTGTGTTAAATCCACCCATTCCAGTCCATTTTAGTTCACTGATTCCTAGAATGTCTACGTTCACTCTTGTCATCTCCTGTTTGACCACTTCCAAGTTGCCTTGATTCATGGACCTAACATTCCAGGTTCCTATGCAATATTGCTCTTTACAGCATCGGACCTTGCTTCTGTCACCAGTCACATCCACAACTGGGTATTTGTTTTGCTTTGGCTCCATCCCTTCATTCTTTCTGGAGTTATTTCTCAACTGATCTCCAGTAGCATACTGGGCACCTACCGACCTGGAGAATTCCTCATTCAGTATCCTATCATTTTGCTTTTTGATACTGATCGTGGGGTTCTCAAGGCAAGTATACTGAAGTGGTTTGCCATTCCCTTCTCCGGTGGACCACATTCTGTCAGACCTCTCCACCATGACCTGTCCGTCTTGGGTGGCCCCACATGGCATGGCTTAGTTTCATTGAGTTAGACAGTGCTGTGGTCCATGTGATCTGATCGGTTAGTTTTCTGTGATTATGATTTCAGTGTGTTTGCCCTCTGATGCCCCCTCACAATATCTACCGTCTTATTTGGGTTTCTCTTACCTTGGTCGTGGAATATTGCTTCACAGCTGCTCCAGCAAAGCGCAGCCGCTGTACCTTACCTTGGACATGGGGTAGCTCGTCTCGGCCATTCTTCTGTACGTGGTCGGTTGTACTGGAGCCGGCATCTGCGCCGCTGAAGCCGGAGTCTCTCGCATCTGCGCCCTTTATATATATATATAATATTTTTTTTTCTTTTTGGATTTAGTGATGTATGACATCAATCCCAGCAAATGAGTACCCTAATTTTCTCACACCCTTAATAACACTGGGAATATCATTTTTTAAAAAATTTTAATTGGAGGCTAATTGGGAATATCATTTTATTGTGTGAAGATAGTAGACACAAATGCAACAAAGAAAATATCCATGTATCAAAAACAACTTACTGGAATTCAACTTTTATTTTTTATTTATTTATTTACTTTAATATAAATGTATTTATTTTCTGGAGGCTAATTACTTTACAATATTGTATTGGTTTTGCCATACAATGACATGGATCCACCCGGGTGTACATGTGTTCCCCATCTTGAACCCCCTCCTGCCTCCCTCCCCATATCATCCCTCTGGGTCATCCCAGTGCACCAGCCCCGAGCATCCTATATCATGCATCGAATCTGGACTGGTGATTCGTTTCATATATGATAACATACATGTTTCAATGCCATTCTCCCAAATCATCCCACACTTGCATTTCTCAGTTCTATAGTGTAGTGTCATAGCTACTGTGAGAATGATATTTAATCTCAAGAAGAAACAATCCTTTACTTGGATGAATTTTCTCTTGAGAAGTAAAATAAAAAAAAAAGTTTCCAGATTAAAAAAAAATAGTTAGAAATATTGATACTCACTTGTCTTTGTCACTCACTCTTAACAAACAAATAAAGATGGCTTGTTTACCCTTGAAGAACTCAACCTATTCACAAGCACCATATTTTTAAAAGGAAAAGGGACAAACAGTAGAAGCTTGAATTACAAGGACCTTGGATCACCAACCAATTGAATACTTTTAGGGAACAGATTTTGAATCCCTGTTTTTTTTCTATTTTCATATTCCAATAATGCTATTAATTCATAAAGATCCTTTAATTTTATATTTTGGGATTAGATGAGTTTGGAAATATTCATTTTCTATTTTCTTGCTTATTTAAACACCATAATTGATTATCATGGAAAATTGGTACACAGAAAGAACTAATTTTAATTTTCCTTAAGCCTAGTATATTACAAAGTTATCATCATGTGCATATCAATTTGACCTTATTCTTCATAAAGTAACATAAAATACTTTGACCTTTTCTTAACTGGAAGCTTCTTTAATGTCTGTGTAACATCCTAATGCAAAATCCGTCACGGGATAGTCAAATTCCTCTTCATGATTACAACCAACGCACACTTCCAGGTGTTCTAGTTACATACATACAGCCTCTGGCCTGTCTGGTGTCTACCTGTGCCTAACCCAGTATTGAATGCAGGTAGTCCTCGCTTTGCACACTGCTGAGGTCACACAAAGTGAGGACACATTTCCAGGTTCTATGGTTTCAGTTAGACGAGATCATGCAACATGATTGTTGTCTGTTTTAATATATCACTTGTTTCCTTTTTCTCAAATATGAAACAAATATTATATTGAAAATCTTCACTTAGTTTTCTTATTATGCCTCAGCACATGCTTAAAATTTGAGTTATTGAAAGTGTACCTTTTTAAGACTCTTGAAGTATGTTAAATAAATTTCTAGAAAAAAATGTGTATTATTATTTTTCTTGATATAATCAGTGTATGAAAGTGCTGGTCTTTTTAAACTCTCTTAAATACAGATACACAAAGTAGTATCTTAATTCATAATTTTATTAACAATAATTTATTCACTAATTTTAACATTTGTTAATTTTTATCAATTCAATATGCATAGCCTTCAATATGTCATTGTTCATATGATTTCTATGAAATTAATAACATATTTTTGTACTATTTTCACTTTTTCTTATTTGTAATAAAATCTTTTGTCAACTTGGGTGTTGCTTAGTTTTAAATTATTTTATGATAAAATCCAAGAGACTCACAGACTTAGAGAACAAACTAATTATTGCCGAGGGAAGGCTGGGACAGAGAGAGAAACTGGGAGTTTAGGATTGACATGTGCACATTGTTATATTTAAAATAGGTAAACAACAAGGACCCTGTTTGTTCGCTCAGAGAACTCTGACTCATGTACATATATAACTGGAAAAAATATTATATAGCTAAAAGCATTTGATTTATATTTTTCTGGGATAAATTTGAAAGTGAAAAATTGAAAGATGCATTTTCTCTGTGCCTGCATCCTCAGTTGCTTCAGTCATGTCTGACTGTTTGCATGACCCCATTTGCCACCAGGCTCCTCTGTCCGTGAGATTCTCTAGGCATGAATTCTGGAGTAGGTTGCCATTTTCTCCTCCAGTGGATTTTCCTGACCCAGGAATCTCTTGTGGTCCCCGCATTTCAGGCGGGTTTTTTACCACTGAGCTACAAAGGAAGCCCAGATTTTCTCTACTAGAAATTAAAACACCAATCTATAGAAACTTTAGGAATTTTGCTTAAAATGCAAAATATACAATATAATATATTGGCTTAATCAACATATTGGTTAAAGAAGAAATAGCAATGAACATATTTAGTGTACAATGAATATAACATCACAAATTAGTGAGAGATAAAAGACAGCTTGATAAATTGTAGGAGGAAATGGATTAAAATGTGACAGAAAAGTTATATGCAATATTACAACATACAACAAAATTGTATCTAGAATGAAAGTGGAAGTGAGAGTGTTACTCTCTTTATTGTGTCCCACTCTTTGCGACCCCATGGTCTGTAGCCCACCAGGCTTCTCTGCCCATGGAATTCTCCAGGCCAGAATACTGGAGATGGTTGCCATTTCCTTTTCCAGAGGGTCTTTTCAACCCAGGATCAAATCTGGATCTCCTGAATTGCAGGCAGATTATTTACCATCTGAGCCACCAAGGAAGCCATATATAGAATAATTCGAGATATTTCTATAAAATATGGCAATGAAAAATAAAGAACATAATAACTTGTTTTACTACAGAAATTATGTAGAGTGGAGAAAAGCCATAGAACTAAAAACATAAAAAAAACTATATATATATATATATATATTCTCAGGGGAGGAATCATCAGAAATAAGATAGATAGCAAAATCAATCAACATAATGTATATCATTTCTTTGTTAACATTTCTTCTTTTGTTTTAATTAAAACATATTCCTTCCCTAAGAACTTCAGTTGGGAAAACAAGGAAGCAAATAATTTTAACTGATGCTTTCTAATGTTTTTAAGGTACATTTATGTGACTGTTCTCAAATATTAATTAATAGCCATAAGTATAAATGTTCAATGCTTTCTGGAGAAAAATTTACCTGTATAAAAACTTAGGCAGGTCTTTAAAAAAATTCAAAATATTTAATTCAAAAATTATACATTTTGAATATCCTCAAGAAACAGAGGGATCTGTACATACAAATGTGAGTCAATTATCAATATAAAAAATGGGATATGTTGACATTATGAAATAATGGTTTGCAATATAAGCTAAATGAAAAAATATATATACCAAATGCTCAGAGTACTTTTCTTTAACAGGAGATTACAAGTAAATTGTGCAAAATTGAAATTTAATTTTATCTAGAATAATTCATGGATTCCTTGATAGCTCAGTTGGTAAAGAATCTGTCAAGATTTCAGGAATTTTCAATTTATGTATCTTTAA
Source organism: Moschus berezovskii (assembly GCF_049115385.1). Lineage (NCBI taxonomy): Eukaryota > Metazoa > Chordata > Mammalia > Artiodactyla > Moschidae > Moschus > Moschus berezovskii. The sequence goes on from NC_142475.1 coordinate 84,271,922, forward strand.
ATGAATTGCAATAATTTTGTAATTAAGTTCAATTCTTTAATTCTGTGTATTATACTACATTAAAAACAATGTTCAGTAAAAATACATAGTCTGTAGAAAGTTACAAGCACAGTACTATCAAGTAAAAATTAATCTTCAATCTTATACATGGCAAATGCTTCCAATTTTGTCAAAGTAATTGTAAGAATAAGTAAATGTTTTACTTATTGAGAAGATAGAACAACTAAATACAGAAGTTATCCTTTGATTTGGGACATACTACTGATGAATTCACTTCATGGTAAATAGATGAGGAAACAGTGGAAACAGTGTCAGACTTTATTTTGGGGGGCTCCAAAATCACTGCAGATGCTGATTGCAGCCATGAAATTAAAAGCTGCTTACTCCTTGGAAGGAAAGTTGTGACCAACTTAGACAGCATTTTAAAAAGCAGAGACATTACTTTGCCAACCAAGGTCCATCTAGTCAAGGCTATGGTTTTTCCAGTGGTCATGTATGGATGTGAGAGTTGGACTGTGAAGAAAGTTGATCGCTGAAGAATTGATGCTTTTGAACTGTGGTACTGGAGAAGACTCTTGAGAGTCCCTTGCACTGCAAGGAGATCCAACCAGTCCATTCTAAGGGAGATCAATCCTGTGTGTTCATTGGAAGGACTGATGCTAAAGCTGAAGTTCCAATACTTTGTCTACCTCATGCAAAGAGCTGACTCACTGGAAAAGACTCTGATGCTGGGAGGGATTGGGGGCAGGAGGAGAAGGGGACGGCAGAGGATGAGATGGCTGGATGGCATCACCAACTTGATGGACATGAGTTTGAATGAACTCCGGGAGTTAGTGATGGACAAGGAGGCCTGGCATGTTGTGGTTCATGGGGTCACAAAAAAGTTGGACACGATTGAGCAACTGAACTGAACTGAAGCATTCAAAGCCATTTAAAATTAAATATATTTTTCAATATAGAACAATATAGCTCACTAATAATGCAAGGATCAGTGTGGATGCATTATGTATCTTTTTATATAACTTTCTTTGCTATTGATTTTCTTAAGATGGCTTCCCTTGTATCTCAACTGGAAAAGAATCTGACTGCAATGCAGGAGACCACAGTTCCATTCCTGGGTCGGGAAGATCCACTGGGGAAGGGATATACTATCCACTCCAGTATTCTTAGGATTCCCTGGTGGCCCAGCTGGTAAAGATTCAGCCTGCAATGTGGGAGACCTGGTTTGGATCCCTGAGTTGGCAAGATCTCCAGAAGGGAAAGGCTACCCACTCCAGTATTCTGGCCAGGAGAATTTCATGGACTGTATAATCCATGAGGTCCCAAAGAATTGGACACGACTGAGGGACTTTCACTTCTCAAAAGATATTTTGGAAACTATTGGAACAGACTTGCCTAGAAAATAATGAGCGATCACTTTTGTACTTTTTTTTTTAATTGTTAGAAAATTGCTTTACAGTGTTGAGCTGATTTCTGCCATAGTTATGAACCAAATACAACATCACTGTTCACTTTCAGAAAGATATCTACACACCCCTTCATTTGTGTATTGTTTTAGGGCATTCTTGTGTCTACAGAAGCCAATTGCTAGGCTATGTTTACTCAATAAATTTATTCTAATTTAGAGCAAAACCATGAAAAAATATATCTAGAAAAATATATCTAGAAAAATATATCTAGACTATATCTAGATATATATTCTAGATATCTAGAATATATCTAGACTATATTAATGACTGAATTGGCTCCCTATTCCTGGAAACTCATAAGCAGGTGCTGAGAGTTCATTTTCAAAATTGCAAACCACAACCAATATTTATAAATGGGTAAAAAGTTTCTCAGAATATCTATAATATTGGTTGGGGGAAAATTTATAAAAATTTTAAAGCTATGGGTGATCTGTGTACTTCAAATTTCCCTGAAGTGATTCCAGTGACTAGTCAGGCAATGGAGTGATTGTTCTACATCACACATTGAAAAAGAAACTTTTTCATAAATTTTTAAAAGAAGCTAAAAAGCAATCATCTTATTTTGAGCCTCACTATGGCTCTGTAGACCATTTAATTCAAAGAAGATGGATTGGCAATGTTCACATCAGAGTGAATTAATATTAATATAATACTTATCCCCAAGTGAATAAATTTAGTAAAATATTAAATGGGCTTATTGAAAACATTTATCTTTATTATTATTATTTTTTTAATTTATTTTATTGGAGGCAAATTACCTTACATTAATATATTGGTTGGTTTTGCCATACATTGACATGAATCCGCCCCAGGTGTACATGTGTTCTCTTTCTTGAACCCCCCTCCCACCTCCCTCTTCCCCATATCCTCCCTCCATGTCATCCCTGTGCACCAGCCCCAAGTATCCTGTATCATGCGTCGATCCTGGACTGGTCACTTATGATAATATACATGCTACAATGCCGTTCTCCCCAATCATCCCACCTTCACCCTCTCCCACAGAGTCCCAAAGACTGTTCTGTATGTCTATGTCTCTTTTGCAGTCTCGTATACAGGGTTCAGGTTACCATCTTTCTAAATTCCATATATATGCGTTAGTATACTGTATTGATGTTTTTCTTTCTGGCTTACTTCACTCTGTATAACTGGCTCCAATTTCATCCACCTCATTAAAACTGATTCAAATGCATTCTTCTTGATGGCTGAAAAATACTCCATGGTGTATATGTACCAAAGCTTTCTTATCCATTCATCTGCAGATGGACATCTAGGTTGCTTCCATGTCCTGGCTATTATAAACAGAGCTGCAATGAACATTGGAGTATATGTGTCTCTTTCCATTCTGGTTTCCTCGGTGTGTATGCCCAGGAGTGCGATTGCTAGATCATATGGAAGTTCTATTTCCAGCTTTTTGAGGAATCTCCACACTGTTCTCCATAGTGGCTGTACTAGTTTGCATTCCCACCAACAGTGTAAGAGGGTTCCCTTTTCTCCACACCCTCTCCAGCATTTATTGCTTGTAGACTTTTGGATAGCAGCCATTCTGACTGGTGTGAAATGGTACCTCATTGTGGTTTTGATTTGCATTTCTCTGATTATGAGGGATGTTGAGCATTTTTTCATGTGTTTGTTAGCCATGTTTATGTCTTCTTTGGAGAAATGTCTGTTTAGTTCTTTGGCCCATTTTTTGATTGGGTCACTTAGTTTTCTGGAATTGAGCTGCAGGAGCTGCTTGTATATTTTGGAGATTAATCCTTTATCAGTTGCTTCATTTGCTATTATATTCTCCCATTCCGCAGGCTGTCTTTTCACCTTGCTTAGAGTTTCTTTTGCTGTGCAGAAGCTTTTGATTTTAATTAGGTCCCATTTGTTTATTTTTGCTTTTATTTCCAATATTCTGGGAGGTGGGTCTTGGAGGATCCTGCTGTGATTTATGTCGGAGTGTGTTTTGCCTACGTTCTCCTCTAGGAGTTTTATAGTATCTGGTCTTACATTTAGCTCTCTAATCCATTTTGAGTTTATTTTGGTGTATGGTGTTAGGAAGTGTTCTAATTTCACTCTTTTATAAGTGGCTGACCAGTTTTCCCAGCACCACTTGTTAAAGAGACAGTCTTTTCTCCATTTTATATTCTTGCCTCCTTTGTCGAAGATAAGGTGTCCATAGGTGCGTGGGTTTATCTCTGGGCTTTCTATTTTGTTCCATTGATCTATATTTCTGTCTTTATGCCAGTACCATACTGTCTTGATGACTGTGGCTTTGTAGTAGAGCCTGAAGTGTGGCAGGTTAATTCCTCCAGTTCCATTTTTCTTCTTCAAGATTGCTTTGGCTATTTGAGGTTTTTTGTATTTCCATATAAATTGTGAGATTATTTGTTCTAGTTCTGTGAAAAATATCGTTGGTAGCTTGATAGGGATTGCATTGAATGTATAAATTACTTTGGGTAGTATACTCATTTTCACAATATTTATTCTTCCAATCCACGAGCACGGTATATTTCTCCATCTATTAGTGTCCTCTTTGATTACTTTCACTAGTGTTTTATAGTTTTCTATGTAGAAGTCTTTTGTTTCCTTAGGTAGATATATTCCTAAGTATTTAATTCTTTTCGTTGCAACAGTGAATGGAATAGTTTCCTTGATTTCTCTTTCTATTTTCTCATTATTAGTGTCTAGGAATGCAAGGGATTTCTGTGTGTTGATTTTATATCCTGCAACTTTACTGTATTCATTGATTAGCTCTAGTAGATTTCTGGCAGAGCCTTTAGGGTTTTCTGTGTAGAGGATCATGTCATCAGCGAACAGTGAGAGTTTTACTTCTTCTTTTCCAATTTGTATTCCTTTTATGTCTTTTTCTGCTCTGATTGCTGTAGCCAAAACTTCCAGAACTATGTTGAATAGTAGTGGTGAGAGTGGGCACCCTTGTCTTGTTCCTGACTTTAGGGGAAATGCTTTCAGTTTTTCACCATTGAGGATAATGTGTGCTGTGGGTTTGTCATATATAGCTTTTATTATGTTGAGATATGTCCCTTCTATTCCCACTTTCTGAAGGGTTTTTATCATAAATGGATGTTGAATTTTGTCAAAGGCTTTCTCTGCATCTATTGAGATAATCATATGATTTTTATTTTTCAGTTTGTTAATGTGGTGTATTACATTGATTGATTTGTGGATATTGAAGAATCCTTGCATTCCTGGAATAAAGCCCAATTGGTCATGATGTATGATCTTCTTAATGTGTTGTTGGATTCTGCTTACTAGAATTTTGTTACGGATTTTTGCATCTATGTTCATCAGTGATATTGGCCTGTAGTTTTCTTTTTTTGTGGGGTCTTTACCAGGTTTTGGGATTAGTGTGATGGTGGTCTCAAAGAATGAGTTTGGAAGTTTCCCTTCCTCAGCAATTTTCTGGAAGAGTTTGAGTAGAATAGGTGTTAGCTCTTCACTAAATTTTTGGTAGAATTCAGCTGTAAAGCCGTCTGGACCTGGGCTTTTGTTTGCTGGAAGCTTTCCGATCACTTCCTCTATTTCCGTGCTTGCGGTTGGTCTGTTCAGATTTTCTATTTCTTCCGGGTTCAGTTTTGGTAAAGTGTACTTTTCTAGGAATTTGTCCATTTCTTCCAAGTTATTCATTTTATTGCCATATAATTGCTGATAGTATTCTCTAATAATCCTTTGTATTTCTGTGTTGTCAGTTGTGATTTGTCCATTTTCATTTCTAATTTTATTGATTTGGTTCTTCTCCCTTTCTTTCTTGATGAGTCTGGCTAGTGGTTTGTCAATTTTATTTACCTTCTCAAAGAACCAGCTTTTGGCTTTGTTGATTTTTGCTATGGTCTCTTTTGTTTCTTTTGCATTTATCTCTGCCCTAATTTTTACGATTTCTTTCCTTCTGCTAACCCTGGGGTTCTCCATTTCTTCCTTTTCTAGTTTCTTTAGATGTAGAGTTAGGTTATTTAGTTGACTTTTTTCTTGTTTCTTGAGGTGTGCCTGTATTGCTATGAACTTCCCCCTTAGCACTGCTTTTACAGTGTCCCAGAGGTTTTGGGTTGTTATGTTTTCATTTTCATTCATTTCTATGCATATTTTAATTTCTCTTTTGATTTCTTCTATGATTTGTTCATTATTCAGCAGTGTGTTGTTCAGCCTCCATATGTTGGCATTTTTAATGATTTTTCTCCCATAATTGAGATCTAATCTTACTGCATTGTGGTCAGAAAAGATGCTTGGAAAGATTTCAATTTTTTTGAATTTACCAAGGCTAGATTTATGGCCCAGGATGTGATCTATCCTGGAAAGCGTTCCGTGTGCACTTGAGAAAAAGGTGAAATTCATTGTTTTGGGGTGAAATGTCCTATAGATATCTATTAGGTCTAACTGATCTATTGTATCATTTAAAGTTTGTGTTTCCTTGTTAATTTTCTGTTTAGTTGATCTATCCATAGATGTAAGTGGGTTATTAAAGTCTCCCACTATTATTGTGTTATTGTTAATTTCCCCTTTCATAATTGTTAGTAATTGTCGTACATATTGCTGTGCTCCTATGTTGGGTGCATAAATATTTATAATTGTTATATCTTCATCTTGGATTGATCCTTTGATCATTATGTAGTTTCCTTCTTTGTCTCTTTTCACAGTCTTTGTTTTAAAATCAATTTTATCTGATATGAGTGTTGCTACTCCTGCTTTCTTTTGGTCTCTATTTGCGTGGAATATCTTTTTCCAGCCCTTCACTTTCAGTCTGTATGTGTTCTTCGATTTGAGGTGGGTCTCTTGTAGACAACATATATGGGGGTCTTGTTTTTGTATCCATTCCGCCAGCCTTTGTCTTTTGGTTGGGCATTCAACCCATTCACGTTTAAGGTGATTATTGATAAGTATGATCCCGTTTCCATTTTCATTATTGTTTTGGGTTCAAGTTTATATACCCTTTCTGTGTTTCCAGTCTAGAGAAGATCCTTTAGTATTTGTTGGAGAGCTGGTTTGGTGATGCTGAATTCTCTCAGCTTTTGCTTATCTGTAAAGCTTTTGATTTCTCCTTCATATTTGAATGAGATCCTTGCTGGGTACAGTAATCTGAGCTGTAGGTTACTTTCTGTTATCACTTTAAGTATGTCTTGCCATTCCCTCCTGGCCTGTAGAGTTTCTGCTGAAAGATCAGCTGTTATCCTTATGGGGATCCCCTTGTGTGTTATTTGTTGTTTTTCCCTTGCTGCTTTTAATATTTGTTCTTTGTGTTTGATCTTTGTTAATTTGATTAATATGTGCCTTGGGGTATTTTGCCTTGGGTTTATCCTGTTAGGGACTCTCTGTGTTTCTTGGACTTGGGTGATTATTTCCTTCCCCATTTTAGGGAAATTTTCAACTATGATCTCCTCAAGTATTCTCTCATGGTCTTTCTTTTTGTCTTCTTCTTCTGGGACTCCTATGATTCGAATGTTGGGGCGTTTAATATTGTCCCATATGTTTCTAATATTGTTCTCATTTCTTTTAATTTGTTTTTCTTTTTTCCTCTCTGTTTCATTTATTCCTACAATTCTATCTTCTAGCTCGCTTATCCTGTCTTCTGCCTCCGTTATTCTACTGTTTGTGCCCTCGAGAGTGTTTCTGATCTCATCTATTGTATTATTCATTGTATATTGACTCTTTTTTATTTCCTCTAATTCCTTATTGAACATTTCTTCCATCTTCTCAATCCTTTTCTCCAGATTATTTATCTGTAACTCCATTTTGCTTTCCAGATTTTGAATCATTTTCACAATTAAAATTCGAAATTCTTTATCGGGTTGGTTCCCTATATCTTCCTCTTTTGTTTGTGTTGGTGGGCATTTATCCTGTTCCTTTGCTTGTTGTGTATTTCTCTGTCTCTTCATCTTGCTTAAATTGCTGTGTTCGGGGTGGCCTTTCTGTCTTCTGACAGTCTGTGGAGTTCTCTTTATTATGTAGTTACCTCGTTGTGTGTGGGGTTGGTTGGGTGACTTGTCAATGTTTCCTGGTTAGGGAAGCTTGGGTAGATGTTCTGGTGGGTGGAGCTGGATTTCTTCTCTCTGGAGTGCAATGAAGTGTCCAGTAGTGAATTTGAGATGTCAGTGGGTTTGGGGTGGCTTTGGGCAGCCTGTATATTGAAGCTCAGTGCTATTCTCCTGTGTTGCTGGATAGCTTGCGTAGTATGTGTTTCACTGAAACTTGTTGACCCTTGGGTGGTGCCTGGTTTCAGTGTATGTATGGAGGCCTTTGATGAGTACCTATCAATTAATGTTCTCTGGAACTGGAGATCTCTGGTGTTCTCAGGATTTGGCCTTAAGCTTCTGCCTCTGGTTTTCAGTCTTATTCTTGCAGGAGGCTCAAGGCTTCTCCCTCTTCTGTTTTCTGGTCTCCTCAGTGTCTAATTCCCGTCCTGACACCAGGATGTTGTGGTGGACACTTTTTTTTTTTTCCCAGCTCTCCTATTCACTCCTGCTATAGGGAGGGAGGAACAGCTAACAAATATCCCTGGCGTCTGTGGGGAGTGCTCGCGGTGTCTCGGCTACACTGGGAATGCTCCCGCTCGAGGCGTGTGTGCTTTCCCTGTTTATGCTGCTTAGGCTTTATTTTGCTCTGCTGCAAGCTGTCCGCGGCTGGCGCTGGGTTGCATGCACTTCCCAGGTCTGAGCGGCTCAGGTTCAGGTTCTTGGGTACTCCACAAAGGCGCAGACTTGGCTGGGCCTGCGTTTTGTGCCTTCCCCGGTCCTAGTAGCTCAGGTGACCAGGCGTTAGGTGAGCGCGGTCGCTGCGACTTATTGCCTTCCCTGTCCCTGTCGCTCGGTTTTCTGCGGGTACAACCAGTGCAGTTTCTCAGGCAGATATCGACCGGCCCGAACCCAAGAAGTCCTGGCCAGCAAGGAAGCCTGCCTGCAGCTTGGCACTGGAAGCCTCTCTGGGGCCGCAGCTGTCCCCGCCCCAGCGCTAGCTCCCCTCCCCGCCTGCATAGGTGGGGGCTGGGGGAAGGGCCACCTGCTGCCGGCTTGCTCCGCTCCGCACTCCCGGTTCTGTGGGCGGGGCTGGCTTGGGGCGTTTTCACAGGCTTTTTCCAGCCCTCTTGCCCTTCAGCTGCAACCTCTGCTCTGGTATCTTAAGTTCGAGCCCTCAGTTTGCCCTGAGGCGTTCAAGCCCGGTTCTCCCTCTAAGCGCAGCCGCCAGTTCTCCCTCTAAGCGCAGTCGCCAGTTCTCCCTCTAAGCGCAGGCGCCGGTTCTCCCTCGAAGCGCTGCCGCCGGTTCTCCCTCGAAGCGTGGGCGCCGGCTCTCCCTTTAAGCGCAGCCACCAGTTCTCCCTCTGAGCGCTGCCGCCGGTTCTCCCTCTAAGCGCACAGCCGTTCTCCCTCTAAGCGCTGCTGCTGGCGCCTCCCTGCCCAGCCCCCGCCTGCTAGTGAGGGGTGCAGGCGTCTGCGCCGCTTCTCCGCTGAGAGTTTCCTCTGGGCACTTAGTCTGTGAGTTTTAATTATTTATGTCTTTTGTCTCCCAGTTATGCGGCCCTCTGAGGTTCCACTCGCTAGTGTTTCCAGGTGTTTGGAAAAGACTCCCTTCCCGGGAGGGAGCACTGTCCCTCCTTCTTTTGTCTCTCTTTTTATCTTTTTATCTATTTCCTACCTCCTTTCGACGACTGTGGGCTGCTTTTCTGAGTGCCTGGTGTCCTCTGCCAGTATTCAGAAGTTTTTTTGTGGGATTTACTCAGCGTTCAAATGTTCTTTTGTTGATTTTGTTGGGGGGAAAGTGACCGCCCCGTCCTATTCCTCCGCCATCTTCCTGTGCTCCTGAAAACATTTATCTTTAAAGTATAAATTTTGAGGAGAAATTATGAAATATCAGTGAGAACTCATGAAGATAAACTAATTGTGACAATAGTCTAATAGGCTTTTCCTTTGAAGGAACCCCTGTGCTATTACAGACACCTTAAATATGAATAAGCACTTAAAATGTAATTTTATGAAAAAAAAGTTACCTTAATCATATGGCTCATGGCATGGATCACCTGATTGTTCCTTACACTGTAGATCAATGGGTTCAACATTGGGCTCAAAAATGTATAAAAGACTGCAGTTATTTTGAACTCCTCTACAGAGTTCTTAGATGGAGTCCTTAAGTACATACAGAAGAGGGTTCCACAAGTAGAAAAGGCTTTTTACCTGCCTTTTGCAGAATGGATCCTCAAGATGGATGCAATGATGAAAATGTAGGACAGAAGAATGATGAAGAGAGAACTTAAGAGAGTGAAACCAGCAACCACAAACATCGCCATCTTTTTGACATAGGTGTCAAAGCAGGCCAAAATTATCAGAGGAGGATCAGCACAGTAGAAATGGTTGATCTCAAGGGAGTCACAGAAGGAAAAGTGAAAGGTCAGCAGGGCCTGAGAGAGACCATTGAGGAATCCACAATATAAGGGACTGTGACTAGAAAGATGCAAATGTCTTTGGACATCCTGGTGCTGTAATGTAGAGGGCTGCAGATGGCTACATAGCGGTCCAAGGCCATTGAAGCAAGGAGATAAAGTTCAGTGATCACCAGGGCAATGAAGAGAAGACTCTGTGTGAAGCATCCAGCATAGGAGATGGTCTTCTGGTCTGAGAGGAAATTGCGCAGCATATTTGGAGTAAAACTGGAGGAATAGCAAAGGTCTACAAAAGAGAGGTGGCTGAGGAAGAAATACATGGGAGTCTGGAGGTGGGGATTGGTCCTGACCAGCATGATCATACCCAGATTCCCTGCCAGTGTGATTAAGTAGATCACCAGGAACACCCCACACAGGGTCTTCTGTAGTGCTGGGTCATCTGTGAGTCCCAGGAGAATGAATTCAGTCACTATTGTGTGATTTGGGGAAAACATTCTTATTCCTTGAGAACTGAAAGTGACAAAGATAGTGAAGAATTCTGTGTGATACAGGCTCTGCATTCATTCCATACCTTTTACATTTATTCATTGATCATTTCATCTGTGAAGAAATTTCTATTTGTTTTTTTCAACAAATTCATCAGGATTTCTGCACAAATATTTAACCCTATATCTCAGTACTCTTCTGTTTTTTCTCACTATATCTCAATCTCTCCCTTGTTTGTATATATACATATATCATTAATCAAACATTAGTATATATTATAAATAATAATTGCATATTTATTATTATTTATTAATATATTGATATTATATTAATTATTACATATTATAATATACAATATTATTATATTATAATATATAATATTATTATATATTATTTAATATTATAGATTGATTATTATATATTTGTATTTGATTATATATTAAATTTTATATATAAAATGATATTGTACATTAATTATAATATTAATTATCCTATATTTATTATTAATAATATGTTAATAATGTGTTATTATTAATAATATATGTTAATAAATGCTATGATCTAATAATATTGCATATTAGATATATTAATACATTTATATCTTTTAAGGGGACTATACTTTGATTTTTTTTCAAACTTTGTGGGAACAAAAAGCCAAAGGTATGAAAATCAGGTAAGAAAAGCAACAAGGCATCATCAACGTGTTTCAAATGGACCAATGAAGAAAACTATATTTATAGAGCCCCAGCAGTTCTATTGTTTCAGATTCCACCAGGCGGCATTGACTATAAGGTGAGAACTGTGCTATGAAGAAGGCTGAGCGCCAAAGAATTGATGCTTTTGAACTACGGTGTTGGAGAAGACTCTTGAGAGTCCCTTGGACTGCAAGGAGATCCAGCCAGTCCATCCTACAGGAAATCAGTCCTGAATATTCATTAGAAGGACTGATTCTGAAGCTGAAACTCTAATGCTTTGTCCACCTGATGCAAATAACTGACTCACTGGAAAAGCCCCTAATGGTGAGATAGATTGAAGGCAGGAGGAGAAGGGGATGACAGAGGATGAGATGGTTGGATGGCATCATCGACCTTATGGACATGGGTTTGACCAAGCTCCCAGAGTTGGTGATGAACAGTGAAGTCTGGCATGCTGCGGTCCATGGGACTGCAAAAATTTGGACCCAGCTGAGCGACTAAACTGCATTGAACTGATTGTTTCAGATATAAAACAGAATATAAATGTTCAGTACTGCATTTTCAACCTGAAATCCATAGTTGTATGGCTTAATTTCATTCAAAGGACATTGAATTAGTGAAATTTATCTCAAGATATAGCTGGCTAAGAATAAACAGAATGAATTCATACATGCACTCATTTATTCTTTTACACTGTAAAGATTGATTTGTTTTTTTTCCTGTTCTAGGTTCTAGTGCTACAGCAGTGAAAAAAATCTCCGGCCTCACGAAGCATATATTGTAGGGGAAGGAACGAGTACTAAACCCAGAGATACATCACTTACTGTTTGGAAACCACAGCAGTACTTGTCTCCTCTGAATTGGAGTCATGTTGTGGGGTAGCTGTCTTTGATTTGTTAAACTCTGATTTACCCTTTGAGGCAGCACAAGTGGTTTTTACGAGTACAGAAGTGGTCCTTGTATTTTACTGTGTTGCCTGGAACACACTTCTCATCTGTTGTCTGTAGTTTACGTAAAGCATTAGTTCATTTCCAGGAGTTGGAAAATTTGAATTCTAAAAGGTTAAATTCACACACGCACACACACACACACAGAAGCCCATCGGCATTAGAATTCCTATTTTAGGCAATGCGTGTCCTTTGGTATTGTGAGCGTGATGGCTCTCTCAGCACTGTCTGGCTGCAGAGCCATCACGCTGGCACTTCTTGTCTCTGTATAATTGCCATCTTCTTCCTGATGTGACCCCAGGACTAAGAATGAAGATATCTGGAGCTTATGATTAAGCCAAACAGTTGAACCTAGGAATTGTGTGTATCATTTTCTTCCTTGGTCCCTTTACAATTTCTAGACTTGCTGAAATCTTCACCATTAAAAAAAGACTCATTGGCGGGGGGTGGGGGGAAATATATGACATAATCTCAGTTGGAAGCAAGTACTGTGAAGAATAATGAATGTGGGATGCTTTTAAATGCATTTTTTTTGCATATGGTGAATACTAATCTCCACAAAAAAAGAACAAAATTTATACTTAGTGAACAAGTATATCAAATGACCTACCTGTAAAACTGAAATTATGACCTTTTGAAAAAAATAAGAGGGGATGATTTATAATGTATTTAAGTATAGTCCCTAGAGTATTAAAAAAACAACAACAACTAAAAGCCAATTAAAATTGCCTTTGTTTCTCAAAAGTGTAACATTAATTTGATTCTTTGGGAACTAGAGTCTCCTCTGAGGCTGACATTGCAACATAGCATTTTTACAGGATTGATACTGTGTGTGAAATCTTTAGCAGAGAGACATTAGCCAACACTTTTAATACCATGGAAGTAGGGAATATGGTAGATAAGTTTAGTACTTACATTACAGTAAGGAAGAAAGTGTACCAATTATTTTTTTAAATCTCATTTTCTCTATAAACACTAAGGTGAGGCCACACACTGATAATGAGAAATAGTAAAAAGTGAACTAAGGGAGAGTTTTGAGGAGCACAAAGACTAGGAATGCCACAGACTAGGAAAAATATTCATACTGAATAATGTTGGCAAGGATTTCTACTCAGAATGCATATAGATCCTCCACTATTCGCTGATCTAAATATAACCAGACAATTTAAAAAAAAATCTAAGATCTTAATACATTTCATATACAAAAATATCAGTTCAGTTCAGTTCAGTTCAGTCGCTCAGTCGTGTCCGACTCTCCGCCACCCCATGAATCACAGTATGCCAGGCCTCCCTGTCCATCACCAACTCCCGGAGTACACTCAAACTCATGTCCACAGAGTCGGTGATGCCATCCAGCCATCTCATTCTCCGTCGTCCCCTTCTCCTCCCGCCCCCAACCTTTCCCAGCATCAGAGTCTTTTCCAGTGAGTCAACTCGTCGCATGAGGTGGCCAAAGTATTGCAGTTTCAGCTTTAGCATCAGTCCCTCCAATGAACATCCAGGATTGATCTCCTTTAGAATGGACTGGTTGGATCTCCTTGCAGTATAAGGGACTCTCAAGAGTCTTCTCCAACACCACAGTTCAAAAGCATCGATTCTTCGGCGATCAGCTTTCTTCACAGTCCAACTCTCGCATCCATACATGACCAAGGGAAAAACCATAGCCTTGACTAGACGGACCTTGGTTGGCAAAGTAATGTCTCTGCTTTTTAATATACTATCAAGGTTGGTCATAACTTTCCTTCCAAGGAGCAAGCGTCTTTTAATTTCATGGCTGCAACCAGCATCTGCAGTGATTTTGGAGCCCAAAAAAACAAAGTCTGACACTGTTTCCACTGTTTGCCCATCTATTTCCCATGAAGTGATGGGACCAGATGCCATGTCTTTGTTTTCTGAATGTTGAGCTTCAAGCCAACCTTTTCACTCTCCTCTTTCACTTTCATCAAGAGGCCTTTGAGTTCCTCTTCACTTTCTGCCATAAGGGTAGTGTCATCTGCATATCTGAGGTTATTGATATTTCTCCCAGCAATCTTGATTCCAGCTTGTGCTTCTTCCAGCCCAGCGTTCCTCATGATGTACTCTGCATATAAGTTAAATAAGCAAGGTGACAATATACAGCCTTGACGTACACCTTTTCCTATTTGGAACCAGTCTGTTGTTCCATGTCCGGTTCTAACTGTTGCTTCCTGACCTGCATACAGGTTTCTCAAGAGGCAGGTTAGGTGGTCTGGGATTCCCATCTCTTTCAGAATGTTCCACAGTTTATTGTGATCCACACAGTCAAAGGCTTTGGCATAGTCAATGAAGCAGAAATAGATGTTTTTCTGGAACTCTCTTGCTTTCTCCATGATCCAGCGGATGTTGGCAATTTGATCTCTGGTGCCTCTGCCTTTTCTAAAACCTGCTTGAACATCTGGGAGTTCACGGTTTACATACTGCTGAAGCCTGGCTTGGAGAATTTTGAGCATGACTTTACTAGCGTGTGAGATGAGTGCAATTGTGTGGTAGTTTGAGCATTCTTTGGCATTGCCTTTCTTTGGGATTGGAATGAAGATTTACCTCTTCCAGTCCTGTGGCCACTGCTGAGTTTTCCAAATCTGCTGGCATATTGAGTGCAGCACTTTCACAGCATCATCTTTCAAGACTTGAAATAGCTCAACTGGAATTCCATCACCTCCACTAGCTTTGTTCATAGTGATGCTTTCTAAGGCCCACTTGACTTCACATTCCAAGATGTCTGGCTCTAGGTCAGTGATCACATTATCGTGACTATCTTGGTCGTGAAGATCTTTTTTGTACAGTTCTTCTGTGTATTCCTGCCACCTCTTCTTAATATCTTCTGCTTCTGTTAGGTCCATACCATTTCTGTCCTTTATCCAGCCCATCTTTGCATGAAATGTTCCCTTGGAATCTCTAATTTTCTTGAAGAGGTCTCTTGTCTTTCCTATTCTGTTGTTTTCCTCTATTTCTTTGCATTGATCACTGAGGAAGGCTTTCTTATCTCTCCTTGCTATTCTTTGGAACTCTGCATTCAGATGCTTATATCTTTCCTTTTCTCCTTTGCTTTATATGAATTGCTAAAAACCATATGAAAAGAATTTCAATATGTATAATTGTTAAGGAAATATAAATTGTAACTCCCTTGAGATACCACTTCACATCCTCATTAATAACAAGAATTGGGAGAGTGGGATTAAGATATATACACTGTTGATATAAAATAGGTAACTAAAAGGTTGGCTTGAAGCTCAACATTCAGAAAACGAAGATCATGGCATCTGGTCCCATCATTTCATGGGAAATAGATGGGGAAACAGTGAAAACCGTGTCAGACTTTATTTTTTTGGGCTCCAAAATCACTGCGGATGCTGATTGCAGCCAGGAAGTTAAAAGACGCTTACTCCTTGGAAGGAAAGTTATGACCAACCTAGATAGCATATTGAAAAGCAGAGACATTACTTTGCCAACCAAGGTCCGTCTAGTCAAGGCTATGGTTTTTCCCGTGGTCATGTATGGATGTGAGAGTTGGACTGTGAAGAAAGCTGATCGCCGAAGAATTGATGCTTTTGAACTGTGGTGCTGGAGAAGACACTTGAGAGTCCCTTGGACTGCAAGGAGATTCAACCAGTCCATTCTAGAGTAGATCAGTCCTAGGTGTTCATTGGAAGGACTTATGTTAAAGCTGAAACTGCAATACTTTGGCCACCTCATGCAACGAGTTGACTCACTGGAAAATAGTCTGATGCTGGGAGGGATTGGGGGTAGGAGGAGACAGGGACGACAGAGAATGAGATGGCTCGATGGCATCACCGACTAGATGGAAATAAGTTTGAGTGAGCTCCGGTAGTTGGTGATGGACAGGGAGGCCTGGTATGCTGTGGTTCATGGGGTCGCTAAGAGTCGGACACGACTGAGCGACTGAACTGAACTGAAATGAACCCTTCCCAGGTGGCACTAGTTGTAAGAACCCACCTGCCAATGAAGGAGGCATAAAACATGCAGGTTCGATCCCTGGGTTGGGAAGATCCCCTGAAGGAGGAAATGGCAAACCCAGTCCAATATTCTTGCCCGGAAAATCCCAAGGACTGAGGAGTTTGGCACGATACAGTCTATGAGGTTGCAAAGAATAGGACATGTTGAGCAGTTGAGCATGCATGTGATGAGAACACACTGTATAGCACAGAGAGCTCTCCTTAAGGCACTGTGTGACCTAATGAGAAGGAAGCCCAAAAGGGCGGGGATATACTTATATGTCGGAGAAGGCAATGGCAACCCACTCCAGTACTCTTGCCTGGAAAATCCCATGGACGGAGGATCCTGGTAGGCTACAGTCCATGGGGTCGCTAGGAGTCAGACACGACTGAACGACTTCAGTTTCACTTTTCACTTTCATGCATTGGAGAAGGAAATGGCAACCCACTCCAGTATTCTTGCCTGGAGAATCCCAGCAATGGGGGAGTCTGGTGGGCTGCCGTCTATGGGGTCCCACAGAGACGGACACGACTGAAACGACTTAGCAGCAGCAGCAGCAACAAGCATACTTATATGTAAGGCTGACTAATTTTGATGTACAGTAGAAACTAACACAACATTGGATAGCAACTATACTCCAATAAAAATTGTTTTTAAAAAAAGATTGACAGAAAAAGATGGATAAAGACAATATGAATCAACTGTAACTCTCACAATATATCACGTGAAGAAGTGTAAAATGATTCAGCTACTTTGGAAAACTAGCTTTTTCTTCTGAAATGCCTTATAATGTCTTAATTTTCCTATAAAACTATGACTCAGTAAGTATTAGGATTTTATCCAAGAATATAAGAAGGCATACACCCACAAAGAAATTCAAACATATAGAGGCAGTTTCTTAGATAAACAAATTGTGATATATCCACATAACGGGACACTACATAGAAATAAAAACTGAACGAATTTCTAATAAAACTTAAATGAATCTCCAAAACGTTGTATCAGAAGTAGATCAACTTCTAAATGGCAGAGTAATGGCCTTCTCAAACCTACTACTCCACAAAGGCAACAGAAACATGGCAAAGTGGTCAGAATTGCTCTTTTAGAATTCTGTGTATTAACAAAGGCTTGCGACAATCCCATGAGTGTTTTCGTTCAAGTAAAAATGTCAGAATATTTCTTTTTTTAAGTTTTTAAAAATGTTTTTAATTAATTAATTTTTTTACTTTACAATATTGTGTTGGTTTTGCCATACATTGACATGAATCTGCCATGGGGGTACATGTGTTCCCCATCTTGAACCCCCCTCCCACCACCCTCACCATCCCATCCCTCTGGGTCATCCCAGTGCACCAGCCCTGAGCACCCTGTATCATGCATCGAACCTGGACTGGCGATTTGTTTCACATACGATAATTTACATGTTTCAATGCTATTCTCCCAAATCATCCCTCCCTAGCCCTCCCTCACAGAGTCCAAAAGACCGTTCTATACATCTGTGTCTCTTTTGCTGTCTCGCATACAAGGTTATTGTTACCACCTTTCTAAATTCCATATAAATGCGTAAGTATACTGTATTGGTGTTTTTCTTTCTGGCTTACTTCACTCTGTATAATAGGCTCCAGTTTCATCCACTTCATTAGAATTGATTCAAATGTATTCCTTTTAATGGCTGAGTAATATTCCATTGTATATATGTACCAAAGCTTTCTTATCCATTCGTCTGCAGATGGACATCTAGGTTGCTTCCATGTCCTGGCTATTATATACAGTGCTGTGATGAACATTGGAGTACATGTGCCTCTTTCAATTCTGGTTTCCTCGGTGTGTATGCCCAGCAATGGGATTGCTGGGTCATATGGTAGTACTATTTCCAATTTTTTAAGGAATCTTCACACTGTTCTCCATAGTGGCTCTACTAGTTTGCATTCCCATCAACAGTGTAAGAGGGTTCCCTTTTCTCCACACCCTCTCCAGCATTTATTGCTTGTAGACCTTTGCATAACAGCCATTCTGACTGTCATGAAATGGTACCTCATTGTGGTTTTGATTTGCATTAGACGCTGGACCCAGCGGCGCAGATGCGAGAGATGACGGCCCCGGCGGCACAGATGCAAGAGACGCTGGCCCCGGGGCAACTGACCAGGCAAAGAGGCGCGGCCGTGAGGAGATACCCCATGCCTGAGGCTAGGGCCAGTGGCCGAGAGGAGCTACCCCACGTCCAATAGGCGGTGGCTGAGTGGGCGCAGGAGGGCCGAGAGCAGCTACTCCACGTTCAAGGTCGGGGGGCAGCCTTGAGGAGATACCCCTCATCCAAGGTAAGGTGAAGCGGCTGCACTTTCTTGGAGCAGCTGTGAAGAGATATCCCACGCCCAAGGTAAGAGAAACCCAAATAAGACAGTAGGTATTGCGAGGGGGCATCAGAGGGCAGACACACTGAAATCATAATTCACAGGAAACTAGTCGATCTGATCACATGGACCACAGCTGAATGTGGTCCACTGCAGAAGGGAATGGCAAACCACTTCAGTATACTTGCCTTGAGAACCCCATGAACAGTATCAAAGGGCAAAATGATAGGATACTGAATGAGGAATTCCCGAGGTTGGTAGGTGCCCAGTATGCTACTGGAGATCAGTGGAGAAGTAACTCTAGACAGAATGAAGGGATGGAGCAAAAGAAAACCAATACCCAGTTGTGGATGTGACCGGTGATAGAAGCAAGGTCCGGTGCTATAAAGAGCAATATTGAATAGGAACCTGGAATGTTAGGTCCATGAATCAAGGCAAATTGGAAGTTGTCAAACAGGAGATGGCAAGAGTGAACATAGACATTCTAGGAATCAGTGAATTAAAATGGACTGGAATGGGTGAATTTAACTCGGATGACCATTATATCTACTACTGTGGGCAGGAATCCCTTAGAAGAAATGGAGTAGCCATCATGGTCAACAAAAGAGTCCGAAATGAAGTACTTGGATGCAATCTTAAAAAACGACAGAATGATTTCTGTTTCCAAGGTAAACCATTCAATATTACAGTAATTCAGGCCTATGGCCCAACCAGTAATGCTGAAGAAGCCGAAGTTGAATAGTTCTATGAAGACCTACAAGACCTTTTAGAACTAACACCCAAAAAAGATGTCCTTTTCATTATAGGGGACTGGAATGCAAAAGTAGGAAGTCAAGAAACACCTGGAATAATAGAGAAATTGGCCTTGGAGCACGGAATGAAGCAGGGCAAAGGCTAATAGTTTTGTCAAGAGAACACAATGGTCATAGCAAACACCCTCTTCCAACAACACAAGAGAAGACTCTACACATGGACATCACCAGATGGTCAACATCAAAATCAGATTGATTATATTCTTTGCAGCCAAAGATGGAGAAGCTCTATAGAGTTAGCAAAAACAAGACCAGGAGCTGACTGTGGCTCAGATCATGAACTCCTTATTGCCAAATTCAGACTTAAATTGAAGAAAGTATGGAAAACCACTAGACCATTCAGATATGACCTAAATCAAATCCCTTATCATTATACAGTGGAAGTGGGAAATAGATTTAAGGGACTAGATCTGATAGATAGAGTGCCTGATGAACTCTGGATGGAGGTTAGTGACATTGTACAGGAGACAGGGACCAAGACCATCCCCATGAAAAAGAAACGCAAAAAAGCAAAATGGCTGTCTGAGGAGGCCTTACAAATAGCTGTGAAAAGAAGAGAGGCGAAAGGCAAAGGAGAAAAGGAAAGATATAAGCATCTGAATGCAGAGTTCCAAAGAATAAAGGAGAGATAAGAAAGCCTTCCTCAGCGATCAATGCAAAGAAATAGAAGAAAACAACATAATAGGAAAAACAAGAGATCTCTTCAAGAAGATTAGAGATTCCAAGGGAACATTTCATGCAAAGATTGGCTCGATAAAGGACAGAAATGGTATGGACCTAACAGAAGCAGAAGATATTAAGAAGAGGTGGCAAGAATACACAGAAGAACTGTACAAAAAAGATCTTCACGACCAAGATAGTCACGATAACATGATCACTGACCTAGAGCCAGATATCTTGGAATGTGAAGTCAAGTGGGCCTTAGAGAGCATCACTATGAGCAAAGCTAGTGGAGGTGATGGAATTCCAGTTGAGCTCTTTCAAATCTTGAAAGATGATGCTGTGAACGTGCTGCACTCAATATGCCAGCAAATTTGGAAAACTCAGCAGTGGCCACAGGACTGGAAAAGGTCAGTTTTCATTCCAATCCCAAAGAAAGGCAATGCAAATAATGCTCAAACTACCGCACAATTGCACTCATCTCACACGCTAGTAAAGTCATGCTCAAAATTCTCCAAGTCAGGCTTCAGCAATACTGAACCATGAACTTCCAGATGTTCAAGCAGGTTTTAGAAAAGGCAGAGGCACCAGAGATCAAATTGCCAACATCCTCTGGATCATGGAGAAAGCAAGAGAGTTCCAGAAAAACATCTATTTCTGCTTCATTTACTATGCCAAAGCCTTTGACTGTGTGGATCACAATAAACTGTGGAACATTCTGAAAGAGATGGGAATCCCAGACCACCTAACCTGCCTCTTGAGAAACCTGTATGCAGGTCAGGAAGCAACAGTTAGGACTGTACATGGAACAACAGACTGGTTCCAAATAGGAAAAGGAGTACGTCAAGGATGTAGATTGTCACCTTACTTATTTAACTTCTATGCCGAGTACATCATGAGGAATGCTGCGCTGGAAGAAGCACAAGCTGGAATCAAGATTGCTGGGAGAAATATCAATAACCTCAGATATGCAGATGACACTACCCTTATGGCAGAAAGTGAAGAGGAACTCAAAGGCCTCTTGATGAAAGTGAAAGAGGAGAGTGAAAATGTTGGCTTGAAGCTCAACATTCAGAAAACAAAGATCATGGCATCTGGTCCCATTACTTCATGGGAAATAGATGGAAAAACAGTGGAAACAGTGTCAGACTTTATTTTTTTGGGCTCCAAAATCACTGCAGATACTGATTGCAGCCATGAAATTAAAAGACGCTTACTCCTTGGAAGGAAAGTTATGACCAACCTAGATAGTATATTAAAAAGCAGAGACATTACTTTGCCAACCAAGGTCCGTCTAGTCAAGGCTATGGTTTTTCCCGTGGCCATGAGATGTGAGAGTTGGACTGTGAAGAAAGCTGATCGCCGAAGAATTGATGCTTTTGGACTGTGGTGTTGGAGACGACTCTTGAGAGTCCCTTGTACTGCAAGGAGATCCAACCAGTCCATTCTAAAAGAGATCAATCCTGGGTGTTCATTGGAAGGACTGATGCTAAAGCTGAAACTGCGATACTTTGGCCACCTCCTGTGACGAGTTGACTCACTGGAAAAGACTCTGATGCTGGGAAAGGTTGGGAGAGGGAGGAGAAGGGGACGACAGAGAATGAGATGGCTGGATGGCATCACCGACTCTGTGGACATGAGTTTGAGTGAACTCCGGGAGTTGGTGATGGACAGGGAGGCCTGGCGTGATGTGATTCATGGGGTTGCGGAGAGTCGGACACGACTGAGCGACTGAACTGAACTGAACTGAACTGATTACGAGTGATGTTGAGTATCTTTTCATGTGTTTTTTAGCTGTCTGTATGTCTTCTTTGGAAAAATGTCTGTTTAGTTCTTTGGCCCATTTTTTGATTGGGTCGTTTATTTTTCTGGAATTGAGCTTCAGGAGTTGCTTGTATATTTTTGATATTAATCCTCTGTCAGTTGCTTCATTTTCTATTACTTTCTCCCATTCTGAAAGCTGTCTTTTCACCTTGCTTATAATTTCCTTTTTGTGCAGAAGCTTTTAATTTTAATTAGGTCCCATTTGTTTATTTTTGCTTTTATTTCCAATATTCTGGGAGGTGGGTCATGGAGCATCCTGCTGAGATTTATGTCAGACAGTGTTTTGCCTACGGTTTCCTCTAGGAGTTTTTATAGTTTCTGGTCTTACATTTAGATCTTTAATCCATTTTGAGTTTATTTTTGTGTATGGTGTTAGGGAGTGTTCTAGTTTCATTTTTTACAAGTGGTTGACCAGTTTTCCCAGCACAACTTATTAAAGAGACTGTCTTTTCTCTATTGAATAGTCTTGGCTCCTTTGTCAAAGACAAGGTGTCCACAGGTGCGTGGATTTATATCTGGGCTTTCTATTTTGTTCCATTGATCTATATTTCTGTCTTTGTGCCAATACCATACTGTCTTGATGACTGTGGCTTTATAGTAGAGCCTGAAGTCAGGTGGGCTGATTCCTCCAGTTTCATTCTTCTTTCTCAAGATTGCTTTGGCTATTCAACGTTTTTTGTATTTCCATACAAATTGTGAAATTATTTGTTCTAGTTCTCTGAAAAATACCAGTGGTAGCTTGATAGGGATTGCATTGTATCTATCGATTACTTTGGGTAGTATACTCATTTTCACTATATGATTTTTCCAATCCATGAACACGGTATATTTCTCCATCTATTTGTGTCCTCTTTGATTTCTTTCACCAGTGTTTTATAGTTTTCTATGTATAGGTCATTGGACGAGGCAATGGCAAGCCACTCCAGTACTCTTGCCTATAAAATCCCATGGATGGAGGAGTTGGTAGGCTGCAGTCCGTGGGGTCGCTAAGGGTCAGACCCGACTGAGCGATTTCACTTTCACTTTTCACTTTCACACATTGGAGGAGGAAATGGCAACCCACTCCAGTGTTCTTGTCTGGAGAATCCTAGGGCCGGGGGAGCCTGGTGGGCTTCTGTGTATGGGGTCACACAGAATCGGACATGACTGAAGTGACTTAGCAGCAGCAGCAGCAGCATGTATAGGTCTTTTGCTTCTTTAGGTAGATATATTTCTACGTATTTTATTCTTTTCATTGCAATAGTCAATGGAATAGTTTCCTTAATTTCTCTTTCTGTTTTCTCATTGTTAGTGTATAGGAATGCAAGGGATTTTTGTGTGTTGATTTTATATCCTGCAACTTTACTATATTCATTGATTAGCTCTAGTAATTTTCTGGTAGAGTCAAAAGTGTTATTTGCAGGTCTGCCTGAATGCAATTCTCTGGAAAAACAATAATAATTTATATATATGGAAATTATAAATGGGAAAATCATTTGGAAATGATGACTGGTGAAAAATACAAGAGCAGAACAGCTTTTATGATTATGTCGGATCACAGTTTTAGTCTCAAGAACTCATTCCACTGATTACTTATCAGATACTTCTTCCTTTCTCTTCCCAGGTCAGTGATATTGAGGATGACTGAGCTACTCTTACTAGCAAAGTGACATATATTACAATGCATTTCCTGAATGGAAAAATTATTTACTTTCACATGATCTATATATTCACGTGGTAAATAAATACTGATAAATATATATAAAGAGAAAGAGAAAGAATGAAATAACTGGCTTAAAAATCAACATTAAAAAAATGAAGATCGTAGCATTCAGTCGCATTACTTCATAGCAAATAGATGCGGAAACAATGGAAACAGTGATAGACATTATTTTCCTGGGCTCTAAAATCATGTGGACAGTGACTGAAGCCATGAAATTAAAAGACACTTGCTCCTCAGAAGAAAAGCTATGACAATCCTAGACAGCGTATTAAAGAGCAGAAACATCACTTTGCCTACAAAGGTCCATATAATCAAAGTGATGGTTTTTCTAGTAGATGTGTGAGAGCTGGACAATAAATAAGGCTGAGCACCGAAGAACTGATGACTTTGAAGTGTGATGCTGGAGAAGATTCCTGACAGTCCTTGAACATCAAGGAGATCAAACTAGTCAATCCTAAAGGAAATCAACCCTGAATATTCGTTGGAAGGACTGATGCTGAAGCTGAAGCTCCAATATTTTGGCCACTTCTTGTGAAGAGCTGACTCATTGGAAAAGACACTGATGGGAAAAGTTGAAGGCAGGAGAAGAAGGGGACAATGGAGAGTGAGATGGTTGGATGGCATCACCAACACAATGGATATGAGTTTGAGAAAACTCTGGGAGATGGTGAAGGACAGGGAAACCTTGGCATGCTGCAGTCTATGGGGTTGCAGTCATACATGACTGAGCGACTAAACAACAATATACACTTTCCTTTAATGAAACCTGATTATCTTCTCAAAAGAATCTCTAATTCTGACTTTTTCTTTCTTACAGGACATTTGGTTTATATTTAAGTCTACTTCTTGGGAATGTAAAACAATACATGCTTCATTATTTCAACATATAGTTTAGTATTTTACAGTTTTTAATGTTTCCATTATTTATTTAATCTGTTTGTTTTAGACAAAGCAGATTCCCTTCTTAGTAGGAGATATCCTTTTCTGATTTAGAATTTTCCTTTCTTACAATAGAGTTTTATATCATATTCTGGATCACTTGATACTCTTTGAAATTGATTTTAAAAAAATCATCATATAACAACATTCATAACATTCACCAAAGCATTTTAGTACATCACTTCCTTTTAATATTTAGGAACTTTTTAATTTACCCTCTTGAAGAAAATATTACAATAGCCAAGATATGGAAGTAACCTAAATGTCAATTGACAGAGACTACTCAGTCATAAAAAGAATAAAATAATGTAATTTGTAGTAACATGAATGGACTTAGAGATTCTCATAGTAAGCAAAGTAAGTCAGACAGAGACAAATTATCACATTTGTGGAATCTAAAATACGATAGGAAAGACTCTATTTACAAAACGGAAACAGGCTCACAGACTTTGAAAACAAACCTATGGTTACCAGAGGGGAAGGTGCCGGGGCGGGGCGGGTAGCGTTTTGGGTAGTGAATTAGGAGTTTGGGATTAACATATACACACGACTATACTAAATATAAAAAAGACAACCAACAAGGATATACTGTATAGCACAGGGAACTCAGTATTCTTTAATAACTTATACAGGGAAAGAATCTGAAAAATAATAGATATATGTATATGTATAATAAATCACATTACTGTACACCTGAAACTAACACAAAATTGTACATCAACTATTAATATGCTCCAATATAAGATAAAATTAACATATATAAATACAAACTATTTATGTAATAAAACAAAAGGTAAAAAATTGTTCCTGAAATTCAATTTTAAGTCATAATATTATTAAATTGAAATTGACGCATATTTATTTTTGCTCTTTTAGGAAACATCCCCTTTTCAAATGAATTCTTTTGAAATGAAAATACGTGCTTTTTATCTTACTTGTTTTGTAATTTTGTAAGATGAAATATTTAAAATAGAGTATCTTCATATATACTTTAACTATGCATGAAATGTTTTATTAAAAGGGAGACTCCAGATTGGAAAATATGATTTTCTAGCTCTAATGAGCAGGAATTCACCACTCTTCTGGCATCATTTTTCCAAGGGGAGAGGAATAATAAATGACTTCAATTTAAAAAAGCAAAGAAAATATTTATTCATATGAATTATTGTTTTTGATAATTTACTACGCAAATACACATTTCCAAAATGCTATCCTTACTACTCTTTATACTTCTTCCTTTTTGAATGTAGTGATGTGTGAAATCACCACCAGTAACCAGTTACTCAAGTTTTCCTGAATCCTCAATATGATTTTGAGTGTTCATTCTATTGTATGATGTGTAAAAATAGTAGATTACATTTAATATAGAAAACATTGATCTGTCAGACCCTATTTGTTGGAACTCACTTTAATTTTTTACTTCTTCTCAGTGTCATGGTGTGCTAGGTACATGATGATGATATTTAAGCTTGAGGAGATGAAAGGAATAAAATAAAATATAAAATTATTTTGGGCAAGTTTTCTGTTGAAAAGCAAACTTCTCAGTGAAAGATAAATTTGTTTTCCAGATCGAAACATTGTCGATAGAGATTGATATTTACTTGCCCTGATCACCAGGTTGACAATTACCAACAAACTGAAGAAATCAACCTATTCAGAGAACAATATTTTTAAGGTGGGGGGGCGATAATAGAAGACTGAATTAGAAGAAACCTGGATAATCGTGGGGCTTCCCTAGTGGCTGAGACAGTAAGGAATCTACCTGCAATGCAAGAGATGCAGGTTCCATCACTGGGTCAGGATGATTCCCCTGGTGAAGGAAATGGCAACGCATTCCAGTATTCTTGACTGGAGAATTCCATGGACAGAGTAGCCTGAGGGACTATAGCTCATGAGGTCACAAAAGAGTCAGAGATGATTTAATGACTAAAGAACAGCAACATAACATGGACAATCATGCAGCTCAATGCTTTTATAGCACAGATTTTGAAACTCTGCTTTTTCCTAACTTCACATTGAAATTATAACAATGCATAAGAAAGAAAAAGTGAAACTGTTAGTTGCTCAGTTGTATCCGACTCTTTGCGACCCCATAGACTATAGCCTGCCAGGCTCCTCTGGCTATGAGATTCTCCAGGCAAGTAAACTGGAGTGAATAGCATTTCCTTCTCAAGGGGATCTTTCCAACCCAGGGATCAAATCCCAATCTCCTGTACTGCAGGCAGATTTTTACTGTCTGAGCCACCAGGGAAGCCCACAATAAACAGAAGCTCTTTAATTTTATATCTTGTGATCTGGATTATATTGAAAGTAGGCTTTTTGTTAGTTTGGTTCTTGTTTATGAAACGAGTAATTGTTTATTGTGGGAAATTTGGACATGGGTTAATAAACATTGTTTCAGTTCAGTTCAGTTCATTTGCTCAGTCGTGTCCGACTCTCCGCGACCCCATGAATCACAGCACGCCAGGCCTCCCTGTCCATCACCAACTCCCGGAGTTCACTCAAACTCATGTCCACAGAGTCGGTGATGCCATCAAGCCATCTCATTCTCCGTCGTCCCCTTCTCCTCCCGCCCCTAACCTTTCCCAGCATCAGAGTCTTTTCCAGTGAGTCAACTCATCGCAGGAGGTGGCCAAAGTATTGCAGTTTCAGCTTTAGCATCAGTCCTTCCAATGAACACCCAGGATCGATCTCCCTTAGAATGGACTGGTTGGAACTCCTTGTGGTACAAGGGACTCTCAAGAGTCTTCTCCAACACCACAGTTCAAAAGCATCAATTCTTCGGTGATCAGCTTTCTTTACAGTCCAACTCTCACATCCATACATGACCATGGGAAATACCATAGCCTTGACAAGACGGACCTTTGTTGGCAAAGTAATGTCTCTACTTTTTAATATATTATCAAGGTTGGTTATAACTTTCCTTCCAAGGAGCAAGCGTCTTTTAATTTCATGGCTGCAATCAGCATCCGTAGTGATTTTGGAGCCCAAAAAAAATAAAGTCTGACACTGTTTCCACTGTTTTTCCATCTATTTCCCATGAAGTGATGGGACCAGATGCCATGATCTTTGTTTTCTGAATGTTGAGCTTCAAGCCAACATTTTCACTCTCCTCTTTCACTTTCATCAAGAGGTTTTTGAGTTCCTCTTCACTTTCTGCCATAAGGGTAGTGTCATCTGCATATCTGAGGTTATTGATATTTCTCCCAGCAATCTTGATTCCAGCTTGTGCTTCTTCCAGCCCAGCGTTCCTCATGATGTATTATGCATAGAAGTTAAATACTCAGGGTGACAATATACATCCTTGACGCACTCCTTTTCCTATTTGGAACCAGTCTGTTTTTCCATGTACAGTTCTGACTGTTGCTTCCTGACCTGCATACAGGTTTCTCAAGAGGCAGGTCAGGTGGTCTGGGATTCCCATCTCTTTCAGAATGTTCCACAGTTTATTGTGATCCACACAGTCAAAGGCTTTGGCATAGTCGATAAAGAAGAAATAGATGTTTTTCTGGAACTCTCTTGCTTTCTCCATGATCCAGCGGATGCTGGCAATTTGATCTCTGGTGCCTCTGCCTTTTCTAAAACCTGCTTGAACATCTGGGAGTTCATGGTTCACATATTGCTGAAGCCTGGCTTGGAGAATTTTGAGCATGACTTTACTAGCGTGTGAGATGAGTGCAATTGTGTGGTAGTTTAAGCGTTCTTTGGCATTCCCTTTCTTTGGGATTGGAATGAAGACTGACCTTTCCAGTCCTGTGGCCACTGCTGAGTTTTCCAAATCTGCTGGCATATTGAGTGCAGCACGTTCACAGCATCATCTTTCAAGACTTGAACTAGCTCAACTGGAATTCCATCACCTCCACTAGCTTTGTTGGTAGTGATGCTTTCTACGGCCCACTTGACTTCACATTCCAAGATGTCTGGCTCTAGGTCAGTGATCACGTTATCGTGACTATCTTGGTCGTGAAGATCTTTTTTGTACAGTTCTTCTGTGTATTCTTGCCACCTCTTCTTAATATCTTCTGCTTCTGTTAGGTCCATACCATTTCTGTCCTTTATCGAGCCCATCTTTGCATGAAATGTTCCCTTGGAATCTCTAATCTTCTTGAAGAGATCTCTTGTTTTTCCCATTCTGTTGTTTTCCTCTATTTCTTTGCATTGATCACTGAGGAAGGCTTTCTTATCTCTCCTTGCTATTCTTTGGAACTCTGCATTCAGATGCTTATATCTTTCCTTTTCTCCTTTGCTTTTCACTTCTCTTCTTTTCACAGCTATTTGTAAGGCCTCCTCAGACAGTTTATTGTTTCTTAATCCTAATATACTACAAAATTATCATAATGTATATAATGATGATTCTTTTTCTCATAAAAAACTATATAAAATGATATGTCTTTTTTTTTTTTTTTTTAGGCTGGGATCTTCATTTTGTTGTACGTATACATTCTAATGAAAAATATGTTGCATGAGAGTCAAATTCCCCTTTATGATCAGAGTCATTCACCCTTCCAGGGGTTCTAGTTAGAAACATCCAGCCACTGGGCTGTCTGGCAACTGCCTGTGCCTAAGCAAGTACTGAGTGTAGGTAGTCCTCACTTAGTACAGTGCTGTGGTCACTGAAATCCACCAAAAGCAAGGACACATTTCTAGGTTCCATGGCTTCAGTTACAGGAGATATGCAAAGTGAGGGTTGCCTGAATTAATATATCACTTGTTTGCTTTATCTCAGCTATAAAGCAAACACTGCTATGATAATCTTAGCGGTGTTTCTTATTATGCCTTAAGAATATTTTAAAAATAAGACAAAGTATACATTTTAAAGACTCCTGAACACATAACTTTAAATTAACTTATTTTTATTAAATTAATAATAAAAAACCTCATATTATTATTTTTCCTGACATCATCAAAGTGTAAAGTGCCAATCTTTCTGAACTCTCTTAAATACGGACACACAAAACATATAGACACACAAAAGAGTATGTAATTTCATATTTTTGATTACTAAAAATTTTACCCACTAATTTTTAGCATTTTTGTGTTTTCTTAATTTTTGTAGTCTTTAATATTAATTTCTGTGATGATGTTTTAATACTTTGTATGATTTATGGACCAAAGTCATTGAAGCAAGGAGATAAAGTTCAGTGATCACCAGGGTAATGAAGAGAAGACACATGTGAAGCATCTAGCGTGGGAGATGGTCTTCTGGTCTGAGAGGAAATTGCACAGCATATTTGGGGTAACACTGGAGGAATAGCAAAGGTCTACAAAAGAGAGGTTGCTGAGGAAGAAATACATGGGAGTCTGGAGGTGGGGATTGGTCCTGACCAGCATGATCATGCCCAGATTCCCTGCCAGTGTGATTAGGTAGATCACCAGGAACACCCTAAACAGGGCCTTCTGTAGTGCTGGGTCATCTGTGAGTCCCAGGAGAATAAATTCAGTCACTACAGTGTGGTTAGGGGAAGACATATTCTCATCCCTTAAAAACTGAACGTGGTAAAGTGAAGAATTCTATCTGATCCTGATTCTGCATTTATTCCATTCTTTTGTCATTTACTTTTGATTTATTTCTCTATAAAGAAATTATTCTCCTCAACCAGTGCGTCAGAGAATCTATGTAAATATTTGCACCTTATCTCTTTGAGATTTATTTTTCTATATATATTGGAAACACACACTCACAAACTCACACATTATCTTTCTCTTTCTTATTTGTAAATCGTGTATACACATATACAATTAAACCTGTTTTCTTGGAAAACTCCATATTCGATATATATTTTTTTCAAATTCTGTGTAAAAAAAGCCAAAAGATTGAAAACCAGATCTGGAAAGCAGCAGGTCAGTGGCATCATTCAAATGGACAAATGGAGGATGCAGTTTCTACGGCCCCTGAAGCACTGATACCCTATTTTTTTTGACACACAATAGGAGACATGCTCAGTCCAGCATTTTCTCCTGAGACCTACACTTGTCTGGCTTAATTTCATTCAGAAGACGTTGAAATAGTAGATGCATCTCTTGACATATGGCTAAGAAGGTACAGAATGAAGAATTGTTCTTTCTGCTTTTTAAATTCACCAATTCACCCACTCTTTATTTATGGAGGCTTTTTGTTTTTTCTGTTCTATCTTCTGGGTTACATGAGTGAGCAACTTACCTATCATTGTGAAGCATATATTGTAAGAGAAGTAATAGATATTGAGCACATAGTCAAATGTTTACAGCAGCATGTCACTTGGAAGAAAACACTATGAAGAAAATTAAAGGTGGAGTGCTTTTAAATGGCCATTCAGAGAACATCTGAGAAGGCAGAAATTGAGCAGTAAATAAAGCATTCAAATATCTGAATAGGAATTTGTCTCCATTATTTTTTAAAACTGACACACTTCTGAATATATTTATTTAGGAAAGCACATTAAGTTAAACTTTAAATGTGGAGACTTAGCTCCCAACTGGAGTTATTATTTCTGTTTTTTTGTAAAAGTAAGATATGACTGGAAACATTATGCCTCAAGAATTTCACCTTAAGGCTTTTTAAATTTAGTTTTCACATACACATCAGAAGAGCATGTATATAATACTTAATTTTTTAGAAATGTCATGAAATATTAAGCTTTGAATAGAAAAACCAAATATAAATGATGAAAATAATTTTTCAATATCAGTGAGAGTATTAATCTTCACACAAAAATTTTTAAAAAAAGACTGTTTTTAGTGAACAAATGTACTTACCTGTATAACTGACTTACCATATTTTCTAAAGCAAGGTAGGAAGATTTATAATGTGTTTCTTAGGAATATTCCCTAGAGTATTTTTAAAATAATTCTTATAATCCAATTAAGATAGATTTTGTTCCCTCAAGGGCATAACCTTAATTTCATCCTTTGAGATCTTTAATTTTCCTTCAAGACCAAAATCTCTACCTAACATTTTTGTACCCTGCTTTATACTGAGATCTTTGGCAAAAATAGAGAAGTTCACCATCACTTTTAATACTAAGAAAGAATGAAAATGTGATTGGATGAATTTTACATTTTTTTGTGTATAAAAATGAGAATATTCTCATCAAAAGTCTTTGATGTTTCTCCATAATCACTGAAATAAGGTCATCTAAGCTGAAACTCCAATACTTTGGCCACCTCATGCGAAGAGTTGACTCACTGGAAAAGACTCTGATGCTGGGAGGGATTGGGGGCAGGAGGAGAAGGGGAGGAGAAGGGGACGACAGAGAATGACATGGCTGGATGGCATCACTGACTCGATGGACATGAGTTTGAGCGCACTCTGGGAGTTGGTGATGGACAGGGAAGCCTGGCATGCTGTGATTCATGGGGTCGCAAGGAGTCGGACACGACTGAGTGACTGAATTGAACTGAACTGAAAGGAATCTAGAGGTGGTCTCAGTAGTCTCTGTCTCCCAATGCATTCATAATTACAGCTAATACGATCAAAGGAATTAAAGCATAGTCTCATTAAGACAAGAGAGGCATCTCTGATTGTGTAAGACTTCCAAATACTGGGTTACAGTCTGAGAAATCAGCCAGTGAAATAAAGCTGCATATCAGTATAAAAATATATATTGTCATCAACTTAGCACATCAGGGGAGATTTGAGTATAACCATGCATTTTTCAAACTAGGGTAGAAAAATTTATTTATCCCAAACATTTTCTGTTTTACCTTGATTCCTTGAATAAATGACAAAATTTAAAGTGTAAAATCCTAAACATTCCCA
Source organism: Moschus berezovskii (assembly GCF_049115385.1). Classification (NCBI taxonomy): domain Eukaryota; kingdom Metazoa; phylum Chordata; class Mammalia; order Artiodactyla; family Moschidae; genus Moschus; species Moschus berezovskii. Next base: position 84,303,882 of record NC_142475.1, read on the forward strand.
TGAAATAAAAATTTCTTAGGGCTGATTGAAGGATCAGTTCAGTTCAGTTCAGTCGCTCAGTCGTGTCTGACTCTCCGCAACCCCATGAATCACAGCACGCCAGGCCTCCCTGTCCATCACCAACTCCCGGAGTACACTCAAACTCATGTCCACAGAGGCGGTGATGCCATCCAGCCATCTCATTCTCCGTCGTCCCCTTCTCCTCCCGCCTCCAACCTTTCCCAGCATCAGAGTCTTTTCCAGTGAAGGATGGTAAGCTCTTATTTCCTGACTGCTTAATGTGAAAATTCCTTATTTTGCACAAAGATACTTGAAGATTTGACCCTTCTTTAAGCTGAATATCAGCATTAGTTTCCTAAAGAACTCATATATATATATGAAAGTGCATTATGATATGGGCTTTCCTGGTGGCTCAGACAATAAAGAATCCACCTGCCAAGTGGGAGACACTGGCTCAGTCCCTGAGTTATGAAGATCCCCTGGAGAGGGAAATGGCAACCCACTCCAGTATTCTCTCTTGGAGAATCCAAGCAAAAGGACAGAGGAGCCTGGACAGAGGAGCCTGGTGGGCTACAGTCCATGGGCACACAGGAGTCAGACATGACTCAGTGATTAAACCACTACCAACACTATATCCTGATATACTTTAATGTAGGATCCGTTCCATTCTGTCGCTCAGTCGTGTCCGACTCTTTGCGACCCCGTGGACTGTAGCCTACCAGGCTTCTCCATCCATGGGATTCTCCAGGCAAGAATACTTGAGTGGGTTACCATTGCCTTCTCCAGGGGATCTTCCCAACCCAGGGATCTAACCCGGGTTTTGTAATAATCATCATAATACTTATAAAAAGATTTTTCCAAGAAGAGGTAGGACTAACTCAATAGCAATTGAAAGAGTAGTGAATTAATTCTGGAAAGGCAAAGTTTGGATCACTTGATCAGTGTGGAATCACTTGAGTAGAAGTTCACACCTAAGTAAATGCTTATTTTTTTATATATAACAATAAATAATATTGGAGGGCACAGACTTTACCTACCTACCTATGATACTATCACAAAGAAGAGTTTTATGCATTCTTATTTTATTTTCCTAGAAAGCCTTCAGGAGACTATTTAAATTATACTTGAAGACGTGAATTCCTTAGTTAATATCACTCTGCTTCAATTGCAATGACCAGTTGACATGGGTCTGCTAAAAGAACACATAATTGCTTTAGCTACACAAATGTTAGTCAGATAATTGAAACTATCCACTGCCACTGTTTGCTATTTGTGTTCTTGTGATTATTTAATTCACTATATTTTTGGTTATGGCAGATTCAATAATGTACTGGAAGTTCTAATCTATGTAATAAAATTGTACTGATTGAAATTAAAAAAAAATAAAAGCATCCTATTCACAGATCACTTAATAGTTTATATAGAATCTCCTTTTAAGATACACAAATGAAATGTTAGCTAGATTTATTGTGGTGATCATTATGTTGTACATTCCATTTTTTAACATGCAGAAGAAAAGCTAAGAGTATATAGTGGAAGGTCGCATGGTAAACATCAATATACATAGATTATTTATATTATTATGCAAAAACCAACCGTAACTAGAAAATAAGTCTGTATATATCACTTATAATATCAAGAGAGTAAACCATTTAGAAATGAATTTTTAAAATAAAACTTCAAGAGTTACTTACTGATAACCACAAAACACTGCATGCAGGGAGAAATTAAATGAGACTTAAAAAATAAAGAGATATATCTTCCTTGTGGATTGTAACATTCAGTATTTTCAAGTCAAATATTTTTAAGTTACCAATTCTTCTTAAAATTGATTGATAGTTTTAATGTCAGTCCAGCTGGCTTATTTTTAACATACAAACTGATTCTAAGTTATATCAGCTCAGTTCAGTTCAGTTGTTCAGTTGTGTCCGACTCTTTGCGACCCCATGAATCACAGCACACCAGGCCTCCCTGTCCATCACCAACTCCTGGAGTGCACTCAAACTCACGTCCGTTGAGTCAGTGATGTCATCCAGCCATCTCATTCTCTGTCATCCCCTTCTCCTCCTTCCCCCAATCCCTCCCAGCATCAGAGTCTTTTCCAGTGAGTCAACTCGTTGCATGAGGTGGCCAAAGTATTGGAGTTTCAGCTTTAGCATAAGTCCTTCCAATGAACACGCAGGACTGATCTCCTTTAGAATGGACTGGTTGGATCTCCTTTCAGTCCAAGGGACTGTCAAGAGCCTTCTCGAACACAACAGTTCAAAAGCATCAATTCTTCGGTGATTAGCTTTCTTCACAGTCCAACTCTCACATCCATACATGACCACGGGAAAAACCATAGCCTTGACTATTTATTTGACCTTTGTTGGTAAAGTAACATCTCTGCTTTTTAATATGCTATCTAGGTTGGTCATAACTTTCCTTCCAAGGAGTAAGCGTCTTTTAATTTCCTGGCTGCAATCAGCATCTGCAGTGATTTTGGAGCCCCCCAAAATAAAATCTGACACTGTTTCCACTGTTTCCCCATCTATTTCCCATGAAGTGAAGGGACCAGATGCCATGATCTTCTTTTTCTGAATTTTGAGCTTCAAACCAACATTTTCACTCTACTCTTTCACTTCCATCAAGAGGCTTTTTAGTTCTTCTTCACTTTCTGCCATAAGGGTGGTGTCATCTGCATATCTGAGGTTATTGATATTTTTCCTGGCAATCTTGATTCCAGCTTGTGCTTCTTCCAGCCCAGCGTTCCTCATGATAGATTCTACATATAAGTTAAATAAGCACGGTGACAATATACAGCCTTGATGTACTCCTTTTCCTCTTTGGAACCAGTCTGTTGTTCCATGTCCAGTTCTAACTGTTATAGAGATTGTTTAAAATAAATCTTAAATTAGCCAAGACAATTTTGAGAGAGAGGAAAAATCACTGAATGATTTACACTATCTAATTTTAAGAGTTAGTAAGAACCTACATACACAAAACAGTAAATTTAGTTACACTAAGCAAAAAAATTTTTAATATGGGTGAAATAGCCTTATGTTGGAAGAAGACTAGGACTCCCATAGCTAAAGAGAAGTCAAAGTTTCAAAGGAGAGGGTTTGCCTCACTTCAAACCTTCAAAGAATTGACTGACTCTCTTGTTACCGGCTAATGTAGCTCGTGGCTGTAATTGAAGCCAATGTTCATTTACCACTTTGAACATTCTAGGGCCCTTAAGAAGTATGCTAAATCTACTCTGCCTATGCTCTATAAGTGAAACAACCGTGTAGAGGATAGCGCATCTGTTTACAACATGCTTCTGCTGCTAAGTCGCTTCAGATATGCCCAACTCTGTGCTACTCTGTAGACTGTTGCCTGCCAGGTTTCCTCTGCCCTTATTATTCTCCAGGCAGGAATACTAGAGAGGGTTGCCATGTCTACTCCAGGGGAATCTTCCCAACCCAGGGATCAAGCCCATGTCTCTTATATCTCTTGCATTGACAGGCGGGTTCTTTACCATTAGTGCCACCTGGGAAGCATGGTTTACTAAATATTTTAACCCCACTGTTGAGGTCAATTGTTAAGAAAAAATAAATGAAAAGACAGAAAAGAAGAGAAAACTATTTCTTTCAAAGTACGATTACTTATTGACAATGCACCTGGTCACCCAAGAATTCCAATGGAGATATACCACAAGGTTTGTGCTGTTTTTATGCCTGCTAACACAACAGAGCAATCACATTCCCCATCCGTTCTGCAGCCTATAGATCAAGGTATCATTTCAACTTTCAGATGTTATTATTTTGAAAATATGTTTTGTAAAGCTATGGCTGTTGTAGTTAGTGATTTCTTTGACGTATCTGGGCAAAGGAAATTGAAAGCTTCCAGAATGGATTCATTGTTCTGTATGTTATTAAGAACATTCACGATATGTTTGGAAGATGTAAAAATACTAACATTAACTGGATTTGGGAAAAATTGTATCCAAACCTTCATGAATGTCTTTGAGGAGTTTAAAATTTCAGTGGAGAGAGTAACTTCAGATATAGTGGAAATAGTAAGAGAACTCAATTAGAAATAGGGACTGAAGATATGACTGAATTGCTGCAATCTCAGGATAAAACTTTAATGGATGAAGACTTACTTCTTGTGGATGTGCAAAGCAAGTAGTTTCTTCAGATGGAATCATTCCTAGTGAAAATGTACAGATTGTTGACATGACAACAAAGGATTTAGAATATTGCATAAATTTAGTTGATAAAGCAGTGGCTGCATTTGAGAGCATTGATTCCAACTTTCAGAGATTTGCTGTGGGTAAAATGCTGTGGAACATTCTTACATGCCACAGGCAAATCATTTGTGACAATGTCAGTTATGTGGCAAACTTCATTGCTGCATTTTAAGAAATTGTCACCACAACCCAAATCTTGAGCAGCTGCCACCCTGACCAGTCAGCAGTCATCAACAGTGAGGCAATACCCTTCACCAGCAAAATGATTATAACACACTGAAGGCTAGATAATGGTTAGCATTTTAATAAAGTACTTTAATTAAAATACATGCATTTTTAGACATAATGCTGTTTTGTGCTTAATAGACTACAATATCATATAAACACAACTTTTATATGCACTGGGAAACAAAAAAAAACAAATTGTGTAATTTGCTTTATGATGCCATTCACTTATTGCAGTGGTCTGGAACCAAGCCTGCAATATATTTTAGGTATGCCTGTTTTGAGTTTTATGCTCCCAAATAGAGAGATGAACTGTGATATTTGGTTATTTTCAAGCACATAAGTTTTGTGGATTAAATGGGATTTATATAGAGCAATCATATTCCCCAGGATGCTTGGAATATTTGGTCCAATTCCAGTATTAGGAAAAAAAAAGCAGAAACAAAACATTAAACCTCACGCAGAATGACATGGAGCCAGAGTGAATACATGCGGATCTGGCCATTTCTAAGTTCCCTCTGAGTCCTAAAAGCCCACGCTTTGGCGATTTTAAGTACAGAAGCAAAAAGAGGATGTTTTAAAAATTCTGCCAAAGGAAGTTTTGACCTCCTTGTTTCTCAGACTGTAGATGAGAGGATTTAACATGGGGATGACCACCGTATAAAACACAGACACCACTTTGTCTTGGTCCATTGAGTAGCTGGAGCTGGGGCGCAGATACATGAACAGGATTGTGCCAAAGAAGATGGTGACCACCATCAGGTGGGATGCGCAGGTGGAGAAGGCTTTGTGCCTCCCCTCAGCAGAGTGGATCCTCAAGATGGCAGTGAGGATGTAGAGATAGGAAATGAGAATAGTCAGGAGGCAGCTCAGTTCATTAAAACTTACAAAGGCAAAAATGACAAATTCATTGACATGTGTATCAGAACAAGCGAGTTTCAGAAGGGGTAGAATGTCACAGAAAAAATGGTTGATGACATTGGAGTGGCAGAAAGACAGCTGGAAGGTGAGGCCCATGTGAATGGTAGCATTTATGAAGCCGGCGAGGTATGTGGCCAACACCAACAGGACGCTAAGTTCGGGGGACATAGTGACCATGTAAAAGAGAGGTTTGCAGATGGCCACGTAACGGTCATAGGCCATCACGGTCAACAGGAATCCCTCAATGCCAGCAAAGGAACCAAAAAAGAAGAATTGACTGGCACATTCATTGAATGAAATGAATGGGTTCTCTGCCCATAAATTTACGAGCATTTTAGGGGTAATGACAGAAGAGTAACAGAAGTCAACAAGGGACAGGTTACTGAGGAAAAAATACATTGGAGTTTGGAGTTGTGAGTCAATCTTGATTAACAGGATCATGCCAAGATTTCCAAACACAGTGATCATATAGATGACTAGAAATACCATAAAAAGAAGACACTGTAGCTCTGGATGATCGCTGAACCCCAGGAGAATAAATTCAGTCACTGTTGAATGGTTGCTCATCCCTTTGTCTCAGAATGGATGATTTGCTTGCTGAGATAAGAAAGAAATCAGGGATATAAAGTACACACACATACACACACACAAGAAAATCAAACACTTTATCCTCTACTGTAAAATTACTTCTAAAATGTCCGAAGAACATGTATATTAAGGCTTTTTATTTTTTAACTGCAGAACAGCAAAAAGATTTCTTAAGTAAACTCAGTAACTTTTATTTAAAAATGAGTATTTATCCATGTGTGTGTGAAGTTGTTGATCATCAACCCCTGCTTGTCTATATATTTCCTTACCTCCCAATGTTTATCACCTTCTCCCTTGATATTTTTGCCTTCACTCTGTATGCAGGTCAGGAAGCAACAGTTAGAACTGGACATGGAACAACAGACTGGTTCCAAATAGGAAAAGGAGTACGTCAAGGTTGTATATTGTCACCCTGCTTATTTAACTTATATGCAGAGTACATCATGAGGAACGCTGGGCTGGAAGAAGCACAGGCTGAAATCAAGATTGCTGGGAGAAATATCAACAACCTCAGATATGCAGATGACACCACACTTATGGCACAAAGTGAAGAGGAACTCAAAGGCCTCTTGATGAAAGTGAAAGAGGAGAGTGAAAAGTTTGGCTTCAGCTCAACATTCAGAAAGCGAAGATCATGGCACCTGGTCCCATCACTTCATGGGAAATAGATGGGGAAACAGTGTCAGACTTTATTTTTTTGGGCTCCAAAATCACTGAAGATGCTGATTGCAGCCAGGAAATTAAAAGACGCTTACTCCTTGGAAGGAAAATTATGACCAACCTAGACAGTATATTAAAAAGCAGAGACATTACTTTGCCAACCAAGGTCCGTCTAGTCAAGGCTATGGTTTTTCCCGTGGTCATGTATGGATGTGAGAGTTGGACTGTGAAGGCTGATCACGGAAGAATTGATGCTTTTGAACTGTGGTGCTGGAGAAGACTCTTGAGAGTCCCTTGGACTGCAAGGAGATCCAACCAGTCCATTCTAAAGGAGATCAGTCCTGGGTGTTCATTGGAAGGACTGATGCTAAAGGTGAAACTCCAATACTTTGGCCACCTCATGCGACGAGCTGACTCACTGGAAAAGAGTCTGATGCTGGGAGGGATTGGGGGTGGGAGGAGAAGGGGACAACAGAGGATGAGATGGCTGGATGGCATCACCGACTCGATGGACATGAGTTTGAGTGAACTCCGGGAGTTGGTGATGGACAGGGAGGCCTGATGTGCTGTGATTCATGGGGTCACAAAGAGTCGGACACAACTGAATGACTGAACTGAACTGAATCTATCATCTAGTTCCTTTGTATTCTCTTTGGCAATGAAATATATGACATAGATGGATATATAATACTTGTTGAATTCAGTTCACTTTTTTTCCTGTTTTCTCTTAAGCCCACTCTAATCAAACTTTCACTCCTTCACCCCACAGAAATTACTCTTATAAAGGTTGTCAGGCTTCTTTATGTTGCCAAATTCAGTGGTCAATTCTCAATCTTCATCTTCTTGATCTATCAATAATATTTGACAGAGTTAATTGCTAACTACTGCTTGAAAAACTATCATCTCTTGTCTTTCAAGACACAACATTCTGAGTTTTTCTCCTATCGTATGGGTTGCTCCTTCTCAGTCTTCTTTGTTTATTCCTCTTTTCTCTGACTCTTAAGATTGGAGTAGCTCAGAACTCATTTCTTGATCCTCTTCTATTTTTTTCTATTTACACTCGATCTTCACTATCTTATTCAGTCTCATGACTATAAATATATACTTGCAACTCCTGAATTTATTAAAACCCCAAACTCTTTCCCAAACTCCAGACTTATAATATAGTCACTTACTCTCACACTTTCACATTAATATGAAATAATGATTCAACCTGACTCAAAGCTGATTTGCTCATGTCTTCCTTTAATTTTCCCAAACATAACATTCTCTGTCTCAAGTCAGAGACAACACTCTACTTCCATATGTTCAAATAAAAAATCAGTTCAGTTCAGTTCATTTCAGTCATTCAGTTGTGTCTGACTCTTTGCGACCCTATGAATCACAGCACGCAAGTCCTCCCTGTCCATCACCAACTCCCGGAGTTCACTCAAACTCATGTCCATCGAGTCGGTGATGCCATCCAGCCATCTCATTCTCTGTCATCCCCTTCTCCTCCTGCCCCCAATCCCTCCCAGAATCAGAGTCTTTTCCAGTGAGTCAGCTCGTCGCATGAGGTGGCCAAAGTATTGGAACTTCAGCTTTAGCATCAGTCCTTCCAATGAACACCCAGGACTGATCTCCTTTAGGATGGACTGGTTGGATCTCCTTGCAGTCCAAGGGACTCTCAAGAGTCTTCTCCAGCACCATAGTTCAAAAGCATAAATTCTTCGGTGATCAGTTTTCTTCAGAGTCCAACTCTCACATCCATACATGACCACGGGAAAAACCATAGCTTTTACTAGACGGACCTTTGTTGGCAAAGTAACGTCTCTACTTTTTAATATGCTGTCTAGGTTGGTCATAACTTTCCTTCCAAGGAGTAAGTGTCTTTTAATATCATGGCTGCAATCAGCATCCACAGTGATTTTGGAGCCCAGAAAAATAAAGTCTGACACTGTTTCCACTGTTTCCCCATCTATTTCCCATGAAGTGATGGGACCAGATGCCATGATCATAGTTTTCTGAATGTTGAGATTCACGTCAACTTTTTCACTCTCCTCTTTCACTTTCATCAGGAAGCTTTTGAGTTCCTCTTCACTTTCTGCCATAAGGGTGGTGTCATCTGCATATCTGAGGTTATTGATATTTCTCCCAGCAATCTTGATTACAGCCTGTGCTTCCTCCAGCCCAGCGTTCCTCATGATGTACTCTGCATATAAGTTAAGTAAGCAGGGTGACAATATACAACCTTGACGTACTCCTTTTCCTATTTGGAACCAGTCTGTTGTTCCATGTCCAGTTCTAACTGTTGCCTCCTAACTGTTGCATGCAGGTTTCTCAAGAGGCAGGTCAGGTTGTCTGGTATTCCCATCTCTTTCAGAATTTTCCACAGTTGATTGTGATCCACACAGTCAAAGGTTTTGGCATAGTCAATGAAGCAGAAATGTTTTTCTGGAACTCTCTTGCTTTTTCCAATGTCCAGCGGATGTTGGCAATTTGATCTCTGGTTCCTCTGCCATGTTGTCTCTATTTTCAAAATGTCTACATCAACAAGCCAACTACATCTTTCCATCTTTATTTCTACCATTAAGGCTCAAGTCAACATCATCTTTCACCTGCTGCTGCTGCTAAGTCGCTTCAGTCGGGTCAGACTCTGTGCGACCCCATAGACAGCAGCCCACTAGGCTCCCCTGTCCCTGGGATTCTCCAGGCAAGAACACTGCTGGAGTGGATTGCCATTTCCTTCTCCAAAGAATGAAAGTGAAAAGTGAAAGTTGAGTTGCTTAGTCGTGTCCGGCTCTTAGCGACCCCATGTACTGCAGCCCACCAGGCTCCTCCATCCATGGGATTTTCCAGGCAAGAGTACTGGAGTAGGGTGCCATTGTTTTTGAATCTTTCACCTAGATTACTACAATAATCCTTTAACTGACCATTCTATCTCTAAAATCAGCTAAAATCCCACCCTGTAAAATACCACTTGAAAAAATTTGCAGCTATTTTGTAGACCTTCACTTTATACACACACACACACACACACACATATAAGTATTATGTATATATATATATAAATTGAAAGAAATGGAATTATATTCTATATATGATTTTATGTGTGTACTTGTTTACATATGTGTATATATATGTATATAGACATAAATAGATATATAGATAAAGGCTAAAAATTGCAGTGGTTTCTTGAAGTGTGCATATAAGAGCATAAAATAATTGTATTTAATGTCCTACACAGTGCATTAAATATTCCAAGCACTTTGGCACTGTTTCTGCACAAAATTAATTAAATTTCCCTGCTTCATACACACACAAAAACACACATATATACATATATACACAGAGATATATATGTATACATGCATGTTTGTATGTGTATGCATAGGTTGAATATTCTGTGAAATCCTCATCTCTTATTAGTCATCCTAAACTCCTTTCTTCTAAAAAAAATTGTGTTAGTTTAGTTGCTAACCTTAAATTCAGTGTTTCAGGCATATTTCAATTTAGAAATTTAGTATTTTTAAAAAATTTTTATTTATTTATCTAAATTGGAGGATAATTACTTTGCAGGATTATGATGGTTTTTGCCTTCATCAATAAGAATCGGCCATAGGCACACATGCATCCCCTCCATGCTGAGCCTCCCTCCCTTCCAACCCTATCTCTCTAAGTTGTCACAGAGCACTGAGAGATTTAGTCTTAATTCCTTGAATGTTTTCTGAATCCTCTTTAAAGCTTTCTATATCTGACCACTTAGAGATTAAATTATCTTACCTGTTGTCCTTAAGATATGTTCACTGAAAGTAATAGTGCTTATAAGTTTAGTTTTATTTATTGGTTTTTGGAGGAGTACAAAATATTTTCCTTACAGTGTGAAATTTATAGCTTTGATGAAAATGGAAGTGGCATAGGGAACTCAGCTGTAAGAGACTTAAGATATGGTTAATTAATTCAACAAAGAGTATAAGATGCTACTTCTGAATTTGAGGCTGAGGGTCAGCTTATTATGGTTGTGATGATGCTCTTGAGATTTAATCATCTCTGCAAAACACTGAAAAAAAAAAAACAACCTGAAATATACTAACCCAAAATTAAGACACTCCTTTCTTTTTCACTGAGATAATTGAACTATTTTCTCCCCAGGGAATCATTTATTCCTTGGTGAATAATTTAGGCATTTGAAATACAAAATCTCTTTTACGGTCTTAAGACTCCATTATGAATAACACTGAATTAAATTATATAGAATTTATTAGGTCTTGCCTCAAAATTTCAGAATTCCACTGAAAATATAATTGCTACTCATTTCTATTTTAATAGACAAGAATACTGGAGTGGAGCCATATCCACTCCAATTGATCCATCACTCCCCAAAGAACTTCATGATTGCAGTTCTTTTGCTCACTCTGTTCTGCATATACTTTTTCTCTCACTATTCTTTTAACAAACCAAGGAGGATCTTGCCTCAGGGCCTTTGCATTCACCACAGATATTCATGTGATGCTATCCCTTTTCAGGACTTGCTCAAATGTCATTTTTACAGGAAGCTCTACTCCCACACGACCCTATTCTCTCGCTTTAAGTTTTTAAAGCACCACTTGTAACCATATCACACACATGAATCCCACACAAACAGGAAAAAAAAAAAAAAGCCTATGCACACATACATAAACATTTTGGTATAGACAATAAAGTCTTCTTCCTCACTCAAAAACAGGTTTCTTGAAAGCAAGAACTTTGCTTTCTCACATGGTATATCTTCAGTTTATGTTACCTGCTAAATATATTTTCCTACTAATGTCTTTGAGAGAAACGTTGGTTAATAATTAAAAATGGAATTAGCAGGAGATTGGAGGACTGTTCTAGGGGAACAGGATGAGTTATCTCCTTCTTTGTGGGGTTTAACAAACATTTTGGGGATGAAGTGATCTCATTTGGAATATTGGTATTCCACCTTCTCGTCTGTAGTGGAGAGTGGGATGGAAAGAAATAGGAAATAGATGTTTATCTGATTCCAAATCATTCAGTTAAGTTCAGTTCAGTCGCTCAGTCGTGTCCGACTCTCCGCGACCCCATGAATTACAGCACGCCAGGCCTCCCTGTCCATCACCAACTCCCGGAGTACACTCAAACTCATGTCCACAGAGTCGGTGATGCCATCCAGCCATCTCATTCTCCGTCGTCCCCTTCTCCTCCCGCCCCCAACCTTTCCCAGCATCAGAGTCTTTTCCAGTGAGTCAACTCGTCGCATGAGGTGGCCAAAGTATTGCAGCTTCAGCTTTAGCATCAGTCCCTCCAATGAACATCAGGATTGATCTCCTTTAGAATGGACTGGTTGGATCTCCTTGCAGTATAAGGGACTCTCAAGAGTCTTCTCCAACACCACAGTTCAAAAGCATCGATTCTTCGGCGATCAGCTTTCTTCACAGTCCAACTCTCACATCCATACATGACCACGGGAAAAACCATAGCCTTGACTAGACGGACCTTGGTTGGCAAAGTAGTCTCTGCTTTTTAATATACTATCAAGGTTGGTCATAACTTTCCTTCCAAGGAGCAAGCGTCTTTTAATTTCATTACTTAGTCCTTATTCAACATGTAATCTCATGAAAGATGATTTTCCCCCCTGTTGCTCTGACACTGACAGCCCTGACCCCACTACAATGAACAATAAATAGATAATTGTATTTGAAAAATGTTTATTGAAAATTATGTGAAACTTTGGCTGGGCTACAGATAAAAAGTTAATTTAAAACACTTTAGCTTTGAGAATATTACCCCCCAAAATATTTCAGTTAATTCACAAAGTCGGTAAACTATATCCCCTATTATTGCTATGGTTCTCATATTATTTAACAGCTAAGACTTTCTTCTATATTATTTGGTACTCTTCACATCCATGTGAATGGAAGGGTGCTACTATTTAAAATAGACGCTGTGATGTACTACCCAGATTGGAGTTTCAGTATTGAAATATACTTCCCTAGCTTCCAAAGGCATCGACAGCTGACACCTCGTAGCTGAGCTCCACTCTTGGAACATCCCTACTGAAATAAGACCCTTCCAGTGGGAGACCCGTATCTAAACCAGGTTATTAGTTCAGTTCAGTCGCTCAGTCTTGTCTGACTCTTGGCGACCCATGAATCGCAGCACGCCAGGCCTCCCTGTCCATCACGAACTCACAGAGTTTACTCAAACTCATGTCCGTTGAGTCAGTGATGCCATCCAACCATATCATCCTCTATCGTCCCCTTCTGCTCCTGCCCTCAATCTTTCCCAGCATCAGGGTCTTTTCCAATGTGTCAACTCTTCACATCAGGTGGCCAAAGTATTAGAGTTTCAGCTTCAATATCAGTCCTTCCAATGAATACCCAGGACTGATATCCTTTAGGATGTACAGGTTGGATCTCCTTGCAGTCCAAGGGACTCTCAAGCATCTTCTCTAACACCACAGTTCAAAAGCATCAATTCTTTTGCCCTCAGCTTTCTTTACAGTCCAACTCTCATATCCATACATAACTACTGCAAAAACCATAACCTTGACTAGACGGACCTTTGCTGACAAAGTGATGTCTCTGCTCTTTAATATGCTATCTATGTTGGAGCTACCCCACGTCCGAGGTCAGGGGCGGTGGCCGAGAGGAGCAACCCCATGTCCAAGTGGCAGCGGATGCGCGGGTGCAGGAGGGCCGAGAAGAGCTACTCCATGTTCAAGGTCAGGAAGGGCGGCCATGAGGAGATACCCCTCATCCAAGGTAAGGAGATACCCCTCATCCAAGATAAGGAGTAGCAGCTGTGCTTTGCTGGAGCAGCAGTGAAGAGATACCCCATGACCAAGGTAAGAAAAACCCAAATAAGGCAGTAGGTATTGCGAGAGGGCATCAGAGGCAGACACACTGAAATCATAATCACAGAACACTTGTGAGTCTGATCACACAGACCACAGCTTTGTCTAACTCAATGAAATAGCCATGCCATGTGGGGCCACCCAAGACGGGCGGGTCATGGTGGAGAGGTCTGACAGAATGTGGTCCACTGGAGAAGGGAATGGCAAACCACTTCAGTATACTTGCCTTGAGAACCCCATGAACAGTATGAAAGGCAAAATGATAGGACACTGAAAGAGGAACTCCCCAGGTCGGTAAGTGCCCAAAAGGCTACTGAAGATCAGTGGAGAAATAACTTGAGAAAGAATGAAGGAATAGAGCCAAAGCGAAACAAATACCCAGTTGTGGATGTGACTGGTGATAGAAGCAAGGTCCGATGCTGTAAAGAGCAATATAGCATAGGAACCTGGAATGTTAGGTCCATGAATCAAGGCAAATTGGAAGTGGTCAAATAGGAGATGGCAAGAGTGAACATCGACATTCTAGGAGTCAGTGAAATAAAATGGACTGGAATGGGTGAATTGAACTCAGATGACCATTATATTTACTACTGTGGGCAGGAATCCCTTAGAAGAAATGGAGTAGCCATCATGGTCAACAAAACACTCCGAAATGCAGTACTTGGATGCAATCTCAAAAAAGGCAGAATGATCTCTGTTCGTTTCCAAGGCAAACCATTCAATATTACAGTAATCCAAGCCTATGCCCCAACCGTAATGCTGAAGAAGTCGAAGTTGAATGGTTCTATGAAGACCTACAAGACCTTTTAGAACTAACACCCAAAAAAGATGTCCTTTTCATTATAGGGGACTGGAATGCAAAAGTGGGAAGTCAAGAAACACTTGGAATAACAGGAAAATTTGGTCTGGGAGCACGGAATGAAGCAGGGCAAAGGCTAATAGAGTTTTGCCAAGAGAACGCACTGGTCATAGCAAACACCCTCTTCCAACAACACAAGAGAAGACTCTACACATGGACATCACCAGATGGTCAACATCAAAATCAGATTGATTATATTCTTTGCAGCCAAAGATGGAGAAGCTGTATACAGTTAGCAAAAACAAGACCAGGAGTTGACTGGGGCTCAGATCATGAACTCGTTATTGCAAAATTCAGAATTAAATTGAAGAAAGTAGGGAAAACCATTAGACCATTCAGATATGACCTAAATCAAATCCCTTATGATTATGCAGTGGAAGTGAGAAATAGATTTAAGGGACTAGATTTGATAGATAGATTGCCTGATGAACTATGGATGGAGGTTCGTGACATTGTACAGGAGACAGGGACCAAGACCGTCCCCGTGGAAAAGAAATGCAAAAAAGCAAAATGGCTGTCTGAGGAGGCCTTACAAATAGCGGTGAAAAGAAAAGAAGAAAAAAACAAAGGAGAAAAAGAAAGATATAAGCATCTGAATGCAGAGTTCCAAAGAATAGCAAGGAGAGATAAAAAGCCTTCCTCAGCGATCAATGCAAAGAAATAGAGGAAAACAACAGAATAGGAAAGACAAGAGATCTTTTCAAGAAAATTAGACATACCAAGGGAACATTTCATGCAAAGATGGGCTCGAAAAAGGACAGAAATAGTATGGACCTAACAGAAGCAGAAGACATTAAGAAGAGGTGTCAAGAATACACAGAAGAACTGTACAAAAAAGACCTTCACAACCAAGATAATCATGATGGTGTGATCACTGACCTAGAGCCAGACATCTTGGAATGTGAAGTCAAGTGGGCCTTAGAAAGCATCGCTAAGAACAAAGCTAGTGGAGGTGATGGAATTCCAGTTGAGCCAGTTCAAACCTTGAAAGATGATGCTGTGAACGTGCTACACTCAATATGCCAGCAAATTTGGAAAACTCAGCAGTGGCCACAGGACTGGAAAAGGTCAGTTTTCATTCCAATCCCAAAGAAAGGCGATGCAAAGAATGCTCAAACTACCGCACAATTACACTCATCTCACACGCTAGTAAAGTCATGCTCAAGATTTTCCAAGCCAAGCTTCAGCAATATGTGAACCCTCTTATTTACCTGTGGCCAAATAATAGTGGACTTCCCTGGTGTCTCAGACAGTAAAGTGTCTGCCTACAATGCGGGATAACAGGTTTGATCCCTGGGTTGGGAAGATCCCCTGGAGACGGAAATGGCAACCTACTCCAGTACTCTTGCCTGGAAAATCCAATGGATGGAGAATCCTGGTAGGCTATAGTCCATGGGGTCTCAAAGAGTTGGACACGACTGGGGAACTTCACTTTCTTTCTTTAAAACTATGGTGGAGGTAATGAAGATAAAGTTGACCTCCTTCAAAAGATACCATGCATTTATTGATACACTCAGTGTCCCCAACCCTGCAGCAGGCAAACACCTCCTCTGAAGAACCCTGGACACACTTATTGGCAGAAAGTGAAAAAGAACTAAAAGGCCTCTTGATGAAAGTGAAAGAGGAGAGTGAAAAAGTTTGCTTAAAGGTCAACATTCACAAAACTAGGATCATGGCATCAAGTCCCATCACTTCATGGCAAATAGATGGGGAAACAGTGGATATGGTGACAGACTTTATTTATTTATTTATTTTTGGCTCCAAAATCATGGGAGATAGTGACTGCAGCCATGAAATTAAAAGACATACTCCTTGGAAGAAAAATTATGACCAACCTAGATAGCATACTAAAAGCAGAGACATTATTTTGCCCACAAAGGTCCATCTAGTCAAGGCTATGGTTGTTCCAATAATCTTGTATGGATGTGAAAGTTGGACTTGAAAGAAAGGTGAGTGCAGAAGAATTGATGATTTTGACTACGGTGTTGGAGAAGACTCTTGAGAGTCCCTTGGATTCAAGGAGATCCAACCAGTCCATTCTAAAGGAAATCAGTCCTGAATATTCATCGGAAGTAAGTTTGAGTGAACTCCGTGAGTTGGTGATGGACAAGGAGGCCTGGCGTGTTGTGATTCATGGGGTCGCGGAGAGTCGGACACGACTGAGCGACTGAATTGAACTGAACTGAACTGATGCTGAAGCTGAAATTCCAATATTTTGGCCACCTGATGTGAAGAACTGACTTACTTGAAAAGACCCTGTAAGAGTTTGAGTAGGATAGGTGTTAGCTCTTCTCTAAATTTTTGGTAGAATTAAGCTGTGAAGCTGTCTGGTCCTGCGCTCTTGTTCACTGGAAGATTTCTGATTACAGTTTCAATTTCCATGCTTGTGATGGGTCTGTTAAGATTTTCTATTTCTTCCTGGTTCAGTATTGGAAAGTTGTAGTTTTCTAAGAATTTGTCCATTTCTTCCAAGTTGTTCATTTTATTGACATATAGTTGCAGATAGTAGTCTCTTATGATCCTTTGTATTTCTTGTTGTCTGTTGTGATCTCTCCTTTTTCATTTTTTTATTATTTTTTATATATATTTTTAAAACTTTCTACAGTTCATAACTTTTATAAATAAAATAAATTAAATGTACAGTGAATAAGTTCTCTGAAATATTTCAATATTTCTGCAAGTTTAGTAACATCGTAAAATACATTTCAACTAAAACTCACAAATCTAAAAACCTGTTAGGCATTTTTAGGCGTTTTCAGTTGGAAATGAAGACCAATGTTACATCGTAATATGCCAATTACAAATAGTACTTCAAATAGCAAATACTACAGTTTGTCCCAAACTTTAAAAACTATTCATGAACTCAACACTGAACTATTGATGGCTATGAGAATTGTTTCCTAGCCTTTTTGAAAATTTCAACCCATTTACGTTTAAGGTAATTATTGATAAGTACGATCCCGAAGCCATTTTCTTTATTGCTTTGGGTTCAAGTTTATACACTCTTTCTGTGTTTCCTGTCTATAGAAGATCCTTTAGCATTTGTTGGAGAACTGGTTTGGTGATGCTGAATTCCCTCAGCTTTTGCTTGTCTGTAAAGCTTTTGATTTCTCTTTCATATTTGAATGAGATCCTTGCTGGGTATAGTAATCTGGGCTGTAGGGTATTTTCTTTCATCACTTTAAATATGTCTTGCCACTCCCTTCTGGCCTGAAGAGTTTCTGTTGAAAGATCAGCTGTTATCCTTATGGGAATCCCCTTGTGTGTTATTTGCTGCTTTTCCCTTGCTGCTTTTAATATTTGTTCTTTGTGTTTGATCTTTGTTAATTTGATTAATATGTGTCTTGGAGTATTTCGCCTTGGGTTTATCCTGTTGGGGACTCTCTGGGTTTCTTGGACTTGGGTGATTATTTCTTTCCCCATTTTAGGGAAGTTTTCAACTATTATCTCCTCAAGTATTCTCTCATGGTCTCTCTTTTTGTCTTCTTCTTCTGGGACTCCTATGATTCGAATGTTGGAGCGTTTAGCATTGTCCCAGAGGTCTCTAATATTGTCCTCATTTCTTTTAATTCGTTTTTCTTTTTTCCTCTCTGTTTCATTTATTTCTACAATTCTATCTTCTAGTTCGTTTATCCTGTCTTCTGCCTCTGTTATTCTACTGTTTGTTCCCTCCAGAGTGTTTCTGATCTCATCTATTGCATTATTCATTGTATATTGACTCTTTTTTATTTCTTCTAAGTCCTTATTAAATCTTTCTTCCATCTTCTCAATCCTTTTCTCCAGCTTATTTATCTGTAACTCCATTTTGCTGTCAAGATTTTGAATCATTTTCACCATCAAAATTTGAAATTCTTTATCAGGTAAATTCCCTATATCTTCTTCTTTTGTTTGTGTTGGTGGGCAATTATCTTGTTCCTTTACTTGCTGGGTATTTCTCTGCCTCTTCATCTTGCTTATATTGCTTTGCTTGGGGTGGCCTTTCCCTCTTCTTGCAGTTTGTGGAGTTCTCTTTTTTATGTAGTTTCTTCGCTGTGTGTGGGGTTGGACGGGTGACTTGTCCGGGTTCCCTGGTTAGGGAAGCATGTGTCGGTGTTCTGGTGGGTGGAGCTGGATTTCTTCTCTCTCCTTTAGAAGACAATGGGCTGCTTTTCTGGGAGCCTGATGTCCTCTGCCAGTATTCAGAAGTTGTTTTGTGGACTTTTCTCTGCATTCAAATGTTCTTTTGATGAATTTGTGGGGGAGAAAGTGGTCTCGCTGTCTTATCCCTCTGCCATCTTGTTCCTTCCTCCCCAGAACACTGGATTCTTATATTCCACTTGGTCGTGGAGTATCTCTTCCCAGCTGCTCCAGCAAGGTGCAGCCACTGTACCTTACCTTGGACGAGGGGTATCTCCTCAAGGCCGCCCCTCCTGCTTTGAATGTGGAGCAGCACCTCTCGGCCCTCCGGTGCCCAAGCAGCCACCGCCTCCTTGACGTGGTACAGCTCCTCTCGGCCACCGCCCTAACCCTGAGCGTGGGGTAGCTACTCTCAGCCACGATTCTGCACGTGGTCGGTTGCGCCAGAGCCGGGCGTCTCTCGCCTCCTTTTTCATTTTTAAATTCGTTGATTTGATTCTTCTCCCTTTGTTTCTTGATGAGTCTGGCTAATGATTTTTCTTTTTTTTTAAAGTCTTTTATTTATTTATTTTTTATTGGAGGCTAATTATTTTACAATATTATATTGGTTGGTTTTGCCATACACTGACATGATTTTTCAATTTTATTTATCTTCTCAAAGAACCAGCTTTTATCTTTGTTGATTTTTGATATGGTCTCTTTTGTTTCTTTTGCATTTATTTCTGCCCTAATTTTTAAGATTTCTTTCCTTCTACTAACACTGGGGTTCTTCCTTTTCTAGTTGCTTTAGCTGTAGAGTTAGGTTATTTATTTGACTTTTTTCTTGTTTCTTGAGGTAAGCCTGTATTGCTATGAATCTTCCTTTTAGCACTGCTTTTTCAGTGTCCAATAGGTTTTGGGTTGTTGTGTTTTCATTTTCATTCATTTATATGCATATTTTGATTTCTTTTTAAAATTTCTTCTGTGATTTGTTGGGTATTCAGAAAAGTGTTGTTCAGCCTTCATATGTTGGAATTTTTAATAGTTTTTTCCCCTATAATTGACATCTAATCTTACTGCATTGTGGTCAAAAAAGATGATTGCAGTGATCTCTATTTTTTTTTTGTAATTTACCAAGGCTAGATTTATGGCCCAGGATGTGATCTATCCTGGAGAAGGTTCTAAATGCACTTGAGAAACACCTATCCTACTCAAACTCTTCCAGAAAATTGCAGGAGACGGTGAACTTCCAAACTCATTCTATGAGGCCACCATCACCCTAATACAAAAACCTTACAAAGATACCACCAACACACACACACACACACACACACACACACACACACACACACACACAAACTACAGGCCAACATCACTGATGAACATACACACAAAAATCCTTAAAAAATTCTAGCAAACAGAATCCAGCAACATATCAAAAAGATCATATATCATGATCAATTGGATTTTATCCCAGGGATGCAAGGATTCTTCAATATTCACAAATCAATCAATGTAATACACCACATTAACAAATTGAAAAATAAAATCCATATGCTTATCTCAATAGATGTAGGGAAAACCTTTGACAAAATTCAGCATCCATTTATGATAAAAAAAAAAAACCCTCCGGAAAGCAGGAATAGAAGGAACATATCTCAATATAATAAAAGATATATATGACAAACCCACAGGAAACATTTCCCTCAATGATGAAAAATTGAAAGCATTTCCCCTAAAGTCAGGAAAAAGACAAGGGTGCCCACTCTCGTCACTACTATTCACATAATTTTGGAAGTTTTGGCCACAGCAATCAGAGCAGAAAAAGAAATAAAAGGAATCCAGATTGGAAAAGAAGAAGTAAAACTCTCACTGTTTGCAGATGACATGATCCTTTACAGAGAAAACCCTAAAGACTCCACCAGAAAATTACTAGAGCTAATCAATGAATACAGTAAAGTTGCAGGATATAAAATCAACACACAAAAATCCCTTGCATTCCTATACACTAACAATGAGAAAACAGAAAGAGAAATTAAGGAAACAATTCCATGCACCATTGCAATGAAAATAATAAAATACTTAGGATTATATCTACCTAAAGAAACAAAAGACCTATATATAGAAAACTATAAAACTCTGATGAAAGAAATCAAAGAGGACACAAATAGATGGAGAAATACACCATGTTCATTGATAAGAAGACTCAATATAGTGAAAATGAGTATACTACCCAAAGCAATCTTTAGATTCAATGTAATCCCTATCAAGCTACCAACGGTATTTTTCACAGAACTAGAACAAATTTCACAATTTGTATGGAAATATAAAAAACCTCGAATAGCCAAAGCAATCTTGAGAAAGAAGAATGGAACTGGAGGGATCAACCTGCCTGACTTTAAGCTATACTACAAAGCCACAGTCATCAAGACAGTATGGCATTGGCACAAAGACAGAAATATAGATCAATGGAACAAAATAGAAAGCCCAGAGATAAATCCACACACCTATGGACAACTTATCTTTGACATAAGAGGCAAGAATATACAATGGAAAAAAGACAATCTCTTTAACAAGTAGTGCTGGGAAAACTGGTCAACCACTTGTAAAAGAATGAAACTAGAACACTTTCTAACACCATGAACAAAAATAAACTCAAAATGGATTAAAGATATAAATGTAAGACCAGAAACCATAAAACTCCTAGAGGAAAACATAGGCAAAACACTCTCCGACATAAATCACAGCAGGATCCTCTATGACCCATCTTCCAGAGTAATGGAAATAAAAGCAAAAATAAACAAATGGGACTTAATTAAAATTAAAAGCGTTTGCACAGCAAAGGAAACTATAAGCAAGGTGAAAAGACAGCCTTCAGAATGGGAGAAAATAATAGCAAATGAAGCAACTGACAGAGGATTAATCTCAAAAATATGCAAGCAACTCCTGAAGCTCAATTCCAGAAAAACAAATGACCCAATCAAAAAATGGGCCAAAGAACTAAACAGACATTTTTCAAAGAAGACATACAGATGGCTAACAAACACATGAAAAGATGCTCAACATCACTCATAATCAGAGTAATGCAAATCAAAACCACAATGAGGTACCATTTCATGCCAGTCAGAATGGCTGTTATCCAAAAGTCTACAAGCAATAAATGCTGGAGAGGGTGTGGAGAAAAGGGCATGCTCTTACACTGTTGGTGGGAATTCAAACTAGTACAACCACTATGGAGAACAGTGTGGAGATTCCTTCAAAAACTGGAAATAGAACTGCCATATGACCCAGCAATCCCATTGCTGGGCAAACACACCGAGGCGAGGAAACCAGAATTGAAAGTGACACATGTACTCCAATGTTCACTACAGCACTGTTTATAATAGCCAGGACATGAAAGTAACCCAGATGTTCATCTGCAGACGAATGGATAAGAAAGCAGTAGTATATATACACAATGGAATATTACTCAGCCATTAAAAACAATACATTTGAATAAGTTCTAATGAGGTGGATGAAACTGGAACCTATTATACAGAGTGAAGTTAGCCAGAAATAAAGACACCAATGTAGTATACTAATGCATATATATGGAATTTAGAACGATGGTAATGATAACCCTATATGCGAGACAGCAAAAGAGACACAAATGTACAGAACAGCATTTTGGACTCTGTGGAAGAAGGTGAGGGTGAGATGATTTAAGAGAATAGCATTGAAACATGTATATTATCATATTTGAAACAGATTACCAGTTCAGGTTCGATCCTTGAGACATGGTTCTCAGGGCTGGTGCACTGGGATGACCCAGACGGATGGGATGGTGTGGGAGGTTGGAAGGGGTTCAGGATGGGGAACACATGTACACCCATGGCTGATTCATGTCAGTATATGGCAAAACCACTACAATTTTGTAAAGTAATTAGCTTCAAATTAAAATAGATAAATAAAAAAAAAAAAAATGAAAAGACCCTGATGCTGGGAAAGATTGAAGGCGGGAGGAGAAGGGGACAACAGAGGACAAGATGGTTGGATGGCATCACCGACTCAATGGATATGAGTTTGAGTAAACTCCGGGGGTTGGTAATTGACAGGGAAGCCTGGCATGATGCAGTCCATGGGGTCACAAAGGGTTTGACATGACTGAGTGACTGAACTGAATTGAACTGACGGAGGGGCAGATGTGATATAGTTTGGAAGAATGGCCCAGAAATTAAGGTAGGAAGCAAATGAAGGAGAGAATGCCAGAAAGAGGAAACACAGCGGAGGAAAGGCAAAGAGGCTGGAAACTATGAGACTTTCAATGGACAAGTTTAGCTGCATGTCCAGTGAAATGGTTTGGTGGTGAAGCTGGAATATACCTAAAGACCTGGTACCAATTAAGTACATGGGAACTTATTACTTGGGGAGTAGGAAGTTTAAGCACTAGTGGATTCTAGAGAAGATTCCTCTTTTCTCCTTGAAGTCCTGTCACATGTCCATCATCAGAATGACATTTGGGGAAGCCAGGGCTTCAACAGTCTTTAGGTTGGTAAATCCAAGTAGACTCTAGCTGCTTCAGACAGGTTTCATTGTATAAGATGGTGTCCTTTTCTAAACGGGACTTGGATAAAACTCTTACATTTAGCCTTATGTGTGGTCTTCTCCCAGGTGATGAATTTAAGCCAAAGTCCTTGCCTGAAATCTATGCCTCAGGATTTACATGCATTCAAAAGTCTGTTCAGTCGTGTCTGACTCTTTGAGACCCCATGGACTGTAGCCCACAAGGCTCCTCAGTCCATGGGATTCTCCAGGCAAGAATACTGGAGTGGGTTGCCAAGCCCTCCTCCAGGGGATCTTCCCAACCTAGGGATTGAACCTGTGTCTCTTACATCTCCTGCATCTTTACCACTAGTGCCATTTGGGAAGCCTCTTAGAGAGGATACCAGGCATAATCAGTGTCTAAGATTCCTCATCCTATTCCGTAGTTACCTCTATTCCCTAACATGAAAGCTGTAATATTGCCAAAGTCCTTTAATCAGTATTCAAAGTCCTCTTCCTTAAACCCCTTCTCTGATATTGTTTCTCCCTGCTTGTTTTGTGCAAAAATTCTCCTATAAAATTATTTCTTGAATGGCCTTCACATTTTTCTACCTCTGTATTCTTCCCAACTCTCTACTCCTTCCCTCTCTACTTCCTGATTCCCTAATAGCCTGAACTCCACGTTCTTGGAATATTCAAACTTGTCTCTTCCTTCAAGGACCAGCTTGCATACCACTCTCCAAAAAGTCCTCATTCTCTGATCTACTGAACAGCTAAAAAACCCTACTCTTCTAAATAGCAAATCCTTTAATTGATAAGTTGCATGTGTGGATGTGATAGTTAAGCGCATATGTGTATAAATGCCTTGAAACACAGACACTATATAAGATGTGCCTGGGTGTTGCAATGGTATTAGAAAACTCATAATAGACATTGAGAAATGTTTATGAAAAGAAGGAAGTGAGTTGACATATTTGATGTCTAGACCGCTTCAAACAACCAAGCACTGAAACTAGGAAGTCACTTGAAGAGCTCTGAAAAATAGCTGTGTTGGTATCTGTGTATTTAACTCTGTTAGATCAAACGTTAGTGAAATAATAAGCCTCTTCACCAGACCTGGCTTCTGGAGACAGGAATAGGAGCCCAAAATAAAATCAATGCTACAAATGCTAACAACAGGTGATGTCTGAAATTTGCCATTTTCAACTTCACCTTAATCATTTGCTTCTAGATTCTGCCTCTTAGAAGTACGAGAAAGTGTTCCTCCCAAAGTCATGTCTGATTCTTTGTGACTCCATGGACTGTGACCCATCAGGCTCCTCTGTCCATGGGGATTCTCCAGGCAAGAATATAGGAGTGGCTTGCCATGCTGTCCTCCAGGGGACCTTTCTAACCCAGGGATCAAATTCAGGTCTCCTGCATTGCAGGCAGTTTCTTTACCCTCTGAGCAACCAGGGAAGCCCAAGAATACTGGCATGGGTAATCAATTCCTTCTCCCAGGGATCTTCCTGACCCAGGAATAAAACTGGGGTCTGCTGCACTGCAGGTTGATTCTTTACCAGCTGAGCTATCAGAGAAGCCCCTTAGAAGTATAAATTACATTGAACTCGAATACAACTTAAAATTTCTTGAATTGCATATTTTTTTTAAATTTTTTTTTGCCAACAAAGTTTTATTTTTATTTTTTTTATTTCTAAAAAAGAATTTTATTAAAAAAGCACAAATGCAAAGAAATGAACAGAGGAAAATTTATGCGTCGAACCTGGACTGGTCACTTATGATAATATACATGCTACAATTGCATATTTTTGCTTTATGTATCGAATAAAACTAACCCACCTAGAAAACCCATGCTTCTGTTTAATGTCACAAGTCAATCATTACTTTTTCTAAGTCTCACTTCTGAAATCATCTTCCAGAATTTTCTCATCTGTTAAATGATACCAATAATACTTACAATATGGAGTTTCTGTGAAAACAAAGCAAGATGATATTACCATGGCCAGTTGTCCTTTTGCTTGAGAATTTTATTTTTTGGCCTACTATTTTGGAGTAGATATAATGGTCATCTGAGTTAAATTCACCCATTCCAGTCCATCTTAGTTTGCTGATTCCCAGAATGTCGACGTTCACTCTTGCCATCTCCTGTTTGACCACTTCCAATTTTCCTTGATTCCCAAACCTAACATTCCAGGTTCCTATGCAATGTTGCTCTTTAGAGCATCAGACCTCTCCTCTATCACCAGTTACATCCACAACTGGGTACTGATTTTGCTTTGGCTCCATCCCTTCGTTCTTTCTGGAGTTATTTCTACACTGATCTCCAGTAGTATATTGGGCACCTACCGACCTGGGAAGTTCACCTTTCAGTGTCCTATCTATTTGCCTTTTCATATTGTTCATGGGGTTCTCAAGGAAAGAATACTGAAGTGATTTGTCATTCCATTCTCCGGTGGACCACATTTTTAAAAAAAAATTTTATTGGAGGTTAATTAATTTACAATATTATATTGGTTGGTTTTGCATACATTGACATGAATCCGCCCAGGCTGTACATGAGTTCCCCCTTCAGACCCCCCTCCCACCTCCCTCCTCCCCTTATCCTCCCTCTCGGTCATCCCCGCATACCAGCCCCGAGCATCCTACAACATGCATTGACCCTGAACTGGCGATTCATTTCACGTATGATAATATACATGTTTCAATGCCATTCTCCCAAACCATCCCACCCTCACCCTCTCCCACAGAGTCTCAAAGACTGTTCTATACATCTGTGTCTCTTTTGCTGTCTCGCATACAGGGTTATCATTTTCATCTTTCTAAATTCCATAAATATGCATTAGTATATTGTATTGGTGTTTCTCTTTCTGGCTTACTTCACTCTGTATAATAGGCTCTAGTTTCATCCACCTCATTAGAACTGGCTCAAATGCATTCTTTTTAATGGCTGAGTAATACTCCATTGTGTAAATGTACCAAAGCTTTCTTATCCATTCGTCTGCAGATGGACATCTAGGTTGCTTCCATGTCCTGGCTATTATAAACACTGCCGCAATGAACATTGAAGTACATGTGTCTCTTTCAATTCTGGTTTCCTTGGTGTGTATGCCCAGGAGTGCGATTGCTGGATCATATGGAAGTTCTATTTCCAGTTTTTTGAGGAATCTCCACACTGTTCTCCATAGTGGCTGTACTAGTTTGCATTCCCACCAACAGTGTAGGAGGGTTCCCTTCTCTCCACACCCTCTCCAGCATTTATTGCATGTAGACTTTTGGATAGCAGCCATTCTGACTGGTGTGAAATGGTATCTCATTGTGGTTTTGATTTGCATTTCTCTGATTATGAGGGATGTTGAGCATTTTTTCATGTGTTTGTTAGCCATCTGTATGTCTTCTTTGGAGAAATGTCTGTTTGGTTCTTCGGCCCATTTTTTGATTGGGTCATTTATTTTTCTGGAATTGAGCTGCAGGAGCTGCTTGTATATTTTGGAGATTAATCCTTTATCAGTTGCTTAATTTGCTATTATTTTCTCCCATTCTGAAGGCTGTCTTTTCACCTTGCTTAGAGTTTCCTTTGCTGTGCAGAAGCTTTCGATTTTAATTAGTTCCCATTTGTTTATTTTTGCTTTTATTTCCAATATTCTGGGAGGTGGGTCTTGGAGGATCCTGCTGTGATTTATGTCGGAGAGTGTTTTGCCTACGTTCTCCTCTAGGAGTTTTATAGTTTCTGGTCTTACATTTAGCTATCTAATCCATTTTGAGTTTATTTTGGTGTATGGTGTTAGGAAGTGTTCTAGTTTCATTCTTTTACAAGTAGCTGACCAGTATCCCAGCACCTCTTGTTAAAGAGACTGTCTTTTGTCCATTTTATATTCTTGCCTCCTTTGTCAAAGATAAGGTGTCCATAGGTGTGTGGATTTATCTCTGGGCTTTCTATTTTGTTCCATTGATCTATATTTCTGTCTTTATGCCAGTACCGTACTGCCTTGATGACTGTGGCTTTGTAGTAGAGCCAGAAGTCCGGCAGGTTGATTCCCCCAGTTCCATTCTTCTTCCTCATGATTGCTTTGGCTATTCGAGGTTTTTTGTATTTCCATACAAATTGTGAGATTACTTGTTGTAGTTCTGTGAAAAATATCGTTGGTAGCTTGATAGGGATTGCATTGAATGTATAAATTACTTTGGGTAGTATACTCATTTTTACAATATCTATTCTTCCAATCCACGAACACGGTATATTTCTCCATCTATTAGTGTCCTCTTTGATTACTTTCACTAGTGTTTTATAGTTTTCTATGTACAAGTCTTTTGTTTCCTTAGGTAGATATATTCCTAAGTATTTAATTTTTTTCATTGCAACAGTGAATGGAATAGTTTCCTTAATTTCTCTTTCTATTTTCTTATTATTAGTGTATAGGAGTGCAAGTGATTTCTGTGTGTTGATTTTATATCCTGCAGCTTTACTGTATTCATTGATTAGCTCTAGTAATTTTTTGGTAGAATAGGGTTTTCTGTGTAGAGGATCATGTCATCAGTGAACAGTGAAAGTTTTACTTCTTCTTTTCCAGTTTGTATTCCTTTTATGTCTTTTTCTGCTCTGATTGCTGTGGCCAAAACTTCCAGAACTGTGTTGAAGAGTAGTGGTGAGAGTGGGCACCCTTGTCTTGTTCCTGACTTTAGGGGAAATGCTTTCAGTTTTTCACCGTTGAGGATAATGTTTGCTGTGGGTTTGTCATATATAGCTTTTATTATGTTGAGATATGTCCCTTCTATTCCCACTTTCTGGAGGGTTTTTATCATAAATGGATGTTGAGTTTTGTCAAAGGCTTTCTCTGCATCTAATGAGATAATCATATGATTTTTATTTTTCAGTTTGTTAATGTGGTGTATTACATTGATTGATTTGCAGATATTGAAGAATCCTTGCATTCCTGGAATAAAGCCCACTTGGTCATGAAGTATGATCTTCTTAATGTGTTGTTGGATTTTGCTTACTAGAATTTTGTTACGGATTTTTGCATCTATGTTCATCAGTGATATTGGTCTATAGTTTTCTTTTTTTGTGGGATTTTTACCAGGTTTTGGGATTAGGGTGATGGTGGCCTCATAGAACGAGTTTGGAAGTTTCCCTTCCTCAGCAATTTTCTGGAAGAGTTTGAGTAGAATAGGTGTTCAGTTCAGTTCAGTTCAGTTGCTCAGTCGCGTCTGACTCTCCACGACCCCATGAATCACAGTACGCCTGGCTTCCCTGTTCATCACCAACTCCCAGAGTTCACTCAAACTCATGTCCACAGAGTCGGTGATGCCATCCAGCCTTCTCATTCTCTGTCGTCCTCTTCTCCTCCCGCCCCCAACCTTTCCCAGCATTAGAGTCTTTTCCAGTGAGTCAAGTCGTCCCATGAGGTGGCCAAAATATTGCAGTTTCAGCTTTAGCATCAGTCCTTCCAATGAACACCCAGGATAGATCTCCTTTAGAATGGACTGGTTGGATCTCCTTGAAGTCCAAGGGACTCTCAAGAGTCTTCTCCGACACCACAGTTCAAAAGCATCAATTCTTCGGTGTTGGCTTTTCTCTAAATTTTTCATAGAATTCAGCTGTGAAGCCGTCTGGACCTGGGCTTTTTTTTTTTTTTTTTTGCTGGAAGATTTCTGATTACAGCCTCTAGCTCTGTGCTTGTGATGGGTCTGTTCAGATTTTCTATTCCTTCCTGGTTCAGTTTTGGAAAGTTGTACTTTTTTAAGAATTTATCCATTTCTTCCAGGTTATTCATTTCATTGCCATATAATTGCTGATAGTGTTCTCTAATAATCCTTTGTATTTCTGTGTTGTCGGTTGTGATCTCTCCATTTTCATTTCTAATTTTATTGATTTGGTTCTTCTCCCTTTGTTTCTTGATGAGTCTGGCTAGTGGTTTGTCAATTTTATTTACCTTCTCAAAGAACCAGCTTTTGGCTTTGTTGATTTTTGCTATGGTCTCTTTTGTTTCTTTTGCATTTATCTCTGCCCTAATTTTTATGATTTCTTTCCTTCTACTGACCCTGGGGTTCTTCATTTCTTCCTTTTCTAATTTCTTTAGATGTAGGGTTAGGTTATTTAGTTGACTTTTTTCTTGTTTCTTGAGGTGTGCCTCTATTGCTATGAACTTCCCCCTTAGCACTGCTTTTACAGTGTCCCATAGGTTTTGGGTTGTTGTGTTTTCATTTTCATTCATTTCTATGTATATTTTGATTTCTCTTTTGATTTCTTCTATGATTTATTCATTATTCAGCAGTGTGTTGTTCACCCTCCATATGTTGGCATTTTTAATGGTTTTTTTCCAGTAATTGAGATCTAATCTTACTGCATTGTGGTCAGAAAAGATGCTTGGAATGATTTCAATTTTTTTGAATTTACCAAGGCTAGATTTATGGCCCAGAATGTGATCTATCCTGGAAAAGCTTCCGTGTGCGCTTGAGAAAAAGGTGAAATTCATTGTTTTGGGGTGAAATGTCCTATAGAGATCTATTAGGTCTAACTGGTCTATTGTATCACTTTGTGTTTCCTTGTTAATTTTCTGTTGAGTTCATCTATCCATAGATGTAAGTGGGGTATTAAAATCTCCCACTATTATTGCGTTGTTGTTAATTTCCCCTTTCATACTTGTTAGTAAATGTCTTAGATATTGCAGTGCTCCTATGTTGGGTGCATAAATATTTATGATTGTTATATTTTCTTCTTGGATTGATCCTTTGATCATTATGTAGTTTCCTTCTTTGTCTCTTTTCACAGCCTTTGTTTTAAAGTCTATTTTATCTGATATGAGTATTGCTACCCCTGCTTTCTTCTGGTCTCTATTTGCATGGAATAACTTTTTCCAGCCCTTCACTTTCAGTCTGTGTGTGTCCGTCGTTTTGAGGTGGGTCTCTTGTAGACAACATATATGGGGGTCTTGTTTTTGTATCCATTCAGCCAGCCTTTGTCTTTTGGTTGGGGCATTCAACCCATTTACGATTAAGGTAATTATTGATAAGTATGATTCCGTTGCCATTTTCTTTATTGCTTTGGGTTCGAGTTTATACACCCTTTCTGTGCTTCCTGTCTAGAGAAGATCCTTTAGCATTTGTTCAAGAGCTGGTTTATCCTGTTGGTGACTCTCTGGGTTTCTTGGCCTTGGGTGATTATTTCTTTCCCCATTTTAGGGAAGTTTTCAACTATTATCTTCTCAAGTACTCTCTCATGGTCTTTCTTTTTGTCTTCTTCTTCTGGGACTCCTATGATTTGAATGTTGGAGCGTTTAACATTGTCCCAGAGGTCTCTAAGATTGTCATCATTTCTTTTAATTCGTGTTTCTTTTTTCCTGTCTGTTTCATTTATTTCTACAATTCTATCTTCTAGCTCGCTTATTCTATCTTCTTCCTCTCTTATTCTACTGTTTGTTCCCTCCAGAGTGTTTCTGACCTCATCTATTGCATTATTCATTGTATATTGACTCTTTTTTATTTCCGCTAAGTCCTTATTAAACCTTTCTTCCATCTTCTCAATCCTTTTCTCCAGGTTATTTATCTGTAACTCCATTTTGCTTTCAAGATTTTGAATCATTTTCACCACCAAAATTCGAAATTCTTTATCAGGTAGATTCCCTATATCTTCCTCTTTTGTTTGTGTTGGTGGGCATTTATCTTGTTCCTTTACTTGTTGGGTATTTCTCTGCCTCTTCATCTTGCTTATATTGCTTTGCTTGGGGTGGTCTTTCCCTCTTCTGGCAGTTTTTGGAGTTATCTTTATTATGTAGTTTCCTCGCTGTGTGTGGGGTTGGACGGGTGCCTTGTCAAGGTTCCCTGGTTAGGGAAGCTTGTGTCGGTGTTCTGGTGGGTGGAGGTGGATTTTGTCTCTCTGGAGTGCAATGTAGTGTCAAGTAATGAGTTATGAGATGTCAGTGGGTTTGGAGTGACTTTGGGCAGCCTGTATATTGAAGCTCAGTGCTATTTTCCTGTGTTGCCTGAGAATTTGTTTGCTATGTCTTGCTCTGGAACTTGTTGACCCTTGGGTGGTGCTTGGTTTTAGTGTAGGTATGGAGGCGTTTGATGAGCTCATATAGATTAATGTTCCCTGGCACGAAATGGCTGTCTGAGGAGGCCTTACAAATAGCTGTAAAAAGAAGAGAGGCAAAAAGCAAAGGAGAAAAGGAAAGATATAAGCATCTGAATGCAGAGTTCCAAAGAATAGCAAGGAGAGATAAGAAAGCCTTCCTCAGTGATCAATGCAAAGAAATAGAGGAAAACAACAGAATAGGAAAAACAAGAGACCTCTTCAAGAAAATTAGAGATTCCAAGGGAACATTTCATGCAAAGATGGGCGCGATAAAGGACAGAAATGGTATGGACCTAACAGAAGCAGAAGATATTAAGAAGAGGTGGCAGGAATACACAGAAGAACTGTACAAAAAAGATCTTCACGACCAAGATAGTCACAATAATATGATCACCGACCTAGAGCCAGACATCTTGGAATGTGAAGTCAAGTGGGCCTTAGAAAGCATCACTACGAACAAAGCTAGTGGAGGTGATGGAATTCCAGTTGAGCTATTTCAAGTCTTGAAAGATGATGCTGTGAAAGTGCTGCACTCAATATGCCAGCAGATTTGGAAAACTCAGCAGTGGCCACAGGACTGGAAGAGGTCAGTCTTCATTCCAATCCTAAAGAAAGGCAATGCCAAAGAATGTTCAAACTACCGCACAATTGCACTCATCTCACACGCTAGTAAAGTCATGCTCAAAATTCTCCAAGCCAGGCTTCAGCAGTATGTAAACCGTGAACTCCCAGATGTTCAAGCAGGTTTTAGAAAAGGCAGAGGCACCAGAGATCAAATTGCCAGCATCCGCTGGATCATGGAGAAAGCAAGAGAGTTTCAGAAAAACATCTATTTCTGCTTCATTGACTATGCCAAAGCCTTTGACTGTGTGGATCACAATAAACTGTGGAACATTCTGAAAGAGATGGGAATCCCAGACCACCTGACCTGCCTCTTGAGAAACATGTATGCAGGTCAGGAAGCAACAGTCAGAACTGGACACGGAACAACCGACTGGTTCCAAATAGGAAAAGGTGTACGTCAAGGCTGTATATTGTCACCTTGCTTATTTAACTTATATGCAGAGTACATCATGAGGAATGCTGGGCTGGAAGAAGCACGAGCTGGAATCAAGATTGCCGGGAGAAATATCAATAACCTCAGATATGCAGATGACACCACCCTTATGGCAGAAAGTGAAGAGGAACTCAAAGGCCTCTTGATGAAAGTGAAAGAGGAGAGTGAAAAGGTTGGCTTGAAGCTCAACATTCAGAAAACAAAGATCATGGCATCTGGTCCCATCACTTCATGGGAAATAGATGGAAAAACAGTGGAAACAGTGTCAGACTTTGTTTTTTTGGGCTCCAATATCACTGCAGATGCTGATTGCAGCCATGAAATTAAAAGACGCTTGCTCCTTGGAAGGAAAGTTATGACCAACCTTGATAGTATATTAAAAAGCAGAGACATTACTTTGCCAACCAAGGTCCGTCTAGTCAAGGCTATGGTTTTTCCCGTGGTCATGTATGGATGTGAGAGTTGGACTGTGAAGAAAGCTGATCGCCGAAGAATCGATGCTTTTGAACTGTGGTGTTGGAGAAGACTCTTGAGAGTCCCTTATACTGCAATGGAGATCCAACCAGTCCATTCTAAAGGAGATCAATCCTGGGTGTTCATTGGAGGAACTGATGCTAAAGCTGAAACTCCAATACTTTGGCCACCTCATGCGACGAGTTGACTCACTGGAAAAGACTCTGATGCTGGGAAAGGTTGGGGGCGGGAGGAGAAGGGGACGACGGAGAATGAGATGGCTGGATGGCATCACCGACTCTGTGGACATGAGTTTGAGTGTACTCCGGGAGTTGGTGATGGACAGGGAGGCCTGGCGTGCTGTGATTCATGGGGTCGCGGAGAGTCGGACACGACTGAGCGACTGAACTGAACTGGAGTCAGGAGTTCTCTGGTGTTCTCAGGATTCGGGCTTAAGCCTCTGCCTCTGGTTTTTGGTCTTATTCTTGGAGTAGTCTCTAGACTTCTCTATCTGCCATTTCCAAGGTGGTTCCCTCTGTTTTAGCTTCTGTTTGCTGGTCTCTTCGGTGTCTAATTTCCACCCTGATACTAGGGGGTGGGTGGACACTTTTTAAGGCTCAGTTGTTCAGTCCTATTCTGGGAAGGGAGGAACGCTGCAGACAAATATTTCTGGCGTCTGTGGGGAGTGCTCGCAGCGTCTCGGCCACACTGGGTTTTCCCCCGCTCACAGTACGTGTGTTGTCCCAGTCTACACTGCAGAGGCTCTAGGTTGCTCTCCTGGGAACTGTCCGAGGCCAGGGCTGGGTTGTATGCACTTCCCAGGTCTGAGCGTCTCAAGATCAGTTTCTCGGGTACTCTACAAAGGCACAGATTTGGCTGGGTCTGCATTTTGTGCCTTCCCTGGTCCGAGCAGCTCATGTGATCAGGTATTTGGTGAGCGCAGTCGCTGTGACTTATCGCCTCCCCAGTCCCTGCCACTCGGTTTTCTGGGTGTACGACCAGCGCACCTTCTCAGGCGGATATCGACCGGTCGAGCCCAAGAAGTGTTGATTAGCAACAAGCCTGCCTGAACTTTGTATCGGATGCCTTTCTGGCCTTTCTGGGGCCGCGGTTGCCCCCTCCAGCTCTGGCTGACCTCCCTGCCTGTCTCGGCGGGGGATGGGGGATGGGCTGACCGCAGCTGGCTCGCTCTGCTCAGCCCTTTG
Organism: Moschus berezovskii; assembly: GCF_049115385.1. Lineage (NCBI taxonomy): Eukaryota > Metazoa > Chordata > Mammalia > Artiodactyla > Moschidae > Moschus > Moschus berezovskii. The sequence goes on from NC_142475.1 coordinate 84,337,585, forward strand.
TTCTGTGAGCAGGGCTGGCTGAGTCTTAGGTCAGAGCTTTCTGCCTTTTCATGGGGAAGCTATCCCAGTCTGCTTTGCTATCCAGTTAGATCTCTCAGATTGTTCTCGCGGCATTCAAGCCCAGTCCTCTCTCTAAGCAGTTCAGCTGGCTCCTCCTTTCCCAGCCCCCGCTTGCTAATGGCGTATGCAAGTGTCTGCGCTGCTTCTCCGCTGGGAGTTACCGTTTGGCGGGTAATCTGTGTGTTTTATTTCTTTCTTTTTTCCTCCCAGTTATGTGGCCCTCTGAGGTTCCAAGGCTGGCCACAGACTAGCCAGTGAGAGTGTTTCCTGGTGTTTGGAAACTTCTCTCTTTATAAAGCCTCCCTTCCCAGGACGGAGCTCCGTCCTTACCTCTTTTGTCTCTCTTTTTATCTTTAATGTTTTTTCCTACCTCCTTTCGAGGACAATGGGCTGCTTTTCTGGGTGCCTGATGTCCTCTGCCAGCATTCAGAAGTTGTTTTGTGGACTCTACTCCGCATTCAAATGTTCTTTTGATGAATTTGTGGGGGAGAGAGTGGTCTTGCCGTCCTATTTCTCCGCCATCTTGTTCCTTCTCCTCTGGACCACATTCTGCCAGAATGTGAAATGGGTGAATTTAACTCAGATGACCATTATATCTACTACTGTGGGCAGGAATCCCTTAGAAGAAATGGAGTAGCCGTCATGGTCAACAGAAGATTCCAAATACAGTACTTGTTGCAATCTCAAAAATGACAGAATGATCTCTGTTCGTTTCCAAGGCAAACCATTCAATATTATGGTAATCCAAGTCTATGTCCTGACCATTAATGCCGAAGGAGCTGAAGTTGAATGGTTTTATGAAGACCTACAAGACCTTTTAGAACTAACACCCAAAAAGATGTCCTTTTCATTATAGGGGAGGGAATGCAAATGTAGGAAGTCAAGAAATACCTGGAGTAAAAAGCAAATTTGACCTTGGAGTACAGAAATAAACAGGACAAAGGCTAAAAGAGTTTTGCCAAGAGAACACACTGGTCATAGCAAACACCCTCTTCCAACAACACAAGAGACGACTCTACGCATGAATGGCACTAGATGATCAACACCGAAATCAGATTGATTATATTCTTTTCAGCCAAAGATGGAGAAGCTCTATCAAGTCAGCAAAAACAAGACTGGGAGCTGACTGTGCCTCAGATCATGAACTCCTTGTTGATGAATTCAGACTTAAATTGAAGAAGGTGGGGAAAACCACTGGACCATTCAGATATGACCTAAATCAAATCCCTTATGATTATACAGGGGAAGTGAGAAATAGATTTAACGTACTAGATCTGATAGAGTGCCTGATGAACTATGGATGGAGGTTCGTGATATTGTACAGGAGACAGGGATCAAGATCATCCCCAAGAAAAAGAAAAGCAAAAAGCAAAATGGTTTTCTGAGGAGGCCTTAGAAATAGCTGTGAAAAGAAGAGAAGCAAGAGGCAAACGAGAAAAGGAAAGAGATACCCATTTGAATGCAGAGTTCCAAAGAATAGCAAGGAGAGATAAGAAAGCCTTCCTCAGTGATCAATGCAAAGAATTAGAGGAAAACAATAGACAGGGAAAGACCTGAGATCTCTTCAAGAAAATTAGAGATCATAAGGGAACATTTCATGCAAAGATGGGCTCAATAAAGGACAGAAATAGTATGGACCTAATAGAAGCAGAAGATATTAAGAGATTGCGAGAATACACAGAAGAACAATACAAAAAAGATCTTCACGACTCAGATAATCATGATGGTGTGATCACTCACCTAGAGCCAGACATCCTGAAATGTGAAGTCAAGTGGGACTTAGGAAGCATCACTACGAACAAAGCTAGTGGAGGTGATGGAATTCCAGTTGAGCTAGTTCAAATCCTGAAAGATGATGCTGTGAAAGTGCTGCACTCAATATGCCAGCAAATTTGGAAAACTCAGCAGTGGCCACAGGACTGGAAAAGGTCAGTTTTTTCATTCCAATCCCAAAGAAAGGCAATGCCAAAGAATGCTCAAACTACCACACAATTGTACTCATCTCACACATTAGTAAAGTCATGCTCAAGATTCTGCAAGCCAGACTTCAGCAATACATAAACTGTGAAAATCCAGATGTTCAAGCTGGTTTTCGAAAAGGCAGAGGAACCAGAGATCAAATTGCCAACAGCCACTGGATCATGGAAAAATCAAGAGAGTTCCAGAAAAACATCTATTTTTGCTTCATTGACTATGCCAAAGCCTTTGACTGTGTATATCACAAAAACTGTGGAAAATTCTGAAAGAGATGGGAATACCAGACCACCTGACCTGCCTCTTGAGAAACCTGTATGCAGGTCAGGAAGCAACACTTAGAATTGGACATGGAACAACAGACTGGCTCCAATAGGAAAAAGGGTAAGTCAAGGCTGTTTATTTTCACTCTGTTTATTTAACTTATATGCAGAGTACATCAAGAGAAATGCTGGGCTGGAGGGAGCACAAGCTGGAATCAAGATTTCCAGGAGAAATATCAATAATCTCAGATATACAGATGACACCACCCTTATGGCAGAAAGGGAAGAAGAACTAAAGAGCCTCTTTATGAAAGTGAAAGAGGAGAGTGAATACGTTGGTTTAAAGCTCAACATGCAGAAAACTAAAATCATGACATCTGGTCCCATCACTTCATGACATATAGATGGGGAAACAGTCAAAACATTGGCTGACTTAATTTTTGGGGCCCCAAAATCACTGCAGATTCTGATTGCAGCCATGAAATTAAAAGATGCTCACCCCTTGGAAGAAAAGTTATGACCAACCTAGATAGCATACTGTAAAGCAGAGACATTACTTTGTCAACAAAGTTCTGTCTAATCAAGGCTATGATTTTTCTAATAGTCATGTCTGGATGTGAGATTTGGACTTGAAAGAAAGCTGAGCACCGAAGAATTGATGCTTTTGATCTGTGGTGTTGGAGAAACTCTTGAGAGTCCCTTGGACTGCAAGGAGGTCCAACCTGTCCATCCTAAAGGAAATCAGTCCTGGGTGTTCATTGGAAGGACAGATGTTGAAACTCCAATATTTTGGTCAGCTGTTTAGAAGGGCTGACTCATTTGAAAAGACCGTGATGTTGGGAAAGATTAAAAGCAGGAAGAGAACGGGAGACAGAGTATAAGATGGTTAGATGTCATCATCAACTCAACGGACATGAGTTTGGGTAAACACCGTGAGCTGGTGATGGACAGGGAGTCCTGGCATGCTGAGGTTCATGGCGTCGCAGATTTGGACACGACTGAGCGACTGAAATGAACTGAACTGAATGATTTTTGGGTCTAGATGAATAAAATTCAGCTATGTGACTGGTCCCATTGGACCTACTGAGAGATATACACCGGCCAAAACTATCTTTTATGTTGTTTCCATTACAGCCACTGACAATAGTGTACCTTTGATGTATTTCCATCTCTGAAGCATATTGTCAGTCAGAGCCAAGAACCAATAACCCACAGGAGATATGTGTATTTCTCTTTTCTCAAAGTAAGATTCCCATCATAAATGGCCATAAGCCATCCACAAGATTTTGGGGAAAGACATTGTACCCATTGGCTGAGTTTCAATATCCTTCTTAAAAGGGAATTTTGAGTTCTTTGTGCTACTACTTTGCAAGATGGTGGAGTACAAGGAAGTGCACTCATCTGTGAGAACACCAAAATCACAACTAGCTGCTGAACAACCATAGACAGAAGAATGTGGTAACCCACTAAAAGAAGATACCCACGCAGAAGGTCAAAGGAGAACCCAGAACCAGATGGCAGGAGGGCATAATATCGTTTAAAATCAAACCTCATACCTGCCAGAGGTGCTTGGAGGGCACCAACAAAACCTTGTGTGCACCAGGATCCAGAGAAAGGAGCAGTGACCCCCACAAGAGACTGAGAGAGACATGCCTGTGAGTGTTTGAGGGTCTGTTGCAGAGGCACGGGTCAGTGGTGGCCTGTCACAGAGATGGGAACTCTGGCAGCAGCGGTCCTGAGAGGCACAGCATGTGGCATAAGTCTTCTTGGAGGAGGTCACCATTAGCCCCAAAATAGAGCCACTGAGCAGGCGATCCACAAACTAGAGAAAAAAGTATACCAAAGAAGTTCTTGCACTGTTGTGAAAGGTTTAGGTCCCATAACAGATTTCCCAACCTGGGCATCTGGCAAAGGGCCTGAGAATCCCCACAGAGTCTGACTTTAAAGGTCAGTGGGATTTGATTACAGAACTTCCACAGGACTGGGGAAACAGACTCTTGTAGGGCACACATAAAACCCTGTGTGCACCAGGACCCACAAGAAAGGAGAAATGACCCCATAAGAGACTGAGCCAGATTTGCCTGTGAGTGTCCAGGAGTCCCCAGTGGAGGTGTGGGTCGACAGTGGTCTGCCACCGAATCAGGGCCACTGACAGCAACAGTCCTGGGAGGCGCAGCCTGCTGGCATAAATCCTTTTAGAAGAAGTTGCCATTATCCTACCATTGTTTGGCCTCAGGCAAAACTACAGGGAGGAAACACAGCCCCATTCATCAGCTGAAAGTTGAATTAAAGATTCACTGAGCATGGCTTTGACCACAGGAGTAAGACCCAGTTTCCCCCACAGCCAGTCCCTCCCATCAAGGCTTCTCTGGTGGTTCAGATGATAAAGAGCCTGCCTAAAATGCAGGATACCCAGGTTCAATCCCTGGGTTAGGAAGATGCCCTGGAGAGGGGAATGGCTACCCACTATAGTATTCTTGCCTGAAAAATCCCATGGATGGAGGAGCCTGGCTGGCTATAGTCCATGGGGTTGCAGAGAGTCAGACAGGACTGAGCAACTAACACTTTGACTCCCACTTTCAAGTGCCTCCCATCAGGAAGCTTGCACAAGCCTTCTTACCCTCATCCATCAGAGGGCAGAGAATTGTTAATCCATGTAAAAATAATTTTTTTCTTAGAAGAAAAAACATCACCTCGGTTGTTTCGTCATCTACTTCATTCCTCAGAAACCACCTAACACATCAAACATTTCCACAAATGTGCGAACAACAGAATACGTCATCACCATTGAGAGTTTGTGGTACTTAGATAAATGATCCCACCTTGTCTCGGAGAGTTGTGGACTGCAATCTGGCTTTCTTTCAACCTGTTTGTTTATTCAGGTGAATCACCCAGGTTTAAATTCCAGCAGGAGACAACTCACCACTTGTTATATGTAATCTTTATTTATATGTATCTTTGCCAAAAAAAATTGACCTCTCAATGTCTTGACCTTCAGCTGTCCTTCATTTCATGATGACCTTAGTGATCATTTAAGTAACTTTCATGCCAGTGGCTGCCATAGGTTACCATTGTCCTATTTATCAAAATGATGGGACGCATTTATAGTTCTAATCTTCAAATAGATGACTAATTCAATTTCACTTTAATGCCTGTCTCCTGGTACTACTTCTAAGACCAGTGTCAGTTATGAACCTAGCAGGGAGCAGAAGGCCACTTAAACCAGTTAATTTGGAAAAGACTTAACAAAAGGATTACTACAAAGGGATAAGTGTGGTTTAGGAGTCCCCAAGGAATAGTGTGATTACTCGAGAACTAATAACTTCTGAGAGCTGATATCTCTTCTCTTGTGCAGGAAGAGTGAGAGGTCATGTGCACTGGAGGGAGAGTTTTGAAATGGGCAACCTGTTAGGTTCTATAGTCTAAGTCCAGAGATGTGGCATCTTTGCAAGAAAGGAGTCTGGGAAAAGCCACTGTGCCCTCACTCTTTTCCCTGACAATGGCAATGACTGGTTAAGTAACACTCTCAGTAGATAGAAAGGAGCCCAAGATGCAGTTAATAGGATTGAACATCCCAGAGCAAAGAGAAGGATAAAAAGGTGGAAAATGGATTTGGAAGAACAAATGAAGTAATCAACATATAACAAAAATATCAGTATCAGTGAACATTTGTGCTTTAATATGTATATATATGAATATATACGGTACTCATAAAATGTGTGCACCTTTTTATGTATATATGGTATACATAAATTTATGCTTTGTTTAGGTTCCACATAATTCAAGACAAAATGAGAATGAAAATTTTGCTGATTAATTTTCAGCAGGGAATTGTAATCTCAAAGGAAAGAAAAAAAATAAAAGACTCTGTTACTAAATAATACCCAATTGTCAACATACTTTACTTAACTGACTTGTTAGTTATTTTCCAAGGTTATGAAATCCTGAGGGGTTGCAGGGCTTTATAATGCTGGGGATCCAGAAACTGACATAAAATATTCTGAAACTGATAGATTGGAATCCTGTTCAATTCAAATGTAGATGGTGTTGCTGAGAACCTCAGGTAAGTTGTCTAATTTGTATGTTAGAGGAAATTTTTATTTGATCCTCACAACCAGTCCAATGGTCATTAAAATACTCAGATAGAATAAGTGCTAATGAAAGGAACTCTTCTGAAATATATTCGCTAATTTCTCATTACAGTTTCGGAAATTATAGAGGATCACAAGGGAAAATAACATTTTCATTATTAAAAACAACAAAAAAGAGCAATTAATACACACTATTGATACTATGTATAAAATAAAAAACCTACTGTTAAGCTAGGGAACTCGACTCAATGCTCTGTGGTGAACTAAATGGGAAGAAAATAAAAAAAAAAGAGATATATGTATTCATATGGCTGATTCCCTTTGCTGTACAGTAGAACGCAATACAATATTGTAAACAAATATACTCTGATAAAAATTATGTTTTTAAAGTATTACAAAGTCAAAGGAGAAAAAAAATAAACGCCCAAACTAATAAGCAAACATCTAACAGGAACCACTTACAAAAGAAACAGCTTTATTAGTATCTCAAAAACAATTTAGGCAAAACCATGAAATAGCACATATAATTAGAATTTTTTTAAACTTCAAAAGACATAAAAACTGTTAAATTTCTTTCAGTTTGATATTCTTTAAATCAACATAAAGGCATATGTTATTTTTGAGATAAATTCCAAACAAAGTAAACGTCTCTAAATATAAGAGAGTGATTACATTAACGTTGGAAAAAGCTGTATTATTAAGTTTAGAGCACAAAATTGTATCCTTATTTAGGAAGAATAATACCTTAGCCAGTTGGCAACCACCAGTGTCCTGGGAAAGTTAATTGATAGCCCCGAATCTCTTTTCCCATCTTTCATGGGAGCTACAATCCATGTTTGACACTTGTTTGACAATTAAGTAAAATTCCCAGAAAGGTGTTTTGCAAAGAGTGATTTCTCAAAATATCGTAAGTAGTATCATTACTTTTGGGGCTTCCCAGGTGGCACAGTTTTAAAAAAACTGCCTGCCAATGCATGAGACACAGGAGACGCAAGAGACAGGAGTTCAATCCCTGGGTCAGGAAGATCCCCTGTAGTTGGAAATGGCAACCCACTCTACTATTCTTGCCTGTAAAATTCCATGGACAGAGGAGCCTGGCAGGCTATAGTACATGGAGTCACAAAGAGTAGGACACAACTGAGTGACTGAGCACACACACATCCATTTCAAGAGAAAACTTATAGTTCTACCTGCAGAGAATCCTGAAGAGAGTGAGATGTTCATGTTATCATATACAATATTGAGTTTCATGATCATATCCTAAGACATATTTTTAGCCAAATTGTTCCTACAAAAGGAAAAAACTCTTTAATAGTAAAAACTTAGAAAACAATAAAAATCTAAAATAATGCATTAATTTCTAGTACTATATTATTTATGCAGTATGTATGAATTATATTCAAAATTGGCCCTTTAGATTATTGTTGTTCACTAATTTTTACCATAGAACACGTATACAGATCTGATCCTATACGTACTTTTTTCCCAAAAATTTTGCATATATTCTCCTTTTTACTTATAATCTTGTGTTTTCTTCTACCTGTAGGTAGCATTAAGAGATACAAATTTGTAATGGCTATAGGTTGTCCTGGGCTTCCCTGGTGGCCCAGTGGTAAAGACTCTTCCTGCAATACTGGACATCTGGTTTCCATCCCTTGGTCAGGAAGTCCCCTGGAGGAGGTCATAGCCATCCAATCCAGTACTCCTACCTAGAGAATCCCATGGACAGAGGTGCCTGTTAGGCTGCAGTCCACAGCGTTGCACAGAGTCAGACATGACCAAAGAAACTAAGTAGCATCGGCATAGGTTGTCCCAACATAAGAAAGCACTAAAAGAAAAATACTAAATTACGTATATATATATATATATATATATATATATATATATTTAAAATAGCTACATTCAGTGTTTCAGACACAAACAGGTAACAGTTTAAGCTATGAAGACCACATGTAGCACAAAAGCAGGCTGTCATTGCAGAAAGGACTAGATAACAATGGAGTGAAAATGTGAGTCCATACTTCCTTTAGGTGATCAGTCATTCTTAAGAGGGAGAAATAATTAACCAGCTACAGAAATTTGGATCTGAATATTTTAAAAGTCATTCAACAAGGAAACCATCAGACTTAGATGTCTATTATACCTTGGCAGCCCATGTGAGCAAATCAAAACCAAAGGCAGACTTAATTCACTTGAAACTAAGAAAATGAAACTTAAGAACAACTCAACACAGCCAATTGTTAGTAGGTTTTCCTAATAAGGCAGCCTCTTGAGTTATGACCAATCAGGTAATTTCCTTGCTTTGCTTCCACATCATCTCTACAAAAATCTCTCCCATTGTCACTGTCTATAAACAACCCTTGATTACATTTGGTTTAGAGCTGCCTGATTCAAATTGATGTTTTCTCAAAAAACACTAAAAAATTATATTGTGCCTATGTCATCTTTTAGCAATATACAGCTGTAAAGTCTGAGCGATTTTGTTGCAAAATGATAGCTTTTTCTAAAATGTGCACTTACATTACTAGATCCTAGGCTTCAAGGTTTGGCAATAATTCAATGTCCTTTATTTATCATATTTTCTATGTATTCAGCACAGGGATTTAAGCTGAACACATTTTCTCTCCTCTTGGGTGAGATTCCTCTAGCCATGGGGAAGAGCAATCACACAGTGACCGAATTCATCCTGGTGGGCTTCACAACAGATCCTTTGGTGCAGCTGGTCCTGTTTGTGGTGTTCCTTGGTGTCTACTCTATGACTGTGTTAGGAAATACCACCCTCATAGTGCTGATCAATAACGATTCTCGACTTCACACACCCATGTATTTTTTCATTGGGAATCTGTCTTTCCTGGATCTCTGGTACTCCTCTGTGTACACCCCAAAGATCCTAGTGACATGCATCTCTGAAGACAAAAGCATCTCCTTTGCTGGCTGTGTAGCCCAGTTCTTCTTCTCTGCGGGGCTGGCCTACAGTGAGTGCTACCTCCTGGCTGCCATGGCTTATGACCGCTATATGGCCATCTCAAAGCCACTGCTTTACTCTCAGGTCATGCCCAGCAGGCTGTGTTCATTTTTCATAGCAGCCTCATACCTTGGTGGCTTTATTAACGCTTTCATTGTTACCAAAAGAACTTTTGCTTTGAACTTCTGTAGTAACAATGTCATTGATGATTTTTTCTGTGATATCCCACCTCTTGTGAAGTTGGCTTGTGGAAGAAAAGACACCTACCAGGCTGTGCTGTTCTTTGTCCTCACCTCCAACGTCATCACCCTCACTGTGCTCATCCTGGCCTCCTACCTCTTCATCATCACCACCATCCTGAAGATCCGCTCTACCCAGGGCCGCCTAAAAGCCTTCTCCACCTGCTCCTCGCACCTCATCTCCGTCACCCTGTTCTACGGGTCTATTCTCTACATTTACTCTCGTCCACAATCAAGCTATTCACTGGATAGGGATAAAATAGTTTCTACGTTTTATACCATAGTGTTCCCAATGTTGAACCCCATGATCTACAGTCTGAGGAATAAGGATGTGAAAGAGGCTCTGAATAAACTCCTCAAATAAATCAAGAGTCTCTCCTTCTAAGGAGATGTGGAGATAGTTTTTGATAAGTTTACTCTATTTCAAGAAAAGCTGCCATCATGCTGTGTCTATTACAACTAAAAATTTGTACAAAGCAAACTAAAGAATTTGCATTCTTGCTACCTGACAATTCAAGAGGCCTAAAATAAGAAAATTAGGGGAATCTAGGAGATAAAGACTTGAATTAAATTTCATGTTACTCTAGAATAAAAGCAAATAATTTAAAACAAAAAAACACTTCTTCTACAGTCATAAAGAGACAGAACTCTCCACTCCTTTAGCATGTGAATTTTTTGGCTGACTGATATTCATTGAAAAGTATCTGTATGGTTTTCCCTAGAAATAGAAACAAAAAATGCTAAATTAGTTTTTAATATTTTTCTACAAATATTAACTAGTTGAAATTATCACTCTCCATTCCCATAACAGAATTTCTTAAGCATTTTTATGTGCTTTTCCCCAGAATCACTAAAACAAAGGCCCAGAGTTATCCATAAAATAGTACAACCAGGCTCAGCAAGCATATTCTTTCAATGTTTGTCTCACATTTATTACTCAGTGGAGAAAAGTTCAGCTGAATTCTCATATATATGACTTTTGTAAATCACTATATATCTCCCTGGGCTTATCTTTCATTTTATTGTAGTGAATATACATAGACTCTTATTTCCAACTGTGACACTTTGAGCATCAAAATGCAGTTACTATAATAAATAATAATGGTAATTATAGTGAGAAGAAACAGCTTGAGAAGGAAACATCTATGAATACACATTATTCTGAAGTGAAAACTTTATTTAAAGAATATATAAAGGTAGTGATCAAACAAGAAAGCAGAAATGATGAGATGAAAATAATTTTGATTTTTTAAAGTGAGATCAATATTAATGTAATCTATGTCAATAAAGCATGTATTCACATCCTTCTTTCGAAAGCTAAATGCAGTAAAAAATAAAAAAAATGCAAGAAAGCAAAATGTAAGTGATCACCAAAATGTAGCAGCTTCACTCAGAGAATAAAAAGCTAATCACAGGCAGTGATATGTATTAACCTGGAAATGTAATCCAACGTATATAATCACTACTAGTTATAACACAAAGTAAATCAACAGAGACTGGGTCCAACAGTATAATTTCAAGAAGCTGGTTCTAGAAAATGCTCTAAAACCAAAAACTATTTATGCCAACTTAGACTTATTTTTTAAGTGATATCTATTACCCACTAATAATTTTTAATTGTAAAAAATATTTTTAAGTAGTGTTAACAGATCAAATTTGTGTATTAGAGTGGCAAAAATTTAGTCAATAGAAGTTAAAGTGACACTAGAAAATATATCATCCCACAGGGAAATATCAGTTACAAAATTTAAGCAGTTGCATTAAACTTATTCTTAAAACATCTTAGTATCATACATTCTTATATTTCACTGCGAGAAAAGATCTGGACAGGAACTCCTATTATAATCCCTTCAGAAGAAGCAACCAAGGCCAATTCTCCAAATAGTTATCAATGTATATTAAGATGCTGTTACCTTCACTGGGCTAAGTGTATAGTAATATTTTGTGTATGGAAAAGTGAACTCAACTCAGCTGTAACTCAAGTCTAAATAATATTATCAAGTCATTATAAGAAGGTAAAGTATGGCTAATAATGATCTTAGAAAGACATAAAAATATGTAGAAACATGATAAAACTTTAAAGAAATACATGGCACTGGTGTTTAAAAAATGTTTTAGAATAGGTTAAAATGTAAGTTTGGCAGCAAGACTTTCTACTCATTTTTGGAAATATTCCATCTGCACCCTATGATTGTGAAGCATTCAGAAGTATCTTCAACATTAATTTGAAATTATAGCATACATTTCTAAGGAAATTTTATTTCATAAATCACAAATGAATTTTGAAGTCTTAAAGCAGTTTCTCAAATATGTCTTTTAGTTTCATGAGTTTTAATAAAAATTTTCATAAATACAATTGTGTGTGAATGTTCTCCTCTATGCAAAAATATCTTGGATTTATGTGTTTTTTTAAAATTTCTATTTATTTTTCTTTTCTAATTAAAAAAAATAATTTGTACTTACATTAAAAACAAACTCAAGTCCTTTGAGAACATAGGATGAAGACTAACCACTTCTAGACTTCTAGATAGCAGTACTGGTGATAACTGTAAAATCATGCTCTATGAGTTCTGAATTCATATTGTCTCATATCTAGTTAAAAAAGAAAGAAAAAGGAAGTGAATGACAGAATCTAAAATTTGCGAAATCATTTACTTCTGTAATTACAGAGCAAACCTCTGTCTCCAATCTTGCATGAGACTGGCCCATTCAATCTTTCTCAGCATCTCTACTGAATGAGAGTTACCTTGTAAGTTGTCCAGATTTTATTGTTAGATCTGAGTCTTCAATCATCTTGGGTTTTTTTGTTTGTTTGGTTGGTTCATTTGTTTGTTGGTAGTACTTTTTCTTTGAAAGAGAGGGCTACATTGATGCTAAGAAATACATTGCTAAATCCCCTTGCTTCAAAGCATAATTCTTCTTGACATATTTTGTATCACTGCTAATTTCTCTCTGATGATTTGGATCAATTGTCTTTCCCAGTAGAGACATCCCAGTCAGATCAAGCATGAGGAGTACACCATGGCCAAGGTGCAGACCCAAATTGCAATTCATCAGAGCATTGAGGTGTTTCCCTGGGGAAGCATTTCATCCTTGTCCATGCAGACCTCCAAATGAACTGAGTACAGGATTATGAGTAGGGAAATTAAATTCAAGTTAGTTAGTTCATCTTGTAGTAGTAAATAAAACAGGCTATAAATGTGCAAAGATTTTATTAGGGGAAATACTCTGCTTGTATCAGAGAAAATTCAGAGGGAGCCAGAAAAAAAACAAAAAAAGGATCATCACCATCTGATGCAAGTATGACCACAAGTGAAGAAGAAATGGATGGAAAGATGGACAAAATCATCTGAGAGCATTGTTTAGTCTATGGTTAGGTCCTGGATCACTCTAAGTGATCAAAGGAGTCTAGTGTCTAAGAATGCATTGGTATCCCTGTCTGGCTCAGTCATTAGCTCAGAGCACCTTGTGGGAGGCATGACCTTTGATACAGATAGGGAAATACAGTTCAGAGATTAACAGCTAGTATCTTTGGACAATTATACTGTCTGAATTTGGATTTTTGAAAGGCTTGTTTTCCTGGCCACTGCAAGGTCCATGCCCACCTTATCTCCTTGGTTCACTTTCTTAATAAGGGGAAGATGAGGTCATATACTCACTGCTGTTTTAAAGCATGAATATACCTCAACAACCATGATCGAGTTTTCATATAACCATGGCATGATTTTTCTCAGGTTAATTGCTTATGAATACATGAGTTTGAGTGAACTCTGGGAGTTGGTGATGGATGGGGAGACCTGGCGTGCTGTGATTCATGGGGTCGCGAAGAGTCGGACACGACTGAGCGACTGAACTGAACTGATCTGACTGAATGGTATAAATAGTAAAATCAATTATTGCCGTGGATTGGAAGGGGTTGCCATGGAATGTACCTCTTCAGTTCAGTTCAGTCACTCAGTCGTGTCCGACCCCATGAATCACAGCACGCCAGGCCTCCCTGTCTATCACCAGCTCCCGGAGTGCACTCAAACTCATGTCCATCGAGTCGGTGACGCCATCCAGCCATCTCATTCTCTGTCGTCCCCTTCTCCTCCCACCCCCAATCCCTCCCAGCATCAGAGTCTTTTCCAGTGAGTCAACTCGTCGCATGAGGTGGCCAAAGTATTGGAGTTTCAGCTTTAGCATCAGTTCCTCCAATGAACACCCAGGACTGATCTCCTTTAGAATGGACTGGTTGGATCTCCTTGCAGTCCAAGGGACTCTCAAGAGTCTTCTCCAGCACCACAGTTCAAAAGCATCAATTCTAGAAGAAATGTTTGATGCATATCATGGTCATAAAAAGGCAGTAATTTTGTCTACATCTGTGGTGCTGGAGAAGACTCTTGAGAGTCCCTTGGACTGCAAGGAGATCCAACCAGTCCATTCTAAAGGAGATCAGTCCTGGGTGTTCATTGGAAGGACTGATGCTAAAGCTGAAACTCCAATACTTTGGCCACCTCATGCGATGAGTTGACTCACTGGAAAAGACTCTGATGCTGGGAGGGATTGGGAGTGGGAGGAGAAGAGGACGACAGAGAATGAGATGGCTGGATGGCATCACCGACTTGATGGACATGAGTTTGAGTGCACTGCGGGAGCTGGTGATAGACAGGGAGGCCTGGCGTGCTGTGATTCATGGGGTCGCAAAGAGTCGGACACGATTGAGCGACTGAACTGAACTGAACTGATAGAAGCTAACAAGAAAAAGCCAGTAAGTAATAAAAAGCAAATAATTCCCCCAGTATGTGATAATTCATGAGGGGAAAATCATTACTTTTGCAACTCTGAATTAGTAGGAAGCTGTCTAATCGAATCATCCTGTTACCCGTGGTTTACCAATCCTCTCAGAAAAGTGGTTTTTTTTTTTTTTTTTTTTGCCTTGTTGACACCTCACACATGCATGCTAACTCACTTCAGTTGTGTCCGACTCTTTGTGAATCTATAGACCATAGCCACCTGCCAGGCCCCTCTGCCCATTTTGACACCTCACAATAATATTAACCAAATTAGCCTTAGTGAGAAGATGGTCATGTTGAACTCATCTCAACTGCTATGGCCACTTTGTACAAGGGCCCTGTGAACCTGTAGTCCGGTGTGGGAGAAGGAGGTTGACTAAGACTCATGAGGAAGGTCACTTCATCCACTTAATTCGTGGAGCCTCCAGTTTATGTATGTATGGCTAGAGTTCTGTGCATATGGGTGAGCATAAAATGTTTAGGACATCTTCTGATTCGGTTCAGTCGCTCAGTTGTGTCCGACTCTTTGTGACCCAATGGACTGCAGCATGCCAGGCCACCCTGTCCATCACCAACTCCCGGAGTTTACTCAAGCTCATGTCCATTGAGTCAGTGATGCCATCCAACCATCCCATCCTCTGTTGTCCCCTTCTCCTCCTGCCTTCAGGATCAGTTCTTCCCAGCATCAGTTCTTTTCAAATGAGTTGGTTCTTTGCATCAGGTGGCCAACATATTGGAGTTTCAGCTTCTGATTATTCTATGACTTTGAAGATTCAATGAAATGTGACAGTTTCTCAGCCTCCTTGGCAAATTTAATGACCTCACAATGCATTGGGTATCCCTCAAAGGCTACAACCACTGAATGCTAGCGTGATGCTGTTGAATTTTACTGTTTCAACAGATATATAGATCTATTTTTATTCCAAACTGACTTCCTCAGTTTTATTTCTCAAAACAAATGTTATTAATCCTGCATCCTTTCTTCACTTCTCTACCTGTAAAAGTTGTTCGTTCATGATCTCCACTTAGAAGATCTTCAATTCTTTTCCCCTCAGACAAACAGAGGATTTAACAGTGATGATTTGGGATCTTCACCATTGCATCTTTCAAGTCTTTATAAAAACACTAAATTTTGCACTTCTCCCCAGTGATGCAATATGGCTTTTTGTTTACTGTCTGAGCAGAGAATGTGTTGGGGGAGTACCTTCACAGACATCCACTTGAAAATTCCAATAATTATAACACTGTTTCCAGAGATCAGGAACAGGAAACTAAGATGAGGATTCTGTTTTATTCTGTATATCTGTACCCAGTATGATTTCTGAGTATGGGTAAATAATGATCACCTATATATCTAGTCTCAGACCCAGTGAAAGAAGAAAGCAGATCAAAGCTCTATTTAAATTATTTCCATTAGACCCACTGGCATGTATTTATCTTGGGTGTTTTTCCATCACTTAAGGTTAGTGTTAGCTCCGAGTCAGGATCCAATAACCCATAGAAGAGCTGGTTACTTACCTTTGCCTAGGGTAGGATTATTCTCATAAGTGGTTTCTGGCCATCCACAAGAAGGCTTGGAAGAATATGTATAGAACATATCTTGGCTAAATTTCAAGATCCTTTATCAAAGGCTCCATGCTTTTCCATAAGTCTAAGGTTTCAGTGGTTGTAAACTAGCTTCAGTTCAGTTCAGTTCAGTCGCTCAGTCGTGTCCGACTCTTAGCGACCCCATGAATCACAGCACGCCAGGCCTCCCTGTCCATCACCAACTCCCGGAGTTCACTCAAACTCATGTCCATCGAGTCGGTGATGTCATCCAGCCACCTCATTCTCTGTCGTCCCCGTCTCCTCCTACCCCCAATCACTCCCAGCATCAGAGTATTTTCCAGTGAGTCAACTCGTCGCGTGAGGTGGCCAAAGTATTGGAGTTTCAGCTTTAGCATAAGTCCTTCCAATGAACACCCAGGATTGATCTCCTCTAGAATGGACTGGTTAGGTCAGAGAATTATATGAGATGGTATTTGCCTACTAGAATATTTTGTGCTGATTTTTATCCAAGTAAAAATGAAATATTACTGCAGTTGTTTTCTAGTCTACTTCATTCCGTAAGAATCCCCTGACCCATGAGACACTGCCATGAATGTGTGAACAACAGAATACTTGGTTAAGATCTAGAGTTTATGATGTATTGGAAAATTGCATCCATCTTGTCTCTGAGTTACATACTAAGATATGGCTTTCTGGCTTCTTCGTTTTTTTTTGTTTGTTTGTTTGTTGTTGTTGAACAGTCCAGATTTAATTTTCAACAAAAGTCAATTTACCACACGACAGTAATAATTTCTAACTGCATCCCAAGAAACTGTAATAACTTTAGAACTCATAACTTCTGAGAGTGTTTATCTCTCCTCTTCCTGAAGGTGCAAGCAAACAACAGCTTATGAGTTGAAGGGAATTCTGGGAAATGGGTCACCTGGCAGGTTCCATGGTCTAGGTCCAGGGATGCAGCAAACTGTGGCATCTTTGCAAGAAACAGAAAAGAGAAAGCCACTCTGACCTCACTTCCTGCCCTGCTATTTATAGCCACTGGCTAAACCCATTAAGTAAACAGAAAGCAAAGGAACCCATGGATACAGTTTATGCAGCTGAGCATCCTGAAAAGAAGATGAGTTTAAAAGTATAGAGAATGGATTTGAAAGAACAAAGGAAAGGCATTCAACAGACAATAAAGATATCAGTGTCATTGAACACATGTGTTTAATATCCAGATATGCACATATGAAGATACAGTATACTTAATAAATGTCACACATGTCTATTTTGGCTTCTACACAGCTGGAGAGAATGAGAATGAAAATTATGATTGATTATATTTCAGCTAAGAATTGTAGTCTTAAAAAAAACATCATTGAATAATGCCCAATTTGTCAACACACAATTTTATTTAATTGTCTTGTTAGTCATTTCCCATGACCATGAAAACCTAAGAGATTGCAGAATCTATAATCCTGGGGATTCAGAAACTAATATACAGGATTCTGAAACAGTTAGATTTGAACTCTGTTGAGGTGATGGTGGTCTGAGAATTTTAGGTACGCTATCTAACTGAGATATTAGAATTAGATGGAAAATTTTACTTGTTCCTCCAACCAATCCTAAGATTATTTACATACTAAGACATATATGTGCTATCACCATCTTCCTACTGCAGTTTCTGAAACTGCTCAGAGTTCACAAGAAAAAGTAGCATTTCTCATTATTAGAGACAAAAAAGAGCAATCAATATTACCAAAAACTGACAAGAAATGGGAAAAAAACAATGTAAAATAAAATAATGATATATGCTACAACATGGATAATAAAGGGAAACTATTTCAATAAGGTTTCTTTTTGTAGAATTCTTATGATCCCTAATTCCTGTTTATAATAATAATAAAGGAATATTTCTTTTTTGTCATGGTATTGGATTTCCCAGGTGGTGTTACTGGTGAAGAATCCTAATAATATTGGTGAAGAATCTTCTGCCAATGCAGGAGATGCAAGAGACATGAGTTTGATCACTGGGTCAGGAAGACCCTCTGGAGTAGGAAATGGCAACCCACTCTAGTATTCTTGCCTGGAGAATCCCATAGACAGGGGAGACTAGTGGGCTACAGTCCATGGGGTCATAAAGAGTCAGACACAACTGAGCACACAACACAGGTATTGATAATGCAGTTCTCATGTGAGTTTTATCTCCTGCTTTCAGTAAGAGAAGGGGCTATCAGAGTGTCCCTTAGGTTTCTGCTGTTTTTTAAATGCTAATGAAATAATTCTTCTGTCAAAGTGGGATATTTGAGGGTGGCAATACCTACCATACTTCATATGTCACTACCTTCTAAACCATGGGACTTTACCATGTCTCATAAGCTTTGAACAACTTATTCATTTGTAGCTGGGAAATAGAAAGCAGATTATTTTTCTCTTTTTTTCTGCAAAAACTAAATTAGCTCCTTTCCCAGTTTCTCTTCACCAAATCATTCAGTTTTTTCTTAATATCATCTATCATTAAATGAAAATCTTTCTTATTTGTTTCCTTGTATAGCGTGTACATGCTCAGTCACTAAGTCACGTCTGACTCTTTGTGACCCCATGGACTGTAGTCCGCCAGGCCCCTCTGTCCACATGGTTTTCCAAGCAAGAATGCTGGAGTGGGTCACCATTTCCTCCTCCAGGGTATCTTCCTGACTTGGATCAAACCTGCATCTCCAGCAGCTCCATCATTGGCAGGCGGATTCTTTATCCCTACATTACCAACGTGTCTCTCCTTTCTAAACAAAGCTTCCACAGAATAACAGTCAGTGCTGTTAGCTTCACTGCTGCATCCTAATGCCCAGACAGCCCCAAGGACTCAAGAAATATTCTCCTAATAAATAAGTAAGCCCCAAACAGCATTAAGGTGTTCTATTATTAAAGTCACTTTGTTGAAATAAATATGTTGAGGCTCAGAAAACTTATCTCATCTTCCCAAATGAGTCAAGATTCCTATTCAGCTCTTCCTTACTTTGAAAACCATAGTCTTGACCATATTTCATAGGTTTCTATAAGAGAATGCCCTCCTTTGGTATGGGTTGAGGTAATTAAACACTTGATTCCTTCATCTGTAGGTGAGGTCTCTTTAAACCATGGAGAGGAATAATCATGCCGTGACTGAATTCATCCTTTTGGGATTCACAACAGACCCCAAGATGCAGTTGGTCCTGTTTGTGGTATTCCTTGGTGTCTACTCTGTGGCCCTAGTAGGAAATACCACTCTCATGGTGTTGATCAGTAATGACTCCTGGTTGCACACACCCATGTATTTTTTCATTGGGAATCTGTTTTTTCTGGATCTCTGATATTCCTCTGTGTACACCCCAAAGATTCTAGTGACCTGCATCTCTGAAGACAAAAGCATCTCCTTTACTGGCTGTGTGGTCCAGTTTCTCTTTTCTGCAGGGCTGGCCTACAGTGAGTGCTACCTGCTGGCTGCCATGGCTTATGACTGCTATGCAGCCATTTCCAGTCCCCTGCTTTATGCTCAGGTCATGTCCAGGAGACCCTGTATCTGTTTGGTTATATATTTCCATACTGGGGGTTTTGTCAATGCAATAATACTTACCAGCAACACATTCACATTGAATTTTTGTGGTGGTAATGTTATTGATGACTTTTTCTGTGATATTCCACCTCTCGTGAAATTGGCTTGTGATGTGAAAGAGATGTACCAGGATGTGTTGTATTTACTCTTGGCCTCCAAAGTCATCACCCCCACTGTGCTCATCCTAGCTTCCTACGCCTTCATCAATGCTGCCATCTTGAGAATTCGCTCAGGGCCGCCTCAAAGCCTTCTCTACCTGCTCCTCCCACCTGATCTCTGTCACCTTGTACTGTGGCTCCATTCTCTGCATTTGCTCCCTTCCAAGTTCCAGCCATGCCTCTGAGAGGGACAAGATGGTGTCTACATTGTACACCGTGGTGTTCCCCATGTTGAACCCCATGATACAGTCTGAGGAATAAAGATGTTAAAGATGCTCTGAAAAAACTCTTCAGGTTCACATACTCTGAAATCTTCAGTTCAGTTCAATTCAGTCACTGAGTCATGTCCGACCCTTTGCGGCCCCATGAATCACAGCACGCCAGGCCTCCCTGTCCATCGCCAACTCTCAGAGTTCACTCAAACTCATGTCCGCAGAGTCGGTGATGCCATCCAGCCATCTCATCTCTGCCGTCCCCTTCTCCTCCAGCCCCCAACATTTCCCAGCATCAGAGTCTTTTCCAGTGAGTCACCTCGTCGCATGAGGTGGCCAAAGTATTGCAGTTTCAGCTTTAGCATCAGTCCTTCCAATGAACACCCAGGATTGATATCCTTTAGAACGGACTGGTTGGATCTCCTTGCAGTCCAAGGGACTCTCAAGAGTCTTCTCCAGCACTACAGTTCAAAAGCATCAATTCTTCAGTGATCAGCTTTATTCACAGTCCAACTCTCACATCCATACATGACCACGGGAAAAACCATAGCCTTGACTAGGCAGATTTTGGTTGATAAAGTAATGTCTCTGCTTTTTAATATGCTATCTAGGTTGGTCATGACTTTCCTTCCAAGGAGTAAGCGTCTTTTAATTTCATGGCTGCAATCAGCATCTGCAGTGATTTTGGAGCCCCCCAAAATAAAGTCTGACACCGTTTCCACTGTTTTCCCATCTATTTCCCATAAAGTGATGGGACCAGATGCCATGATCTTTGTTTTCTGAATGTTGAGCTTCAAGCCAAACTTTTCACACTCTCTCGCTTTCTCCATGATCCAGCGGATGTTGGCAATTTGATCTCTGGTTCCTCTGCCTTTTCTAAAACCTGCTTGAACATCTGGAAGTTCACGGTTCACATATTGCTGAAGCCTGGCTTGGAGAATTTTGAGCATGACTTTACCAGCATGTGAGATGAGTGCAATTGTGCGGTAGTTTGAGCATTCTTTGGCATTGCCTTTCTTTGGGATTGGAATGAAGACTGACCTTTTCCAGTCATTGCTCAGTGAAAACAGACTGCTTCAGGGGAAGTTTGGGGAGAAATGTTAAAAAAGCACCTGTTTCTTTACTCAAAGAAATTCAATAGAAAAAGTCCTTTTCCTTGCATTAATTTGTTTTGTTTAATAATTCTGCTATAATCTATTCTACAACTTAATAAATTCAACTTAATATAACTTTTAAAAAATAATATAAAAATGTAATGCAATACAAGAGTATATATCACTTCTGGAATTCCAAATGATTAAATTTTACTATCTCCTTGTGATAGATCCATTTCCCACCTACTTGATGAGCATTAAGGGATTGTGAAGAAACCATTAAATGGATTCTTGACATTTGAGGAATATATCCCAAATTCTTCTTGTCTGATACAATGCTTCTGTGGTAATGAAAGAGTAAGGACTATGAATTTTGTGATGGAAAGAGAAGGCAATGAGGTGTTAGATAATAAACACAGATGAAGAGAAAAATCAGAAATATCAGAGCTAGTACAAATAATGAATTGGCCTCAACTATTGGTTCTGAAACTTTTATTTAACTGTAATTCATAAATATGCCCATTACAACAATAGCTATACTCTTTCAACAAAAAATTGTAACTTCTGCGGTGCAAACTACTCATTTGTCGAATGTAACCAATATTCTGTAATTTACAGTGTTGTTGTAAAGAGTATGTTTTTAATTAGTCATTTCAGGTGGTCAAAAGGTTAAAAGAAAATAATTACTAAAATTATTAAAAATTAAGTAAAGTTGACCTGAAATTTTCAAATGCTATTCTAAAATACCTTCTTTTCAATGTTTATCAATGAATGATTTTAACTTTTTTTCATAAGAAATGCATTCCTCTGCTTTCCTCTGGTTTTCTTCCCTCTTTCTCCATCTAATCTCTAGATGATGCAGACATTTCCCACTAGCCAATGATCTCATAAATAGTCCATAAACATCGAATCTATACATACTATGTTCAGGTTATTTCAAACGCTACCTGCTGAATAGACTTGGCAGGAGGTAGGCAAGTCAAACAGAGACCGAACCAACACTGGGATGTACTCACTTTTAGGGTAATAACCAGAGGTGGGTACTACCAAGCACTTAGCTTTCCCTTGCCATGCAAATTCACATTTGGGGATGGTAGCCTGATTTGAATTTACCCTCTTTTTAAAGGTAAAATGTAAACTGCTTAATACAAATTACAAAAGTTAGGGAGGGGGATAAAGTTTTTAATTTAATCACCTGTGTCAGAAGCTTATAATTCCAGATTAGAATCATAGATGCATTGTTTTGCACTTGCCTAGCTATCATTTATGTATATATGTGTAAATTAAAACATATCTTGAAAGGATCATCTACAACAAATGAATTAGTATGTTTGGAAACATTAGTTTTATAGTTTACAGTTTCTATAAACTGTTTTTATAGGCATGAAAGCATTTTTGAGAGTCAAATATATAACATCAGATTATGAACAACAAGAGTATCTGGAGAGTTATTTTTCATTACCTTTGTTATGAATATTGATGACAGCAAAAGATCAGTACTCTTCTAAAAGCAATGGAGGCTATTATTGCTTACAGTGAAGTTTTAAAAATATTAAGTAAAAAATGCAGAATCAGTTTTCAAAAAGAGCTATATATTACAAGCAAATCACAGGAAAAAAAACAACTAAACCTGCCTTGTACTAAACATTGACCTGTAAGGTTCTAGGTAATTAAAAAATTCCATCAGTATCTGTGAAGGTGGGAACAAACACTGAATCTAGAATACAGCAGAGCTTTAATTTGTTGGGTCTTTGTTTTTTTCTGTTTTTTTTTTTTTTTTGTCTTTTTGTTTCTATTTTTTCCATTTGATGTTGTTACTTTCCTTCATGGGGAATATGCAGTTCATGATCTGATGGATGGCATGGCAGGGCAGACTACTCATTCTATCTGGAAGAGATCACATTTAAGGTGTTATGTAATCCTAATAACGTGGTTTTCTTTATATTTAGAAAAGTGTTTTCTTCATTATCTAAACAATTCAAACACTTTGCTTGATATTTCATTGAAGTTGAAGGCAGAAGGATGACAAAGAAATAGTCAATATACTCAGAGTTTAATGAGGGAGTTTGGAAGAATGTCTTAATAAAAACATTTATCAAATTTTTCTTCCAGCTTTTTCACAATTTTAAATCTACTTCTCAATCAATAAAGTTTGCTCACCAAGATTCAAACTCAAATATGTATTTGAAAACCATCCAAATCCACTTTCTTTTTCAAAGAGCTCCTCCCCAAATTAAAAGAGGATGAGTTTTATGAAAACCAAGTACTGCAAAGTAGCAGAATGCAATATTATAGAGCATCAAACAGCTCAATATTAGCTTTAAAAGTTTAACCACAACAAAATAATCAACAGAAAATGGTTCAATCAATGATTCATGTTTTAGGCAAAATGTGTTATATTTACTTGAAATATGGCAATGTACACAATCATATTTATAAGGCAATAATTTGGAAAATGTAATGAGAGCATCCTGCAAAAAGATCACCTTCACCTCTGAGGTCCTTTAGTCTGTATTACTTTCCAGACTGCCGCTTTAACATCTTTGTTTCTCAGGCTATAGATAAGAGGATTGAGCAATGGACTGACCACAGTGTAAAACAGATGCCACTTTGTCCTTCCTCAGGGAGTAGGTGGAACTTGGCCTTGAATATGTGAAGAGCAAGGACCAGTAGAATAGCGTGACCGAGATGAGGTATGAAGCGCAGGTGGAGAAGGCCTTGCACCTTCCTGAAACTTGGTGGGCCCTCAGAATGGCCAGAAGGATGTGGAAATAGGAAATTGTGATGACGAGAATGTTGGAGAGGACCATGAAACCACGAGACTCAGGAGGACCTGCTCATAGACCTTGGTGTCTGTACAAGACATTTTCACCAGAGGGGGTGCATCACAGCAGAAGTGGTCAATGATATTTTTGCCACAGAAGCTCAGGCGAAAAGTGTTGGCAGTATGGGAGATGGCATTCAAGAACCCTCCTATGTAGGAGCCAGCAACAAGTCTGGTACAAAGAGAATGAGACATAGAACTTGAATAAAGTAGCAGGTTACAGATTGCCGTGTGGCGGTCATAGGCCATGGCTGCTAGGAGAAAGCACTCAGTGTAGGTTACAGCACAGGAAAAGAAAAACTGGGCTCCACATCCAGCCAATGACATGCGCTTATCTTCTGAGACACAAGTCACCAGGATTTTGGGGGTGTACACAGAGGTGTACCAGAAATCCAAGAAAGAGTGATTGACAATGAAAAAATACATAAGGGTGTGCAGGCAAGAATCAATATGGATGAAGAGAACTAAGGACATGTTACCTGACAAGGTGATCAAATAAAGCATCAGAAATATTCCAAACAGGGTCAGTTTCCACTGGGGGTCTGTTGAGAGGCCCAGTAAGATGAATTCATTCAGGAGGGTGCAATTTCCAATTTCCATGTCCACAGAGGAGAAAGCCTGATAAGATAAGAAAAAGTTGCTAAATGATTTAATGATTTTCTATTGAAAGAAATAAACTGTATATTAAACCAGCAATTTTCTAAGAATCTTATAGACTTTTATCCCTTGTTGCTCAGAATGATAGAACATCAGTCTGTGACTTGGGGGCCACTGGAATTCAAGTTAGAATCTCATTTTGAAATTAGGCCTTTCATTTCCTAATTGTTTAATGTAGAACACCTCCTCCCATAGGCATCCCAAATTACAACTGTTTACAGAGCAACTATTAATGAGCACAACCTGATTCCAATAGACCATATTTGGGGCCATACAAACACTCAATAATTTTAAAATAATTCAAGCTATGGGAAGTATATTTTCTGACCCCCACGTGTTGATAATTACAATATAAACCAGTAGTAGGAAACAGATCTATGAAAAATTCCCAAATATTTGAAAGAATATTTAAAACACTTCTAAATACCTTATAAGCAAAATTAAAAATTACATATAAAATTATTTTTAAGAAAGTGAAAATAAAACACAATATATTAATTAGAGGGAAATAGTAAAGCAGCCGTTACAGGGAAATTTCCAACACTGAACATCAACAAAAAATAAATAAATAAAAGCTCTTTAATCAATGATATTTGCTTTTAAGTGTGGGCAGGAAGTGGCCAAGATGACAGAGTAGAACACTGAGCTCACCTCCTCTCTTGGGCACACCTAAATTATAACTATTTACAGAGCAACTATTGATTAACATCATCTGAAGACTTTCCACAACTGAAAAAACTGAACATATAAAGAAGAAAACGTGAGATGATTAGGAGATATGAAGATATAGATAAGTTGACACCTTGCGTATATAGATAGAGAGAGTTAGTTATATTTAAATGTCACAGTAGTCACAAACCAAAATGATAAATGCCACACAAAAGGAGAAGGAGAGGATCCAAACACAACACTAAAGATAGTCAACAAATCACAAGAGAAGATGGTAACAAAAAAAGGAATTTTTAAAAGAAATTAAAAAAACACAATAATTAACAAAATGGCATTAAGAACATACATATGAATAACTATTTTAAATATAAATGAAATACATTAGCAAATCAAAAATATAGAGTGACTAAATGAATAAGAAAATAAGACCCATATATGTTACTCAGTGGGCTTCCCAGTGGCCCTAATGGTAAAAAAAATCACTGCCATTGCAGAAGACATAAGAGAGGCAGGTTCAATCCTTGGGTCAGCAAGATCCCCTATAGGAAGGCATGGCAATTCACGCCAGTATTCTTGCCTGGAAAATCCCATAGACAGAGGAGCCTGGAGGACTACATTTGATAGGGCTGCAAAGAGTCAGATGCAACTGAAGTGACTTAGTACATACACACATTTGTACTGCCTAGAAAATATTCCAGATCTAAAGAGACACACATCCTGAAAATGAAGGGATGGAAAAAAGGTATTAAATGTAACTGGAAAGAAAGTGGGGTTACAATACTTTTACCAGACAAAATCGTCTTTAAAACAAAGACAGTGATAAGAGACAAAGACGTTACAAAATAATAAAGGCATCAATCTAAAAGAGTAAATACACACACACACACACACAGATATAATTTGTGCATGCTCAGTCCTGTCTAATTCTTTGCAAACCTATGTACTGTAGCCCTCAAGATGCTCCTTTGTCCATGAGATTATGCCAGCAAGAATACTGGAGTGGGTTGCCATTTCCTCCTCTGGGGGATCTTCCCAACCCAGGGATCTAACCTGTGTCTCTCGAGGCTTTTGCATTGGCAATCAGATTCTTTACTGCCAAGCCACCTGAGAAGCCCTAGACTCACAATTGGAATCAAGATTGCAGAGAGAAATATCAACAACTTCAAATATACAGGGGATACCACTTTAATGGCAGAAATGAAGATTAACTAAAAAGCTCCTGATAAGGGTGAAAGAGGAGAGTGAAAAAGCTGGCTTAAAACTCAACATTCAAAAAATGAAATTCATGGCATCTAGTTCCACCACTTTATGGCAAACAGATGGGTAAAAATTGGAAACAGTGATAGATATTTTTTCCCTTGGGCTCCAGAATCACTGTGGATGGTGACTGTAGCCATGAAATTAAAAGATACTCGATCCTCAGAAGAAAAGCTATGAAAAAACTAGACAGCATATTAAAGAGTAGAGACATCACTTTGAGGGTAGAGTCAAAGCTATGATTTTTCCAGTAGTCAAGTAGGGATTTTAGGAGTTGGACCATAAAGAAGGCTGAGTGTCAAATAATTGATGCCTTTGAATTGTAGTACTGGAGAAGACTCTTGAGAGACTCTTGAACAGCAAGGTCATCAAACCAGTCAATCCTGAAGGAAATCAACCCTGACCATTCATTGGAAGGACAGATGCTGAAGCTCCAATACCTTGGCCACCTGATGCAAAGAGCTGACACCCTGGAACCCTGAATTTGGGAAAGATTGTGGGCAAGAGGAGAGGGGTGTGACAGAGGATATGATGGTTGGATGGCATCATTGACTCAGTGGACATGAGTTCAAGCAAACTGTAGGTTATAGTGACGGACAATGAAGCCTGGTGTAGCACACTCACAAAGAGTAGGACATGACTTAGCAACTGAACAAGAACCAACTCATGGTTACTAAAAACTTCAAAGAGAAAAGTTTAAAAATTGGAAAAATAATTCAAAAAGAAGCAAAACTCTAAATTCTATGGAATATTGCAAAAGCAGACTTTTGTAAGAGTTAAGTCTATAATGTTAAACTCAAGAAACAAGAAAAATCTCAAATAAACAACTTCCCAGTACACTTAAAGAAACCAGAAAAATATGAATAAATCAGTTAGTAGAAGGAAAAAATAATAAATATCAGAGTAGAAATAAGTGATAGAGACGTTACAAAAATAATAGAAGATATCAGTGCAAGTAAGAGTTAGTTCTTTGAAAAGTAAAAAAAAAACAACAAAAAACTTCAGCCATATTCATTAAGAAACAAAGGAAAGAATGACCAAATAAATAAAATTAGAAATAAAGAGAAGTTACAACCTCTTTAACAGAAATACAGGCAATCATAAAAGAATACTATAAACAGATATGTGCCAACAAATTAGAAAACCTGAAGGAAATGGATAAATTCTTAGAAACATGCAATCTTTAAAGACCAAATAAGGAAGAAACAGAAAGTATGGACAGACTCATTATTGTTAATGAGATTGAAACAGAGCCCAATCAAAAATCTTCCAATAACCAAGTCCAGGACCAGATGAAATTGTATGGTTTGCAACCATATGGAAGGATCTAGAAGGTATTATACTAAGGGAGTAAATCAGCTGGTGCTGCTTAGTTTCTTAAGTTGTGTCTGACTCTTTGTGACCCTATGGACTGCAACCTGCCAGGCTTCTCTGTCCATGGATTTCTCCAGACAAGTGTACTGGAGTGGGCTGCCATGCCCTGCTCCAGGGATCTTCCTAACCCAGGGATCGAACCTGGGTCTCCTGCATTACAGGCAGATTCTTCACCACTGAACCACCAGGGAAAGACGAATACTGTATGATCTCATTTATATGTGGAGTCTAATAACCAAACCAAGTGGAAAAACATAACAAAACAGAAGCAGCCTTACAGATACGAAGAACAAAGAAGTGGTTGCCAAAGGAAAGGAGGATGGGGAGTGATGAATAAAATAAGTGAGGAACAAACTTCTGGTTTCAAAATAAATAAGTCACGGGAATGAAATGTACAACATGGTAAATACAGTCAACAATATTGTCAAGAAGAAGAGGTATGACAATAGTTTGGAAGAAAAGCTATGACCAACCTAGACAGCATATTATAAAGCAGAGACTACTTTGCCAACAAACGTCTGTCTAGTCAAAGCTATGGTTTTTCAAGTAGTTGTATATAGATGCGAGAGTTGGAACATGAAGAAAGCTGAGTGCTGAAGAACTGATGCTTTCAAACTGTGGTGTTGGAGAAGGCTCTTGAGAGTCCCTTGGACTGCAATGAGATCCAACCAGTCAATCCTAAAGGAAATCAATTCTGAATATACACTGGAAGGACTGATGCTGAAGCTGAAGCTCCAATACTTTGGCCACCTGATATGAAGAACTGACTAATTGGAAAAGACCCTGATGCTGAGAAAGATTGAGGGCAGGAAAAGGAGGGGACAATACAGGATGAGATGATTGGATGGCCTCACCAAATTGATGGACATGTGTTTGAGCTAGCTCTAGGAGTTGGTGATGGAATGGGAGGAGGACTGGCATGCTGCAGTCCGTTGGGTTGCAAAGAGTCAGACACAACTGAGTGACAACTGAATATTGTCAAAATATAATAACTGTATGGTGGCAGATAATATCTAGACTCATCATGGTGATCATTTTGTAATATATAGAAATATTGAATGGCTATATTGGAAATAAGTATTGTTGGTAATTATACTTCAATGAAAAGCTCTAACATTTAAAAGAGAAAGAAGGTAAAAATAAACCACAAACAAATGATTTATGTTATATATTGCAAAAGAAATAGAGTTCTTTACTGATTTTCTGATTTCAAGAATAGATTCTCTTGGCGTCGTGATGCTATCCTTGGTGTCTGGGATAGCCTTGTCATTTGTTTAGGTCAATGCTTTATAGCATATACCATATGTCAAGCCTGGGTCTCAAGAGGATTTTCATGTCTCTTTTCTTACTTTTGAAAGTAGCACATAAATAAATCTGGATTAGCTTGCTGGATAATGAGACATCTGACTGTATTCTCTTTGTGACTCTAGCTGACAGCAAGCTGGACCCCAGACATATGAGTTTGTCCCTTCTTCCTCATCTAGCTCTCACTGAGTTAGCAGCTGAACGCAGGCATATCAGCAAGCCTAGCTCAGAGAAGACAAGACTAGTATAGGCAGCCTTGCATAACCACCCAGTTGAACCTGGCACCTGAGTTCAAATCCTGATTTCATCCCTAGATAGCTCTGCAATCTTGGGAAAGTACTTAATAGCCACCATCCCACAGCTCTATACCTTTTAAAAGGTAAGAAAATGTCAGTGTTATAGATTAAATGAGTAGCCCAGGCTGTGGACAAAAATTAAACCTAGTAGAAGCTACTTTTATTCTAAGAAACAATAATAATATCTGACTTAAAATAAACCTGAATATAAGGAAAATTAAATAATTAAAGCCATATTTTTTTCAAGAAGACAGTAAGATTAAATTGGTGATGCCCCTCAGAACTTTAAAAAATTTTTTGAGTAAATATCTTTGTTACCTATTTGCATGTAATTTGACAAAGGAGCATCACATTTAGAATGGAAAGTTAACTGGCCTTGGATGAAGGAGTCCTGTGATAGGGACAAGGCCTGACACTTACCATTTGTGTGATTTTTTTAAGTTGAGTTTAATAGACATAATGACATAATGCTTGTGTAATTTTAAGAGAGTCACCTGTCCTCTCTGGAACACAAGTTTACCACAAGAAAAAAATGTGTTTGATCCTTTTCTAGAAATGGCAACCCACTCCAGTGTTCTTGCTTGGAGAATCCCAGGGATGGTGGGCTGCCGTCTATGGGGTCACACAGAGTCGGACACGACTTAAGTGACTTAGCAGCAGCAGCAGCACCAACTTTCTGTGATTCCAGTTTTTAAAACCTCTTATAACCTCCATAAAATCTATCATAAATATAAGAACATATAACCTCGCCTGCAAGAATACAGTGTGCAGAACAGATTAACAACCTTTATGCTATGCATGTATCTTTGTAGACAATAAGCACATCATCATCTTGGCTTAAGTGAGAGATGAAATATATAACATGAAGACTTGTATTGTCATACTTGTTTCTATAATAATCAATCATGTGAACTTGGGGGACATTCTTTAATTGCTTTATCAGGAAAATAATTGTTCTAAATTTTTGGAAAGTTAGACCTCTTTGAAAACTTAAAAAAGCAATGTATGTTCTCCCCAACCTCCAAAGCTGCATGTATGTTTCAGTTTAGTTAGGTCACTCAGTCGTGTCTGACTCCTTGGGACCCAATGAACTGCAGCACACCAGGCCTCACCATCCATCACCAGCTCCCGGGGTCCACCCAAATCCATGTCCATCGAGTCGGTGATGCCATCCAACCATCTCATCCTCTGTCATCCCCTTCTCCACCTGCCCTCAATCTTTCCCAGGATCAGGGTCTTCTCAAACGAGTCAGCTCTTCGCATCAGGTTGTCAAAGTATTGGAGTTTCAGCTTCAACATCAGTCCTTCCAATGAACACCCAGGACTGATCTCCTTCAGGATGGACTGGTTGGATCTCCTTGCAGTCCAAGGGACTCTCGAGTCTTCTCCAACACCACAGTTCAAAAGCATAAATTCTTTGGCGCTCAGCTTTCTTTATACTCCAACTCTCACATCCATACATGACCACTGGAAAAACCATAGCCTTGACTAGACAGACCTTTGTTGACAAAGTAATGTCTCTGCTTTTTAATATACCATCTAGGTTGGTCACCAAAGAGTAAGCAACTTTTAATTTCATGGCTGCAGTCATCATCATCAGTGATTTTGGAGCCCTGTCACTGTTCCCACTGTTTCCCCATCTATTTGCCATGAGGTGATGCAACCAGCTGCCATGATCTTAGTTTTCTGAATGTTGAGCTTTAAGCCAACTTTTTCCCTCTCCTCTTTCACTTTCATCAAGAGGCTTTTTAGTTCCTCTTCAATTTCTGTCATAAGGGTGGTGTCATCTGCATATCTGAGGTTATTTATATCTCTCCCAGGAATCTTGATTTCAGCTTTTGCTTCATCCAGCCAGACATTTCTCATGATGTACTCTGCATAGAAGTTAAATAGGCAGGTTGACAATATATAGCCTTGATGTACTCCTTTCCTGATTTGGAACCAGTCTGTTGTGCCATGTCCAGTTCTAACTGTTGCTTCTTTACCCGCATACAGATTTCTCAGGAGGCAGGTCAGGTTTTCTGATGTTCTAATCTCTTAAAATTATTCCACAGTTTGTTGTGATCCACACAGTCAAAGGCTTTGGCAGAGTCAATAAAGCAGAAGTAGATGTTTTTCTGGAACTCTCTTGCTTTTTCTAAGTGTTTTTATTAAAAGAGAAAACTGAGATTTGGAGAAGGAAATGGCAACCCAATCCAGTATTCTTGCCTAGAGAATCCTGTGGACAGAGGATCCTGGTGGGCTGCTGTCCACAGGGTCGCATAGAGTCCAACACAACGGAAGCAACTTAGCATGCATGCATGCGTTGGAGAAGGAAATGGCAACCCACTCCAGTGTTTTTGCCTGAAGAATCCAAGGGATGGAGGAGCCTGGTGGGCTACCATCTATGGGGTCGCACAGTCGGACACGACTGAAGTGACTTAGCTTAGCTGAGATTTGGGCACATAAAAAGATACCAGGAATGTTTGTACACAGAGAAAAAAAAGATATGTGGAAAAAGCAAGAGGGTTGTTGTTGTTCAGTCACTCAGTCGTGTCCGACTCTTTGTGACCTCACGGACTGCAGCTCACCAGGTTTCCCTGTCCTTCACCATCTCCCAGATTTTGCTCAAATTTATGTTCACTGAGTTGGTGATAGCATACAACAATCTGGTCCTCTGTTGTGAGGGTGGCCATCTAGAAGCAGAAGACAGCAACCCTGATGGAACTTTAATCTTGACCTATTATCATACAGAGATGTGTTAAAATAAATTTCTGTTGTTTATGTCACCCAGTCCATGGTATTTTGTTATAACCTAGCAAAGTAGTATACTTTCTTATCAATAGTAGGGCTCTTTATGCTGGTAAACATCACGTTTTACATGTATAAAGACTACTTAAATTAAGAAATATGATAACCTTAATATGGATGTGAGAGTTGGACTGTGAAGAAGGCTGATTGACGAAGAATCGATGCTTTTGAACTGTGGTGTTGGAGAAGACTCTTGAGAGTCCCTTATACTGCAAGGAGATCCAACCAGTCCATTCTAAAGGAGATCGATCCTGGATGTTCATTGGAGGGACTGATGCTAAAGCTGAAACTGCAATACTTTGGCCACCTCATGCGACGAGTTGACTCACTGGAAAAGACTCTGATGCTGGGAAAGGTTGGGGGCAGGAGGAGAAGGGGATGACGGAGAATGAGATGGCTGGATGGCATCACCGACTCTGTGGACATGAGTTTGAGTGAACTCCGGGAGTTGGTGATGGACAGGGAGGCCTGGCGTGCTGTGATTCATGGGGTCGCGGAGAGTCGGACACGACTGAGCGACTGAACTGAACTGAACTGAAGCTTTAATTAATTTACACATAAAGTTGAACAAGCAAAGAAATACAAAAATTGGTGGGAACTTAACTGATATCAGTCATTCATTCACTGTATAAAGATTTTTCTGGCCTTCCCCAATAGCTCAGTTGGTAAAGAATCTGCCTGCAATGCAGGAGACCCCGGTTTGATTCCTGGGTTGGGAAGATTCACTGGAGACAGGATAACTACCTACTCCAGTATTCTTAGGCTTCCCTTGTAGTTCAGCTGGTAAAGAATTTGCCTGCAATTCGGGAGGTCTGGGTTCAGTCCCTAGGTTAGGAAGATCCCCTGGATAAGGGAAAGGCTATCCACTCCAGTATTCTGGCCTGGACAATTCCATGAACTTTATAGTCCCTGAGGTTGCAAAGATTTGGACATGACTAAGCACATTTTCACTTTCATTCACTAAGATTTTCATTCTGTATCTCTCTTCGATATAGAGCTGTTTGAAATCTTTCTCTTTATCCCTCTACTTATCCATTTCTATCTACATCTACATTTATGTTTAAGTCTTCAGTTCAGCTCAGTTCAGTCACTCAGTCATGTCTGAATCTTGGCGACCCCATGGACTGCAGCACGCCAGGCCTCCATGTTCATCATCAATTCCTGGAGTTTACTCAAGCTTATGCCCATTGAGTTGGTGATGCCACTCAACCATCTCATCCTTTGTCATTCCCTTCTCCTCCTGCCTGAAATCTTTCCCAGCATCAGGGTCTTTTGCAATGAGTCAGTTCTTCGCATCAGGTAGCCAAAATATTGGAGGTTCAGCTTCAGCATCAGTCCTTCCTATGAATATTCAGGACTGATTTCCTTTAGAATGGACTGGTTGGATCTCCTTGCAGTCCAAGGAACTCTCAAGAGTCTTCTCCAACACCACAGTTCAAAACCATTAATTCTTCAGCACTCATCTTTCTTTATAGTCCAACTCTCACATCCATACATGACTACTGAAAAAAAAAGAAAAAAAAAAAAGCTTTGACTAGACATTACTTTGACAACAAAGTAATGTCTTTGCTTTTTAATATGCTGTTTAGGTTGGTCATAACTTTTCTTCTAAGGAGCAAGCGTCTTTTAATTTCATGGCTTTGAGTCTTACACTTGCTATACTCTTGTTCTTGGTTTTCTAGTTTTTGGAGGAAATACTCCTTTATTGAAAACTCACAGTGAATCTAAGTAAAAATATTTGCTATCTTATGCATCTATTGCCAAAGAAATATATCATGACAAGCAAAGAAATGATCATCAGAATAAAAAATAAATTTATTTTAAGGGCATTTTGTGACAGGTATTTTACTTGTGACTTCTTAACTCATTCTCCTAACAAATGGATAAATATCTTTAGAACCAAAAGTTCAAGGTTTGTACTTTTGTTTTCTCACCTGTCAACTGCAAGATTTGGAGCAAGTCATTTAATCCATATAATCATTACAATGATTCAATAATCAACGTCATTATTCCCTTGTAGCTCAGCTGGTAAAGAATCCACCTATAATGAGGGAGAGCCTGGTTCCACTCCTGGGTCAGGAAGATCTGCTGGAGAAGGGATAGACTACTCACTCCAGTATTCTTGGGCTTCCCTGTGGCTCAGCTAGTAACAAATCTGCCTGCAATGCGGGAGACCTGGGTTCCATACCTGGCTTAAGAAGGTCTCCTGGAGAAGGAAGCCTACCTTCTATCCACTCCAGTATTCTGACCTGGAGAGTTCTCTGGACTGTATAGTCCATGGAGTCACAAAGAGTAGGGCAGGAATGAGCAAATTTCACTTCATTTCACTTAATAGATTAAGATTTCATAGATTAAGATACTATATATGCTGGAAACCATGAATTCTGTTTTAGAAATCCAATCTCTCACAAAATTCTCATAATCCAGCCCATTTATTTCAAAAACCTATTGACATACATTATTGTCAACTGAAAAAAATACAGGCTGGTATTTCCACATTATTTAATAATTTCTTTTTTTTCTTTTTGTTCATTTCTGAGGCTACAGACTGTCATTAATGATGTAGAGGTTAATCTATAAAAAAATAAAAAAAAGCACTCTTTGTTTACAAAACTTTGCTCTATCATTTTCCTCAAGGCATCTTTAATATCTTTATTTCTTAAGCTATAGATCAAGTGATTCAACCAGGGAATCACCACGGCACAGAACACGGACACCACTTTATCTCTCTCCAGGACATAGCTCATACTTAGCTGGGAGTAAATGACAAGAGTTGACCCATAGTTCAAGGTGACAGCTGTCAGGTGAGAACCACAGGTGGAGAAGGCCTTTGAGCGGCCTTGAGTGGAGCAGATCTTCAAGATGGCAACAATGATAAAGAGACAGGAGGCAAGGATAAGCACGGCGGGAGTGATGACGTTGGGGGCAAGTATGAAATACAGCACAGCCTGGTAGCTTTCCTTCACATCACAGGCCAACTTGACAAGGAGAGGCAGATCACAAAAGGAATCATCAATGACATTGTTCCCACAGAAGTTCGAGGTAAATGTTTCACTAGTGAAGATGGTTGAATTCATGAAGCCACCCAAATATGATGCTGCAATAAGACTGGCACATAACCTTGGGGACATGGCCTGGGAATAAAGCAAGGCGTTGGAGATGGCCACATAGCGGTCATAAGCCATGGCAGCCAACAGGTAGCACTCACTGTAGGCCCGTCCAGCGGAGAAGAACTGGGCTAAGCAGCCAGAAAAAGAGACACATTTGTCATCAGAGATGCAGGTCATCAGGATTTGAGGGGCATAGACAGAAGAATACCAGACATCTATGAATGACAGACTTCCAATGAAGAAATACATGGGTATATGGAGCCAAGAATCAGCACAGATGAGAGAAATCAGGGTGATGCTCCCTAAAAGACTGATGATATAAATCATGAGGAAGATGTAAAAGAGAACTCTCTGTAACCACAGGTCTGTCATAAATCCTAAAATTATGAACTCCTTCACTGCGGTAAAAATTTTCTCATTCACTGATTTTGGGTTTCTATGGTTCCTTTCTGTAAATGGATTAATAAATATGTCATAAGACACCAGTATATCACCCACTCACCCCTGATCACCTAATCTAAGACAAAGGAGGCAAGAATGCACAATGGAAAAAAGATAGTCTTCTATGGTCTCTTCTATAAGCGGTTCTGGGAAAACTGAACAGCTACATGAGGAAAAAATGAAATTAGAGCAATTTCTAACAGCATACACAAAAGTAAACTCAAAATGGATTGTAAGGTCACGGAAACGGGCGTCTCAAGCTGTAAGGAAATAACCCAGACACCAAGGGAAAGTAACAGGCTTTATTGGCAGTGCGCTCCTGGGCAGAACCCACTGACCGCAAGAATGGCCACGAGGAGTTCTGCCCCAACAAAGGCAGGGTGCGATTTTTATGCCTTCGGGGCAGGAAGTGGTATCATATAACCTGGACAGGACTAAGATAAGGTAAAGCTTGGGAATGCGAGATTGTGAGTGGTCAGCTAGACCGGGTTGGTCACTCTGGAGGTCAGGAAGTGGGGGGATAGATCTCAGCAGAGCATTATTATGTCAGAAATTCCTCAGCGGTTTTGGCGGGACTTTTTCCCTCCAGCGGGGGATGGAGAGGGGAAGAAGGAGCCAAGATAGCCACCAGGAAGGGGAAGCCAAGAAGGACACCAGGGTCCGACCTTACATGGATTAAAGATCTAAATGTAAGACCAGATACTATAAAACTCTTAGAGGAAAATATAGGCAGAACACTATCTGACACAGAGCACAATAAGATTATTTTTGATCCACCTAGTAATGAAAATAAAAGCAAAAATAAACACATGGGACTTAAGCAAACTTAAAAGCTTTTGCACAGCAAAAGAAAGCATAAACAAACCAAAACAAAATAACCCACAGAAAGGAAAAAAAAAAAGCAACATTGGCAAATGAACCAACTGACAAAGGATTTATCTCTAAATACACAACTTATGTAGTTTGATGTCAAAACAAACAAAAACCTCAATCAAAAAATGAGAGGAAAATCTACACAGACATTTCTGCAAAGAAGACTTATAAATGACCAGGAGGCAAAGAAATGATGCCCAACATAGCCAATTATCAGAGAAATTTAAATGAAAACTACAAGAAGGTATTTCTTCTCACCAGTCAGAATAGCTGTCAGGAAGCATTTAACAAGAGGCTTCCTGCGTGCTATTTTGGATCTGTCAGAAATTCTTTGTTCCTTATTAATTCCTGTATATTCAGGAATTAAGAGGAGAGGCTATCCTCTCCCTGGGGCTGTGGAATCCAGGCATTTCTTTTTTTAGTGTTTCTTTTCAGTGATAAGTACCCTCTTCCTTTTCATGAACCATATGGTAAAAGTGATCATTTACAACCCTCTCTCTGTCCATATGGATGACCTCATGTTTCCTTGATAACTTGTAAGTTTTGATTTTATCTCTGCTGAAAATAGCTATCTCGTAAGACAGTATAATTACCTACACAATGTTGAATAAAACACCTTTGCTCCATCAGCTCTTGGGTCCCCGTGTCTTTCTTTCTCTCTCTCTCTCTTTATTTCTGGCTGATTTCCTGGAACGCGAAAGCAGCTGCATAACCCAGGAAATATTAACTTCTCTCCTTCTTTCACTTTCTCATCATCAACTCCGGACCACCAGGTTCTGGTCCATTAAAGGACCTCAACAAATAGCGATCATCAAAAAAATCTACAAACAATAAATGCTGGAGAGAGAGTGTGTGGAAAAAAGGAAACCCTCCTACACCATTGATGGGAATATACGTTGGTACAACCACCATGGAGAACAGTAAAGAATTTCCTTAAAAAAAGCAAAAAACAAAAAAACCTAAAAATAGAACTACAATATGATCCAGAAATCCCACTCCTGAGCATATCCTTGAAGAAAACCATAATTCCCAAAGATATGTTGCAGGAAAGGGAACCCCTTTCAGGGCCCGAAACTGGGCTTTTCTCTAACACTCAGAAAAGAATTGTCCGAGGAGACACGTGCTGACAAAGCAAGAGACTTTATTGGGAAGGGCACCCGGGTGGACAGCAGTAGGGTAAGGGAACCCAGGAGAACAGCTCTGCTGCGTGGCTCGCGGTCTCAGGTTTTATGGTGATGGCATTAGTTTCTGGGTGGTCTTTGGCCAATCATTTTAATTCAGAGTCTTTCTTGGAGGTGCACACATCACTCAGCCAAGATGGATGTAGTGAGGGGGATTCTGGGAAGAGGACGGACACCCAGTGTCTCCTTTCCACCTTTCCCAAACTATTCCAGTTGGTGGTGGCTTATTAGTTCTGTATTCCTTATCAGGATCTCCTACTCATGCAAATGGTTACTATGGTGCTTGGCCAGAGTGGGCAGTTTCAATCAGTGTGCTTCCCCTAATAGATACATACATCCCAATTCATTGCTGCACTATTTACAATAGCTAGGACGTGGAAGCAGCCTAAATGTCCATCAATGGAGGAACGGACAAAGAAAATGTAGTTCATAAAAACAATCAAATATTGTTATTGTTATTTTAGTTGCTAAATTGTGTTCGACTCTTTTGCGAACACATGGGACTATAGCCCACCAGGCTCCTCTGTCCATGGGATTTCCCAGGCAAGGATACTGGAGCGTGTTGCCATTTCCTTCTTCAAGGGATCTTCCCAACCTAGGAATCAAACCTGCATCCCCTGCTTGGCAGTCAGATTCTTTACCACACAGCAACCTGGGAAATCCACAATGGCATATTCAGTTCAGTTCAGTTCAGTCGCTCATTTGTGTCTGACTCTTTGCAACCCCATGAATCACAGCACACCAGGCCTCCCTGTCCATCACCAACTCCCGGAGTTCACTCAAACTCATGTCCATCGAGCTGGTGACGTCATCGAGCCATCTCATTCTCTGTCGTCCCCGTCTCCTACTACCCTCAATCCCTCCCAGCATCAGAGTCTTTTCCAGTGAGTCAACTCTTCGCATGAGGTGGTCAAAGTATTGGAGTTGCAGCTTTAGCATCAGTCCTTCCAGTGAACACCCAGGATTGATCTCCTGTAGAATGGACTGGGTGGATCTCCTCAGACATTAAAAATAACAAAATAGTTCTATTTGCAGTGACATGGATGGATCCAGAGACTGTCGTAAAGAGTGAAGTATGTCAAAGACAAATATCATCTGATACTGCTTACATGATATTGCTTATATGAATATTGCTTTTATATATTTAAAAAATAGTACAAATGAACCTGTTACAAAACAGAAATAGAGGCATAGGTGTAGTGAACAAACGGGGTTATCAAAAGGGGAAAGGGTGGGGAGAGGAATATTGGGAGATTGGGATTGCATATACAGACTACTATGTATAAAATAGATAGCTAGTAAGAGCCTAGTGTATAGCAAAGGGAACTCTACTCAATACTCTATAGCGACCTTTACGGGAAAATATTTTTTTTTTAAGAAGTGGATATATGTATATGTATAATTGATTCACTTTGCTATGCATGAGAAACTAATACAACATTGTAAATCAACTGTACTCCAATAAAAACTTAAGAAAATATATCAGTATATCATCATATGCCATTTCAAATCATGGAAATTCCAATTGATATATATATATTACTTATAAGACATGTTTATGCTGAACTCGTTATCATTCTTTGATACCTAGGAAATTACTGTATGCTGCCTTGAAAGAGCAGATGAACATAACATAGTGTGTGTCACCTCATATTTTAATCTAATTTTTCTCCTTTTGAGAGAGCATTGTTTTTTTTTCTCCTTTGTTTACACCTAGGATGATTTGGGGCCAGGTATGCAATTTTTTTTTTTTTTAAGAAATTTGAAGAAATGTTTTGTTTCTCTCCTCAGGTACTTGGATCCTTTTATCATTTTCCAGATAGTCACATGGAGAAACATACCTTATTATTCTAATCATATTTTGCATTACCTTTGGGAGTGCATTTTGCTTTAACTTCCTTGAAGGCAAAACTTATATTTTATTCAAGTTTTTAATCCATAAAGCAAAGAACAATGAAATAGAAAATGTGTAATTTAAGTTTAAAAAATCAATTAGCTTAGATACTAGGAATTTGAGACCGTAGCTAACTGTATGACCCTCCTATGCATCCAGTAGGGAAGTGAAAAGATTCATCAAAGGAAAACTATGTTCATAATGTGGCTTGGATTTCCTATAGAATTGAGGTTAAAAAAAGAAAAAAAAAAGAAGTTGGATAAACAAATTATTTTGGTACTATGATACACTGAATGCTGCTGCTGCTGCTGCTGCTAAGTCGCTTCAGTCGTGTCCGACTCTGTGCGACCCCATACACGGCAGCCCACCAGGCTCCGCCGTTCTTGGGATTCTCCAGGCAAGAACATTGGAGTGGGCTGCCATTTCCTTCTCCATGATACACTGAATAATGGTCCATAAATATAACCAGATTTTAATTCTTTGGGTTTCCCTGGTAGTTCAACTGGTAAAGAGTCAGCCTGCAATGCAGAAGACCCTGGTTCTATTCTGAATCTGTGAATATTATTCTAGATGAGAAAAAGTTATTAAAATTAAGAAACGAGATAGGAAGATTATCTGTACATGCATGCTAAGTCTTTTCAGTAGTGTCCAGTTGTTTGTGACCCTATGGACCATAGCCAGTTAGGCTCCTCTGTCCATGGGATTTCCCAGGTAAGAATACTGGAATGGGTTGCCATTTCCTCCTCCAGGGGATCTTCCCCACCCAGGGATCGAACCCAAGTCTCATGCAGCTTCTGCATTGCAGGCTGATTCTTTACTGCTGAGTCATCTGGGAAGCCCAAAACAATCACGAACATCCTTTTATGAAGGAGGAAGATGAAGATTTGAGTACAGACTCAAGAGTAGGGGCCAATGTGACTGCAGAAACAGAGACAGGAGTGATGCAACCACAAGGAAAGCCAGCAGCCACAGAAAGACAGGAGAGGCAAGGATGGGACTTTCCATTAGACCCTCTAGATGGAGTGTTGGCCCTGCCAACACATTGATTTTGGCCTGATTATACTGTTTAGCCTTCTGATTGCCAGAAATTAGGAGAAAATAAATTCTTGTGGTTTTAAGCCACCAGGTTTGTGGTAATTTTATATAGCAGCAATAGTAAACTAATAAACCTATAAATAATATTCATGGAACAAAATATCTAACACTCTTTTTTCCTTTAAGGTAGAAGCAGGAGCCCAGACTCTTGCCAGCAATAGAGGAAGCATCATCTCTGCTTGCCTATGTTACAACCCATATAGCCCTTATTTCAATGTACCACGATAAAAAATCAACTAAATTGTATTTGTCAGTGTTCTAAATTGGCAAGAGACATAAAGTTTCTGTTAATGAGTCCAAGGCTTTGAAAATATATTAGGGGAGAATTCATGTCAATGTATGGCAAAACCAACCAATATAATATTGTAAAATAAAAAAAAAAATTAAAAAAAAAAAAGAAACCCTAAAATAAAAAAAAATTTAAAAAAATACATATATTAGGAAGAAATTCCATCTTGGCCACCTTTCTAAGCCACAAACTTAAAATTGAGATAGCAAATAAAACATTGCTCTTTTGGAATCATACCTAAAATGATTGTGTTTAGTTGCTAAGTCGTGTCTTACTCTTTTACAACCCCATGGATTATAGCCTGCCAGGCTCCTCTGTCC
The DNA here is from genome assembly GCF_049115385.1 of Moschus berezovskii. Taxonomy (NCBI): domain Eukaryota; kingdom Metazoa; phylum Chordata; class Mammalia; order Artiodactyla; family Moschidae; genus Moschus; species Moschus berezovskii. The sequence continues at coordinate 84,378,907 of NC_142475.1, forward strand.
ATGGGATTTCCCAGGCAAGAAGACTGGAGTGGGTTGCCATTTCCTTCTCCAGAGTATCTTCCCAAACCCAGGTTTGAACTTGAATCTCCTTCATTGGCAGACAGATTCATACCTAAAATATGGTACGAAAAGCTCCATACTTAAGATATGGTTCAGTTCAGTTCAGTTCAGTCGCTCAGTCGTGTCCGACTCTCCGCGACCCCATGAATCACAGCACGCCAGGCCTCCCTGTCCATCACCAACTCCCGGAGTACACTCAAACTCATGTCCACAGAGTCGGTGATGCCATCCAGCCATCTCATTCTCCGTCGTCCCCTTCTCCTCCCGCCCCCAACCTTTCCCAGCATCAGAGTCTTAAGAATCTATAATTATATTATTTAAAACAAATATGAAAGCTATACATTTTGTCAAAGTAGAAATTCTTCACAATAAGTAAAGAGGGTTGTAATAAGAGAAATTTCATTTTTTTTTGAATTTCAATGCTGTCAGGTGGAAAGATCATTTTTAACAAAATATGTCCCTGAAAACAGTTTAAGACCAAGAACTAAGAGACCTGGGTTTTGATCTCAGTTCAGTTCAGTTCAGTTCAGTCACTCAGTCGTGTCCGACTCTTTGCGACCCCATTAATCATAGCACGCCAGGGCTCCCTGTCCATCACCAACTCCCGGAGTTCACTCAAACTCATGTCCATTGAGTCGGTGATGCCATCCAGCCATCTCATTCTCTGTCGTCCCCTTCTCCTCCCACCCCCAATCCCTCCCAGCATCAGAGTCTTTTCCAGTGAGTCAACTCGTCGCATGAGGTGGCCAAAGTATTGGAGTTCCAGCTTTAGCATCAGTCTTTCCAATGAACACCCAGGACTGATCTCCTTTAGAATGGACTGGTTGGATCTCCTTGCAGTCCAAGGGACTCTCAGGAGTTTTCTCCAACACCATAATTCAAAAGCATCAATTCTTTGGCGATCAGCTTTCTTTACAGTCCAACTCTCACCGCCAATTTTGAATAACCGAGGCTTCCCCATTGGGTCAGCAGTAAAAGAATCCATCTGCAATGCAGGAGCCACAGGTTCAATTCCTGGGTTAGGAAGATCCCCGGAGAAGGAAATGGCTACCCACTCCAGTATTCTTGCCTAGAAAACCCCATGCATAGAGGAGCCTGGTGGACTACAGTCCATGGGATCACAAAAGACTAGACACGACTTAATAACAATAACATTTAAAATTATATTTTTTTCACTTACCTTAGTTCAAAGAATTTTATGAGATCACATATGTGAGAAAGCACTTTGAAAACTAGAAGTTAAAACTACAAATTGCATTCTCTGTGATTTCATGGTATTTTTCATGTCTGCAATCTGTCCTTCAGTTATATTTGCTTTACCTCCCAAGGACTTTCAATGGCAACCTTGCTATGAATTTCATGTATTTCATGAAATACATAATGAATACATGAAATTCAGAAATATCACACTCTTTAACATGTTGCTTCTGCACAAACTGATAAATTGCTAGGATTGTTTTCAGAATTACAGTTAGAAATAAAAGTTGCAAGAAACATTTCTTCCCTAAACTTTCATATTTTCTTCTACTACTATTAAGACATAAAATAGATAAAAGTGTGAATGTCTACATACACGAATATATGTATGTATACATACACACACACACAAATGCTTTCATATACAAAAAAAAAAAAAAAAAGGTTTGGCAGTGGCTTAGGATAAGACATAAAACCCAGGTAAATAATATAAATTAGAAAAAATGTGAAATGGAAAAACAAGCGCTGGACATAATGGGCAAGGATAAAGCCTGCTACACACTTAACAAGTCCCACCCACTGCTCTGTGCAGACCATCAATTTGGCTCAAAACTTTCTGGAAGCCCATGTATACAATTAGTACTGTCCAACACTTCTAATGCTGCTTCACAGGTGGCTCAGCAGTAAAGAATCCACTTTCCAATGCAGGAGACACAGGAGATATGAGTTGGATCCCTAGGTGGGGAAGATTCCCTGGAGGAGGAATTGGAAAGCCACTCCAGTATTCTTGCCTGGGAAATCCTACAGACAGAAGAACCTGGCAGGCTACAGGCCATGGGGTAATAAAGAGTTGGACACAACTTAGTGACTAAATAACAGAAGTGTCCAATAAACAAACAAACTAACCCAAAAACGTGGGCAGCAATATTACCAATGGCAATATTACCATTCTTGGTACTAACTTTGAAATCACTTCTCTCAAGGATCCTTGCAAAAGAATGAGTAAACGATAATGTACAATATCGTGTATTGAATGAAACTGAAAGTCGCTCAGGTGTGTCCGACTCTTTGTGACCCCATAGACCCTATGGACCCCACTGACCCCATTAATAGTAGACTGATAAATGTAGACACAAAAAGAGCTTTTGTCGAGCTGCATTTATTTGCCATTTATCCATAGGCTGCATGCCTTGATTCAAGGGATACTGAGAAACTTTCTTCCCCCAAAACATGTCTCCTCCTCCTCATCTCTCAAACATCTCCCTTCACAGAGACCTTTCTAAAAGGTTGATGGTTATAGGAGTGGTCATCCAAAATGAGTTGATCTCTGTAATCTCCCAGTCCTGTCCAAGACTAATGCATTTTGCCATCTGTGTGGTTCAGTTTGATACTTAAATGAGACAGTTTTTGAGTTAAATATCAATTGTGATAGTACAGCATAATATCAAAGATAGATGTAGGTATAGATATAAATCATTATGGGATAGATATAGATGATGATGATGGATAAACAGAAAAATGATAGGGTATGGTACTCCTTCTCCTGCAGGGTGCCTGCTAAGTCGCTTCAGCCATGTCCAGCTCTTTGTGACCCTATGGACTATAGCACGTCAGGTTCCTCTGTCCATGAGATTCTCCAGGCAAGAATACCTGAGCAGGTTGCCGTTTCCTATTCCAGGGGATCTTCCTGACCCCAGAGATCAAACCTATGTCTCCTTTGTCTCTTGTATTGGCATGAAGGTTCTTTATTGCTAGCACCACCTGGAAAGCCCAATATAGAAAAAGAAGCATGATAAGGTCATGATAATACTGACCCATTTATTTTTTCTATATATTGACTTAGTCTAAGGACTAAACCGTTCTCTTCTCAGTGAGACTTGGGCCACATCAGCTACTGAGTGTTAATGAGAATGAAAACATCCATTGAGAACACATCCACCTGATTGTTTCACTGAAAGAGAAAGGCCTGAAGAAAAGATATTCCGAAACATTCTATTAATAGCTTCTTTCACTAAATGTAATTATGGGAGAGAACACTTTATTCTCTTCCATGAAGCAGAATTTTGCTATGGTTGGACTACAATCAACACAGTTTTGTCCATATTATGATTTACTGAGCTTTTCCTCTGGTTAAATTAAACTAAATTAATTAAACACATACTTACTTCATGAAAAGAGTTACTCCATTTGAATTTCACCCTGGTCCAAAATTTCCCACATTACATTAGAATAAAAACAGTGCTTTTTACTCATTCCAAAGGAATTCTCTTTCCAGTGATAACAGGATATAAGCCTGAGCACCCCTTTGGGATATGTTGCTAGAAGCAGAGGACTTTGTGCTACTCTGGTGCCAAGTGTCCAATTATAACACTGATTATCTTTCTGGAACGAAATGGGAGACATCATTCATCATCAATATAATTGATTCAATTACCTTGAAAAATTTTTTTGATTGCTAAGTTAATTAATACATTTGAAATAAATGAAAAACTTGCAGAAAGGAATAACCAACACCATAGGCAAACAAGGTAGATGCTCAGGAATTATGTATAGTCCATAACGTTGACAAAAATAATGATAATTAAAATAATAATGATAGATTTTTAGTTCTTAAACATGTTGATGGTTACCTTATTTGCCCATTTTATAAATATTTAAATTGAGACAGAATTTGAGAAATTAGATTTAGAGACAGAATGAGAGTCACATGGTTAAATCAAACTTCATCTCCTTATCAGACCTTATTTATACTTATTCACTCAAAACAGAATTGAAAGAAAACCCTCGGTACCCAGAACTGAGTTGGATGCTAACTGTAAGGGTGATAAGATCCTACGTGAGCTTAGTAACAGTTATTAGGCAAGCTCAGGACAGAAAGCCTCTAAGTGTGAACCCCAGGCCTACTTCTCACCAGTCATGTGACCAAGAGTGATGCACATAAAGCCACCGAGCCTCAGTTTCCCTACCTATAAAATGAAAATAACTTGCCTTCCTCATGAAATTGTTGTGAACATTAAATGAAATGACATATACAGAAAGTTTTAATGCAGATCAATAAAAATAAGACAATGAAAAGAAAAAAAAAAGAGAGATACAGTACCTGTCCTTGTAGAATTTACACCCTCATTTCAGGGGTAATCCAAACTTATATAAATTTATACTTATAAAATATGACTATGTTGTGAAGGAAAATAATAACATGTCACGAGACTGCATAAGACCTAACATAATATGGAATCAGAGGAGACTTATCTGAGATGATATTTGACTTGAGAGCAAAAAGATAGTAAAAGGAATTCTCTAGTCAAAGTGGGTGATAGTAGAGGGGGGGCAGCTTCGAGGAGGATAGGGAGAATAGTTCTGCAGAGGTTACAGGAAGTGCAAAGGCACTAGTTGAGAAAAAGCATTGAAGATTCCAAGAGGTAAAGAAAATTCATGTGGAAGAACCCAAGAGAGTTAAGAGAACAGAATTGAATTTACCATGAGAGGTGAGCAAGGCCTGACAGCATAGGGACTGGTATCCATTCCTGGGTCAGGAAGATCCTGTGGAGAAGGAAATGGTAACCCACTCCAGTATTCTTGCTTGGGAAATCCCATGGACAGAGAAGCTTGGCAGGCTACAGTCCATGGGGTCACAAAGAGTCAGACAGGACTAGAGACTAAACAACAACAACAGTCAATGTTAATGATTCTGGAAACTATTCAAAGTGCACTGAGGAGGAGCCAGTTATGAATTTTAATCAGATACACGGTGTCGTCAAATAAAATCCTAAATAAAACCCTCTTTATACATGGGACTTGATGAAAATTTTGAGCACCCACATATCTCTGAAATTTCTTTGCTTTTGAAAACCCACTTTCCTTTCTCTCAGGAGGGAAAAAGTATTTTCATGACTGTCTAGGGTGGTTTACAGGGCAGGAGACATCTATATCTTTTAATCCTTGCCTTCAACACTCATCTTTGCTTCTAGGTCCTAAAGAGTTTCTTTTTCTTTTTTTAAATTTATTTTATTGGAGGCAAATTACCTTACATTAATATATTGGTTGGTTTTGCCATACATTGACATGAATCCGCCCCGGGTGTACATGTGCTCTCCCTCCCGAAACCCCCTCCCATCTCTCTCCTCCCCATATCCTCCCTCCATGTCATTCCCGTGCACCAGCCCCAGGCATCCTGCATCATGCGTTGAACCTGGACTGGTCACATATGATAATATACATGCTACAATGCCATTCTCCCCAATCATCCCACCTTCACCCTCTCCCACAGAGTCCCAATGACTGTTCTATATGTCTATATCTCTTTTGCAGTCTCGTACACAGGTTTCAGGTTTCCATCTTTCTAAATTCCATATATATGCGTCAGTATACTGTATTGATGTTTTTCTTTCTGGCTTACTTCACTCTGTATAATTGGCTCCAATTTCATCCACCTCATTAAAACTGATTCAAATGCATTCTTCTTGATGGCTGAAAAATACTCCATTGTGTATATGTACCAAAGCTTTCTTATCCATTCATCTGCAGATGGACATCTAGGTTGCTTCCATGTCCTGGCTATTATAAACAGTGCTGCAATGAACATTGGCGTACATGTGTCTCTTTCAATTCTGGTTTCCTCGGTGTGTATGCCCAGGAGTGCAATTGCTGGATCATATGGCAGTTCTATTTCCAGTTTTTTGAGGAATCTCCACACTGTTCTCCAAAGTGGCCGTACTAGTTTGCATTCCCACCAACAGTGTAAGAGGGTTCCTTTCTCTCCACACCCTCTCCAGCATTTATTGCATGTAGACTTTTGGATAGCAGTCATTCTGACTGGCGTGAAATGGTATCTCATTGTGGTTTTGATTTGCATTTCTCTGATTATGAGGGATGTTGAGCATTTTTTCATGTGTTTGTTAGCCATCTTTATGTCTTCTTTGGAGAAATGTCTGTTTAATTCTTTGGCCCATTTTTTGACTGGGTCACTTAGTTTTCTGGAATTGAGCTGCAGGAGCTGCTTGTATATTTTGGAGATTAATCCTTTATCAGTTGTTTCATTTGCTATTATATTCTCCCATTCTGCAGGCTGTCTTTTCACCTTGCTTAGAGTTTCTTTTGCTGTGCAGAAGCTTTTGAATTTAATTAGGTCCCATTTTTTAATTTTTGCTTTTATTTCCAATATTCTGGGAGTTGGGTCTTGGAGGATCCTGCTGTGATTTATGTCGGAGAGTGTTTTTCCCACGTTCTCCTCTAGGAGTTTTATAGTATCTGGTCTTACATTTAGCTCTCTAATCCATTTTGAGTTTATTTTGGTGTATGGTGTTAGAAAGTGTTCTAATTTCATTCTTTTACAAGTGGCTGACCAGTTTTCCCAGCACCACTTGTTAAAGAGACTGTCTTTTGTCCATTTTATATTCTTGCCTCCTTTGTCAAAGATAAGGTGTCCATAGGTGCGTGGGTTTATCTCTGGGCTTTCTATTTTGTTCCATTGATCTATATTTCTGTCTTTATGCCAGTACCATACTGTCTTGATGACTGTGGCTTTGTAGTAGAGCCTGAAGTCCGGCAGGTTAATTCCTCCAGTTCCATTTTTCTTCTTCAAGATTGCTTTGGCTATTCTAGGTTTTTTGTATTTCCATACAAACTGTGAGATTATTTGTTCTAGTTCTGTGAAAAATATCGTTGGTAGCTTGATAGGGATTGCATTGAATGTATAAATTACTTTGGGTAGTATACTCATTTTCACAATATTTATTCTTCCAATCCACTAACACGGTATATTTCTCCATCTATTAGTGTCCTCTTTGATTACTTTCACTAGTGTTTTATAGTTTTCTATGTACAAGTCTTTTGTTTCCTTAGGTAGATATATTCCTAAGTATTTAATTCTTTTCGTTGCAACAGTGAATGGAATAGTTTCCTTAATTTCTCTTTCTATTTTCTCATTATTAGTGTATAGGAATGCAAGGGATTTCTGTGTGTTGATTTTATATCCTGCAACTTTACTGTATTCATTGATTAACTCTAGTAGATTTCTGGCAGAGCCTTTAGGGTTTTCTGTGTAGAGGATCATGTCATCAGCGAGCAGTGAAAGTTTTACTTCTTCTTTTCCAATTTGTATTCCTTTTATGTCTTTTTCTGCTCTGATTGCTGTAGCCAAAACTTCCAGAAGTATGTTGAATAGTAGTGGTGAGAGTGGGCACCCTTGTCTTGTTCCTGACTTTAGGGGAAATGCTTTCAGTTTTTTACCATTGAGGATAATGTTTGCTGTGGGTTTGTCGTATATGGCTTTTATTATGTTGAGATATGTCCCTTCTATTCCCACTTTCTGGAGAGTTTTTATCATAAATGGATGTTGTATTTTGTCAAAGGCTTTCCCTGCATCTATTGAGATAATCATATGATTTTTATTTTTCAGTTTGTTAATGTGGTGTATTACGTTGATTGATTTGCGGATATTGAAGAATCCTTGCATTCCTGGGATAAAGCCCACTTGGTCATGATGTATGATCTTCTTAATATGTTGTTGGATTCTGATTGCTAGAATTTTGTTAAGGATTTTTGCATTTATGTTCATCAGTGATATTGGCCTGTAGTTTTCTTTTTTTGTGGGATCTTTACCAGGTTTTGGGATTAGGGTGATAGTGGCCTCATAGAATGAGTTTGGAAGTTTTCCTTCCTCAGCAATTTTCTGAAAGAGTTTGAGTAGAATAGGTGTTAGCTCTTCACTAAATTTTTGGTAGAATTCAGCTGTGAAGCCGTCTGGACCTGGGCTTTTGTTTGCTGGAAGATTTCCGATTACTTCCTCTATTTCCGTGCTTGTGATGGGTCTGTTCAGATTTTCTATTTCTTCCTGGTTCAGTTTTGGCAAGGTGTACTTTTCTAGGAATTTGTCCATTTCTTCCAAGTTATTAATTTTATTGCCGTATAATTGCTGATAGTATTCTCTAATAATCCTTTGTATTTCTGTGTTGTCAGTTGTGATTTCTCCCTTTTCATTTCTAATTTTATTGATTTGGTTTTTCTCCCTTTCTTTCTTGATGAGTCTGGCTAGTGGTTTGTCAATTTTATTTACCTTCTCAAAGAACCAGCTTTTGGCTTTGTTGATTTTTGCTATGGTCTCTTTTGTTTCTTTTGCATTTATCTCTGCCCTAATTTTTATGATTTCTTTCCTTCTACTAACCCTGGGGTTTTCCATTTCTTCCTTTTCTAGTTTCTTTAGATGTAGAGTTAGGTTATTTAGTTGACTTTTTTCTTGTTTCTTGAGGTGTGCCTGTATTGCTATGAACTTCCCCCTTAGCACTGCTTTTACAGTGTCCCAGAGGTTTTGGGTTGTTGTGCTTTCATTTTCATTCATTTCTATGCATATTTTAATTTCTCTTTTGATTTATTCTATGATTTGTTCATTATTCAGCAGTGTGTTGTTCAGCCTCCATATGTTGGCATTTTTAATAGTTTTTCTCCCATAATTGAGATCTAATCTTACTGCATTGTGGTCAGAAAAGATGCTTGGAATGATTTCAATTTTTTTGAATTTACCAAGGCTGGATTTATGGCCCAGGATGTGATCTATCCTGGAAAAGGTTCCGTGTGCGCTTGAGAAAAAGGTGAAATTCATTGTTTTGGGGTGAAATGTCCTATAGATATCTATTAGGTCTAACTGGTCTATTGTATCATTTAAAGTTTGTGTTTCCTTGTTAATTTTCTGTTTAGTTGATCTATCCATAGATGTCAGTGGGGTATTAAAGTCTCCCACTATTATTGTGTTATTGTTAATTTCCCCTTTCATACTTGTTAGTAATTGTCTTACATATTGCGGTGCTCCTATGTTGGGTGCATAAATATTTATAATTGTTATATCTTCTTCTTGGATTGATCCTTTGATCATTATGTAGTTTCCTTCTTTGTCTCTTTTCACAGCCTTTGTTTTAAAATCAATTTTATCTGATATGAGTATTGCTACTCCTGCTTTCTTTTGGTCTCTATTTGCGTGGAATATCTTTTTCCAGCCCTTCACTTTCAGTCTGTATGTGTCCCTCGATTTGAGGTGGGTCTCTTGTAGACAACATATATGGGGGTCTTGTTTTTGTATCCATTCAACCAGCCTTTGTCTTTTGGTTGGGGCATTCAACCCATTTACGTTTAAGGTGATTATTGATAAGTATGATCCCGTTGCCATTTTCATTATTGTTTGGGTTCAAGTTTATATACCCTTTCTGTGTTTCCAGTCTAGAGAAGATCCTTTAGTATTTGTTGGAGAGCTGGTTTGGTGATGCTGAATTCTCTCAGCTTTTGCTTGTCTGTAAAGCTTTTGATTTCTCCTTCATATTTGAATGAGATCCTTGCTGGGTATAGTAATCTGGGCTGTAGGTTATTTTCCTTCATCACTTTAAGTATGTCTTGCCATTCCCTCCTGGCCTGAAGAGTTTCTGTTGAAAGATCAGCTGTTATCCTTATGGGGATCCCCTTGTGTGTTATTTGTTGTTTTTCCCTTGCTGCTTTTAATATTTTTTCTTTGTGTTTGATCTTTATTAATTTGATTAATATGTGCCTTGGGTTATTTCGCCTTTGGTTTATCCTGTTAGGGACTCTCTGTGTTTTTGGACTTGGGTGATTATTTCCTTCCCCATTTTAGGGAAATTTTCAACTATTATCTCCTCAAGTATTCTCTCATGGTCTTTCTTTTTGTCTTCTTCTTCTGGGACCCCTATGATTCGAATGCTGGGGCATTTAACATAGTCCCAGAAGTCTAAATATCGTCCTCATTTCTTTTAATTCGTTTTACTTTTTCCGTCTCTGTTTCATTTATTTCTACAATTCTATCTTCTAGCTCGCTTATCCTGTCTTCTGCCTCTGTTATTCTACTGTTTGTGCCCTCGAGAGTGTTTCTGATCTCATCTATTGTATTATTCATTGTATATTGACTCTTTTTTATTTCCTCTAATTCTTTATTGAACATTTCTTCCATCTTCTCCATCCTTTTCTCCAGTTTATTTATCTGTAACTCCATTTTGCTTTCCAGATTTTGAATCATTTTCACAATTAAAATTCGAAATTCTTTATCGGGTAGGTTCCCTATATCTTCCTCTTTTGTTTGTGTTGGTGGGCATTTATCCTGTTCCTTTACTTGTTGGGTATTTCTCTGCCTCTTCATCTTGCTTATATTGCTGTGTTCGGGTGGCCTTTCTGTCTTCTGACAGTCTGTGGAGTTCTCTTTATTATGTAGTTACCTCGTTGTGTGTGGGGTTGGATGGGTGACTTGTCAAGGTTCCCTGGTTAGGGAAGCTTGAGTAGATGTTCTGGTGGGTGGAACTGGATTTCTTCTCTCTGGAGTGCAATGAAGTGTCCAGTACTGAGTTTGAGATGTCCGTGGGTTTGGGGTGGCTTTGGGCAGCCTGTATATTGAAGTTCAGTGCTATTCTCCTGTGTTGCTGGATAGCTTGCGTAGTATGTCTTTCACTGAAACTTGTTGACCCTTGGGTGGTGCCTGGTTTCAGTGTATGTATGGAGGCCTTTGATGAGTACCTATCAATTAATGTTCTCTGGAACCGGAGATCTCTGGTGTTCTCAGGATTTGGCCTTAAGCCTCTGCCTCTGGTTTTCAGTCTTATTCTTGCAGGAGGCTCAAGGCTTCTCCCTCTTCTGTTTTCTGGTCTCCTCAGTGTCTAATTCCCGTCCTGACTCCAGGATGCGGTGGTGGACACTTTTTTTTTTTTCCCCAGGCTCTCCTATTCAGTCCTGCTGTAGGGAGGGAGGAACAACTAACAAATATTTCTGGCGTCTGTGGGGAGTGCTCGCGGTGTCTCGGCTACACTGGGAATGCTCCCGCTCGAGGCATGTGTGCTTTCCCTGTTTATGCTGCTTAGGCTTTAGTTTGCTCTGCTGCAAGCTGTCCGCGGCTGGCGCTGGGTTGCATGCACTTCCCAGGTCTGAGCAGCTCAGGTTCAGGTCCTCGGGTACTCCACAAAGGCGCAGACTTGGCTGGGCCTGCGTTTTGTGCCTTCCCCGGTCCTAGCAGCTCAGGTGACCAGGCGTTTGGCGAGTGCAGTCGCTGCGACTTATCGCCTTCCCGGTCCCCGCCGTTCGGTTTTCTGGGAGTACAACCGGCGCAGTTTCTCAAGCGGATATCAACCGGCCCGAACCCAAGAAGTCCTGGCCAGCAAGGAAGCCTGCCTGCAGCTTGGCACGGGAAGGCTCTCTGGGGCCGCGGCTGCCCCTGCCCCGGCGCTGGCTGCCCTCCCCACCCGCGTCGGCGGGGGCTGGGGGCTGGGGCGCCCAAGCCCGGTTCTCCCTCTAAGCGCAGCCGCCGGCTCTCCCTCCAAGCGTGGGCGCCAGCTCTCCCTCTAAGCGCCACCGCTGGTTCTCCCTCTAAGCGCTGCTGCCGGCGCCTCCCTGCCCAGCCCCCGCCTGCTAGTGAGGGGCGAGGGAGTCTGCGCCGCTTCTCCGCTGAGAGTTTCCTCTGAGCACTTAGTCTGTGAGTTTTAATTATTTATGTCTTTTGTCTCCCAGTTATGCGGCCCTCTGAGTTTCCACTCGCCAGTGTTTCCAGGTGTTTGGAAACTTCTCTCTCTCTCTCTCTCTTTTTTTTTTTAAGCCTCCCTTCCCGGGAGGGAGCTCTGTCCCTCCCTCTTTTGTCTCTCTTTTTATCTTTTTATCTATTTCCTACCTCCTTTCGAAGACTATGGGCTGCTTTTCTGAGTGCCTGATGTCCTCTGCTGGTATTCAGAAGTTTTTTTGTGGGATTTACTCAGGGTTCAAATGTTCTTTTGTTGATTTTGTTGGGGGGAAAGTGGCCGCCCTGTCCTATTCCTCCGCCATCTTCCCGTCGACCTCTAGGTCCTAAAGAGTTTCAAGCACAACCCAGATAGGGAGTACAAGGACTTCTCTGGGAACACACAGGTATATACCTGAGGATTTGTTGGATTGTATTAAATGTCATAAGCAGGGTCTGAGGAGTATTTAGGGAATAGATACTATGGAAGGTGGACAAATGTGAATAAACCATAAAATAACATCAACAGATACCTATCATCAGTACAGTTGAGATGTAAGACCAGAAGAAGACAACTAGATAAAATCTTATGAAAACAATGCCAAGAAGACTATGACGATATACAAAAGGATATACTGAGATTTCATTTCAGACATTGTGAAAAAAAAGAGAAGTCCTAATTGAAGGATTACTGTTTTTCATATAAAAGAATTTCAGTTGAGGGACTGAATCATAATTATGAAACAATCATCACTGGAAGCAATCATTCGTCCCTTCATAATTTTTTTTTTTTAGAGACACATTCTTTGAAATAAAGGAAGCTAGATAATCACCCCACCTATTTGCTCTTCTGAGCATACAGGAAACTACTGCTCACTCTGCAGTTAAGGAAGGATCCCATGGCTAAATTTTGGCTGATTGAGTAAAAACAAAACTAAGATGCCACAATTTTATTTCTGACTACAAAACCCTATGCACAATCATCCATATTCTTTTAGTTCAATTTAGTTCACTTCAGTTCCTCAGTCATGTCCAACTCTTGTGACCCCAAGGACTGCAGTACACAAGGCCTCCCTGTCCATCACCAACTCCCTGAGTTTACTTAAACTCATGTGCATTGAGTCACTGATGCCATCCAACCATCTCATCCTCTTTCGTCCACTTCTCCTCTCGCCTTCAATCTTTCCCAGCATCAGGGTCGTTAAAAATGAGTCAGTTCTTCGTATCAGGTGGCCAAAGTATTGGAGTTTCAGCTTTAGCATAAGTCCTTCCAATGAATATTCAAGACTGATCTCCTTTAAGATGGACCGGTTGGATGTCCTAGCTGTCCAAGGGACTCTCAGAGTCTTCTCCGACACTACAGTTCAAAAGCATCAGTTCTTCAGTGCTCAGCTTTCTTTATAGTCCAACTCTCACATCCATACATGACTACAGGAAAAATCATTGACTAGATGGACCTTTGTTGGCAAAGTAATGTCTCTGCTTTTTAATATGCTGGCTAGTTGATCATAGCTTTCCTTCCAAGGAGCAAGCATCTTTTAATTTCACGGCTGCAGTCATCATGGACAGTGATTTTGGAGCGCCCCCAAAATGAAGTCTCTCACTGTTTCCATTGTTTCCCCACTATTTGCCATGAAGTGATAGGAACAGATGCCATTATCTTAGTTTTCTGAATGTTGAGCTTTCAGTTCAGTTCAGTTAAGTTCAGTTGTTCAGTCGTGTCCGACTCTTTGTGACCCCATGAATCACAGAATGATAGGCCTCCCTGTCCATCACCAATCCCTCAGTGCACTCAAACTCATGTCCATTGAGTCGGTGATGCCATACATTCATCTCATTCTCTGTTGTCCCCTTCTCCTCCTGCCCCCGATCCCTCCCAGCATCAGAGTCTTTTCCAGTGAGTCAACAAGTCTCACGAGGTGGCCAAAGTATTGGAGCTTTAGCTTTAGCACCAATCCTTCCAATGAACACCCAGGACTGATCTCCTTTAGAATGGACTGGTTGGATCTCCTTGCAGTCCAAGGGACTCTCAAGAGTCTTCTCCAACACCACATTTCAAAAGCATCAATTCTTCAGCGATCAGCTTTCTTCACAGTCCAACTCTCACATCCATACATGACCACTGGAAAAACCATGGCCTTGACTAGAAGGACCTTGGTTGGCAAGGTAATGTCTCTGTTTTTCCATATGCTATCCAGGTGGGTCATAACTTTCCTTCCAAGGAGTAAGCGTCTTTTAATTTCATGGCTGCAATCAGCATCCGCAGCGATTTTGGAGCCCCCAAAATAAAGTCCGACACTGTTTCCACTGTTTTCCCATCTATTTCCCATGAAGTGATGGGATCAGATGTCATGATCCTAGTTTTCTGAATATTGAGCTTTAAGCCAACATTTTCACTCTCCTCTTTCACTTTCAAGAGGCTTTTTGGTTCCTTTTCACTTTCTGCCATAAGGGTGGTGTCATGTGCATATCTGAGCTTTAGGCCAGCCAACTTTTTCAGTCTCCTCTTTCACTTTCTATTTTTTTTTAATACAAATTTATTTATTTTTATTGGAGGCTAATTACAATATTGTGGAGAAGGCAATGGCAAGCCACTCCAGTACTATTGCCTAGAAAATCCCATGGATGGAGGAGCCTGGTTGGCTGTAGTCCGTGGGGTCGCTAAGGGTCGGACATGACGGAGCGACTTCACTTTCACTTTTCACTTTCACACATTGGAGAAGGAAATGGCAACCCACTCCTGTGTTCTTGCCTGGAGAATCCCAGGGATGGAGGAGCCTGGTGGGCTTCCATCTATGGGGTCGCACAGAGTCAGACACGACTGAAGTGACTTAGCAGTAGCACTTTGTAGTGGTTTTGCAATACATTCATCAAAAAGCTCTTTAGTTCTTCCCTTCCTATCATAAATGTGGTGTCATCTGCATATCTGAGATTACTGATATTTCTCCCGGCAATCTTGATTCCAGATTGTGTTTCATCCAGTCCAGTGTTTCTCATAATGTACTCTGCAAATAAGTTACTCTGCAAATACGTTAAATAAGCAGGATGACAAGATACAGCCTTAATGTACTCCTTTCTCCATTTGGAACCAGTCTGTTGTTTTCATGTCCAGTTCTAACTGTTGCTTCTTGACTTGCATACAGATTTCTCAGGAGGCAGGTCAGGTGATCTTGTATTCCCAACTCTTTAACAATTTTCCATAGTTTGCTGTGATCCACACTGTTAAAGGCTTTGACATAGTCAGTAAAGCAGTTGATATTTTTCTGGAACTCTCTTGCTTTTTTGATGATCCAACGTTCCGTTCCGTTCCGTTCAGTCGCTCAGTCGTGTCCGACTCTTTGCGACCCCGTGGACTGTAGCCTACCAGGCTTCTCCTTCCATGGGGTTCTCCAGGCAAGAATACTGGAGTGGGTTACCGTTTCCTTCTCCAGGGGATCTTCCCGACCCAGGGATCGAACCCGGGTCTCCTGCATTGGAGGCAGACGCTTTAACCTCTGAGCCACCAGGGAAGCCCGATGATCCAACAGATGTTGGCAATTTGATCTTTTGTTCCTCTGCCTTTTCTAAAACCAGCTTGAACATCTGGAAGTTCATGGTTCACATACTGTTCAAGCCTGGGTTGGAGAATTTTGAGCACTATTTTCTTAGCATGTAAGATGAGTGCAATTGTGCAATAGTTTGAGCATTCTTTGGCATTGCCTTTCTTAGGGATTGGAATGAAACTGACCTTTTCCAGTCCTGTGGCCACTGCTGAGTTTTCCAAATTGGCTGGCATATTGAGTGCACCACTTTCACAGCATCAGATTTCAGAATTTGAAATAGCTCAAGTGGAATTCCATCACCTCCACTAGCTTTCTTTGCAGTGATCCTTCCTAAGGCCCATTTCACTTCACACTCCAGCATGTCTGGCTCTAGGCGAGTGATCACACCATCGTGATTATGTGGGTCGTGAAGATCTTTTTTGTACAGTTCTTCTGTGTATTCTTGCCACCACTTTTGAATATCTTCTGCTTCTGTTAGGTCCGTACCATTTCTGTCCTTTATTGTGCCCACCTTTGCATGAAATATTTCCTTGGTATCTCTAATTTTCTTGAAGAGATCTCTAGCCTTTTCCATTCTATTGTTTTCCTCTATTTCTTTGTACTGATTACTGAGGAAGGCTTTCTTATCTCTCCTTGCTATTCTTTGGAACTCTGCATTCAAATAGGATTATTTTTCCTTTTCTCCTTTGCCTTTTGCTTCTTTTCTTTTCAGAGCTATTTGTAAGGCCTCTTCTTACAATCATTTCGCCTTTTTGCACTTCTTTTTTTGGGGATGGTCTTGATCCCTGCTTCCTGTATAATGTGATGAACCTCTCTCCATTGTTCTTCAGGCACTCTGTCTATCAATTCTAATTTCTTGAGTCTGTTTGTCACTTCCACTGTATAATCGTAAGGAATTTGATTTAGGTCATATCTGAACAGTCTAGTGGTTTTCCCTACTTTCCAAGGGCAAAGGTGAAGACCCAGCAAGATGGTAGAAGGGACAAAATTGTGTTTAGAATCAAACTCCATACCTGCCAGAGACGCTCAATGGGCTCAAACGTACCTTGTATGGAGCAGGACCCAGAGACCCCAAAGACACTGAGCCAGAACTGTGTTTGAATGCCTCCTGTGGAGGTACAGGTTAGCAGTGGACTGCCACAGTGGCAGGGTTTCTGGGTGCAGTAGATCTGGGTATGGCATAAGCCCTCTTGAAGGAGGTCGCCATTAACAACACCATAGAGCCTCCAAAATTTACACAGAACTGGGAAACAGGCTCTGGGAGGGCACAAACAGAAACTTGTGTACCAGGACCCAGGAGAAAGGAGCAGTGAACCCCCAAGAGACTGACCCAGACTTGCCGGTGAGTGTCCAGGATTCTCTGGCGGAGGCATGGGTCATTGGTGGTGCTGCAGGGCTGGGGACACTGAGTGTAACAGTTTGTGCATGGGACCTTTTGAAGGAGGTCACAATTATCTTCATTACCTCCACCATACCAGTGTACCCCTCAGTCATTCCCTCCCATCAGGAATCTTCCATAAGCCTCTTATCCTTCTCCATCAGAGGGCAGGCAGACTGAACACCACAATCACAGAAAACTAACCAATCTGATCACATGGACCACAGCCTTGTCTAACTCAATGAAAATATGGGCCATGCCGTGTGGGACCACCCAAGATAGATGGATCATGGTGGAGAGTTCTGACAAAACGTGGTCCACTGGAGAAAGGAAGGGCAAAGCACTTCAGTATTCTTGCCTTGAGCACCCCATGAAGAGCATAGAATATCTTTACCTTTTGCCAAACCATCTATTGGGGATGGTGACCTCAGAGAAGAAAAGAACCAGGCCTGAGAGTCACTGATTATTGGGAAGATGATGCTTCTTAAGAACTTGAACTGCAATGTAGTCTAGCCTACCCCAGCTCCAAAGGTTTTGGTTATTTATTTAAAAATCAAAGAAATACATATGGAAACCCCAACAAATAAATAGACACTGCCATTGCTTACAATTAAAAATGAGCAAACATGCAGTTCCTGCTTTTAAGAAAGGCAATTTAATCATGGAAAATGTAATTCCAAGCAAGTTATTAGAATACAGTATCTCTTCCACAGAGGTATAATAACAAGCAAGCAAAAACTGTTAAAGGATTTTTATCATGTGTACTTTTGTCAACAGAAAAAGAAAAAAGAAAAATTAGCACCAGATTTGATATATTTATTCAAAGAAAAATAATCCATGAATGGGGGACTACAGTGCCTCACAGGCAGTGCAAACACTTTCTTAGGGATTTCAGATAACAGCAAATTTGTAGAGTATTAGAAGCAGCAAGCTCCAGCAGTTGGTGATGGGCAGGGAAGCCTGGCGTGCTGCTGTCCATGGAGTCCCAAAGAGCCAGACACAGCTGAGCAACTGAACTGACTGAGAAGAAGCATTGAAGAAAGAGGGCATGATTGGTGGATTTGCATATTTGACCTTGATGGGTCTAAGGGCAGGTTTCTCCAAAATGTGGCCCTCTGGCGTGTAGATTATTTTGAGCTGCAAATTATCAGGACTTAAAAAGTCAGAATGATGAATATATGATTTGGTCTTTTTATAGAATGTTTTAAAGTTTTCACCAAATTTATTTATTCACTCTTTCAAAGATATTGTAGTTTCTTGTGTAAAACTACAGAAGAGACACTTTCATTACCAACGATTACTTTAAAGGATATTACCTTTAAGACATTCCTAGTCTTTTGAGGTATAATTACTGTATAAATACACATTCCTGGTTAGAAGAGAAATTGAAACTGAGAGTCTTTGAGTCTTGTTTATTGGATAAGTTCACAGTTTATACAATTCCTAGTAATTTCTCCTTGGAAACGAACAGAGATCATTCGGTCGTTTTTGAGACTGCATCCAAGTACTGCATTTTGGACTGTTTTGTTGACCATGATGGCTACTCCATTTCTTCTAAGGGATTCCTGCCCACAGTAGTAGATATAATGGTCATCTGAGTTAAATTCACCCATTCTAGTCCATTTTAGTTCACTGATTCCTAGAATGTCTATGTTCACTCTTGACATCTCCTGTTTGACCACTTCCAATTTGCCTTGATTCATGGATCTAACATTCCAGGTTATTATGAAATTTTGCTCTTTACATCATGGGACCTTGCTTCTATCATCAGTCACATCCACACCTGGGTATTGCTTTTGCTTTGGCTCCATCCCTTCATTCTTTCCAAAGCTGAACTGTTCTATGAGGACCTACAAGACCTTTTAGAACTAACACCCAAAAAAGATATCCTTTTCATTATAGGGGACTGGAATGCAAAAGAAAGAAGTCAAGAAACACCTGGAGTAATGGGCAAATTTGGCCTTGGAGTGTGGAATGAAGCAGGGCAAAGGCTAATAGAGTTTTGCCAGGAGAACGCACTGGTCAGAGCAAACACCCTCTTTCAACAACACAAAAGAAGACTCTACACATGGACATCATCAGATGGTCAACACCAAAATCAGATTGATTATATTCTTTGTGGCCAAATATGGAGAAGCTTTATACAGTTAGCAAAAAAAAAAGACCAGGAGCTGACTGTGGCACAGATCATGAACTCCTTATTGCCAAATTCAGACTAAAATTGAAGAAAGTAGGGAAAACCACTAGACCATTCAGGTATGACCTAAATCAAATCCATTATGATTATATAGTGGAAGTGAGAAATAGATTTAAGGCACTAGATCTGATACATAGAGTGCCTGATGAACTCTGGACAGAGGTTCGTGACATTGTCCAGGAGACAGGGACCAAGACCATCCCCATGGAAAAGAAATGCAAAAAAGCAAAATGGCTGCCTGAGGAGGCCTTACAAATAGCTGTGAAAAGAAGAGAAGTGAAAAGCAAAGGAGAAAAGGAAAGATATAAGCATCTGAATGCAGAGTTCCAAAGAATAGCAAGGAGAGATAAGAAAGCCTTCCTCAGTGATCAATGCAAAGAAATTGAGGAAAACAATAAAATAGGAAAGACAAGAGATCTCTTCAAGAAAATCAGAGATACCAAGGGAACATTTTATGCAATGATGGGCACAATAAAGGACAGAAATGGTATGGACCTAACAGAAGCAGAAGATATTAAGAAGAGGTGGCAAGAATACACAGAAGAACTGTACAAAAAAGATCTTCATGACCAAGATAATCACAATGATGTGATCACTAACCTAGAGCCAGACACCTTGGAATGTGAAGTCAAGTGGGCCTTAGAAAGAATCACCACGAACAAAGCTAGTGGAGGTGATGGAGTTCTAGTTGAGCTATTTCAAATTCTGAAAGCTGATGCTGTGAAAGTGGTACACTCAATATGCCAGCCAATTTGGAAAACTCAGCAGTGACCACAGGACTGGAAAAGGTCAGTCTTCATTCCAATCACAAAGAAAGGCAATGCCAAAGAATGCTCAAACTACCGCACAATTGCACTCATCTCACACGCTGGTAAAGTCATGCTCAGAATTCTCCAAGCCAGGCTTCAGCAATACTTGGACCCTGACTTCCAGATGTTCAAACACGTTTTAGAAAAGGCAGAGGAACCAAAGATCAAATTACCAACAGCCGCTGGTTCATGGAAAAATCAAGAGAGTTCCAGAAAAACATCTATTTCTGCTTCATTGACTATGCCAAAGCCTTTGACTGTGTGGATCACAATAAACTGTGGAAAATTCTGAAAGAGATGGGAATACCAGACCACCTGACCTACCTCTTGAGAAACCTGTATGCAGGTCAGGAAGCAACAGTTAGAACTGGACATGGAACAACAGACTGGTTCCAAATAGGAAAAGGATATGTCAAGGTTGTATATTGTCACCCTGCTTATTTAATTTATCCGCAGAGTACATCATGAGGAACGCTAGGCTGGAAGAAGCACAAGCTGGAATGAAGAGTGCCAGGAGAAATATCAATAACCTCAGATATGAAGATGACACCACCCTTATGGCAGAAAGTGATGAGAAACTAAAAAGCCTCTTGTGAAAGAGGAGAGTGAAAATGTTGGCTTAAAGCTCAACATTCAGAAAATGAAGATCATGGCATCTGGTCCCATCACTTCATGGGAAATAGATGGGGAAACAGTGGAAACTGTGTCGGACTTATTTTTTTGGGCTCCAAAACCACTGTGGATGCTTATTGCAGCCATGAAATTAAAAGACGCTTACTCCTTGAAAGGAAAGTTTTGACCAACCTAGATAGCATATTAAAAAGCAGAGACATTACCTTGCCAACTAAGGTCCTTCTAGTCAAGGTTATAGTTTTTCCCGTGGTCATGTATGGATGTGAGAGTTGGACTGTGAAGAAAGCTGATCTCCAAGGAAATGATGCTTTTGAACTGTGGTGTTGGAGAAGACTCTTGTGAATCCCTTGGACTGCAAGGAGATCCAACCAGTCCATTCTAAAGGAGGTCAGTCCTGGGTGTTCATTGGAAGGACTGATGCTAAACCCGAAGCTCCAATATTTTGGCCACCACATGCGACGAGTTGACTCACTGGAAAAGGCTCTGATGCTGGGAGGGACTGGGGGCAGGAGGAGAGGGGATGACAGAGAATGAGATGGCTGAATGTCATCACCGACTCGATGGACATGAGTGTGAGTGAACTCCGGGAGTTGGTGATGGACAGGGAGGCTTGTTGTGGTGTGATTCATGGGGTCGCAAAGAGTCGGACACGACTGAGTGATTGAACTGAACTGAATAATTTCTCCAAGACTTTTAAATACCTCTTTCCTGCCTTCATCAGAGGACTGGCTATAGCATGGAATGGAGGGCTAAGGATTTCAGAGAAATTCAAGTTAATAGGAAATTTTTCTTTCATTTCAATCCATGCTCTGATCAACTTCCAGAGTAAACTTTGAAAATGTTAATCTGATCATGTTATGTCCTCATGATGGTATTGTTTCCATTTCTGTTGTTTTCAAACACCTTATATGACTTCCTTATATAACCTTATATAAGCTTGGTGAGCTGATAACACTTACAGTTCTTTTCCAGTTGCTCTCTCCAAACCATCTTAAGTTAATCCCTCTCAGCTTCTATGCTCACCAGGCTCTCGCTTATGTTAGAATTCAGAGTTGAGTTGAATTTTGGGGACTGGTACATTAGATATACAAAGCTTCTGGTCATGTGGAACATTTCAGTCACTTCAGTTCAGTCGCTCAGTTGTGTCTGACTCTCTGCAACCCCATGAATCACAGCACTCCAGGCCTCTCTGTCCGTCACCAACTCCCGGAGTTCACTCAAACTCATGTCCATTGAGTCGGCGATGCCATCCAGCCATCTCATCCTCTGTCGTCCCTTTCTCCTCCTGCCCCCAATCCCTCCCAGCATCAGGGTTTTTCCAATGAGTCAACTCTTCGCATGAGGTGGCAAAAGTATTGGAGTTTCAGCTTTAGCATCAGTCCTTCCAATGAACACCCAAGACTGATCTCCTTTAGGATGGACTGGTTGGATCTCGCAGTCCAAGGGACTGTCAAGAGTCTTCTCCAGCGCCACAGTTCAAAAGTATCAATTCTTCGGCGATCAGCTTTCTTCACAGTCCAACTCTCACATCCATACATGACCACTGGAAAAACCATGGCCTTGACTAGACAAACCTTTGTTGGCAAAGTAATGCCTCTGCTTTTTAATATACTATCTAGGTTGGTCATAACTTTCCTTCCAACAGTAAGCGTCTTTTAATTTCATGGCTGCAATCAGCATCTGCAGTGATTTTGGAGCCCAAAAAAATAAAGTCTGACACTGTTTCCACTGTTTCCCTATCTATTTCCCATGAAGTGATGGGACCAGATGCCATAATCTTTGTTTTCTAAATGTTGAGCTTCAAGCCAACCTTTTCACTCTCCTCTTTCTCTTTCATAAGAGGCTTTTTTAGTTCCTCTTCACCTTCTTCCATAAGAATGGTGTCATCTGCATATCTGAGGTTATTGATATTTTCCCTGGCAATCTTGATTCCAGCTTGTGCTTCTTCTAGCCCATCGTTCCTCTTGATGTACTCTGCATACAAGTTAAATAAGCAGGGTGACAATCTACATCCTTGACGTACTCTTTTTCCTATTTGGAACCAGTTTGTTGTTCCATGTCCAGTTTTAATTGTTGCTTCCTGATCTGCATACAAGTTTCTCAAGAGGCAGGTCAGGTGATCTGGTATTCCCATCTCTTTCAGAATTTTCCAGAATTTATTGTGATCCATACAGTCAAAGGCTTTGGCATAGTCAGTGAAGTAGAAATAGAATTTTTTTCTGGCTCTCTCTTGCTTTCTCCATGATCCAGTGGATGTTGGCAATTTGATCTCTGGTGCCTCTGCCTTTTCTAAAACCTGCTTTAACATCTGGAAGTTCACGGTTCACATATTGATGAAGCCTGGCTTGGAGAATTCTGAGCATGACTTTACTAGTGTGTGAGATGAGTGCAATTGTGTGGTAGTTTGAGCATTCTTTGGCATTGCCCTTCTCTGGGATTGGAATGAAGACTGACCTTATCCAGTCCTGTGGCCACTGCTGAGTTTTCCAAGTTTGCTGGCATATTGAGTGATTACAAGTCGATCCAACCAGTCCATTCTAAAGGAGATCAATCCTGGGTGTCCATTAGAAGGACTGATGCTAAAGCTGAAACTCCAATACTTTGGCCACCTCATGCAACGAGTTGACTCACTGGAAAAGACTCTGATGCTGGGAAGGATTGGGGGCGGGAGAAGAAGAGGACAACAGGGAATGAGATGGCTGCATGGCATCACCGATGCTATGGACATGAGTTTGAGTGAACTCCGGGAGTTGTTGATGCTCAGGGAGGCCGGGCATGCTGTGATTCATGGGATCTCAAAAAGTCGTACAGGACTGAGTGACTGAAGTGAACTGAGTGAAGCACTTTCACAGCATCAGCTTTCAGGACTTGAAATAACTCAACTGGAATTCCATCATCTCCACTAGTTTTGTTCCTATTGATGCTATCTAAGGCCCTCTTGACTTCATATTCCAAGATGTCTGGCTCTAGGTCAGTGATCACACCATTGTGATTATTTTTTTCTTGAAGATCTTTTTTGTACAGTTCTTCTGTGTATTCTTGCCACCTCTTCTTAATATCTTCTGCTCTGTTAGGTCCATACCATTTCTGTCCTTTATCGAGCCCATCTTTGCATGAAATGTTCCCTTGGTATTTCTAATTTTCTTGAAGAGATCTCTTGTCTTTCCTATTCTGTTGTTTTCCTCTATTTCTTTGCATTGATCACTGAGGAAGGCTTTCTTATCTCTCCTTGCTATTCTTTGGAACTCTGCATTCAGATGCTTATATCTTTCCTTTTCTCCTTTGCTTTTTGCCTCTCTTCTTTTCACAGCTATTTTTAAGGCCTCCTCAGACAGCAATTTTGCTTTTTTGCATTTCTTTTCCATGGGGATGGTCTTGGTCCCTGTCTCCTGGACAATGTCACGAACCTCCGTCCAGAGTTCATCAGGCACTCTTTCAATCAAATCTAGTCCCTTAAATCTATTTCTCACTTCCACTGTATAATCATAAGGTATTGATTTAGGTCATATCTCAATGGTCTAGTGGTTTTCCCGACTTTCTTCAATTTAAGTCTGAATTTGGAAATAAGGAGTTCATGATCTGAGCCACAGTCAGCTCCTGGTCTTGTTTTTGCTAACTTTGTAGAATTTCTCCATCTTTGGCTGCAAAGAATATAATCAATCTGATTTCGGTGTTGACCATCTGGTGATGTCTGTGTGTAGAGTCTTCTCTTGTGTTGTTGGAAGAGGGTGTTTGCTCTGACCAGTGCGTTCTCTTGGCAAAACTCTATTAGCCTTTGCCCTGCTTCATTCCATGCATTTACCTGAACAAAAAAGTTCAGTTTTACTGACAGGGACCCGAGACAAAAGAGATTCCATTTTGGGGCTAATAATTTATTTCAAGTCTTTCCATTCAGTTTTGCTGGGAAACAAAAATTCTTAAGAAAAAAAAGTCCATTAAAAAATTAAGAGGCAATATTGTTATCTCATGAGAAGAAATTTGGAATTGAAGATTATGAAGTAAAAGTTTAAAGGGGGCTTTCATCATTTTTCATCTTTATATTTCAGCATGACTTAACTCCTTTTAATAGCAAGCAGGCATGAATTAATATATTGCCTATTTAATGAAAAATTAGTCAATCTGATAAAGAAATGGGAAATTTTATTCAATCCAAATTGACAATTATAACATCTCAGAAAACTCTGAGAACCCTTCTGCACATTAGAAGTCATTGTTGTTTTTTGTTCAGTTGCTAAGTATGTTCGACTCTTTGCAATCCCATTAACTGCAGTAAGAAGTCAAGGCACAGGTATAAAAGTTTTTTTGATACAGAGGGATGTACATTAAATGATGGATTATTGACAAGTTGAAAAAAATGAAAGTCACTCAGTCATGTCTGACTCTTTGTGACCCCATGGACTGTATAGTCGATGGGATTCTCCAGGCCAGAATACTGGAGAGGGGACCTTTCCCTTCTCCAAGGGGTCTTCCCAACCCAGGGACTGAGCCCAGGTCTCCTGTGATGCAGATGGATTCTTTACCAACTGAGCAATCAGGAAAGCCCATTGACAGGTTACACAATCCAAATCTAAATATGCCCATGACCCCTTACAGGATCAATAAGCAAGGTTTTCTTCTAAGGAGTTGTTGATACTGGGAGAGGGTTGGTCATTACGGCTGAGCACGTGTTTCTGTGAGGAGAGAGGAGACCGAAAAACATCAAAACTCTTTTTTTAATCTCTAATTTTTTCTTGTGTCATCATAAAATGTGAATTTTATTTCACATCTATGTGATAGAACTTTAAAAAGAATTAAAGTGGCTTTGTAAATGATTATAAATATATTGTGTATAAATACTGATATTTTTATAATAATATACTTAAAACTTTTGCATTTTTATATTACCATTTATCCATATGTGGACACCGAACAATATATTCCAAACTGAGCTTAGTAGGGAAAGTTACCTTTCTTGAAGAATTTTTACCAAATGTGTGTGAAAGCAATGCCACCTATTTATACAGGTATGTGCTCAGCAAGAAGCACCTTCCAGGGACTTCCCAGACTGCCCAGAGGTTAAGACTTCATCTTCCAATGCAGGGGGTGTAGGTTCAATCCCTGGTGAGAGAGCTAAAACCCCACACACCTCATGGCCAAAAAACCAAAACATAAAACAGAAGCAATATTGCAATGACTTCAATAAAGACTTTAAAAACAGTACACATCAAAAGAAAATAAGCTCTTTAAAAAAGAAAGAAAAGAGTACAGAGTAAAGGTAAAAGAGATCAAGTGTCATTACTTCCCTGAGTGCTCAAAACTATTTCCTTCCCTTTAAAGCTTCATCAGAAAGCATCAGAAAACACTGACTCTCTTTAAAAATAAATAAATAAAGGGCAAAATTCCTATGCTACTCTATTGTGATTTTTAAAATCCCACAAAAATACAATTATATTCTTTTCTCTTTAATGGAAGGTATTTAGGGAAGGGTCATGAGTTAATGGGTTATTAAAATGCTTAATATTTCCTTTCAGTGTGATAGCTATTGGAGTTTTGTCTCCTTCACTTCTCCCTTCTGTCTTTATTTTTGTCCTTTTTCAATGAACAGATATCATAGTACCCTAGAATCTATCAGGAAGACCAGGTTCTTGACAAAGTTGTGCTTTTACCTATGTGACCTTGAGCACATCAATTTTCCACTCTATTTGCTAGTTTCTTCATTTGACAAGGAATTCAACCCATTCAATTCTAAGGTAGTTTATATATATAATATTCCTGTAACTAAACAAATATGTGTATACGTGTGTCTTGACCCTCAGCAATCAGTAGCTAATTCTTCAGAGAAACTGTGACAGAAAAACGTCCACTTAAGCCATTCTTTCTAGTGTGAGACTGACAGTTATGCACTGCAACCTGGCTTCTAATGTTTTGGAGTCCAATCCCACAGCAGCTTCTCTTGCCATCGCACATAGCATACTGATGGTAGCTCCTGCCGAGCTTTACAAGGGTGCTAATGACTCCCTAAACAATGTGTTTCTTCAGCTCA
This sequence comes from Moschus berezovskii, assembly GCF_049115385.1. NCBI lineage: Eukaryota > Metazoa > Chordata > Mammalia > Artiodactyla > Moschidae > Moschus > Moschus berezovskii. The sequence goes on from NC_142475.1 coordinate 84,405,219, forward strand.
GTTCAGTTCAGTCTCTCAGTCGTGTCTGACTGTTTGTGACCCCATGAACCACAGCACGCCAGGCCTCCCTGTCATTACCAACTCCCAGAGTTTACTCAAACTCATGTCCATTGAGTCGGTGATGCCATACAACCATCTCATCCTCTGCCATCCCCTTCTCCTCCTGCCTTCAATCTTTCCCAGGGGTCTTTTCAAATAAGTCAGTTCTTTGCATCAGGTGGCCAAAGTATTGGAGTTTCAGCTTCAGCATCAGACCTTCCAATGAATACCTTGGGAAAGTGTATGTTCTCAAAGCCCTTTGAGAAGTTAGGTGAAAGGTGAGGAAGGTGATGTTTAGGCAGCAGTGGAGTAGATCACACCTAATAGTTATTTACAATATTTCTGTCATCCATCTTCAATATCATGCCAGGTTGGTCTGACATTCTGATTTCAAACCCCAAATCCTTACTTAGTGTTCCTGTGTGAATACAGTTAGCCACAATAAACTTAAAGTTTCGTTGTCCTTGGTCTCATGCCCTCAGAATTCCATCCATATTCTCCAGACTCTTGCCAACCTTGATTGGTGATGTCCTGAAATTCTTTTAAGGTCAGATTTGGCATTTCACTGTCTGGGCTATGTGGGTTTTGAAGTTTCACACTAAACACAGAGGAAAGGGAGGATGATGGGGTTGGGTGTAAGGGAAGCTTGCTTCTGCATGTGTTCAACCCTCCCAGGTACAGTCAATAATGAGACAATGCTGTGAAAGTTTTTATTCCCTAGATAAAGGGAGAAATTATTGGTTTTTAAAATGAGACTTAAGGATTTGAGATGAAAAATTCTCAGATTTTTACTTCTCTGCCCAAATGCCCCTACCCTATGCCTCAGAACCTCACTCCCTTCTTGTCATATTCGTATATTTCCTTAAATACAAAACGAGTTTATTTGGGGAGGTAAGTCTGCACTGTACAATATGGTCATAGCATCTGTCCTCAAATATAGTTTTCTAAGGACCAGAGGAAGTGAGAGACTTATTCAAATATATAGTTTAAGCTCACTGCTACCTGTTTGTTTTATCAATTGTATAGTCTCATTTAAACTTCAGCAGAAGCCAACTCCCCCCATGATGTTTATAATCTCCATCTGCATGCTTCTCTGCTACAGGAAGCGATCCCTCAGTGCTTTGTTTCCACCTAGCTTTCATTCCATGATGCCACTGGTCATCATTAAGTAAGTCTGATACTACTGGAGGGGCTTCTCATGTGGTGCTAGTGGTAAAGAACCCACCTGCCAGTTCAGGAGACATAAGAGACATGGGTTCGATCCCTGAGTCAGGAAGATCCCCTGGAGAAGGGCACGGTAAACCACTCCAAGACGCTATATGTTACTACTGTGCCATTTCCTACCGGGATGAGTTTATATGTCTAATCTTCAAATATCTGAACAATCCAATTATATTTGAATGTTTATCTCCTGAGACTGCTCTAACACCAATATCAGTTATGAACCTGGCAGGTAGTGGAAAGCCACACAAACTGGTTAATTGATGAAGGTTTAATAGGGTATTAGTACAAAATGATGTCTAAGGCTTGCAGAATTTCCAGACTAGTGTGATAAATCTAGAACTAATAAATTCTGAACTGAATAACTTCTGAGAGCTGTTACCTTCTCTGTTCCTGGAGGAATCAATGTAAGAAAGAGGTTATGAGCACTGGAGGGGAAGCTTTGAAATGGGCCATCCAGCAGGATCTATGACTTAGGTCCAGGGATGAAGCCAGCTATGACATTTTTGCAAGAAACGTGGCTGGGAAAAAACACTCTGACCCTACTCTCTTCCCTTGTAGTCACAACCACTGGCTAAACACACTAAGTTTGCAGAGAACAAAGGAGCCCACTGATGCAGTTAGTATAGCTGAGCATCCTGGAGCAGAGATGAGATTAAAAGGAAGGAGCATGGATCTGGAAGAACAGAGGAAAGGTATTCAACATGTAACAAAGGCAGCAATGGAGACAGAGACATGAAGAACAGACATGTGGATAGAAGGCATGGAAGGAGACCATGGAACAAATGGAAAGAGTAGCATGGGAACATGTACATTACCATATGTAAAACAGATAGCCAGTGGGAATGTGCTGTATGACTCGGGGAGCTCAAAATGGGTCTCTGTGACAAACCTAGAGATGTGGGATGGGGTGGGAAGTGGAAGGGAGGTTCAGGAGAGAGAGACACGTGTATAGGTCTGATGATACTATATCAGACCTATGGCTGATTCATGTTGATGTATGGCAGAAACCAACACAATACTGGAAAGAAACTCTCCCTCAATTAAAAATAAATAAATTAAAATGTTTAAAAATAATATTAGTGAACATGTGATTTTAATATGCACATGAATTTAATAACATATGTGTATATATATATACATGTTCTGAACATATGTATATATGGTATGCATATGTATACACATAAGTTTAATTTGGCTTCTACATAACTAAAGAAAAATGAGAATGAAAATTCTCACTAGGAAAACTTAGTCTCAAAAAAAAAATTCTCCATCTTCAGTTCAGTCACTCAGTCATGCCCAGCTCTTTTTGACTCAATGGACTGCAGCACTCCAGGCTTCTGTATCCATTACAAACTCCTGGAGCTTGCTCAAACCCGATGTAAAACTCATAGAGTTGGTGATGCCATCCAACCATCTCATCCTCTGTTGTCCCCTTCTCCATCTCACTAATTTCCAATTTTTCAAAACACAGTTTTATTTAATTGCCATCTAATCCTAAGAAGAGGTGGCAGGAATACACAGAAGAACTGTACAAAAAGATCTTCACGACCAAGATAGTCACGATAACGTGATCACTGACCTAGAGCCAGACATCTTGGAATGTGAAGTCAAGTGGGCCGTAGAAAGCATCACTACCAACAAAGCTAGTGGAGGTGATGGAATTCCAGTTGAGCTATTTCAAGTCTTGAAAGATGATGCTGTGAAAGTGCTGCACTCAATATGCCAGCAGATTTGGAAAACTCAGCAGTGGCCACAGGACTGGAAGAGGTCAGTCTTCATTCCAATCCCAAAGAAAAGCAATGCCAAAGAATGCTCTAACTACTGCACAATTGCACTCATCTCACACACTAGTAAAGTCATGCTCAAAATTCTCCAAGCCAGGCTTCAGCAGTATGTAAACCGTGAACTCCCAGATGTTCAAGCAGGTTTTAGAAAAGGCAGAGGCACCAGAGATCAAATTGCCAACATCCGCTGGATCATGGAGAAAGCAAGAGAGTTCTAGAAAAACATCTATTTCTGCTTCATTGACTATGCCAAAGCCTTTGACTGTGTCGATCACAATAAACTGTGGAACATTCTGAAAGAGATGGGAATCCCAGACCACCTGACTTGCCTCTTGAGAAACCTGTATGCAGGTCAGGAAGCAACAATTAGAACTGGACATGGAACAACAGACTGGTTCCAAATAGGAAAAGGTGTACGTCAAGGCTGTATATTGTCACCTTGCTTATTTAACTTATATGCAGAGTACATCATGAGGAACGCTAGGCTGGAAGAAGCACAAGCTGGAATCAAGATTGCTGGGAGAAATATCAATAACCTCAGATATGCAGATGACACTACCCTTATGGCAGAAAGTGAAGAGGAACTCAAAAACCTCTTGATGAAAGTGAAAGAGGAGAGTGAAAAAGTTGGCTTGAAGCTCAACATTCAGAAAACAAAGATCATGGCATCTGGTCCCATCACTTCACGGGAAATAGATGGAAAAACAGTGGAAACAGTGTCAGACTTTATTTTTTTGGGCTCCAAAATCACTGCAGATGCTGATTGCAGCCATGAAATTAAAAGACGCTTGCTCCTTGGAAGGAAAGTTATGACCAACCTTGATAGTATATTAAAAAGCAGAGACATTACTTTGCCAACCAAGGTCCATCTAGTCAAGGCAACGGTTTTTCCCGTGGTCATGTATGGATGTGAGATTTGGACTGTGAAGAAGGCTGATCGCCGAAGAATCGATGCTTTTGAACTGTGGTGTTGGAGAAGACTCTTGAGAGTCCCTTATACTGCAAGGAGATCCAACCAGTCCATTTTAGAGGAGATCAATCCTGGATGTTCATTGGAGGGACTGATGCTAAAGCTGAAGCTGCAATACTTTGGCCACCTCATGCGACGAGTTGACTCACTGGAAAAGACTCTGATGCTGGGAAAGGTTGGGGGCGGGAGGAGAAGGGGACGACCGAGAATGAGATGGCTGGATGGCATCACCGACTCTGTGGACATGAGTTTGAGTGAACTCCGGGAGTTGGTGATGGACAGGGAGGCCTGGCGTGCTGTGATTCATGGGGTCGAGGAGAGTCGGACACGACTGAGCGACTGATCTGATCTGATCTGAATCCTAAGGTTTTGCAGGAATCTACAATCCTGCTGGGTGCAGAAACTGATTTAAATGATTCTGAGACACGTTCTAGCCTTTCCCATTTTATTTTTTTCTTCTGTTTCTCCGCATTTCTCACTGAGAAAGCCTTTCTTATCTCTCCTTGCTATTCTTTGGAACTCTGCATTCAAATGGGCATATCTTTCCTTTTCTCTTTTGCCTTTAGCTTCTTTTCTCAGCTCTTTGTGAGGCCTCGTCAGACAACCATTTTACTTTTTTGCATTTCTTTTTCTTGGGGATGGTCTTGATCACTGCCTCCTGTACAATGTCATGAACCTCTATCCATAGTTCTTCAGGTACTCTGTCTATCAGATATAATCCCTTGAACCTATTTTGTACTTCCACTTATAATCGTAAGGAGTTTGATTTAGGTCAAACCTGAATGGTCTAGTTGTTTTCCCTACTTTCTTCAATTTAAGTCTGAATTTGGCAATAAGGAGTTCATGATCTGAGTTACAGTCAGCTGCTGGTCTTGTTTTTGCTAACTGTATAGAGCTTCTGCATCTTTGACTGCAAAGAATATAATCAATCTGATTTTGGTATTGATCATCTGGTGATGTCCATATGTAAAGTCTTCTCTTGTGGTGTTGGAAGACGGTGTTTGCTATGACCAGTGCATTCTGTTGGCAAAACTCTATTAGCCTTTGCCCTGCTTCATTCTGTACTCCAAGGCTAAATTTGCTTGTTGCTCTAAGGATTTCTTGACTTCTTACTTCTGCGTTCCACTCCCCTTAAATGAAAAGGACATCTTTTTGGTGTGTTAGCTCTAAAACATCTTCTAGGTCTTCCTAGAACCATTCAATTTCAGCTTCGTGAGCGTTACTAGTCAGGGCGTAGACTTGGATTAATGTGATATTGATTGGTTTGCCTTGGAAACAAACAGATAATTCTGTCATTTTTGAGATTGAATCCAAGTACTGCATTTCAGGCTCTTTTGTTGACTATGATGGCTACTCCATTTCTTCTAAGGGCTTCTTGCCCACAGTAGTAGATATAATGATCATCTAAGTTAAATTCCCCCATTCCAGTCCATTTTAGTTCGCTGATTCCTAAAATGTAGATGTTCACTTTTGTCATCTCCTATTTGACCATTTCCAATTTGCCTTGATTCATGGACCTAGCAATTGATCTACATCAATTTAATATTTTGCCAAATATTTGACCCTACATTAAATTAATGTAGAATACATCAATTTTACAAAGACATAAATTTACAATGACATTTTCTATGTACTCATTTACAGCTCTTGAATAAATATGGTAAAATAAACATGTATAAAATCTTGAGTCAATTTCCAAAAATTTAGCCACTCCAAATATTTTCCCTACAGAATGAAGTTTGTGCACTGAGATTCAAAATCAAACTTTATACAAAAAACCCATCAAATTCCTTTTTCTGTCTAAGACTTTTCAAAGATAATCAAGCAGATAAATGTTATGGAAAATATAGTATCACTAAGAAGCATAATAAGTTCCCATTGTGGCTCAGTGGTAAAGAATCCACCTGCAGTTTAGATGTGGGTCTGATTCCTGGGTCAAGAATATCCCCTGCAGAAAGCAATGGCAAACCAGTGTAACATTCTTGTCTGGAGAAACCCAAGAACAGAGGAGCCTGGCAAGCTACAGTTCACGGAGTTGGAAGAGTCCAGCATGACTAAGCGTCTAAACCACAACTACAAAATGAAGCATACTACAGTATCTTAAAGCATCAAGCAAACTGATATCTTCGTTTAAAATAGTGAAGTTGCTCAGTCGTGTCCAACTCTTTGCAACCCCATGGACTGTAGCCTACCATCCTCCTCCATCTATGGGATTTTCCAGGCAAGAGTACTGGAGTGGGTTGCCATTTCCTTCTTCAGGTTTAAAATAGTTTCTTCACAAAAAAGGAGTAATAAAAAACAAAATGGTTTAATCAGTGGTTTTTCTTTTAAGCATAACATGCTGCATTGACTTGAAATATGGTAATGTTTACAAACATGTTAATAAGCCAATAAACTAGAAAACACAATAAGAACATTCTGCAAAAAAAAAAAAAAAGGTCACCTTCATCTCTGAGGTCTTATGGCCTTTGTTGCTTTCCAGAATGCCTCTTTGACGTCTCTGTTTCTCAGACTATAGATGAGAGGGTTGAGCAGTGGGTTGACACAGTGTAGAACAGAGCGGCCATTTTGTCTCTCTTCAGGGAGTAGGTGGAACTTGGCCTTGAGTACATGAAGAACAAGGACCCGTAGAAGAGTGTGATCGATACGAGGTGTGAAGCACAGGTGGAAAAGGCCTTGTGCCTTCCTGAAGCTATGCGGATCTTCAAAATAGCCAGAAGGATGTTGTAATAGGAAATTGTGATGACGAGGATGCTCGAGAGGACTGTGAAACCCACGAGACCCAAGACGATCTCTTCATAGACCTTGGTGTCTTTACATGACATCTTCACCAGAGGGGGTGCATCACAGAAGAAGTGGTCAATGATATTTTTGCCACAGAAGCTCAGGCGAAAAGTGTTGGAAGTATGGGCGATGGCATTCAAGAACCCTCCTATGTAGGAGCCAGCAACAAGTCTGGTACAGAGAGAATGAGACATAGAACTTGAATAAAGTAGCGGGTTACAGATTGCCGTGTGGCGGTCATAGGTCATGGCTGCTAGGAGAAAGCACTCAGTGTAGGCTACAACACAAGGAAAGAATAGTGGGGTTCCACATTCAGTCAAGGAAAAGCGTTTATCTTCTGAGATACAAGTAGCCAGGATTCTGGGAGTGTACACAGAGGTGTACCAGAAATCCAAGAAAGAGAAATTGCCAATGAAAAAATACATAGGTGTGTGCAGGTGGGAATCAATACGAATTAAGATAACCAGGGTCATGTTCCCTGACAAGGTAACAAAATAGACAGTCAGAGATACTCCAAATAATGTTAGTTGCCACTGAGGGTCTGTTGAGAGACCCAGTAAGATGAATTCAGTCAGGATGGTGCGATTTCCGATTTCCATGTCCACTAGGAGAAAGCTTGATAAGATAATGAGAAAAAATAGCTGATTTTTCTTTTGGAATAAAGAAGTAGAGGTATCAATTAACTCAACAACTGCTAAGAGGCATATTAATCCCTTATAACATCGGTAAAATACTGTAACTTCAGTCTGTCACTTGGGAAGACCACTAGAATTGGAGAAAATAACGGATTTTAGAAATAAGGCTTTCACCTGCTATTTGCTTAATGCAGGGTGAGTATCTGAGACTCATCAAATGAATGAACGGAATGACACTGACAGGTTGTCTGATTGAGTTAAGCAGATATAGAGGAAAATGTCAGCCAAATGTCTAGTATATGATGAATGGTCAAAAATGTTGAGTATTCTGCATGTATTATTGAGAATCTATGTGTCTAGCATGGTGCTGATAGTTCAACAAATATCAATACACTGTACTGTTCTTGTCACTATTAGTACACTTAGAAATACACACACACACATTTCACTTTGGACAGTGTCCTAAATCCTATACTCAACCCACTTAATAATTCCACAGTTATTAAGATATTATTATAACCCTTATGTAGTTTAAGGAATGTTTCCAAGGACCTAGAACTGATCAACAGTAGAGATGGTATTTGAACCTAGAATTTTCTGTACCAAGACTTCATGTTCTCTACTGTTAAGCCATTGACCTCTCTTATAAGTAAATATATTTTTCTCTTCTTCTTCCGGCTAGGACAATCCTATAATTCTCTGACAGCTTGAATTTATTTAGCTTCAAAGTGAGTTTTTATTCTGCACTTTTCTCTAGTTGATGTGAAATTTATATACATAGTTGAAGCATATTTGGATTCAGTAGTGATGAATATTAAAAAGCAGAGACATTACTTTGCCAACCAAGGTCCGTCTAGTCAAGGCTATGGTTTTTCCCGTGGTCATGTATGGATGTGAGAGTTGGACTGTGAAGAAAGCTGATCGCCGAAGAATTGATGCTTTTGAACTGTGGTGCTGGAGAAGACTCTTGAGAGTCCCTTGGACTGCGAGGAGAGCCAACCAGTCCATTCTAAAGGAGATCAGTCCTGGGTGTTCATTGGAAGGACTGATGCTAAAGCTGAAACTTCAATACTTTTGCCACCTCATGTGACGAGTTGACTCACTGGAAAAGACTCTGATGCTGGGAGGGATTGGGGACAGGAGGAGAAGGGGACGACAGAGAATGAGATGGCTGGATGGCATCACCAACTTGATGGACATGAGTCTGAGTGAACTCTGGGAGTTGGTGATGGACAGGGAGGCCTGGCATGCTGTGATTCATGGGGTCATAAAGAGTCGGACACGACTTAGTGACTGAACTGAACTGAACTGGACTGAGTGTTGAATATTACAAAGAACCAACTTTTTGTGTCAAATCTCCATTGAAAAATTATGAATCCTTTCAGGTTTATATCTTGAAGTTCCAGAGCTCTCAGAGATTGAACTCGCATCTCTTACATCTCCTGCAATGACAGGAAGATTCTTAACCACTAGCTCCACCTGTGAAGCCCCCATAGAGGCAGTGAGAGAAAGCTAAAACTAAGAGAACTGTGATTTACTTTAATGTCAAAATATTAATCTTTGAGACAAACCAGAGACAATTCTGTACCTAGAATGCAAATCCAAATTTTCTATCTTAAGATATATTGGTTCCACTTGTTACTTAGTGAAGTAGCTTAATCTTTCAATGACTTGTTATCCTAACGTTTCCAATGTAGCTGAGGGTTCAGAGAGGATGTGGCTTGACTGATGACATGATGGTAAAAGCAACTTTGGAGTCCTGAAGACCATTACATTTCAGCATATAATGGATTTCTTCTCATTAATACCCAAAGCACAGATGCTTTAGTCATATATCCTAGGTTCTGTAAACTTGTTTTAACTTAAATTTTTATAATTCTCCCTCTTACCACTTGTCTTCATCTATTAGAACTTCAACCAAAGTGTATTAGTTACATGATTGATTCCCATACATCCTGAGAGCTTCACATTTATAGTTCCATTGTTATTCAGTTGTACAATACAACTTTCTAAATATACTCAAACTTAATAGAATTATCTTGGGTGGAGTTTTTGGTTATTATATTCAGTTCAGTCGCTCAGTCCTCTCCGACTCTTTGCGACCCCTTGAACTGCAGAACGCAGGCCTCCCTGTCCATTACCAACTCCCGGAATTTACTCAAACTCATGTCCATAGAGTCAGTGATGCCATCCAACCATCTCATCATCTTTCATCCCCTTCTCCTGCCTTCAATTTTTCCCAGCATCATGGTCTTCTCAAATGAGTCAGTTCTTCAACATCAGGTGGTCAAAGTACTGGAATTTCAGCTTCAGCATCAGTCCTTCCAATGAACATTCAGGACTGATTTTCTCTAGGGTGGACTGGTTGGATTTCCTTGCAGTCCAAGGGGCTCTCAAGAGTCTTCTTCAACACCACAGTTCAAAAGCATCAATTCTTCAGTGCTCAGCTTTCTTTATATTGATAATATATAAAAGGGTGCATTATAGGTTCTTCCCTTTAGGTCCAGTGGTTAAGATTCCACTCTCTCAATGCAAGAGGCCCAGGTTCAATCCCTGTTCAGGCAACTAGATCCCATGTGCTGAAACTAAGAGTTGGCATGCTGCAACTAATAGATCCTGCATGCTACAATGAACATCAAAGATGTCTTGCAATGAAACTAAGACTTGATGCAGGCAAAAAATTTAATAAATATAATTATTAAAAGAAGAAAAAGTAACACAATGCAAAAATAAATGAATAAGAAGGCTATGGACACCATCTCAATAGTTATTATAAATTTTCTCTGCAACATTCTCACTTGATTAAAGAATAAAAAATATCTGAGACTTATTAAGCTCATTGGAGAAGGAAATGGCAACCCACTCCAGTGTTAGAATAAAAAATATCTGAGACTTATTAAGCTCATTGGAGAAGGAAATGGCAACCCACTCCAGTGTTCTTGCCTGGAGAATCCCAGGGATGGTGGAGCCTGGTGGGCTGCCGTATATGGGGTCACACAGAGTCAGACACGACTGAAGCGACTTAGCAGCAGCAGCAGCAGCATTAAGCTCATTAAAAAAAGTTTTTTTTTCAGAGTACAGTTCATTTAAAATGTTGTGTTAGTTTCAGATGTACAGTAAAGAAAATTCATTATATATATATATATATCTCCACTCTTTCTTAGATTCCTTTCCCATAGGCCATTGTAGAGTATTGACTAGGGTTTCCTGTGTACAGCATGTTCTTATTATTTATAGATTTTATGTGTAGCATGGCATGCATGCATGCTCAGTCCTGTCCAGTTCTTTGTGACCCCATGGACTGTAGCCCACCAGATTCCTCTGTCCATGGGATTTTCCAGCAAGTGTATTCTTGGGGTGGGTTGCCATCACTTTCTTCAGGGGATCTTCCCTACCCAGGGTTCAAACCCAAGTCTCTTACATCTCCTGCATTAGCAGGAGGGTTCTTTTCCTCTAGCACCACCTGGGAAGTACCTAGATCTATCCGTGTGACTGCAAATGCTATTATTTTATTATTTTTATGATTGGATAATATTCTACATATACCACCATAAACATAATATTCATTTTTAATAGAATATAATTTGGGGAACAAAACTAAAATATCTTCACAGACCAATTACTGCTCTTCTATGACTGCCCTCTATTAAAAAGCAGAGACATTACTCTGCCAACAAAGGTCCGTCTAGTCAAGGCTATGGTTTTTCCCGTGGTCATGTGTGGATGTGAGAGTTGGACTGTGAAGAAAGCTGATTGCCGAAGAATCGATGCTTTTGAACTGTGTTGCTGGAGAAGACTCTTGAGAGTCCCTTGTACCGCAAGGAGATCCAACCAGTCCATTCTAAGGGAGATTGATCCTGGGTCTTCATTGGAGGGACTGATGCTAAAGCTGAAACTCCAATACTTTGGCCACCTCATGCGACGAGTTGACTCACTGGAAAAGACTCTGATGCTGGGAAAGGTTGGGGGTTGGAGGAGAAGGGGACGACAGAGAATGAGATGGCTGGATGGCATCACCGACTCTGTGGACATGAGTTTGAGTGAACTCCGGGAGTTGGTGATGGACAGCGAGGCCTGGCGTGCTGTGATTCATGGGGTCGCAGAGAGTCGGACACGACTGAGTGACTGAACTGAACTGATGACTGCCCTCTAAAGAGGAATATAACTGGAAAAAAACAAAATGATCTTGTCTATGCTGAAAGTTTTCCCAGAAGAAGAGATATTTATATGACCCTGTAAAATGAATCCAATTCTGTCCCCTTGTCAATGGTAATGTGAGAGAGTAGAGGATTTTCATGACAAGAAAAGACATATATCGGTTCCTTAACATGAGAATCTGGTGAGCTAATAAACTAAGAATAGTTAACTTAAGAAAGGGGTGGAGAGAGGAATCAGGAATGAGTTGTAAGAGTTATCCATTCACTAAGCTTACTGGAAGCCATATTTGGAATCAGGCTCTAGAAACCAACACGAATGGGAACACTGCCATCATTAGGAAGTAACACGGTCAGATTTATATTTTCAAGGTTCATTTTAACTGCAAATCAGAGAATTGGCTAAAGGAGAAGAAAAGTTCCCTCTAAACAGAAATTTCTCTGAAATCTTTAGTTCTTGATTCCCTGCTGAGGCTACCCTCCGATAAAGGTAAGAAAGAGGCACTCAGAAGTCTTGGGAAAATTACTACAGCTTGTATAAACTGGGAACTTATGGTAACAAGCAAACTCAAAGACTTTCAGTTTCAATTCCTCTTCTAACCAGGAATGTGTATTTATATAGCAATTTAACCTCCAAAGACTAGGAGAGTCTTAAAGACAAGATCCTTTCAAATTACTAGTTAACAGTGGAAGCATCCTTTCTGTATTTTTACACAAGAAGCTACAAAATCTTGGAGAGAGTGAATAAATTTGGAGAAACTTTTAGAACATTCTATTAAAAGACAAAATCATGTAGTGATCATTCTGAGATCACAGATTAATCATATTATACGTTGTGCGTGTGTGCAGTGTGCTAGGTCACTTCAGTCTGACTCTTTGCAATACTATGGACTGTAGTCCACCAAACTAACTTTCTAATGGGCTTCTCTGGTGGTTCAGATGGTAAAGAACTAACCTTCAATGCAGGAAACCCGGGGTCAGTCTCTAAGATAGAGGTAAATTAACCACAAACCAATGATCTATGTGATTAATATTTTTTAAATGACTTTTTAAAAAACTGATTTCATGAAATCAAGAGTAGATTGTCTTGTTCTACCCTTTGATCTAGAATGATCTTGTGGTTTGTATTGACAAATAGTTTGCCACATTAGCAGCACCGTGTAGATATTAAGCATGGATCTCAAGAAAAACTGGGCTTCCCTAGTGGCTCAGACAGTAAAGTATCCGCCTGCTATGCAGGAGACCCGGGTTCAATCCCTGGGTCAGGAAGACCCCCTGGAGAAGAGAAGGCTACCCACTCCATCATTCTTGACTGAAGAGTTCCATGGATAGAGGAGCCTGGCAGGCTACAGTCCATGGGGTCACAAAGAGTCAGGCATGACTGAGCGACTAACACACATACAAGAAACATTACCTGCTTCTATTCTCACTTTTGACATTCTGACACCACTATATAAATAAGCCTCAGTTAGATTGCTGAAAGATGAGACATCTGGTTACATTCTCTTTTGGACCTCCTTTCTCACAGCAAACTGGACCCCAGTCATATGAGTGAGTCCATTCTTCCTCACCTAGCCCTCACTAACATAACAGCTGAGCACAAACACATTATCAAGCCTAGCTGGGAACAGACAGGGCTGGCATAGTCAGCCTTGCATAGCTGCATAGTTGGAAAGGCACCTGAGTTCAAATCCTGATTGGATCCCTTGGTGAGTCTGTAATCATGAGCAAGTCTTTTAACAACCTCCAACCCACACTTTTTCGTTTAAGAAATGAGAAAACTATCAGTGATATGTACATAAAAATGTCACCAGAAAATATCATAAAGTAACAGCTATTTTCATTCCAAGAAAAATGAGTAATGCCTGACCTATCTTTTAAATCTGACCTCAAGAAAAAACAATGTGGCTGTTTCCACAAGGAAACCATTTAAACCAGAATAATGGTATCCCCCATAATCTTTCTAAAACCCGGAAAACTAAATTATACATACATACATATATATATATGCACATACTTTTTTTGCCTACTCACATGGACTCAACAAAGTATTGGCAGGCTTTGAAATGCACATTTTAGTGCTTTGACTTGATAGGGACAGAGCCTGATGCTAATCACCTGTGTGTGTGTCTGTGTGTTTGTGTTTCCTTTTTGTTTCTTTCTTATTGAGGTAGAGTTGATTTACAAGAGTATGTTAGTTTCAGGTGTATAGCAGAGTGATTCAGTTAGCTTTCTGCCTATATTTCAACATTATTACAAGATAGAATTTCCTGTTCTGTACAGTGAATCTTTTTGCTTACCTATTAGGACTATGGGATCAACAGATACAAACATGTGTGCTTTTAAGAATGCCAGTGTCCTCCCTGGAGCAGAATTTCACCCCATGGAAAATTAGCTGATCATTTTCCAGCATTCAGTTCCTAAGATACCATTTATTAACATCCCTTATAGAATCTATCATAAAGATAAGAGTAGAAAGTTTGTCTACAACATCTTGTGTAAGAACAGATTGGTGTTAGTCCTCGGTCATGTTCGACTCTTTTGTGACCTCATAGACAGTAGCCCACCAGGTTCCTCTGTTCATGGAATTCTTCAGGCAAGAATACTGGAATGGGTTGCCAGTCCCTTCTTCAGAAGAACAGATTATCAATCCTTAAATATGCATGTAGTTTTGGATACATGGGACATTCTAACCATCTTGATTGAAGAGAGAGATGTGATGCACCACAGAAGAAAAGCACTCTTACTTACACTTTAAGATTCTCACATTCTTGTTTCCCTAAATATCAATCGTGTGAGCCTGTTTATTCTAATTATGACTTCCTCATTCTTTAAGTGACTTGGATTAAAATTGTGGACTCATGGATCTCTTTGAGAACACATTAAAAGGACTATTATAATATATTAAAAAGCAGAGACATTACTTTGCCAACAAAGGTCCGTCTAGTCAAGGCTATGGTATTTCCTGTGGTTATGTATGGATGTGAGAGTTGGACTGTGAAGAAGGCTGATCGCCAAAGAATTGATGTTTTTGAACTGTGGTGTTGGAGAAGACTCTTGAGAGTCCCTTGTACCGCAAGGAGATCCAACCAGTCCATTCTGAGGGAGATCGATCCTGGGTGTTCATTGGAAGGACTGATGCTAAAGCTGAAACTCCAATACTTTGGCCACCTCATGCGACGAGTTGACTCACTGGAAAAGACTCTGATGCTGGGAAAGGTTGGGGGCGGGAGGAGAAGGGGACGACCGAGAATGAGATGGTTGGATGGCATCACTGACTCTGTGGACATGAGTTTGAGTGAACTCCAGGAGTTGGTGATGGACAGGGAGGCCTGGCGTACTGTGGTTCATGGGGTCGCGGATAGTCGGACACGACTGAGTGACTGAACTGAACTGAACTGATCTTCTTCCCAGCATCCAAATTTCCTGTTTGAACAAACAACAACTGGGAGCGGACTGTGGCTCAGACCATGAAGCCCTTAATTGCCGAATTCAGACTTAAACTGAAGAAAGTAGGGAAAACCACTAGACCATTCAGTTCACTTCAGTTCAGTTCATTTCAGTCCCTCAGTCGTGTCTGCGACCCCATGAATCATAGCATGCCAGGCCTCCCTGTACATCACTAACTCCCTGACCTAAATCAAATCCCTTAGAATTATACAGTGGAAGTGACAAATAGATTCAAGGGATTAGATCTGATAGACAGAATACTTGAAGAACTATGGACAGAGGTTTGTGACATTGTACAGGAGGCAGTGATCAAGACCATACTCAAGAAAAAGAAACTCAAAAAGACAAAATGGGGGGTGAGAAAAGAAGAGAAGCAAAAGGCAAAGGAGAAAAGGAAATATATTCCCATTTGAATGCAGAGTTTCAAAGAATAGGAACGAGAGATCAGAAAGCCTTCCTCAGTGATCAATGCAAAGAAATGAAGGAAGACAATAGAATGGGAAAGGCTAGAGATCTCTTGAAGAAAATTAGAGATATCAAGGGAATATTTCATGCAAAGATGGCCACATAAAGGACAGAAATGGTATGGACCTAACAGAATCAGAAGATATTAAGAAGAGGTGGCAAGAATACACAGGAGAACTGTACAAAAAAGATCTTCACGACCCAGATAACCACGACGGTGTGATCACTCACCTAGAGCCAGACATCCTGGAAAAACTGACTCATTGGAAAAGCCCCTGATGCTGGGATAGATTGAAAGCAGGAGGAGAAGGAGAAGACAAAGGATAAGATGGTTGGATGGCATCACCGACTTTATGGACAGGAGTTTGAGCAAGTTTCAGGAGCTGGTGATGGACAGGGAAGCTTAGCATGCTGCAGTCCATGGGGTCTCAAAGAGTCAGACACGGCTGAAAGACTGAATTAAACTGAAACAATCAAAATTTTCGAGAGATGACAAATCCCTAGATATCTATTCATTAATTCAGTACTTATGACTATTATGTTAAAAACTCAACCCCTAAAAGATTCCTAAGTTTCTTTGCAATGCTAATATTCTAATTATGAGATTAGTGATAAATACTTTGAACTTCACATGTTTACAGCTGAATTCCTAGCCCTCACACCCCCAAACAGACTGATCTGCTCATTTCTCTTATTATTAATAAATTCTATTCAAGCCCCACATTTGGAATCAACCTACCCTCCTTCTCTCCTGCCTCCTCTTCAAAATTCCAAGAAATCCTCATGTCCCTGCCTTCAAAACATGCCCTGAATCTGAGCCCTTCTTATCACCTTCACTGGTAGCGTCTTGGTCAAACTACTACCATTTTTGCCAAAAATAATGCAAAATCCTTCAAATTGGTCTACACATTTGTTCCTCTATAGTTTATTTTCAATGTATCAGTTGGTATTGTTGTTTACAAAAATAAGAAGGGAATTCATGTAACTCTTGTTCTTAAAGAAAAAAAAAAACTACAAATTTACTAATTTATTTTAAGTTAAAGTCAAAGTCTGTGCAGTGGCCCTAATGTCCTTAACAAGCAGGCCCTCCAATACCTACAGATCTTTACCTTCTAAGACTCTCTTCTCCTTTATTTCTGTTTCAACCTCATAGAATTTCTCAATGTTTCTTAAGAATAGCAGCCCCAGCTCAGCATGAGATATATTGGATCTATCTGTTCCCCGATGTGAACACTATTCCCCAGATATTCCCAAGACTCACACTCTCATTTTCTTTGAGTTTCTATCAAATGACACTTTCTGGCATTTCTGCCCATCTTCATCAATCTATTTTAAATTTTACATCCGCTCCCCACGAAAAATCCCCATCCTTCTTATTCTGCTCATATCCTACTCCTTTTCCCCAGACATAAGATTCTGAGGCTCAGAAAGATTGAAAGCCAAAAGCAGACGGGGGCAGCAGAGGTTGAAATGGCTAGATAGCATCATTGACTCAATGGACATGGATTTGAGGAAACTCTGGGAGATAGTGGAGGACATGGGAATCTGGAGTGCTGCAGTCCACGGGGTCACTTACAGTCAGAGTCAATCAGTGACTGGACAACAACTGCAATCCTCCCCTTTTGCTTAAGTTTATTGTCTTTCTCCATGACAATGTAACAACACAGGTCAGAAAGAATTTTCTGTCTTGTTTACTGCTGTATTCCAAAATATAGAACAGTTCTTGGCATCTAATTGGCACTTAATAAATATTTCTAAAATTAATTAGTGTTCAATTACCTTTATAACCTTGCTCAGACTCCCCAGGACACATCTTCCCTCAAGTGGTCAGTGTATTATGCCACTAATGAAAAGGAAGAGTAACTAAAGAGAAGATTCATAACCACCAAGATGGACTAAAATGATTTCTGAAATTGAGACAAATTGCAACTAAAGAGTGAATAAAATAAGCAACAGAGAAAACGTCAGAGCCAGTCCTGTTGAGTCTCCCATATAAAAGGACTTCTCAGGTCGTGTGATCCCTGAAGCAACTCTGTCCCTTTCTCCCTTCACTGGAGCACTTAAAATTCGACGGAAGAATGCATCCTTCTAGCACCAGAAAATGAAGACCAAGAAGGAAAATATCATACACTAGCCGTTTGAACAGCACAGCATTATTAGAACCACTGGAGTAAAAAAAAAAAAAAAAAAAAAACAAAACATGTCTTTTTGCCTTCTTATTTTCTCTACTGTGTACATGAATATATGATGACCCAGCATAGCTACCAGACTGAATTAGAACTCTAAATGAGGGTTACATATAACATGAATGAAATTCAAGTTAGAAGATTGTGTGTGTGTGTGTGTGTGTGTGCTTGGCATAAGAATGAGCCTTTGAGAGCCAGACCAGACTCTATCTGACATCATAGAAAAGCCAGACCACTTAGCTACCCCTGGCCCTTGTTGCTTACCCTTGATCAGGAAGGACACTCCTGGAAGTGACACCCTTTGCCCTCTCCTCTGATTTTTAGGGAGCTTTGTTAGATATAAATGTTTCCTCAATAGTCCTTTGGGACCTCTTCTACAGAGAAGCCCAGAAATACGTGCCTCCCTCTCTAAAGACACAGTTAGAACTCCTTTGGAGCTGGGGATAACATATTAATTAGGATATGATGAAATGAGGAGTATTTCATTAAGAGCCCACTCTCAAAATGAATATGTCAAATACAATCATACCTGTGTGTGATTGTGTGTGTGGGCTTCCCAGGTGGCACTAGTAAAGAACCCGCCTGCCAATGCAAGAGACTTAAGAGATGTGGTCTCAGTCCCTGGGTTGGGAAGATTCCCTGGAGAGGGGCATGGCAACCCACAGTATTCTTGCCTGGAGCATGGCAGGGACAGAGGAGTCTGGCAGGCTATGGTCCATAGGGCTGCAGAATTGGTTATGACTGAAGTGACAGCACACGCAGCATGTGTGTGATAATAAAAACTCTCCAAATTGTACTAATTGGACGTTTCTAGCCCATATTATTTTGTGATTCATAGTGTTTTTTCCCTCTCCTGTGTTTCACTATCTGTCCAGGCTACACTTCCTTGTCTCATTCATCAGGAAACAGTATTCATTCTTGGTGCCATGGCTTGAATCACAACCCACTAAAATTCATATGTTGAAGATGTAACCTCCAGTAATTTCAAATGTGACTGTATTTGGAGATAGAGCTTTTATAAAGGAAATTCAGTTAAAATGAGATGGTTAGAATGAACCTTAATGCAATCTGATTGGTATCTTTATAAAAACAAACAAACATGAAAATAGGAAAAAAGATACCAGGGATGCTTTTGCACACATACACACACACACACAAAAGGATCCATGTGAGGAGAAAGTAAGAAAGTGACCACGTACCAGCAAAGGAAAAAGACATCAGAACAAATCAACCATGTTGTCTCATTGATCTTGGCCTTTCAGCCTCCAGAGCTGTGAGAAATACATTTCAATTGTTTATGAACATTCAGTCTCCGGTATTTTGATAAGGAAGCCCTAACAAACTCTAAATCCTCTCTTGGATGTAAAATTTTGAAATATTTTTACCTCTCTAATTATCTATTTCTATCTCCTTTTCCATTTCTGTTTCACACAACAGCTCTTCCTTGGCTCTTCACTCTTTTGTTTGGAAAAAAAATATTTTATTGGAAGCTTGCCATGACTCAAAATATAGTCGTTCTTTCCTATATATGTTGTCAAGGAAAACTTTGTATCACAACAAGCAAAAATATGAAAATCAAAAAAGAAAAATAAATTTATTTTGAATGACATTTTACAGTAGATATTATACTTATGAACTCCCAATTAGCACTAACTCATAACAAGTGAATAAGTACCTCTGGAATAAAAAAATCTATGTTTGCATTTTTTTCTTATCTATGATTTGTCTTATTGGAACCAAGAGTTTTTATCTTTTTAATCATGACAGTGATTGCATACCCAATATTATTATTCTACATTACAGATTATAGTATTATACTTCCAATTAATTAATAAGCTGTAAATTGTAATGAAAAAGAAAAAAAAAAACTTCTCAGGATCCCAGTAATACTATAAACTCTGTTCTGAGCTAGCATGCCTAGTAATTTTTCCAATTATCCCAGACTCATTTATTTTAAAAAATATTCAAGAACATCAGTCAGTTCAGTTCAGTCACTCAGTCATGTCTGATCCTTTGCGACCCCATGAACCAGAGGACGCCAGGCCTCCCTGTCTATCACCAACTCCCGGAGCCCACCCAAACCTATGTCCATTGAGTTGGTGATGCATCCAACCATCTCATCCTCTGTCGCCCCCTTCTCTTCCTGCCCTCAATCTTTCCCAGCATCAGGGAGTTTTCAAACAAGTCAGTTCTTCGCATCAGGTCAAAGTATTGGAGTTTCAGCTTCAACATCAGTCCTTCCAATGAACACCCAGGCCTGATCTGCTTTAGGATGGACTGGTTGGATCTCCTTGCAGTCCAAGGGACTCTCAAGAGTCTTCTCCAATACCACAGTTCAAAAGCATCAATTCTTCAGCACTCAGCTTTCCTTATAGCCCAACTCTCACATTCATACATGACCACTGGAAAAACCATAGCCTTGACTAGACGGACGTTTGTTGACAAAATAATGTTTCTTCTTTTTAATATGCTGTGTAGGTTGGTTATAACTTTCTTTCCAAGAACATCAGTGCCGGTTTAAAAAGACAAATATAGGCTGGTATTCCTACATTATTCTGTGATTTTATCTTCTCCTTAATTTATTTATTTCTGAGATTTACAGACTGTTATCAATAACATAGAAACTAATCTTAAAAAAGCAAAACAAGCAAACAAACAAACAAACCCCCCCCAAAACACTGCTTACCAAAGCCTTTGCTAAAGAAACTTTGCTCTCTCTATCATTTTCCTCAAGGCTTCTTTAACATCTTTATTTCTTAATCTATACATCAAGGGATTCGACAAGGAAATCACCACTGTGTAGAACACGGACACCACTTTATCTGGGAGTAAATGAAGAGAATTGACCTATAGTTCAAGGTGACAGCTTTCAGGTGAGAACCACAGGTGGAGAAGGCCTTTGAGCAGCCTTGGGTGGAGCAGATCTTCAAGATGGCAGCAATGATGAAGAGATAGGAGACAAGGGTAAGCACGGTGGGAGTGATGACATTGGTGGCAAGTATGAAATACAGCACAGCCTGGTGGCTTTCCTTCACATCACAGGTCAACTTGACAAGGAGAGGCAGATCACAAAAGGAATCATCAATGATATTGTTTCTGCAGAAGTTCGAGGTAAATGTTTCACTAGTGACGATAGTTGAATTCACAAAGCCACTAAAGTAGGAAGCTGCAACAAGACTGACACATAACCCTGGGGACATGGCCTGGGAATAAAGCAAGGGGTTGGAGATGGCCACATAGCGGTCATTAGCCATGGCAGCCAACAGGTAACACTCAGTGTAGGCCAGTCCAGTGGAGAAGAAGAACTGAGCTAAGCAGCCAGGAAAAGAAATGTGTTTGTCATCAGACATGCAGGTCATCAGGATTTTGGGGGCATAGACGGAAGCATACTAGAGGTCCAGAAACGAAAGATTCCCAGTGAAGAAATACATGGGTATGTGGAGTCGAGAATCAGCACAGGTGAGAGAAATCAGGGTGATGTTCCCTAAAAGACTCCTGATATTGATGATGAGGAAGATATAAAAGAGAACTCTTTGTAACCACAGGTCTGTCATAAATCCTAAAATATGAACTCCTTCACTGTGGTATAATTTTTTTCATCCATTGAGTTTGAGGTTTATTAATTCCTTTCTGTAAAAATTGATCAATATGTCATGATTTAAGGTATTGATGTTATCACTTTCCCCATTATATGTCATTTTGCTGTTTACATACTCAACTGATGTGTATACCATGTTCATTAAGAAAAAAAAATGTTTATGCTTAACTGGAAATTATTCCTGTTAGAAAACTGTGAAATTTCTCTATGCTTCCTTGAAAGAACAGATTATGAACATAATATAGTTTGTCACCATACATTTTTACCTAATCATTCTCCATTTGAGTAATGGTGATTTGTTCATCTTCTTTTCTGTTTGCAGCTAGAGTGATTGGGGAGCATGTATAAGACATGAAAAAGGGAGTTTGCTTTTGAGTTCTTAAATCCTTTGTCTTTACTTATGAATTACCTAAAGAAGCATACTTTTATTAGTCTAGCCACACTTTGGAACAACCTTGGAAGTGCATTTATGCTAATTTCTTTGAAGGAAATGCTTATATTTTATTTAACTTTTTACCACAAAACCAAGAACACAGCTAAAAATAAAGTAAAAAAAATGATAATAAAATGTATAACTTAAAGAATATGATAGATTTACTTCAGTTCAGTTCAGTTCAGTCACTCAGTAGTGTCCAACTCTTTGCGACCCCATGAATCACAGCACGCCAGGCCTCCCTGTCCATCACCAACTCCCGGAGTTCACTCAAACTCATGTCCATCGAGTCGGTGATGCCATCCACCCATCTCATTCTCTGTCGTCCCCGTCTCCTCCCACCCTCAATCGCTCCCAGCATCAGAGTCTTTTCCAGTGAGTCACCTTGTCGCATGAGGTGGCCAAAGTATTGGAGTTTCAGCTTTAGCATCAGTCCTTCCAATGAACACCCAGGATTGATCTCCTTTAGAATGGACTGGTTGGATCTCCCTGCAGTCCAAGGGACTCTCAAGAGTCTTCTCCAGCACCACAGTTCAAAAGCATCATTTCTTCGGCGATCAGCTTTCTTCACAGTCCAACTCTCACATCCATACATGACCACGGGAAAAACCATAGCCTTGACTAGATGGACCTTTGTTGGCAAAGTAATGTCTCTGCTTTTGAGTATGCTATCTAGGTTGGTCATAACTTTCTTTCCAAGGAGTAAGCATCTTTTAATTTCCTGGCTACAATCAGCATCTGCAGTGATTTTGGAGCCCCCAAAAGTAAAGTCTGACACTGTTTCCACTGTTTCCCCATCTATTTCCCATGAAGTGATGGGACCAGATGCCATGATCTTCGTTTTCTGAATGTTGAGCTTCAAGCCAAACTTTCACTCTCCTCTTTCACTTTCATCAAGAGGCCTTTGAGTTCCTCTTCACTTTCTGCCATAATGGTGATAGGTTTACTTAGATAATAGGAATTTGAGACCATATCTATGTATGTATGACATTCAAATGTATGCTGAAAGGAAGTGAAAATATTAATCAATGGATAATAGTATTCAAAATGTGCACTAATTTCCTATAGAATTAAGAATTAAAGACAAAATACTAAACTTATCAAACTGATCTGGGGGAATGGGGTAGGCAGAATCTGGCCCATTAAGATGTTCAAGTCCTTTTTCTTAAAGTTGAAATTTAGTTGACTTACATTATTACATTAATATCAGGTGTGCAACATAATGATTCAGCATTTTTACAGATTATACTCTATTAAAAGTTATTACATGATTCTTGCTATGATTCTCTGTGTTATACATTGTATCCTTGTTGCTTATCTATTTTACACATAGTAATTTGTATCTCTTAATCCCATATCCCTAATTTGTCCCTTTACCTTCATTTCCCATTGGTAACCTCTAGTTTGTTTCTTGTAGCTATGTCTATTTCTGTTTTGCATATATATTCATTTGTATTACTTTTTAAATTCTACATATGTGATGTCATACAGCATTTGTCTTTATCTTACTTCAGTTAGTATTTTCTAGATTAATCTACATTGTTGTAAATGGCAGAATTTCATTAATTTTTGTAGCTAGCAACATTCTGTTGTGTACATACATATATTACATCTTTACCCATTCATCTGTTGATGGGTACTTGCATTGCTTCCACATCTTGTCTTTTGCAGATAATGATGCTGGGAACATTGGGATGCACATATATTTTCAAATGAGTGTTTTACTAACTGCTGGTACATGGGGATGTACCTTATGGGGAAAGGATAATTATGTTAAAAATTAAGAATTTTGAAATAAGATGGTTATCAGAGTGGGCCCTAAATCCAACCACAAACATCCTTATAGAAAGGAGGTAGAGAGCGGTTTGACTACAGACACCAGAGAAGGAAGAGTGTGACCAGAAAGCAGAGTTCAGAGTGATACAACCACAGGGAATGTCAGCAACCTCAGAAAGCCTAAGAGACAAGAAAGAGATGTTCCACTAGAGACTGTGTGGATCGTGACCCTGACTTTAACCCATTGCCATTGAGTTTTGAGTTCCAGAGCTATGAGAGAATACATTTTTACTGCTTTATGCCACCAAATTTATGATAATTTAATGCATGAAGTTATGAAATTCAACCTCTAGTAGTCTTCTTTCCTTCAAAAGTAGAAACATTGCTTTTGCCCGCAATAGGGGAAGAACCATCTCAGCTTGTCTATGGTACAACTTGCAAGAACCATAACACCACACAGCACAATCAAAAAAAGGGCTAAATTAGGATTTTCAGGGTTCTGAACAGGCATGGGTATACTTCTGCTATTAGATCCAGGGCTTTCAAAACCTCTTATGCCCGAGAAAAAATAAAATATATATTTTTAGGTGATGAGTGCATGTGTGTGTGTGCATGCGTGTGTGTACTCAGTTGCATTTGAATCTTTGTAACCCCATGTACTGTAGTCTGCCAGGCTTCTCTGTCCATGGAATTTCCCAGGCAAGAATACTGGAATGGTTTGCCATTTTCTTCTCCAGGGGATCTTCCTGACCCAGTGATGGAACCTGCATCTCTTACGTCCCTTGCATTGGCAGGCAGTTTCTTTACCACTGCACCACCTGGGAAGCTTTAGGTGATGGACTTAAGCTAAAAAATATAAATAATTGCTCTTTTGGAACTGTATCTTTTTAATAAATGGAATCAATAGTATTTAATTTAAAGAAAAGTTAATGTTACATTTATTATCAAAGTAGAAATTATTCAGAATAAGAAAATAAAGATTCTCTTAGAATTTCAAGAGTGTCGGGAACTACGACCCTTTTTTAACAGAGCATATTCCTGGAAGATGCTTAAGATCAATAATCAAGAAATCTGGATTCTGATCTGAGTAGATTGTCGCCATTTTAAATAAAACGATAACCTCTAAAAGTTTATTTTCTCACCTTTCTTTCTCAATTCAGTGAGACTTTAGTGAAAGTGTTAGTCACTCAGTCATGTCCAACTCTTTGGGACACCATGGAATTTTCCAGGCAAGAATACTGGTGCGGGTTGTCGTGCCCCTCTCGAGGGGATCTTCCCAAGCCAGGGATCAACCTTTCATCTCTTGCATTGCAGGCAGATTCTTTACAACTGAGCTACCAGGGAAGCTCTCATAATATATTACTTAGTAGTCTTATATACAAAGACACACAAAAGAGATTTTTTGAGGTACCCTTACTTGACATTCATTGTTAGACTTAAAGCCGGCTACATGCCTTGTTAGAAGGGACACTCAGAAACTTTCTTCTCACAGAATATCTCTCCTCATCTCTCAAATATCTCTCATTATCAGGAGACCCATTGAAGAGGTAGACGGTTCTAGGGGTGGTTATCCAAAAGAAGCTGAGGTCTTTATGATCTCTCAGTCCTCTCCAGGTTTAATGTGTTCGCATCTGTGTCATTCAGTTTCATGCTTTAATCAGGTACTTCTTGAGTTATAATCATAATAGTACAATATTATCCCAAAGAAATGGCTAAATATATTCATTTATATCTATATTTTATATATAAATCTTAGATGTTAGAAAAGAAAAGTGAAATATATATAGAATTATAAGTATAGATGGATATATTATACGTGGAAATATAAATATAGACAAAGATATAGATATACATAGAGCTAGATTGATAGACATATAAATTTTTGCTCTTTCTCTTAAACAGCTTCTATCCCATTAACTTCACAACATGGAAAAAGAAACATTTCAAAGTCATGAAAATATTGACCAATATTAGTATTTCTATACTCTCACCAACATTAATCCAAAATCACTGCGGATGGTGATTGCAGCCATGAAATTAAAAGACGCTTACTCCTTGGAAGGAAAGTTATGATCAACCTAGACAGCATATTAAAAAGCAGAGACATTACTTTGTCAACAAAGGTCCATCTGGTCAAGGCTATGGTTTTTCCAGCAGTCATGTATGGATGTGAGAGTTGGACTGTGAAGAAAGCTGATCACCGAAGAATTGATGCTTTTGAACTGTGGTGTTGGAGAAAACTCTTGAGAGTCCCTTGGACTGCAAGGAGATCCAAACAGTCCATCCTAAAAGAGATCAGTCCTGGGTGTACATTGGAAGGACTGTGGCTGAATCTGAAATGCCAATACTTTGGCCACATGATGCAAAGAGCTGACTCGTTTGAAAACTCCCTGATGCTGGGAAAGATTGAGGGCAGGAGGAGAAGCGGATGACAGAGGATGAGATGGTTGGATGGCATCACCGACTCAATGGACATGGGTTTGGGTAGGCTTCGGGAGTTGGTGATGGACAGGCAGGCCTAGCATGTTGCGGTTCATGGAGTCGCAGAGTCGGACATGACTGAACGACTGAATTGAATTGAACCAACAATAAGGATGGATCAACTTACTACAAGATAAAAGGAGACATTGAGCCATACAGAGCTACATGAAACTACTCAGGGTTTATGAGAATGAAAACACCAATCAAGTACACATCTAATTATCTGTTTCACTGAAAAGGAGAACAAGAGTGAAAGAAAAGACATTTGAAGGCATTTCAGTCTGCCTGCAGTGCGGGAGACCCGGGTTTGATCCCTGGGTCGGAAAGATCCCTTGGAGAAGGAAATGACAACCCACTCCAGTATTCTTGCCTGGAAAATCCCACGGATGGAGGAGCCTGGTAAGGTACAGTCCAGGGGATTGCAAAGAGTTTAACACAACTGAGGAACTTCACTTCTTTCTTTCAGTTTTCTTCATCAAATATAACTATAAGAAAGAAAACCTTACTGTATTTCATGAAGTGGAATTACATTATGATTTGATTATATTGAAAAGTGTTTTGTTTTTGCCCATATGGTGATTTACTGACTTTTTTTGTCTGGTCAGTTCAACAAAGTACTTACTTTATGAATTATAAATAGTTTCCTCATTTGAATATCAACTAAAGCCCCAATTTTTTCATATTACCTTAGAATAAAAAGTGGCTTCTGTTCACTCCACAGGAATTGTTACCAAAGGTAAAAATACTGGGAGAAAATATAAGCCTGAGAATCCCTTTGAGGTTTGCTGCTAAAAGCAAAAGACATGTCACTTGCTGTCCTGGTGCCAAGTGACCAATTACAACACCAGTTATCTTTCTGGGGATAAAGTAGGAAGAGATCTCTCATCATGAATATAATTGGTCCAGTTAATCTGTAAAACCCTTAGCTTTGTGACTTTCATTCATGCATTTGTGATAAAAGAGAATTTGGCAGAAAGGAATAGCTAAAAGAATTGTCAGCACACAACAAATGCTCAATAATTATTTGTAGTCTATAATGACGGAGGATGTGACGGTTGGATGGCATCACCAACTCAATAGACGCGAGTCTGGGCAAACTCCAGGAGATAGTGAAGGAAAGGGAAGCCTGGTTTCTGCAGTTCATGAGGTAGCAAAGAGTTGCACATAAATTAGCTACTGAACCACAGTGACAATAAAATAGAGACCATATAGCATCTTTCTTTGCTTCCGAGTACAAGAGGTAATATCCAAGCAGAACTTAGAGGGAGAGTACAAGGAATACTCTGGGATATACCTGAGGAGTGGTGGGATTAGGCAGATTTTCATAGCAAGATCTGGGAAGTTTCCTTGGAAGTTATACTAAGGGAGCTGAACACAGGGTGAAGGAGGTTAGCTAGCCAGAAGAGGGTAAAAGGCTTGTTCCTTTCTGTTTTCACTCCCTGTCCCTGTCAGTGTCACCTTATAAATACTTCATTTAATTAGCAATTGTATTCCAGTAGTTTTGCATTTGGTTACAGCTTGCAGCTTTTCCTACCTTGGTTGAAACAGCCTTAATTCAGCATGTCAGAGACACAAAATCTCAAATATGTGGATTCATGTCAATGTATGGCAAAAACCACTACAATATCGTAAAGTAATTAGCCTCCAATTAAAACAAATACATTAATTAAAAAAGAAAAGACTACATGGGTCTCAAGATCTGCATGCCAATGTAAGAGAGACAAGTTCGATCCCTGAGTTGGGAAGATCCCCTGGAGGAGGGTAGGGCAACCCACTCCAGTATTCTTGCATGGAGAATCCCATGGACAGGGAGCCTGGCAGGCTACAGGCCATGGGGATAGTTTGTTATTCTTTGTCCAAAAAAGTCAGACATGACTGAGCACACACATGCACACTGTCTGTAGACATTCCAAATTAAAAAAAGCAAAAGCAAAACCTTGCTAGAGATTGCTTTCATAATTTCATAACAGCTTATAATGATATGTTAAAAATTTATAAATGGAACTGCTTTTAGTTCTACTTCCCCAACTGGAGGTGAAGGGCTGTTGTTTACCAGCTTGTACAATATTCTATATTGAAATCCAAGTAGACTATTTACACGAAAACAGCAGGATTTTCTTTCAGTTTTCAGTTTCTACACCTCTTGTTAAACCTACTGCAACACATTATCTCAAAAACACCCTCCCCTTCTGGCTGCCACCTGCTTCATGCTTAGACTACTGTGCTGGCACTAAACTTCCGGCTCCTGATTCCTCCTGCTTTGAATCCTTCCTATTCACAGCTGCTCTAATAATTTTCTAGAATCTCGTGTCATATTTTTACTCCAGTGCTTTAAAATACATCACATTGTTTCCTCATTTCCTCCAGAATTGAAACAGGTATGACTATGGGTAAGCTTAGGCTGTATGCTTATTTTATTTCTAGCTATTTCGGGAAGCATAAGGATAACACAAATGTGGGCTCATAAATGCGAATTTACACAGAGAACCAGAAAGCTTCCTTGGACAACACTCAACCTTGGAGGGAAAAAGAGATTATTTGTGCAAATTTTATCCAAGAGCGTGAGAGCAGAGGTGATTTGTAGAACATTGTGGATCAAGTCTATTATTATTCAGTCATAAGCGAGAGGGAAACTTTGCTATCTGGATAAACCTGGAGGGCATATTGCAAAGTGAAAGATCCAGACACAGAAAAAAATACTGCAGAATCTCACTTATATGTTAAATCAAAACAGTAGAACTCAAATGGTGGTTGCCAGGGACTGGGCAGTGTTGCAAATAGGAAGACTTTGGTCTAAGAGTACAGATTTTCAGTTTAAAGATCCAGAAGTTTTGGGGATCCAATGTACAGCATGATAACTGTAATAAATAATAGTGTAAGTACACATGTAGCCAGTGTTCATTGCAGTTCTATTTACAATAGCCAGGACATGGAAGCAACCTAGATGTTCATCAACAGATGAATGGATAAAGAAGCTATGGTACATTTTCACAATGGAATATTTTTCAGCCACAAAAAGGAACAAATTTGTCAGTTCTAGGGAGGTGAATGAACCTAGAGCCTGTTATACAGAGCGAAGTCAGTCAGAAAGGGAAAAACAAGCATTGTATATTAATGCATACGTATGGACTCTAGACTTCCCTGGTGGCTCAGATGGTAAAGCATCTGCCTACAATGCAGGAGACCTGGGTTCGATCCCTGCGTTGGGAAGATCCTCTGGAGAAGGAAATGACATCCTACTCCAGTACCCTTGCCTGGGAAATCTCATGGATGGAAGAGCCTGGTAGGCTACAGTCTCCGTAGGGTCACAAAGAGTCGACACTACTGAGCGACGTCACCTTATGGGCTCTAGAAAAATGGTACAGATGAACCTATGTGCTCAGACACTCAGCCATGTCCAACTTTTTGTGACTCCATGGATAGGAGCCCACAAGGTTCCTCTGCATCTATGCAGGGGAGCAGTAGAGACACAGGCATAGAGAACAGACTTGTGGACACAGTGGGGGCAGGAGAGGGTGGGACAAATTGAGACAGGAGCATTGAAACATATACATTACCATATGTAAAATAGATAGCCAGTGGGAATTTGCTGTATGACATCAGGAGCTCAACCCAGTGCTCTGTTATAAGCTAAAGGGGTGTGGGGCTCTGTGACAACCTAAGGGGATGGGGTGGGATGGGTGAGGAGGTGTGATGGGGTGGGGAGGTGGAATGGTGTAGGGAAGTGAGAGGGAGGTGCAAGAGTCAGGGGACTTAGGCATATCTATGGCTGCTTTATGTCCATTTATGGTAAAAACAACAACACTGTAAAGCAATCATCCTCCAATTAATATTAAATTTAAAAAAAGCACTGTAAAAAACAAGTATATCATATACTTGAAATTCGCTAAGAAAATAAATCTTAAGTGCTCTTATCACTCATAAAGAATGGTAAGTATATGAAGTAATGATTGTGTTAATTAGTTTAATTGTGGTAATCATTTCCCAGTGTATATGTATATCAAAGCATCATATTGTACATCTTAAATATATAAAACTTTTTATCAATTTTTAAAAAATGTCTTTTGATGATGTACTCAAGTATTCACATCTGAGTGCTGGAAAGAAAAGGAGAAAATAGTACTTGGTCAGGCAAAGTGCTGTTAGAGTCTCTGCAAAACGTACGAGACACTCCTATCCTGTGACTTGGAGGCTTTCACCACTATAGGTGGGATAGGAGAGCCTTTCTTCTATCTAAACAACCCCTCAGTGCCATCCACACATGCCTGCCCTTGAAGCAAAGGATGGGGGGGAACTAAGGCAAAGGAGCAGAAAACATCACTGTTCACCTAGGATTGCTAAGGACCAGTCAGAGAATGAGACTTCCCTTGTGGCTCAGATGGTAAAGAATCTGTCTGCCAGTGCAGGAGATCCAGGTTCTACCTGTGGATTGGGAAGATCCCTTGGAGAAGGAAATGGCAACCTGCTCCAGTATTTCTGCCTGGAGAATTCCAGGGACAGAGGAGCCTGGTGGGCTACAACTATGGGAACACAGAATCAAGCACAACTGAGCAATTCACACTAACACATTCAGAGAATGCAAGAGGGCAAAACTGCTTAAGTGCAACTGTGTCAGGAACAGGGGCCATTTTTTGGAAGGAGAGGAAAAAGGAACAAGGTCATAATAGCTGACTGTTTTCATAAATTTATTAAATACTCTTGAATAATGGAGGAAAGTGAAAGTAGATTAGTTGTTTCAGACTCTTTGCGACCCCATGGACTAGTCCATGGAATTCTTTAGGCCAGAACACTGGAGTGGGTAGACTTTCCCTTACCCAGCGGATCTTCCCAACCCAGAAATCGAACTGGGGTCTCCTGCATTGCACGTGGATTCTTTACCAGCTGAGATGCATAATAGAGATCCCTTCCAAAAGCTGGACAAATTAAGGCTGAGTCATTTGAACTTCTATAAATAGAACTTCAATCAAAGAGAAATATTTCTGTTTATGACCCCACTGTAAATCTCAGTCCCTCTAAGTAACCTCCGACCAGTATTGGAACTTGACAAGATAATAGTTCACACTTCTCTGAAAGTGAAAGTCACTCAGTCGTGTCCGACTCTTTGCGACCCCATGGGCTATACAGTCCATAGAATTCTCCAGGCCAGAATAATGGAGTGGGTAGCCTTTCCCTTCTCCAGGGGATCTTCCCAGCCCAGGGATTGAACCCAGGTCTCCCGCATTGCGGGCAGATTCTTTACCTGCTGAGCCACAAGGGTTCTCTACATAATACAAAAAGGCTCATAAATTACAGCCTTCCTCCCCAGTCACATCTTCTGCTAGTCATCAGCACCATGCTTTCAATGGTGTAGACCCTTAGAACTCTGTCTTATTACCTGGAAAATCCTCCACCATGAGCACCTCTCCTTGGATTTGAGCATGCTGTTCCTTGAGCTTGCAAAATTTTTGCAAGCTACTCCGCCTTGCATGCTTCTAGTCACGCCACATAATTCAAGTCAAGAATTAGCCTAAAACATTTGGCGTTCCCCCACCATCTTGCAAAAATAGTATGAATCACTCAATGTTCTTTGTAATGGTGATCTCCAACGAGGTGCACTTCATACAAGGTACTGACAAGGGGTTCATCTCCGATATATACAAAGAACTCATGAAACTCAATATCTAAAAACAAAAAACAAATCAAAAAATTGGCTGAAGGTCTAAGACACACAGATGGCCAAGAGACACAGGAAAAGATGCTCAGCATCACTAACTGTTCAATTCAGTTCAGTTCAATCGATCAGTCAAGTCCGACTCTTTGTGAACCCATGGCCTGCCAGGCCTCCCTGTCATCACCAACTCCAAGAGTTTACTTAAACTCATGCCCAGTGAGTTGGTGATGCCATCCAACCATCTCATCCTCTGTTGTCCCCTTCTCCTCCTGCCTTCAATCTTTCCCAGCATCAGGGTCTTTTCAAATGAATTGGTCCTTCTCATCAGGTGGCCAAAGTATTGGAGTGTCAGCTTCAACATCAGTGCTTCCAATGAACACCCAGGACTTTAGGTCCTTTAGGATGGACTGGTTGGACCTCCTTGTAGTTCAAGGGACTCTCAACAGTCTTCTTCAACACCACAGTTCAAAAGTGTCAGTTCTTTGGTGCTTAGCTTTCTTTATAGTCCAACTCTCACATCCATACAGGAGAAATGCAAATCAAAGCTACAGTGAGGTGCCAATCTACACCAATCTACACCAATGGCCATCATCAAAAAATCTACAAATAGTGAGAGTTTTACTTCTTCTTTTCCAATTTGGATTTCTTTTATGTCTTTTTCTGCTCTGATTGCTCTGGCCAAAACTTCCAGAACTATGTTGAAGAGTAGTGGTGAGAGTGGGCACCCTTGTCTTGTTCCTGTCTTTAGGGGAAATGCTTTCAGTTTTTCACCATTGAGGATAATGTTTGCTGTGGGTTTGTCATATATAGCTTTTATTATGTTGAGGTATGTTCCTTCAATTCCCACCTTCTGGAGGGTTTTAATCATAAATGGATGTTGAATTTTGTTGAAGACTTTCTCTGCATCTATTGAGATAATCATATGATTTTTATTTTTCAGTTTGTTAATGTGGTGTATTACATTGATTGATTTGTGGATATTGAAGAATCCTTGCATTCCTGGAATAAAGCCCACTTGGTCATGATGTATGATCTTCTTAATGTGTTGTTGGATTCTGATTGCTAGAATTTTGTTACGGATTTTTGCATCTATGTTCATCAGTGATATTGGCCTGTAGTTTTCTTTTTTTGTGGGATCTTTGCCAGGTTTTGGGATTAGGGTGATGGTGGCCTCATAGAATGAGTTTGGAAGTTTCCCTTCCTCAGCAATTTTCTGGAAGAGTTTGAGTAGAATAGGTGTTAGCTCTTCTCTAAATTTTTGGTAGAATTCATCTGTGAAGCCGTCTGGAACTGGGCTTTTGATTGCTGGAAGATTTCTGATTACAGCTTCTATTACCGAGCTTGTGATGGGTCTATTAAGATTTTCTATTTCTTCCTGGTTCAGTTTTGGAAAGTTATATTTTTCTAAAAATTTGTCCATTTCTTCCAAGTTACCCATTTTATTGCCATAAAATTGTTGATAGTATTCTCTAATAATCCTTTGTATTTCTTTGTTGTCTGTTGTGATCTCTCTGTTTTCATTTCTAATTTTATTGATTTGCTTTTTCTCCCTTTGTTTCTTGATGAGTCTGGCTAGTGGTTTGTCAATTTTATTTACCCTCTCAAAGAACCAGCTTTTGGCTTTGTTGATTTTTGCTATGGTCTCTTTTGTTTTTGCATTTATTTCTGCCTAATTTTTATGATTGCTTTCCTTCTACTAACCCTGGGGTTCTTAATTTCTTCCTTTTCTAGTTGCTTTAGGTGTAGAGTTAGGTTCTTTAGTTGACTTTTTTCTTGTTTCTTGAGGTATGCCTCTATTGCTATGAACCTTCCCCTTAGCACTGCTTTTACAGTGTCCCAGAGGTTTCAGGTTGTTGTGTTTTCATTTTCATTCATTTCTATGCATATTTTGATTTCTCTTTTGATTTCTTCTATGATTTGTTGGTTATTCAGCAGCGTGTTGTTCACCCTCCATATGTTGGCATTTTTAATAGCTTTTCTTCTGTAATTGAGATCGAATCTTACTGCACTGTGGTGGAAAAGATGCTTGGAATGATTTCAATTTTTTTGAATTTACCAAGACTAGATTTATGGCCCAGAATTTGATATATCCTGGAAAAGGTTCTGTGTGCACTTGAGAAAAAGGTGAAATTCATTGTTTTGGGGTGAAATGACCTATAGATATCTATAGGTCTAACTGGTATACTGTATCATTTAAAGTTTATGTTTCCTTGTTAATTTTCTGTTTAGTTGATCTATCCATAGGTGTGAGTGGGGTATTAATTGGAAAAGAAGAAGTAAAACTCTCACTGTTCACCGATGACATGATCCTCTACACAGAAAACCCTAAAGACTCTACCAGAAAATTACTAGAACTAATCAGTGAATACAGTAAAGTTGCAGGATATAAAATCAACACACAGAAATCCCTTGCATTCCTATACACTAATAATGAGAAAATAGAAAGAGAAATTAATGAATCTATTCCATTCACTGTTGCAACAAAAAGAATAAAATATTTAGGGTTATATCTACCTAAAGAAACAAAAGGCTTATATATAGAAACTATAAAACACTGGTGAAAGAAATCAAAGAGGACACTAATAGAAGGAGAAATATACCGTGTTTCTGGATTGGAAGAATAAATATAGTGAAAATGAGTATACTATCCAAAACAA
The DNA here is from genome assembly GCF_049115385.1 of Moschus berezovskii. Lineage (NCBI taxonomy): Eukaryota > Metazoa > Chordata > Mammalia > Artiodactyla > Moschidae > Moschus > Moschus berezovskii. The sequence continues at coordinate 84,439,505 of NC_142475.1, forward strand.
TTTATGCATTCAATGCAATTCCTATCAAGCTACCAATAGTATTTTTCACAGAGCTAGAACAAATAATTTCACAATTTGTATGGAAATACAAAAAACCTCAACTAGCCAAAGCAATCTTGAGGAGGAAGAATGGAACTGGGGGAATCAACCTGCTGGACTTCAGGCTCTACTACAAAGCCACAGTCATCAAGACAGCATGGTACTGACACAAAGACAGAAATATAGATCAATGGAACAAGCTACAAAGCCCAGAGACAAATCCACAAATGTATCGACACCTTATCTTTGACAAAGGAGGCAAGAATATAAAATGGAGAAAAGACAGTCTCTTTAACAAGTGCTGCTGGGAAAACTGGTCAGCCACTTGTAAAAGAATGAAACTAGAACACTACCTAACACCACTGCTGCTGCTGCTGCTAAGTCACTTCAGTCGTGTCCGACTCTGTGTGACCCCATAGATGGAAGCCCACCAGGCTCCCCCGTCCCTGGGATTCTCCAGGCAAGAACACTGGAGTGGGTTGCCATTTCCTTCTCCAATGTGTGAAAGTGAAAAGTGAAAGTGAAGTCGCTCAGTCGTGTCCGACCCTTGACCCTTAGCGACCCCACGGACTGCAGCCTACCAGGCTCCTCCATCCATGGGATTTTCTAGGCAAGAGTACTGGAGTGGCTTGCCATTGCCTTCTCCCCCTAACACCACACACAAAGATAAACTCAAAATGGATTAAAGATCTAAATGTAAGACCAGAAACTATAAAACTCCTAGAGGCGAACATAGGGAAAACACTCTCTGATATAAATCACAGCAGGATCCTCCATGACCCACCTCCCAGAATATTGGAAATAAAAGCAAAAATAAACAAATGGGACCTAATTAAAATTAAAAGCTTCTGCACAGCAATGGAAAATATAAACAAGGTGAAAAGACAGCATTCAGAATGGGAGAAAATAATAGCAAATAAAACAACTGATAAAGAATTAATCTCCAAAATATACAAGCAGCTCCTGCAGCTCAATACCAGAAAAATAAACAACCCAATTGAAAAATGGGCCAAAGAACTAAATAGACATTTCTCCAAAGACGTACAGATGGCTAACAAACACATGAAAAGATGCTCAACATCCCTCATAATCAGAGAAATGCAAATCAAAAACACAATGAGGTACCATTACACACTAGTCAGAATGGCTGTTATCCAAAAATCTATAAGCAATAAATGCTGGGGAGGGTATGGAAAAAAGGGAACCCTCTTACACTGTTGGTGGGAATGCAAACTAGTACAGCCACTATGGAGAACAGTGTGGAGATTTCTTAAGAAACTGGAAATAGAAGTGCCCCACTGCTGCTGCTGCTGCTAAGTTACTTCAGTCGTGTCCGACTCTGTGTGACCCCATAGACGGAAGCCCACCAGGCTCCCCCATCCCTGGGATTCTCCAGGCAAGAACACTGGAGTGGGTTGCCATTTCCTTCTCCAATGCGTGACAGTGGAAAGTGAAAGTGAAGTCGCTCAGTCATGTCTGACCCATAGCGACCCCACGGACTGCAGCCCACCAGACTCCTCCATCCATGGGATTTTCTAGGCAAGAGTACTGGAGAGGCTGGCCATGAACTGCCCTGTGATCCAGCAATCCCACTCCTGGGCATTCACACAGAGGAAACCAGAATTATAAGAGACACATGTACTCCAATGTTCATTGCAGCACTGTTTATAATAGCGAGGACATGGAAGCAACCTAGATGTCCATCTGCAGACGAATGGATAAGAAAGCTTTGGTACATATACACAATGAAGTATTACTCAGCAATTAAAAAGAATATATTTGAATCAGTTCTAATGAGGTGGATGAAACTGGAGTCCATTATACAGAGTGAAGTAAGCCAGAAAGAAAAACACCGATATTCTAACGCATATATATGGAATTTAGAAAGATGATAACGATAACCCTGTATACGAGACAGCAAAAGAGACACAGATGTATAGAACAGTCTTTTGGACTCTGTGGGAGAGGGCGAGGGTGGGATGATTTGTGGCATTGAAACATGTATATTATCATATGTGAAATGAATCGTCAATCCAGGTTCAATGTATGATACGGGATACTCGAGGGTGGTGCACCAGGATGACTGGGAGGGAGGATAAGGAGAGGAGGGAGGTGGGAGGGGGTTCAAGAAGGGGAACACATGTACACCCGGGGCAGATTCATGTCAATGCATGGCAAAACCAACCAGTATAATATTGTAAAGTAATTAGCCTCCAATTAAAAAAAAAAGAAAAAAAATCTACAAACAATAAATGCTGGAGTGGGTATGGAGAAAAGGGAACTCTCTTGCATTGTTGATGGGAATGTAAATTGATACAGCCACTTGGAGAACAGTATGGAGATTCCTTAAAAAAATAAAAATAGAATTACCACTATAGAACACATAATCGAGAAAACCATGATTCAACAAGACACATGTGCAAAGCACCTTAACACCAAGAACTCAGGATTCCCTCCACGTCTGTCTTCCACTCTCAATACTTAATAAAAAAGAATGGTTACTATGGCAAGTGCTTGCTGAATTCCTGGCACAGGGTTGAAAATTTTATGGATATTATCTCACTCAAACCTCAAACATTTCAAAAAGATAAAGACCTGCCTAGGGCAGTAGGAAACTTTCTTAAACCTCAGATAACTAAAATAGAAAGTGCATAAGATATACATTTCTCTAAGAAGTAAAATTGTTTTTAAAAACAGAAAATACAGAGCAACTGTGTTTAAGCATTCTGTGAATAATTTGTAAAATGTTAAAACACATAAAGTGTTTAGAACCTTGTTTAAAATAGATAATATATAATTTCAGAATTAATATTAATATTGTTTGATTTCTTTGTATGTACACGGAGGTGCTTTTTGTATCCTTTAGGGAAGATGGCATAAAATCTCAGAAACTGTAGCTTTTCTGGCAATGTGAAATTCCTATCTAATTCCATAAATTTTTTCAAGTAGTGCTCTGACAAGAATATCAGTGATGCATGAGTAGTGAGACCAATAGGCATTGCTGTTTTTAAAAATCAAAAGCAAACAAACATGTAGTCCCTGCCTTCAAGAAAGATAACGTGATCATGGAAATGTAATTGAAAGCAAATGTTACAACACCTGGGTTCCCAAATGGCTCAGTGGTGAAGAATCTGCCTGCCGATTCAGAAGACACGGATTCAGTCCCTTGGTCAGAAGATCCCCTGGAGGAGGAAATGGCGACTAACTCTAGTATTCTTGCCTGGACAATCCCATAGACAGAGGGGCCTGGCAAGCTCCGTTTTGGGGTCACAAAAGAATTAGACATGGCTGAGTGACTAAACAACAACATTATAGTACTCTATCTTTTACAGGCAAATATAAACGGAAAAAATATGTTAAAAGAAATTATCTTTTATCTTCTGTACTTTCCAATAATTATTTTCCTGAAATTAAATTTAACCTTAAAAAAATAGTCTATTTAAAAAGATGGAAGGGGATGATGTCTGAAAAGAAAGTTGAACCTGAAGCAGGTTAAACATAAAGGGGTAGGTTGAATGGAGTTTTCATTTTCCTTCTACATACTTTAGGGATTTTGACTCTTTTTAGTAACAGACATGAATTAATATAACCTTCTAATAGAAATTTAAGAGAATTTCTTTCTATTTATAAACATACTAAATACAATCAATGATATCATTTATGAATGATTTTTAAAAATTTTTTATACAGTTATTTATGTCTGTGTGTGTACAGTAAAAAAAAAAAAACCAGCATAACAAGGAAAGATGCTTTTCTTGGAGAAATTTTGCCACCTTGTGGTGTATGAAAATAATACCGTGCTTACAGTATTCACATGTGTTCAACAAGAAGCACTGTTTTTTTGCCAGGCTCTGCTGCCCTAGTTACTTATAGAATCCATACCCTTCCAAGTGTCCATAATCTAGAATACTAACTTTGTAGCATTTATTATGCTGAATAATTTACATATATTTGCAGTTGTATATTTCCCTGTCTCTTCTCTAAACCACAAAGCCCCAAGAAACCTGGGTGATTTTTTCCCTGAGTCAAATATGACTAAGCACACATGCAAGAAGTAAAACAGTGTTTTGATACACACATATATATATAGTGCAATGAGTACTATAGCCAAACTAATTGACACATCCATCTTCTCACATCATCGTGTGTGTGTGTATGTGTTGAGATCACCTGAGATCTACTCTCTTAGCAAGTTTCCAGCATAATATAATTATTAGCTATGATCACCATGCAGCACTTTGTATTTCTCAAACTTATTCATCCTACATAATTGAAACTTCACACACTTTGACCAACATCTCCCTGTTTCCCACACCTCCCTGTCCCTGATGCCCAGTACTCTACTCACTATTTCTACGAATATGACTTTTTAGGTTTCACATGTAAGTGGGATCATGCAGTATTTGTCTTTTTATGCCTGGCTTGTTTGCTTCAGATATTGTCCTCCAGGGGCTTACCAGGTTGCACTAGTGATAAAGAATCCACTTGCAATACAAGAGGCGCAAGAGGTGCGGGTTCAATCTCTGGGTCGGGAAGATCCCCTGAAGGAGTAAATGGCAACCCACTCCAGTAATCTTGCCTGGGAAATCCCATGAGCAGAAGAGCCTGGCGGGCTACAGTTGATGGGGTCACAGTGAGTTGGACACAGTTGTGTTCAGACTGAGCACAATATCCTCCAGATTCACCCATGTTGCAAAATACAGGATTTCCTTCATTTTAAAATTATAGGTATAGATATAGATATATCACAATTTCTTTATCCATTCGTTCATCAATGGACATTTGGAATATCCAATGTACTGATTTCCTTTTCTTTGGATACATATTCAGAAATGAAATTACTGAATCATATGGTAGTTCTGTTTTTAGAGAAACCTCCAAACTCTATGCCATAAAGCCTATGACAATTTTCCTTCCCCAAAATGCATGAGGGTCCTTTTTTCTCTACATCTTTGACTATACTTGTTATCTTTTGTCTTTTTGATAATACTCATTTCAACAAGTATGAGTCGATACCTCATTATGGTTTTAATTTGCACTTTCCTGATGACTAGTCATGTGGAGTATATTTTTATATACTTACTGGTCATTTGTATGTCTTCCCTGGAGGAGGGAAAAAAAACCTATTCAAGTCCTTTGCCCATTTTTAAAATCAACTTCTTTGATATTTTTTACTACTAGGATGTTTGAGATCCTTACATATTTCGGACATTAACTCCTTATCAGATCTATGGTTTGCAAATATTTTTCCAAACACAAGTTGTCTTTTCATTATGATGATAGTTTTCTTTGCTGTGCAGAAGCATTTTGATATAGTACACTTGTATATTTTTGCTTTTGAATTCTGGGCTTTTGGTGCCACATTCAAAAAATCATTGATAATGTGAAGGATATTTCCCTCTATGTTTTCTTCTAGTTTTTGCAGTATAAAGTATTACAATTAAGTCTCTAATCCATTTTGGTTGACTATTGCATATGCTGTAACAGCAGGGTCCCACACATATTTCTCTTTTGCATAATTACTCATGGCTTTTTATTGTAACCCTCTCACTTTTATCTTAAACCTTAGCATTGCTATGCCTTGTAATACCTATTTAAACTTATTCCATCAATTCAGGACCTCCCCCTAAGCTAGTATAATGCTTGCTCTGTCATATATTTGCTATGAGTGCATTTATGTGTGTGTATATACACATACAAAGTTTACATGTATTGAAAATATATAAAATATATTTCCTATATCCATTCAGCAGATTATACCAATCAACTATCTCTAAGAGAAAATATTCAATTTTTTAAAATAAAAAAGCTGGCCAAAAAAGAAAGCAAAGTTGATTTAATTGAAAGCAGGTGTCATTATTTCCCTGAGTGTTCAAGACTATTTCCTTCCCCTTACTACCTCTGTCAAAAAGTACCAGGAAGCTCTGACTTTCTTTTTAAAAAATTCTCTTTTACTTTATCACATATTTCTAAAATTCCACAAGAATATGATTGTCTTTTTAAATAGAATATCCTTTGGGAATAGTCACGAGTTAATCATAAAAAGTTCAATATTCTCTTTCACTGTGATTAGTTATTTGAGTTTTCTTCCCTTCCCTCCTTGCTTCTTTCCTCTGTGTTTTATAAGTATCATGGGACCCTACAAGGAGTAAACACCCTAATCATCAGCAGGATCAGGTTCTTAATATTGCACTTCTACCTCCATGACTTTAAGCCAATCAATTCTTTATTTATTAGTTCCCTCATCTCACAAACAGAAGGATCATCCCAGATTATTGTTAAGGTAGTTTTCACTTCTAACATTTCTGGGATTCAAAATAAAACTTTGAATGAGTTTCAAGCCTGAGCAATCAGTAGTTAAATCTTCAGAGAAGCTATTACAGCAAAAAACTCACTTAAGTTTTTCATGACAGTGTGAGACTTAGACTCCAAGACCCAACATTTTTACTGATCTTTCTAACAAGATGCTTTGGGCATTATTAAGACTGATTGAGTGTTCAGAGATGGGTGATTACTAACTTTGAAAGAAATCATGTGCCTCACTCCTAAACAAGTTTCAGAGGAACTAATTAATGAAGACAGTTTTAAATAAGAAAACTTCCTGGGTGATAATTGCTGTTCAACTCTGAAATGTAGCTCTTGAGGCCTGATGCAGTGAGGCAGCAAAGAACTGACCCCTGGAGGAATCACAATGCTTTTGTAAATTAATGTAAGGTGCTGGGTAGTTCTTTCTAGCACTGTAAGTTTATTGATTGTTATACTGTTTTCTTGAAGTTAGATTGTTTGCCCTACAAAACAAGCAAACAAAAAATTTATTCCCATTTGGCAAAAACTGGCAAAGCCAGAAGATTAAATTACTTTATAAAAATCAGAAGCTATAGGAAAGGCTGTAATTCAAACTCTTTGCTAGTTGAAGAATATGGGTCCTAGTTTTCAAAGGCTATATATTTTGTTATTCCCATTACATGACATTATAGAAAAGGCAGAAATATATAGACAGAAAAAGATCAGTGATTGTCTGGGATTTGGAGAAGGGTAGATACATAAAGTAGGTGAAGCACTGGAAATGTTACACTAGAAAAATTAAGTAAAAAGTGCACGGGATTTCTCTGTATTCTTTCTTACTATTTCATGTGTCTGTACAATTATATCAAAATAAAAACTTAATTAAAAACAAAAAGAAAAGAGTGTGTACTGCAAGAGGACACTTTTAGGTTGGAACACCACCTCTTGATCTTGAGCAAGTTATTTAAAACCCCTGAGTTTCTGTTTCTTCAAGTGTAACAGCAAGTTAGTGGTACCCACAGTAAAGAATTAAATAAGACAGTGCATGTAATATGCCTAGAAGATAATGTGTGCTCAATAAAAATTAATTCTCATTCTTGCTTAACTATCACTATTATTCTCACCCAGGCTATTGTACTAGCTCCTACCAGGTCGCATCACCTGTAGACACTCTGACCATCCTACACAAAGCCACCTTTCCAACAGGGTAGCCCTAAAAAAAATTGGAGAAGGCAATGGCAGCCCACTCCAATACTCTCTCCTGGAAAATCCCATGGACGGAGGAGCCTGGTAGGCTGCAATCCATGGGGTTGCTAAGAGTCTGACACGACTGAGCTACTTTACTTTCACTTTTCACTTTCATGCATTGGAGAAGGAAATGGCGATCCACTCCAGTGTTCTTGCCTGGAGAATCCCAGGGAAGGGGGAGCCTGGTGGGCTGCCGTCTATGGAGTCGCACAGAGTCGGACACGACTGAAGTGACTTAGCAGCAGCAATATGATGAAAATCAGCCTCTTTCTAGAGAATAATGTTCCAACTCACTATACCAATTAGATCATAATATGACTCTACCTTCTTTTCTATTCATATCCCATACCACTTGACTTTACCATTCCCATAACCTCAGCTAAATGTGACCCCCTATTTGTAACATCACCAGGCCCCTCCTTGGGTCGTTCCCTTCACCTGCTATTCCTCTCATCACAGCTGGACATCCAAGTCCTATCTTCAGTGCCAGTCTCAAAGGTCACTTCCTCCACAATGATTATTTACTGCCTAATCTAATACACAATGAATATTCCTTCCTTCTTTCCTTCCTTCCTTTGAGTCTTCATCAAACCCTGTGTTTCTTTCCTATGACTATTAACAATTCTTTCATAAATTTTAATCATTGTATATTAGCCATGCTTTATTTGATTGGGACTTTCTTAAGGGTAGAGACTATATTTTTCTGGTTATTTTTATTAATAGCAACAATAAAGGCCAACAAACTATAGTATTTTAACTTTAGTAAATAACCCCTGTTTTGTTGCTCAGAAATGCTTGTAATTGTTTTTTATAAATGTGAAAATTAAGCCCTCCTGGGACCAAAATAGCTTCTGGAGGTTAAAGAAAAAATTAATTAGAATTAAAAATTAAAATTAATTTAAAAAATTAAAGTTCAGTCTGATACTCTCTCCTTTGACTTCCTACCCAGTCAGCTTCCCAGACCAATATCTTCTTACTCTTGCTGAGACAAGATCACCAGTCCTGTACTGTCAATGTTGTCAACGATCCGTAGGCTCACAGGCTTCCCACATAAACACTTACACATTTGCCAGAGTATTAGTTTTATCTCAATTTTACAAGCAAAATTATGGAAAAATTATAGTCATTTAACTTCCCCAGTCTCATCTTCTATTCCCATTCCCCCCCGCCCCCACCAAAGGGTCCACAAGCCCAGAATCTCCTAAAAGCCCTTAGAAGTACCTCATCTTGGCAAAATCCATGCCACAGGGGCCTCAAGTTTAAAACCAGGTAAATCAAAGTATGAAAAGAGAATGGTGAATGTGTCTTTTATACCAAGAATGACATTCATAAAAAATATTTTTTAAATCATTTTGAGGTTCTCATTTTTAAATTTTTGTTTATTTTTTAGAGAAAAGTTCGACACCTGGATACTTCTTTAAGGCAGAACATACACCCTTATTCTGTACAAATCCTATCAACTTAAAAAAAATCATACTAAAATAACATAAACATATATAAAATTGTCATTTTAACCATTCAATGTATAATTGACATTATACGTAACTGACAATGTATAAGTGACATTAAGTAAATAACACTGTCATAAAACCATTACTGCCATCCAACTCCAGAACTATTTTTTCATCATTCGAAACTAAAACCTGTACCTATCAAACAATAACTCTGTACTGTCCCCTCCCCTACCTGCTGGTGACCACTATTCTGTTTTCCATCTCTGTGAATTTGACTACTCTTAGCTTCCAGTACTCTTGCCTGGGAAATCCCATGGACGGTGGAGCCTGGTGGGCTACAGTCCATGGGGTCACGAAGAGTCGGACATGACTGAGCAACTTCACCTTCACTTTTCACTTTAATGCACTGGAGAAGGAAATGGCAACCCACTCCAGTATTTTTGCCTGTAGAATCCCAGGTACGGGAGTCTGGTGGGCTGCTGTCTATGGGGTCGCACAGAGTTGGACACGACTGAGGTGACTTAGCAGCAGCAGCTTCCCAGGTGGTGCTTGTCTTAAAGAACTCGCCTGCCAATGTAGGAGATGTAAGGGATGCGGGTTTGATCCCTGGGTTGGGAAGCTCCCCTGGAGAAGGAAATGGCAACCCACTCCAGTATTCTTGCCTGGAGGATCCCATGGACAGGGAACCTGGAGGGCGACAGTCCATAGGGTCGCACGGAATCATACACAGCTGAATCAACTTCGCACAAGTACTTCACATAAGCGGAATCATACAACACTTGTCCTTTTGTGTCTGGCTTATTTCACTTAGCTGAATATTTAAAATTTCATTCATGTTGTAGCATGTATCAGAATCCCATTCCTTTATAAGGTGGAATAATAGCCCATAATATGGATATTCACCTGCAACGCAGGAGACCCCGGTTTGATTCCCAGGTCGGGACATTCCCTGGAGAAGGGAAAGCCTATCCATTCCAGTATTATGGCCTGGAGAATTCCATGGACTCTATAGTCCATGGATGGGGTTGCAAAGAGTTGGATATGACTGAGCGAATTTCACTTTCACTTTCACTATATGGATATATCACTTTGATTATCCATTTATTTGTCAATGGATATTTGGATTTTTCCCCACATTTTTGACTATGATGAATACTCCAGCTATTGTCAGTAACTTTTCTAGCCATGCAAGGACAAAGCAAAGATTTTCTACTGAAATTAGGATGAATATGATAACATAAAATATTAGCTAGTTTATGAACTAATAGTTCATTTAACACATATTGTTAAATATTTGAGCATTCCTTTAACAAATGAATGTTCATTTAACAAATATTACTAAGCACCTACTCTGTAGCAGGCATTCTACTAGGAGGACAGTGCTGAATGAAAAGAGCTTTTCTATTAAAGTACAAAGTACAAGGGTGCCTAGAAATATCAGGACAAAGAATGGGAGCTGGCCACTAAGACCTGGCAGCATCCTTACGGAAGGCAGTTTGCAGAGGGTGCTCTGATAGCCTGTCCCCTCCCTCCCCCGGGACCCCAGGGAGACTAACCCCGACATCCTTTGCTTTGTTCTCTACTTTGTCATCATATGCTAATCTGGTTAATCCAGGCACCTGAACAGCTGTCTCCACGGCCCCGGCCCCATTGTGGATCAGGGCCATGGTACAGCAGGATAGGTCTGTGAAGAGACAGTTGGGCAGGAAGGGGTGAATATTGTGTCTGGTGAAATTTCCTGGCAAATACAGCTCCACCTGGGCTCCCAAATCTGTTTTCACATTCATCAGAAACTTGTGCACCTTTAGCTGACTTGTCATTTTACTGACATCTAGGCTGCATCGTGACTATCTAACACCACGTGAACATTCCGCAGTTTAGAAATTCAATAGCTTTTGGAATACTCTGTATGTGAAAGTGAGACTGGATTTGAAATTCATTTGCATTGTAACAAGAAATCTCAACACTGTGTTTCTCAAAAGAAGAAAATGAAGGACAGCTTTAACATCATTTCTTTAAATTTAATGTCAGGCCTTTTAAGTATCTGAATGAGGCAAAAATTAAACTTCAAATTATTATTATGGATAAAATTGATAGGGCTTCCTTGGTGGCTCATATGGTAAAGAATCTGCCTGCAGTGCAAGAGACCTGGGTTCAAAGCTTGGGTCGGGAAGATCCCCTGGAGAAGGAAATGGCAACCCACGCCAGTATTCCTGCTTGTGAAATCCCATGAACAGAGGTTCCTGGCAGGCTACAGTCCATGTGATCATAAAGAGTTTGAAATGACTTAGTGATTAAACAATACCAATAAGATAGATAACTGATGAGAACTGACTACATAGCCCAGGAAATGCTACTCCATGCTCTGTAGTGAAATAAATGGGAAGAAAATCAGAAAAAGAGGAGATAATATGCATATGTAGAACTGATTCACTCTGCTGTGTAGCAGAAACTAGCACAACAGTGTAAGGCAACTATACTCCAATTAATAAATAATTTTTTTAAATTTGAAAGATTATTCTTCAGAAAATTTTCATTGTCATTTCAACCGAAAAGCTGAGGTAAACTGTTGGAAGCAAACTCAAGTTTTCCATTCAAAAATTCGAAAAAAAATTTTGTAATTTTTATACAAATTCAAATCACCTTTCTTATGATTTTGAATTGTATTTGTTTCATTAAAAAATGATATTTGAAAATGATATATTATTCTCACTTGGATACCCCAGTCTTTTTGCAGTGTCTTCAGTGTGCTGAACAATTAACATGTTCTTTATTTTACCATGACATGAAATCTATTCAGCTCTATGATGACTAATTATATATGCAAATTTGGTTGGGTCACAATGCCCATCTGTGGCCAAACATCATTCTAGATTATTCTGTGCAGGTGTTTTGGGACAAGAATAGCACTCAGATCAGTGAATTTTTAATCAGATTGCCCTCCAGCATGTGGGTGGGCCTCATCTAATCAGCTGAAGGCCTGAATAGCATGAAACACTGATCTTTCCTGAACAAGTGAAAATCCTGTGGCAGACTCCTTTCAGACTTGAAATTTCAGCATTGGTTTTTCCTGTGTCTTCAGCCTGGTGGTTGGACTTGAACTATAACATCAACTCTTTCCTGAATCTCCACCCTACAGAATTTGTACTTGCCAGCCTCCATAATATTGTGAGCTGATTACTTAAAATAAATGCCATTCTACTTATACACACACATCCTATTGGTTCTGCTTCTCTGGAGGACCCTGACTAGTGCAAACACAAATGATAATAGCAAACAACTAGTGCTCATTATGTAACAAGACACAATTCCAGTCACTTCACAAAAATTAACTATGTAACTATTATTATTATCATTTTCACTCTATATATGTGGTTTCAGAAACTCCAAGATATTAAGTAACTTGCCCAGGTTCACACAGCTATTAAGTGTAAAAGTAAGAATATAAACCCAAGTTCTGTTTTAATGTATATGGCTCAATTAATATGTACTAATAATACACTTCTCTAGATCTGAGTAAGAATAGCATTTTTCAAACTGCAATTTAAGTTCTATTAATGGGAGTGAAATCACTGTGGATGGAGACTGCAGCCATCAAATTAAAAGAGACTTGCTCCTTGGAGGAAAAGCTATGACAAACTAGATAGTATATTAAAAAGCAGAAACATCATTTTGCCTACAAATGTCCAAAGAGTCAAAGCTATGGTTTTTCAAGTAGTCATGTACAGATGTGAGAGTTGGACCATAAAGAAGGTTGAGCACTGAAGAATTAATCTTTTGAACTGTGCCGCTGGAGAAGACTCTTAAGAGTCCCTCAGACTGCAAGGAGATTAAACCAGTCATTCCTAAGGGAAATCAACCCCAAATATTCATTGGAAGGATTGATACTGAAGCTGAAGCTCCAATACTTTGGCCACCAGATGTGAAGAACTGACTTATTAGAAAAGACCCTGATGCTGGGAAAGATTGAGGGCAGGGGAATAAGGAGGTGACAGAGGATGAGATGGTTGGATGGCATCACTGACTCAATGGACATGAGTTTGAGCAAGCTCCAGGAGATAGTGAAGGACAGGGAAGCTTGGCATACTGCAGTCCATGGGGTCGCAAAGAGTTGGACACAACTTGGTGACAGAAAAACAACAATGGGAATATTAATAAAATCGGTTTGGTAGAACAGAATAGAGTAGAATATTTTTTTTTATTTTTTAAAATTTATTTATTTTAATTGGAGGCTAATTACTTTACATTATTGTATTGTTTTTTAAAGGAATAGTATAGAATAAAGCAGGAATGAAATTTCAAAATATATGGTGAAATCTATCAGGTTTTTTCTACAGCTATTTTAAGCTTAAAAAGTGCACCACTATCACCATGTATCTTTACTGGTATTATGTTATGCTTATATTTATCCATCATGATTTTTAAACCAAACGCCCACAAAATATCTATTAAATATATGTACCACATCGGCTTTATGTATTCATCTATTTATGGACAATTTGGTTCATTTCAGTTGCTCAGTCGTGTCCGACTCTTTGCGACCCCATGGACTGCAGCATGTCAGGCCTCCCTGTCCATCACCAATTCTCAGCCGGAGTTTACTCAAACTCATGTCAACTGAGTCAGTGATGCCATCCAACCATCTCATCCTCTGACATCCCATTCCACTCCTGCCTTCAAACTTTCCCAGCATCAGGGTCTTTTCAAATGAGTCAGTTCTTCGCATCAGTTGGCCAAAATATTAGAGTTTCAGCATCAACATCAGTCCTTCCAATGAATATTCAGGACTGATTTCCTTTAGGATGGACAGGTTGGATCTCCTTGCAGTCCAAGGGACTCTCAAGAGTCTTCTCCAACACCATAGTTCAAAAGCATCAATTATTTGGTGTTCAGCTTTCATTATATTCCAACTCTCACATCCATACATAACTACTGGAAAAACCATAGCCTTGAATAGAAGGACACTTGTTGGCAAAGTAACGTCTGTCTTTTATATACTGTCTAGGTTGGTCATAGTTTTCTTCCAAGGAGTAAGCGTCTTTTAATTTCATGGCTGCAGTCTCCATCTGCAGTGATTTTGTAGCCAAAAAAAAAAAAAAAAGTCTAACACTGTTTCCACTGTTTCTCCATATATTTTCCATGAAGTGATGGGGCCAGATGCGATGATCTTTGTTTTCTGAATGTTGAGCTTTAAGCTAGCTTTTTCATTCTCCTCTTTCACTTTCATCAGGAGGTTCTTTGTTCTTCTTCACTTTCTGCCATAAGGGTGGTGTCATCTGCATGTCTGAAGTTATTGATATTTCTCCCGGCAATCTTGATTCCAGTTTGTGCTTCTTCCAGCCCAGCCAGAGTGACAATATACAGCCTTGATGTACTCCTTTTCCTACTTGGAACCAGTCTGTTGTTTCATGTGCAGTTCTAACTGTTGCTTCTTGACCTGCATACAGATTTCTCAGGAGGAACGTTAGGTGGTCTGGCAGTCCCATCTCTTTCAGAATTTTCTACAGTTTATTGTGATCCACACAGTCAAAGTCTTTGGCATAGTCAATAAAGCAGAAATGGATGTTTATTTTCTGGAACTTTCTTGCTATTTGATGATCCAGTGGATGTTCGCAATTTGATATCTGGTTCTTCTGCTTTTTCTAAAACCAGCTTGAACAACTGGAAGTTCACGATTTACATACTGTTGAATCCTGGCTTGGAGAATTTTGAGCATGACTTTACTCACGTGTGAGATGCGTGCAACTGTGCAGTAGTTTGAGCATTCTTCGGCATTGCCTTTCTTTGGGATTGGAAAGAAAACTGACATTTTCCAGTCCTGTGGCCACTGCTGAATTTTCCAAATTTGTTGGCATATTGAGTGCAGTACTCTCACAGCATCATCTTTCAGGATTTGAAATAGCTCAACTGGAATTCCATCACCTCCACTAGCTTTCTTCGTAGTGATGCTTCCTAAGGCCCACTTGACTTCACATTCCACGATGTCTGGCTCTAGGTCAGTGATCACGTTATCGTGACTATCTTGGTCGTGAAGATCTTTTTTGTACAGTTCTTCTGTGTATTCTTGCCACCTCTTCTTAATATTTTCTGCTTCTGTTTGTTCCATACCATTTCTGTACTTTATTGAGCCCATCTTTGCATGAAATGCTCCCTTGGTATCTCTAGTTTTTTTTTAAAGAGATCTCTATTCTTTCCCATTCTATTTTTTCCCTCTGTTTCTTTGAACTGATCACTGAGGGAGGCTTTCTTATCTCTCCTTGCTATTTTTTGGAACTCTGCATTCAAATGGGTATATCTTTCCTTTTCTCCTTTGTTTTTTTGCTTCCCTTGTTTTCACAGCTATTTGAAAGGCCTCTTCGGACAGCAATTTTGCTTTTTTGCATTTGATTTTCTTGGGGATGGTCTTGCTCCCTGTCTCTTGTACAATGTCATGAACCTCTGCCCATAGTTCTTCAGGCACTCTGTCTATCAGATCTAGTCCCTTAAATGTATTTCTCACTTCTACTGTATAATCATTAGGGGTTAGGTTTAGGTCATAATGAATGGTTTAGTGGTTTTCCCTACTTTCTTCATTTTAAGTCTGAATTTTGCAATGAGGTTTTCATGATCTGAGCTACAGTCAGCTCCCTGTCTTGTTTTTGCTGACTGTATAAAGCTTCCCCATTTTTGTCTGCAAAAAGTATAATCAATCTGATTTCGGTGTTGACTTTCTGGTGATGTCAATGTGTAGAGTCTTCTCTTGTGTTGTTTGAAAAGTGTGCTTGCTATGACCAGTGTTTTCTCTTGTGAAAACTCTATTGGCCTTTGCCTGGCTCATTCTGTACTCCAAGTCCAAATTTGCCTGTTACTCCAGGTATCTCTTGACTCCTTTTCATTCCAGTCCCCTATAATGAAAAGGACATTTTTTTTTTTTTTTTTGGTGTTAGGTCTAGAAGGTCTTGTAGGTATTTATACACCCATTCAGCTTCTTTAGCATTAGTGGTTGGGGTATTGACTTGGATTATTATATTGAATGATTTACCTTGGATATGAACAGAGATAGTTCTGTCGTTTTTGAGATTGCACCCAGGTACTGCATTTCAAACTCTTTTGTTGACTATGAGGGCTACTCCATTTCTTCTAAGGGATTCTTGCCCATAGTAGTAGCTATAATGGTCATCTGAATTAAATTCGCCCATTCCAGTCCATTTTAGTTTACTAATTGCTAAAATGTCAATGTTCATTCTTGCCGTCTCCTGTTTGACCACTTCCAATTTGCCTTGATTCATGGACCTAATATTCCAGGCTCCTATTCAGTATTGTTCTTACAGCACTGGACTTTACTTCCATCACCACTCACATCCACAACTGGCTGTTCTTTTTCTATTGTTTCCATCTCTTCATTATTTTTGGAGTTAGTTCTCCACTCTTCTCCAGTAGCATATCAGGCACTTACCGACCTGGGGAGTTTATCTTTCAGTGTCATATATTTTTGCTTTACATGCTGTTCCAAATTTGACTTTGGAGGACAGTGGGACTTGATTACAGAACTTACACAGGACTGGGGAAACAGACTCTTGGAGGGCACAAATGAAACCTTGTGTGCACAAGGACCCAGGAGAAAAGAGGAGTGATCCCACAGCCTTGAAGTACTCCTTTCCCCATTTAGAACAAGTCTGCTTTTCCATGTCCAGTTCTAACTTTTGCTTCTTGACCTGAGTACAGATTTCTCAGGAGGCAGGTAAGATGGGCTGGTATTTCCATTTTTTGAAGAATTTTACACAGTTTGTTGTGATCCACACAGTCAAAGGCTTTTGCGTAGTCAATAAAGCAAAAGTAGATGTTTTTCTGTAACTTTCTTGTTTTTTGTATTATCCAACAGATGTTTATAAATTGATCTCTGGTTCCTCTGTGTTTTCTAAATCCAGCTTGAACATCTGGAAACTCACAGTTCACATACTATTGAAGCCTGACTTGGAGAATTTTGAGGTGCATATGAAAGGAATGAATTCGGTGAGTCCAGAAAGCTTCCATCTTCCCATACACAGAATGCTAATTTTTTTAACTTGACACCTGATTATTGATGTTCAGACTGCCTACTCCATTTGTTGCAAACTTCTATGTGGCCTGACTTCCTCTCCTGCCTCCTGAGCAGTTTTCTCAGAGGTACTGAGTGGTGTTTCCCGGGCTCAGAGTCCTAAACATTCCCACCAAATAAAATAACTCTTGACTTTCAGGTTGTGACCATATTTTTTAGTTGACAGAATTTTTCTGGCAAGAATACTGAATGGATTGCCATTTGCTACTTCAGGATACTTCCCTACTCATGGATAGAACTTCCATCTCTTGCATCTCTTGCAAAGGCAGATGGATTTTTTTTTTTTTTACCACTCTGATACCTGGAAAACCCCTAAGGATATCATTAAGGCTCCTCATTTGCACCTCCAGAAATCCTCTCCTCCAAAAATTAATTTATTTACAATAGAAAGAAATTAGGGTTGCCCATTCTGAGAGTAAAACTATAAGTGAGTGGAAAATATGAAGACAAGAAAATATTCACTTTTGAAAAATCTAACCTGTTACATTGTACAGAAATACAAATAAATTATTGCTTTATCTAAAAAGAAAGTTCAGTTCAGTTCAGTCGCTCAGTTGTGTCCGACTCTCAGCAACCCCATGAATCACAGCATGCCAGACCTCCCTGTCCATCACCAACTCTCAGAGTTCACTCAAACTCACGTCCGCAGAGTCGGTAATGCCATCCAGCCATCTCATTCTCTGTCATCCCCTTGTCCTTCAGCCCCCAACATTTCCCAACATTAGAGTCTTTTCCAGTGAGTCACCTCGTCTCATGAGGTGGCCAAAGTATTGCAGTTTTCAGCTTTAGCATCAGTCCTTCCAAAGAATACCCAGGATTGATCTCCTTTAGAATGGACTGGTTGGATCTCCTTGCAGTCCAAGGGACTCTCAAGAATCTTCCCCAACACCACAGTTCAAAAGCATCAAATCTTCGGTGATCAGCTTTCTTCACAGTCCAACTCTCACATCCATACATGACCATGGGAAAAACCATAGCCTTGACTAGACGGACCTTGGTTGACAAAGTAATGTCTCTGCTTTTTAATGTACTATCAAGGTTGGTCATAACTTTCCTTCCAAGGAGTAAGCATCTTTTGATTTCATGGCTGCAGTCAGCATCTGCAGTGATTTTGGAGCCCAAAAAAATAAAGTCTGACACTGTTTCCACTGTTTTTCCATCTATTTCCCATGAAGTGATGGGACCAGATGCCATGATCTTCGTTTTCTGAATGTTGAGCTTCAAGTCAACCTTTTCACTCTCCTCTTTCACTTTCATCAAGAGGCTTTTGAGTTCCTCTTCACTTTCTGCCATAAGGGTAGTGTCATCTGCATATCTGAGGTTATTGATATTTCTCCCGGCAATCTCGATTCCAGCTTGTGCTTCTTCCAGCCCAGCATTCCTCATGATGTACTCTGCATATAAGTTAAATAAGCAGGGTGACAATATACAGCCTTGACGTACTCCTTTTCCTATTTGGAACCAGTCTGTTGTTCCATGTCCAGTTCTGACTGTTGCTTCCTGACCTGCATACAGGTTTCTCAAGAGGCAGGTCAGGTGGTCTGGGATTCCCATCTCTTTCAGAATTTTCCACAGTTTATTGTGATCCACACAGTCAAAGGCTTTGGCATAGTCAATGAAGCAGAAATAGATGTTTTTCTGGAACTCTCTTGCTTTCTCCATGATCCAGCGGATGTTGGCAATTTGATCTCTGGTGCCTCTGCCTTTTCTAAAACCTGCCTGAACATCTGGGAGTTCACGGTTCACATATTGCTGAAGCCTGGCTTGGAGAATTTTGAGCATGACTTTACTAGCATGTGAGATGAGTGCAATTGTGCGGTAGTTTGAGCATTCTTTGGCATTGCCTTTCTCTGGATGGAGGTTCGTGACATTGTACAGGAGACAGGGACCAAGACCATCCCCATGGAAAAGAAATGCAAAAAAGCAAAATTGCTGTCTGAGGAGGCCTTACAAATAGCTGTGAAAAGCAAAGGAGAAAAGGAAAGATATAAGCATCTGAATGCAGAGTTCCAAAGAATAGCAAGGAGAGATAAGAAAGCCTTCCTCAGTGATCAATGCAAAGAAATTGAGGAAAACAACAGAATGGGAAAAACAAGAGATCTCTTCAAGAAAATTAGAGATTCCAAGGGAACATTTCATGCAAAGATGGGCTTGATAAAGGACAGAAATGGTATGGACCTAACAGAACAGAAGATATTAAGAAGAGGTGGCAAGAATACACAGAACTGTACAAAAAAGTTCTTCACGACCAAGATAGTCACGATAACGTGATCATTGACCTAGAGCCAGACATCTTGGAATGTGAAGTCAAAGAGAAAGTACATTCACTTAAAAAGGAGTTGACCAGCAATACAACCACACACACACACACACACACACACACACACACACACACACCCCTTTAAAATCAGGCTATAGGTGAAAATTCCTATTCAAATGTGTTATATGGAATAAGAAACTATGGATTATCATTCTTAAGACAGCTTAACCAGATGCCACTAAATATTCAAATTTTAGCCACCTATCCCTTATCTGTTTCCATATCTACCAAGCAAGCTCAAAACTAGCCTATGCACCCACACAAAAAAGTAGATGTTCTTCAGGGTGCCTGAATGAATGAGGTCACGTATTTTTCATTATTTATAGAAACTACATTTGTTGTTTAGTCATTCAGTCATGTCTGACTTTTGCACTTCTAAGGACTGCAACATTCCAGGCTTCCCTGTTCTTCACTATCTCCTAGAATTTGCTCAAATTCATGTTTATTGAGTCAGTGATGCCATCCAGTCATCTTATGCTCTGTCATCCCCTTATCCTCCTGTCTATATTTTCCAATTAGTTGGCTCCTTGCATCAGGTGGCCAAAGGATATACCTAGTGATAAAATCATAAACTCTTTCATGTATTATCCTTTGGTGATCTTTGGGAGGCTTTCATTGTCCTGTGATATTCTTTGATTCAAGTCAAAACCATCAATCCAATTGTCCCTAACACCAAGATTCTATACTTGACAACATAGCTAGATCCAGACTAGAAGTGTCTGAAATAAATATTTTTGTAAGAATTTTGGGCAATTCCTCAGCTTTTTCTCATAACACTCTATGTCCATGGACCAAACTTTCAAACATTAATGAGTCTGCTTGGGTGGATATTCAGCTGACTTACACATATACTCTTATTTCTATCCTCTGCAGAGGTGGAAATAAATGATCACCTGAGTACATCATAGACTTAGCGATGGCTATTAATTTGCCAGGTCGTCTCTTTCCCAACCATATGGGAAATCAGACAATTGCATGGTTTCAATTAGTAAAATTGATTCCAAAGAGAAACAAATTGGGTATAATATAGTTTATGCTAAATAAGTTGAAAACCAAAAATCTGTTATAATCACATGTTCTTTTATTTTTTTTCCTGTCAAAGGTGACCTGTTAACCCTCCCTGCCACAGCTACTTTCTTTCATTTGTCAAGAGAGTAAAAGATCGTTATCTCACTGATTTCACACAAAATACTTGCCTTTCTAGTCAAGTGAATATGGGTAATTCATTTAGCCATGGTCAGATAAAATATATAGCTAAAGGGCACTCCAGAGATTATACAAAACTTTATTTTACAAATAAGGAAATGAAGGTCTCACAAAAGTCCTATGACATGTGGTCTTGTGACCATTTGGTGGCAAATCTGTAGGCTGACCAAGGGCACATTAGTTCCCTGCTGAATGACTCAAGAGAAATGAGACTGGGATTCTATCAGGGGCAGAGGAGACTCCAATTTAAGCTAGATTAATAGTCACTGGTCTCTCCATGTTCCAAAGTGTATTCACAGTCACAATCACCCACATGGCATTACTTGACATCTCTGTGAAAGTTCCTGGTACCCCAGCTTAAGTTCAGTTCAGTTCAGTCACTCAGTCGTATCTGACTCTTTGCAACCCCATGAACCGCAGTACACCAGGCCTGCTTGTCCATCACCAACTCTTGGCATCCACCCAAACCCATGTCCATTGAGTCGGTGATGCCATCCAACCATCTCATCTTCTGTCGTCCCCTTTTTCTCCTGCCCTCAATCTTTCCCAGCATCAGGGTCTTTTCCAATGCATCAGCTCTTCGCATCAGGTGGCCAAAGAATTGGACTTTCAGCTTCAACATCAGTCCTTATGATGAATATTCAGGACTGATCTCCTTTAGGATAGACTGGTTGGATCTGCTTGCATTTCAAGGGACTGTCAAGAGTTTTCTCCAACATCACAGTTCAAAAGCATCAATTATTTGGCACTCAGCTTTCTTTATAGTCCAACTCTTACATCCATACATGACTACTGGAAAAACCATAGCCTTGACTAGACGGACCTTTTTGACAAAGTAATGTCTCTGCTTTTGAATATGTTGTCTAGGGTGGTCATAACTTTCCTGCCAAGGAGTAAGCATCTTTTAATTTCATGGCTGCAGTCAGCATCTGCAGTGATTTGGGAGCCCAGAAACGTAAAGTGAGCCACTGTTTCCCCATCTATTTGCCATGAAGTGATGGGGTCAGATGCCATGATCTTAGTTTTCTGAACGTTGAGCTTTAAGCCAACTTTTTACTTTCCTCTTTCACTTTCATCAAGAGGCTCTTCTTCACTTTCTGCCATAAAGGTGGTGTCATCTGCATATCTATGGTTATTGATATTTCTCCTAGCAATCTTTATTCCAGCTTGTGCTTCATCCAGCCCAGAGTTTCTCATGATGTACTCTGCATATAAGTTAAATAATCAGGGTGACAATATACAGCCTTGACATACCTATTTGGCACCAGTCTGTTGTTTCATGTTGAGTTGTAACTGTTGCTTCCTGACCTGAATACAGGTTTCTCAAGAGGCCCCAGCTTAAGAATATATGCAAACACTTGCTCACTTGACTCACCTACACACTGGAAATATCTGATAAGGCATGATTTAAATACCATGACTTTAGCTTAAGGTTTTATTTGCCTACTACAGTTGAAATAAAAATACACCTCGGAGATTCTTACCAGTCAGTAAACACTCAGTAACCCTTCAAAGTGAAGGAACTCTTTTCTCTCAAAAGAGTTATTTCTTAATTCATTAGTTTCTTTGATCATGCATTTAATGAATACATACTTCTATAAGAGACTTGCTAAAAGTTTGTGGAATCATGCAAATGGATGAAAAGAATTGCTGTCTTCACAAATTTTAGTCTATCAGGAGAAAAAATGATATAATAGGATGTGATGTGTCATAGCAGTTTTGTGAAGACACGCTATTGCTATGCAGATGACTGGAAACAAGTTTTACTTAGTAGGGACAGGATAAGGGAGAATTAGGAAGGTTTTCAGGAACAGTTAGAATTGGACGTAGAACAACTGACTACTTCAAGATTGGGGTGAGAGTACGTCATAGCTATATATTGTCACCCTGCTTATTTAATTTCTATGCAGAGTACATCATCTAGAATGTTGGGCTGGATGAAGCACAAGCTGGAATCAAGACAGCTGGGAGAAATATCAATAACCTCAGATATGCAGATGACACCACCCTTATGGCAGAAACTGAAGAACTAAAGAGCCTCTTGATGAAAGTGAAAGAGGAGACTGAAAAGTTGGCTTAAAGTTCAACATTCAGAAAACTAAGATCATGGCATCTGACCCTATCACTTCATGGCAAATAGATGGGGAAACAATGGAAATGGTGACAGACTTTCTTTACTTGGGCTCTAAAATCACTGAAGATGGTGACTACGACCATGAAATTAAAAAATGCTTGCTCCTTGGTAGAAAAGCCATGACAGTCATAGACAGCATATTAGAAAGCAGAGACATTATTTTGCAGACAAAGGTTCACCTAGCCAAAGTCATGGTTTTTCCAGTAGACATATGTGGATGTGAGAGTTAGGCCATAAGGAAGGCTGAGTGCCAAAGAACTGATGCCTTTGAAATTGCGTTGTTGAAGAAGACTCTTGAGAGTCCCTTGCACTGCAAGGAAATCAAATCAGTCAGTTCTAAAGGAAATCAGTACTGAATATTCATTGGAAGGACTGATGCTGCAGATGAAGCTCCAATACTTTGGCCACATGATGTGAAGAGCCAACTCATTGGTAAAGACCCTGATGCTAGGAAAGTATGAAGGCAGGAGAAGAAGCTGATGGCAGAGGACGAGATGGTTGAATGGCATCCCCAACTTGACGGACATGAGTTTGAGCAAACTCTGGGAGTTGTTGAAGGACAGGGAAGCCTGGAATGCTGAAGTCCAAGGGGTGGCAAAGAGTCAGACATGACTTATTGACTGAAAAATACAACTAGGAACAATCCACAGAAGGTTTTGAAAAGAGAATGAGAGGGGGAATTATGAGGGAATTCTCTGAGGGGAATGAGGAGAAAGGAGGAAGTGGAGGGCTGAAAATCATGTATTCAAAGCTATCAGCTGCTCATTTGACCTCATCCAGCTAGAGGTAAGATTTGCTTGAGATAGGAGCTGACAATGTGTATAGACTTCACTGTATCATATTCCAGAGTGAATATATAAAAAAAGCATAAAGCATCAATTACACAGTGATGAGTTATTTAACTTATATGCAGAGTATATCATCATAAACACTGGGATAGATAAAGCACAAGCTGAAATCAAGGTTGCCGGGAGAAATATCAATAATCTCAGATATGCAGATGACACCACCCTTATGGCAGAAAGTAAAGAATTAAAGAGCCTCTTGATGAAAGTGAAAGAGGAGAGTAAAAATGTTGGCTTAAAGCTCAACATTCAGAAAACTAAGATCATGGCATCTGGTCCCATCACTTCATGGCAAATAGATGGGGAAACAGTGGCAGACTTTATTTTTTGGATCTCCGAAATCGCTGCAGACGCTGATTGCAGCCATGAAATTAAAAGACGCTCACTCTTTGGCAGGAAATTTATGAGCAACCTAGACAGCATATAAAAAGCAGAGACATTACTTTGCCAACAAGTCCGTCTAGTCAGGCTATGGTTTTTCCAGTTATGTGTGGATGTGAGAGTCAGACTATAAAGAAAGCTGAGCACCAAATAATTCATGTGTTTGAACTGTGGTGTTGAAGAAGACTCTTGAGAGTCCTTTGGACTGCAAGGAGATCCATCCAGTCCATCCTAAAGGAGATCTGTCCTGAGTGTTCATTGGAAGGACTGATTTTGAAGCTGAAACTCAA
Organism: Moschus berezovskii; assembly: GCF_049115385.1. Classification (NCBI taxonomy): domain Eukaryota; kingdom Metazoa; phylum Chordata; class Mammalia; order Artiodactyla; family Moschidae; genus Moschus; species Moschus berezovskii. The sequence continues at coordinate 84,463,784 of NC_142475.1, forward strand.
ATACTTTGGTCACCTGATGCAAAGAGCTGACTCATTTGAAAAGACCCTGATGCTGGCAAAGATTGAGGGCAGGAGGAAAAGGGGACGACAGAAGATGAGATGGTTGGATGGCATCACCGACTCAATGGACATGAGTTTGAGTAAACTCCAGGAATTGGTGGTGGACAGGGATGCCTGTCGTGCTGCAGTCCATGGGGTTGCAAAGAGTCAGACACGACTGAGTGACTGAGCTAGACTGAACTGAACTGAATCGTTGAAATGAGACTCCAATAAATGAGGAAAGAAAGAGCACAGATAGACAGCAGTGAGGTCCAAGACTTTGAGACACAGCTCCCAAGATCCTTCCTCAGGGGCATAGGATGCTCTTTTTATTTTGAATCATGAATTACCAAGATGAATACAAGACCCGGACTTAGGAGAGCCACGTTAATGTCCAGGGAAGGCTGCTGCTGCTAAGTCACTTCAGTCATGTCCAACTCTGTGCAACCCCATAGATGGAAGCCCACCAGGCTCCCCCATCCCTGGGATTCTCCAGGCAAAAACACAGGAGTGGGTTTCCATTTCATTCTCCAATCAAGGAAGGCTGGGTGGCCAAAATTAGGCTAGCTGACCAAGAGCAAATGAAGAAACCAAGACAACCTAATGTGAGATCAGGTTCATGTATCCAGTGCAGGGAGAAGCCAAGCAAACTAAAACATTGGATTTTTTGGAAGAGAGTAATGTTGCAGACCAGATGCGAGGGACGCCGGCCCCAGTGGCGCAGACGCGAGGGACGCTGGCCTGGAGCAACCGACCACGCAAAGAGGCGCCTCTGTGAGGAGCTACCCCACACCTGAGGCCACAGCCGGTGGCCAAGAGGAGCTACCCCACGTCCAATAGGCGGTGGCTGCGTGGGCACAGGAGGGCCAAGAGGAGCTACTCCATGTTCAAGGTCAGGAGGGGTGGCCTTGAGGAGATACCCCTCATACAAGGTAAGGTGCAGTGGCTGCACTTTCTTGGAGCAGCTATGAAGAGATATCCCACGCCCAAGGTAAGAGAAACCCAAATAAGACGGTAGGTATTGCGAGGGGGCATCAGAGGGCAGACACACTGAAATCATAATCACAGGAAACTAGTCGATCTGATCATATGGACCACAGCCAAATGTGGTCCACTGGAGAAGGGAATGGCAAACTACTTCAGTATACTTTCCTTGAGAACCCCATGAACAGTATCAAAAGGCAAAATGACAGGTGACGGAATGAGGAATTCCCCAGGTCGGTAGGTGCCCAGTATGCTACTGAAGATCAGTGGAGAAATAACTCTAGAAGGAATGAAGGGATGGAGCAAAAGCAAAAACAATACCCAGTTGTGGATGTGACCGATGATAGAAGCAAGGTCCGGAGCTGTAAAGAGCAATATTGCATAGGAACCTGGAATGTTAGGTCCATGAATCAAGGCAAATTGGAAGTGGTCAAACAGGAGATGGCAAGAGTGAGCGTAGACATTCTAGGAATCAGTGAATTAAAATGGACTGGAATGGGTGAATTTAACTCAGATGACCATTATATCTACTACTGTGGGCAGGAATCCCTTAGAAGAAATAGAGTAGCAATCATGGTCACCAAGAGTCCGAAATGCAGTACTTGGATGCAATCTTAAAAATGACAGAATGATTTCTGTTCGTTTCCAAGGCAAACCATTCAATATTACAGTAATCCAGGCCTATGCCCCAACCAGTAACGCTGTAGAAGCCGACGTTGAACAGTTCTATGAAGACCTACAAGACCTTTTAGAACTAACACCCAAAAAAGATGTCCTCTTCTTTATAGGGGACTGGAATGAAAAAGTAGGAACTCAAGAAACACCTGGAGTAACAGGCAAATTTGGACTTGGAGCACGGAATGAAGCAGGGCAAAGGCTAATAGAGTTTTGTCAAGAGAACACAATGGTCATAGCAAACACCCTCTTCCAACAACACAGGAGAAGACTCTACACATGGACATCACCAGATGGTCAACACCGAAATCATATTGATTATATTCTTTGCAGCCAAAGATGGTGAAGCTCTATACAGTTAGCAAAAACAAGACCAGGAGCTGACTGTGGCCCAGATCATGAACTCCTTATTGCCAAATTTAGACCGAAATTGAAGAAAGTAGGGAAAGCCACTAGACCATTCAGATATGACCTAAATCAAATCCCTTGTGATTATACAGTGGAAGTAAGAAATAGATTTAAGGGACTAGATCTGATAGATAGAGTGCCTGATGAGCTCTGGATGGAGGTTCGTGACATTGTACAGGAGACAGGGACCAAGACAATCCCCATGGAAAAGAAATGCATAAAAGCAAAATGGCTGTCTGAGGAGGCCTTACAAATAGCGGTGAAAAGAAGAGAAGCGAAAAGCAAAGGAGAAAAGGAAAGATATAAGCATCTGAACGCAGAGTTCCAAAGAAAAGCAAGGAGAGATAAGAAAGCCTTCCTCAGCGATCAATGCAAAGAAATAGATGAAAACAACAGAATAGGAAAAACAAGAGACCTCTTCAAGAAAATTAGAGATTCCAAGGGAACATTTCATGCAAAGATGGGCTCGATAAAGGACAGAAATGGTATGGACCTAACAGAAGCAGAAGATATTAAGAAGAGGTGGCAAGAATACACAGAAGAACTGTACAGAAAAGATCTTCACGACCAAGATAATCACAATGGCGTGAGCACTCACCTGGAACCAGACATCTTGGAATGTGAAGTCAAGTGGGCCTTAGAAAGCATCACTACGAACAAAGCTAGTGGAGGTGATGGAATTCCAGTTGAGCTATTTCAAATCTTGAAAGATGATGCTGTGAAAGTGCTGCAGTCAATACGCCAGCAAATTTGGAAAACTCAGCAGTGGCCACAGGACTGGAAAAGGTCAGTCTTCATTCCAATCCCAAAGAAAGGCAATGCCAAAAATTGCTCAAACTGCCTCATAATTGCATTCATCACACATGCTATAAAGTCATGCTCAAAATTCTCCAAGCCAGGCTTCAGCAATATGTGAACCGTGAACTCCCAGATGTTCAGGCAGGTTTTAGAAAAGGCAGAGGCACCAGAGATCAAATTGCCAACATCTGCTGGATCATGGAGAAAGCAAGAGAGTTCCAGAAAAACATCTATTTCTGCTTCATTGACTATGCCAAAGCCTTTGACTGTGTGGATCACAATAAACTGGGAACATTCTTAAAGAGATGGGAATCCCAGACCACCTGACCTGCCTCTTGAGAAACCTGTATGCAGGTCAGGAAGCAACAGTCAGAACTGTACATGGAACAACAGAACTGGTTCCAAATAGGAAAAGGAGTACGTCAAGGCTGTATATTGTCACCCTGCTTATTTAACTTATATGCAGAGTACATCATGAGGAATGCTGGGCTGGAAGAAGCACAAGCTGGAATCAAGATTGCTGGGAGAAATATCAATAACCTCAGATATGCAGATGACACTACCCTTATGGCAGAAAGTGAAGAGGAACTCAAAGGCCTCTTGATGAAAGTGAAAGAGGAGAGTGAAAAGGTTGGCTTGAAGCTCAACGTTCAGAAAACGAAGATCATGGCATCTGGTCCCATCACTTCATGGGAAATAGATGGAAAAACAGTGGAAACAGTGTCAGACTTTTTTTTGGGGGCTCCAAAATCACTGCAGATGCTGACTGCAGCCATGAAATTAAAAGATGCTTACTCCTCGGAAGGAAAGTTATGACCAACCTTGATAGTATATTAAAAACATTACTTTGCCAACCAAGGTCCGTCTAGTCAAGGCTATGGTTTTTCCCATGGTCATGTATGGATGTGAGAGTTGGACTGTGAAGAAAGGTGATCGCCAAAGAATTGATGCTTTTGAACTGTGGTGTTGGAGAAGACTCTTGAGAGTCCCTTGTACCGCCAGGAGATCCAACCAATCCATTCTAGAGGAGATCAATCCTGGGTGTTCATTGGAAGGACTGATGCTAAAGCTGAAACTCTAATACTTTGGCCACCTCATGCGACGAGTTGACTCACTGGAAAAGACTCTGATGCTGGAAAATGTTGGGGGCTGGAGGAGAAGGGGACGACAGAGAATGAGACGGCTGGATGGCATCACCGATTCTGTGGACATGAGTTTGAGTGAACTCCGGGAGTTGGTGATGGACAGGGAGGCCTGGCGTGCTGTGATTCATGGGGTCGCAGAGAGTCGAACACGACCGAGTGTGAACTTTCCTATCTGTAAAACAAGTCAGGAAAAGCCCATCCGATCCTGTTATCTATACAATAGACACTTCTGGAGTGATGCTGAAGCACATAATATGGGGGCAGGCTGGTCCCTGGAAGGACACATAGAGTCCTGTTTGAGTCCAGTTACAGAAACTGGGTGCAAATCATCTATCAGCATCATTAAAAAAAAAATTTATGTATTTTTAGACGTGGGTCTTCACTGCTCTGTGGGCATCTCTCTAGTTGCAGCGAGTGTGAGCTACTCTCTAGTTGTGGTAAGTGGGCTTCTCCTTGTGGTAGCTTCTTTTTGTGGCTCCCAGACTCCAAAGAAGAGGCTCAAAAGTTGAGATTCATGGGCTTAGTTGCTCCATGGGATGTGGTATCTTCCCGAATCAGGGATTGAACCATGTGTCCTGCATTGGCAGGTGAATTCTTAACCTCTGAGCCACCAGGGAAGCCGGTGTTTTTTTTGCTTGATTTTTCTTATGACCAGCATTAATAAACTAGCACAGAGTGACCACCATGTGTCTCTCAGACCCTGGCACAGGAATATCTATCACTAGCTGGTTGACTTCATCCTGGTTAGCCAGGATTAGCACCTTGGCTCCAGGTGTCCCTGAAATAAGCACAGAATTCTAACAGGTCAGCTGAGATTAATTCTGTACTCACATATGTAACCTGCATTTCATCAGGCCACAAGGGGACAATTAAAAATGAAGTGCTAAAACAATGATAGCAAATGTCTTTTAGCTCCATCCGTATAACTCATCCCTTCAGTTCAGTCAGTTCAGTCACTCAGTAGTGTCCGACTCTTTGTGACCCCGTGAATCACAGCACGCCAGGCCTCCCTGTCCATCACCAACTCACGGAGTTCACTCAGACTCATGCCCATCGAGTCGGTGATGCCATCCACCCATCTCATTCTCTGTCATTCCCATCTCCTCCCGACCCCAACCCCTCCCAGCATCAGAGTCTTTTCCAGTTAGTCAGCTCTTCGCATGAGGTGGCCAAAGTATTGGAGCTTCAGCTTTAGCATCAGCCCTTCCAATTAACACCCAGGACTGATCTCCTTTAGAATGGACTGGTTGGATCTCCTTGCAGTCCAAGGGACTCTCGAGTCTTCTCCAGCAACACAGTTCAAAAGCATCAATTCTTCGGTGATCAGCTTTCTTCACAGTCCAACTCTCACATCCATACATAACCACGGAAAAAACCATAGCCTTGACTAGACGGACCTTTGTTGGCAAAGTAATGTCTCTGTTTTTTAATACACTATCTAGGTTGGTCATAACTTTCCTTCCAAGGAGCAAGCGTCTTTTAATTTCCTGGCTGCAATCAGCATCTCCAGTGATTTTGGAGCCTAAAATAATGAGGGGATGACCCAGAGGGAGGATAAGGGGAGAAGGGATGTGGGAGGGGGGTTCGGGATGGGGAACTCATGTACACCCGGGGCGGATTCATGTCAGTGTATGGCAAAACCAACCAATATAATATTGTAAAATAATTAGCCTCCAATAAAAAAAAAAATAAAGTCTGACACTGCTTCCACTCTTTCCCCATCTTTTCCCCATGAAGTGATGGGACCAGGTGCCATGATCTTTGTTTTCTGAATGTTGAGCTTCAAGCCACCTTTTTCACTCTCCTCTTTCACTTTCATCAAGAGGCTTCTTAGTTCCTCTTCACTTTCTGCCATAAGGGTGGTGTCATCTGCTTATCTGAGGTTATTGATATTGTCCCAGCAATCTTGATTCCAGCTTGTGCTTCTTCCAGCCCAGCGTTCCTCATAATGTACTCTGCATATAAGTTAAATAAGCAAGGTGACAATATAACTCATCCCTACCTCTCCCTATTCAAATATTTCTCTTTCAGCCCTGGCTAGTATTCAGAAGATCCCTGAAATCTTCTTGGCCACTGGTTGAAACTGAACCTGGGACCTGCTTTTCTTCCTGCGGCCAGACTTGGTTGCCACTAATTACATCCATACAATATTAATATATCCAATTGATGGCTGACTACTCCCGTCTCTGTTGCTAGAGATAGAAGATTCTCTTTCCAGCCTCAATGATGATGTTCTCAGACACGAAAGGAAGAATCACTGCTTTCTTCCCACCAGTTAAGTTAAGGCTGGATACTCTGGACCTCGGATGCTAACGTGGGATTGGCCACATATAAGCTCTGGCACCACTGTTGTAAATTGTTCTCTACTCCGATTAAAGGACTTTACTTAGTGAACTTGCCAGCAGCTGAAATGAAAAGATTTTGAGTCGTTAGAACATAAAGCAAGCAGTGCCTATAATGTCTCTGTGAAGGTTTGCTTGCAAGGTCTCCTATGTTGCTGCTGCTGAACTGCTGCTGCTACTGCTGCTAAGTCATTTCAGTTGTGTCCGACTCTGTGTGACCCCATAGATGGAAGCCCACCAGGCTCCCCCTTCCCTGGGATTCTCCAGGCAAGAACACTGGAGTGGGTTGCAATTTCCTTCTCCAATGTGTGAAAGTGAAAAGTGAAAGCGAAGTCGCTCAGTCGTGTCCGACCCTTAGCGACCCCACGGACTGCAGCCTACCAGGCTCCTCCATTCATGGGATTTTCTAGGCAAGAGTACTGGAGTGGCTTGCCATTGCCTTCTCCGGCTGCTGAACTCACATCCATTAAAACTGCTGCTTCTCTGAAAGATTGACTTCTCTCTTTGAGACAGTGTTTATCAGGGTGGACAGTAAGTAGGATTCAAAGGACAAGTTAGCAACTCAGCTCCTGACTTGAAGAACCACTGTAGTAAGCCCTTCTCCAAACACAATAGAATAACACTTAGAAGCTCATAAGCAAGCAACCTGGCTTTTTGATTGAGCAATGTACTGTCAGGATTAACTAAGCAATGCCGAGAATTATTCCTATACCAAGAACAAATTGTTTTTTCCAGGTTAATTGAGAAACAATTGGCTTAAATCATTGTATAAGTTCAAGATGTACAGCATGATGATTCGATTTCCACATATTGTGAAATAATGATTGCAATTGTTTCAACTAATAGCTGTCATCTCATATAGATACAAGAGAATTAAAAGAAATAAGGGAAAAATAAAAAAAATAATCTTCCTATGATGAGAACTTTTAGGATGTATTCTGTTTACATTTTTCCTATATATCATAGAGCAGTGTGCTAACTATAGCCATCATCTTGACAAGAGCCAACTATTAACTGGATCAGGATGTGGGAACACAGGGGAACAAATCTCATGCACAATAGGATGGAGAATAGAGGGACGAAATTTAAGGAGGGCCCAAGCAAGTGGAGACCATCTCGCACCATTCCCACCATGCAGCCAGCCTAGGTGAAGGCTGGAGTCTGCATGTCCCCGGCTCCCTGCCTGTGGAACACAAGAGGTCATACAGGGAATGGTCAGAATCACACTGACTGACACTCAGCCTCTGACTAATTGTGAACCAGAGGATGTGGACTTGATCCCAATACATTAGAGATGGAGATGGCTGTCTAGTGTCTGCTTTCCTCTTAGACCACTTTCCTACTCACAACAGAAAGCCTGGTCTTGGAAAGGGAGACTGAATTCTAATTCTGATGAATTTGTTTCTGGACAAAATTATTCCCAGCTTCAAGGCTTTCCCAGGAGGGACTGTCTGCAGCCAAGCTCCCCTGAGCAGCAATTTCAGATCACTGAAGATGAATTGGTACTTTGATAAAAGGCTAGAGAAGTGAGCTAGTTGCTCCACAGGAATGTATAAAGATGGATCAGGGTGACAGTTAGACAGATAAAAACAGTCAGACAAAAACCTCATTGTATGTAGGTTTGCAACCTTCTCTCCTCTACTCCCGAGCCCAGACAGAGCATTTAGTCATCAGTTCAGTTCAGTTCAGTCGCTCAGTCGTGTCCAACTCTTTGCGACCCCGTGAATCACAGCACGCCAGGCCTCCCTGTCCATCACCAACACACGGAGTTCACTCAGACTCATGCCCATCGAGTTGGTGATGCCATCCACCCATCTCATTCTCTGTCGTTCCCGTCTCTTCCCGACGCCAACCCCTCCCAGCATCAGAGTCTTTTCCAGTCAGTCAACTCTTCGCATGAGGTGGCCAAAGTATTGGAGCTTCAGCTTTAGCATCAGCCCTTCTAATGAACACCCAGGATTGATCTCCTTTAGAATGGACTGGTTGGATCTCCTTGAAGTCCAAGGGACTCTCAAGAGACTTCTCCAGCACCACAGTTCAAAAGCATCAATTCTTCGGCGATCAGCTTTCTTCACAGTCCAACTCTCACATCCATACATGACCACGGAAAAACCATAGCCTTGACTAGACGGACCTTTGTTCGCAAAGTAATGGCTCTGCTTTTCCATATGCTATCTAGGTCATAACCTATTTGCAAATATAAATGAAAGATCAAAAGTGGTGTAAGTCGATCCTGGGGTGGCGGGAGGGTGTGGGGGAGGACAGTGGGGAATGAATTACCCTTTCCAGGGAGCTGGGACCAGAGATAATATGACCTGTGAGCAGGTTATCATGAAGAAGGCAGGAATCCAATGGGAGAACAGAAGGAGAAAAGAGAAGAGAGATGGGATGGCATGAATGAAAAGGAAAGTTCAGGGACTTCTCTGGTGGTCCAGTGGTTGGGACTTCATCTTCCAATGCAGGGAGTTTGGGTTGCATCCCTGACCAGGTAGTTATCCTACATTCCTTGCAGCCAAAAAAGCTAAAACATAAAACAAAAATAATATTATACAGTGGAAGTAAGAAATAGATTTAAGGGTCTAGATCTGATAGAGTGCCTGATGAACTCTGGACGGAGGTTCGTGACATTGTACAGGAGACAGGGACCAAGACAATCCCCATGGAAAAGAAATGCAAAAAACCAAAATGGCCGTCTGAGGATGCCTTACAAATAGCTGTGAAAAGAAGAGAAGAGAAAAGCAAAGGAGAAAAGGAAAGATATAAACATCTGAATGCAGAGTTCCAAAGAATAGCAAGGAAAAATAAGAAAGCCTTACACTGCGATCAATGCAAAGAAATAGATGAAAACAACAGAATAGGAAAGACAAGAGATCTCTTCAAGAAAATTAGATATACCAAGGGAACATTTCATGCAAAGTTGGGCTCGATAAAGGACAGAAATGGTATGGACCTAACAGAAGCAGAAGATATTAAGAAGAGGTGGCAAGAATACACAGAAGAACTGTACAAAAAAAATCTTCACGACCAAGATAATCACGATGGCGTGATCACTCACCTGGAACCAGACATCTTGAAATGTGAAGTCAAGTGGGCCTTAGAGAGCATCACTACAAACAGAGCTAGTGGAGGTGATGGAATTCCAATTGAGCTATTTCAAATCTTGAAAGATGATGCTGTGAAAGTGCTGCAGTCAATATGCCAGCAAATTTGGAAAACTCAGCAGTGGCCACAGGACTGGAAAAGGTCATTCTTCATTCCAATCCCAAAGAAAAGGAATGCCAAAGAATTCTCAAACTGCCGCACAGTTGCACTCATCTCACATGCTATAAAGTCATGCTCAAAATTCTCCAAGCCAGGCTTCAGCAATATGTGAACCGTGAACTTCCAGATGTTCAAGCAGGTTTCAGAAAAGGCAGAGGCACCAGAGATCAAATTGCCAACATCCGCTGGATCATGGAGAAAGCAAGAGAGTTCCAGAAAAACATCTATTTCTGCTTCATTGACTATGCCAAAGCCTCTGACTGTGTGGATCACAATAAACTGTGGAAAATTCTGAAAGAGATGGGAATCCCAGACCACCTGACCTGCCTCTTGAGAAACCCGTATGCAGGTCAGGAAGCAACAGTTAGAACTGGACATGGAACAACAGACTGGTTCCAAATAGGAAAAGGAGTACGTCAAGGCTGTATATTGTCACCCTGCTTATTTAACTTATATGCAGAGTACATCATGAGGAACGCTGGGCTGGAAGAAGCACAAGCTGGAATCAAGATTGCCGGGAGAAATATCAATAACCTCAGATATGCAGATGACACCACCCTTATGGCAGAAAGTGAAGAGGAACTCAAAGGCCTCTTGATGAAAGTGAAAGAAGAGAGTGAAAATGTTGGATTGAAGCTCAACATTCAGAAAACCAAGATCATGGCATCTGGTCCCATCACTTCATGGGAAATAGATGGGGAAATAGTGGAAACAGTACCAGACTTTATTCTTTTGGGCTCCAAAATCACTGCAGATGCCGATTGCAGCCAGGAAATTAAAAGACACTTACTCCTTGGAAGGAAAGTTATGACTAACCTAGATAGCATATTAAAAAGCAGAGACATTACTTTGCCAACAAATGTCCGTCTAGTCAAGGCTATGGTTTTTCCCGTGGTCATGTGTGGATGTGAGAGTTGGACTGTGAAGAAAGCTGATCGCCGAAGAATTGATGCTTTTGAACTGTGTTGCTGAAGAAGACTCTTGAGAGTCCCTTGGACTGCAAGGAGATCCAACCAGTCCATTCTAAAGGAGATCAATCCTGGGTGTTCATTGGAAGGACTGATGCTAAAGCTGAAACTCCAATACTTTGGCCACCTCATGTGACGAGTTGACTCACTGGAAAAGAGTCTGATGCTAGGAGGGATTGGGGGTGGGAGGAGACAGGGACGATAGAGAATGAGATAGCTGGATGGCATCACCGACTCGATGGACATGAGTTTAAGTGAACTCCGGGAGTTGGTGATGGACAGGGAGGCCTGGCTTGCTGTGATTCACGGGGTCGCAAAGAGTTGGACACGACTGAGCGACTGAACTGAACTGAACTGATACTTACTCCCTTGATTAGCTCATCTAATTTCATTGTCATATGGATTTGACTCTCAAATTTATATGGCTAGCAGAAGTGTTGCTAAACACACACTTCACACACCTATTCAACAAATATTATTAAATATTTTATAGGATCTCAAAATTAATATGTCCTAAATCAAATTCTTGATCATTCCCTCTTAACCTGACCCATCTAGAGCCTTCCACATATTGGGCTTCCCTGGTGGTTCAGATGGTAAAAAGTCTGCCTGCAATGCAGGAGATCCAGGTTCAATCCCTGGGTCAGAAAGACACCCTGGAGAAGAGAATGGCTTACCCTTTCCAGTTTTCTTTCCTGGAGAATTCCATGGAGAGAGTAGCCACATATTAATTAATAGTATTTTCATAATCTAGTTACTCAAGCCAAAGATGTTGAAGCCACCCTGATTTTCTTCCTTCTCTTCCACCCCGCATAAAATACATTCATCAATACTATTGGTTCTACTACAAAATACTGCATCCATATTCAATTATTTCTTATTCTTTTCCTTGATATGACTCTGGTTCAAGATACTAATAACTCTCTCATTGAGATTATTATGACAGTTTCCCAACTGGCATTTCTGCTTCCAGCTTCCCCTGAAGGGTAGTAGAATAGGATCTAAGCACTGTTATCTGGTGATTCTTTAAAAAATGAAAATCAGAACAAGTCACTCTTCTGCTGAAGACCTCAATGGGTTCCATCTCACTTGAAAGACAACCACGTCCAAGGTCAGAGAAACCCCAGTAAGACACCATTCCCGCCAGAGACGCTCAGAAAACTCAAACAAACCTTGTGCACACCAGCACTCAGGGACACCACAGAGACTGAGACAGAACTGTCCTTCAGCGTCTCCTGTGGAGGACTGGGTCAGCAGTGGACTGCCACAGTGACAGGGGCTCTGGGTGTGGCAGACTTGGTTATGGCATAAGCCTTCATGGAGGTTGACATTAACCCCAACATAGAGCTGCCAGAAGTTACATAGGACTGGGAAATTGACTCTTGGAGGGCACAAACAGAACCTTGTGAACCAGGACCCAAGAGAAAAGAGCAGTGACCCCACAAGACACTGAATCGGACTTGCCTGTGAGTGTCCAGGAGTCTCCAGCACAGGTGTGGGTTGGCGGTGGCCTGCTGCAGGGTTGGGGGCACTGAGTGAAGAAGTACATGCATGGGATTATTTGAAGGAGGTTACCATTATCTTCATTACCTCCGCCATAGTTTCAGTTCAGTTCAGTTGCTCAATCATGTCTGACTCTTTGTGACCCCATGGACTGTAGCACACCAGGCATCCCTGTCTATCACCAAATGCCAGGGTTTACTCAAACTCATGTCCATTGAGTCAGTGATGCCATCCAGCTATCTCATCCTCTGTCATCACCTTCTCCTTCCACCTTCAATCCTTCCCAGAATTAGGGTTTTTTCAAATAAGTCAGCTCTTTGCATTAGGTTGTCAAAGTATTGGAGTTTCAACATCAACATCAGTCCTTCCAATGAACACTCAGGACTGATATCCTTTAGTATGGACTGGTTGGATCTCCTTGCAGTCCAAGGGACCGTCAAGAGATTTCTCCAACACCACAGTCCAAAAGCATCAATTCTTCAGTGCTCAGCTTTCTTATAGTCCAACTCTCATCGATACATGACTACTGGGAAAACTATAGCCTTGACAAGAAGGACCTTTGTTGGCAAAGTAATGTCTCTGCTTTTTAATATGCTGACTAGGTTGATAATAACTTTCCTTCCAAGGAGTTCAGTTCAGTTCAGTCTCTCAATCGTGTCCGACTCTTTGTGGCCTCAAGAACCGCAGCATGGCAGGCCTCCCTGTCCATCACCAACTCCCGAAGTTTACCCAAACTCATGTCCATTGAGTCTGTGATGCAATCTAACCATCTCATCCTCTGTCGTCCCCTTCTCCTCCTGCCTTCAGTCGTTACCAACATCAGGGTCTTTTCAAATGTGTCAGCTCTTAGCATCAGCTGGCCAAAATATTGGAGTTTCAGTTTCAACATCAGTCCTTCCAATTAACACTCAGGACAGATCTCCTTTAGGATGGACTGGCTGGATCTACTTGCAGTTCAAGGAAATCTCAAGAGTCTTATCCAACACCATATTTCAAAAGCATCAATTCTTCGGCACTCAGCTTTCCTTATAGTCCAAGTCTCACATCCATACATGACTACTGAAGTCTGTTTCCTTATTTGCATAATAAGGATATACACCCAGCTTTGATCTACTGGCATTTGTATTAAGTAATAAGTATTAAAGACAGTGGTGCATTTCAAAGTGCTTTTTAAGCTGAAGGCATTGTTATTATGGATACTGAAAAATACCATCAGTTGATTGCCCACTATATGGTACTGCAAGGTACAGATATGAACAAGGCACATTCCTTGCCTTGTACTTTTAACAATCTAATGCAGTAATGCTCCAGGTTCACCTGATTTACTGTTTACTGCTCTGCCTTATCAGAAATCAGTTTTCTTCATACTAGGGAAAAAAAGATACCTGTTGAGGACAATCACAGGGTTTGATTTCAGTCTCTTACCTTGAAATGAATCATTTGATCATCTCCAGTTCCCTGACCCATGAATGCAGCACGTGTACAAAACTCTATTTACTTAAACACCAGGTAGATGAGAAATATAACACACACAGGGGATGGAAATGGATCTCACAGAAAGCAAATATCTCTCCAAACTTACATCTTGGACATCTCTGGTAAGCTCTTAAGTGCAAAGCAGAATCTTTAAAGACTCCCTTGTATAATGTCTGTAATTTTTTTCACCTCATTAATTCAGTCTACACTTGTGTAGAAGGAAACTGAAGTAATCAAACAGATAATGAACACCTGAAAATTTGCCATTGAGAGGCCTAAATTACTCATCTAAACTGGTGACATTAGGCAAAGTGATTGGGAAAAAAACTCTTCTCTCCACCTCGTTATGCTAAAACTATACACACACACAAGTGTACACATAAAATGTTATCTAATATGACATCATAATATACAGTTTAAGTTAAGCCTCCCCCTGGCCCCAGTGAACTTGGATGGGGAGCAATGGAGTTCAAGGGAAGAAATATGTGAATTAGAACTTAATTTACACCACTGCACACATACTGGGCTTCCCTGACAGCACATGTGTTTAGGGCCTAAGTACTTTAAATATTTCTCTATAAAATCAGAAAACCAGTTTTATTTTTTTTACATGAATAAAACAAAAATATGTTTTTTTTTTCTCTCTCTCTCTTCTGCTTCCCCAAGGTGAAATTAAGCTCAATGATATTACTTTTCTTAGGGAGGGGGAAAAAAGTTTTCTCTCCAGAGAATTTGTAGAGGGAGAAGATAATTAGACTCCTTTCTGATAAGATATGCAGGTGAGTTATGAGTGATTATTTGACACCAAGTTGTAAGCAGCTGCAGAGCTGCTTTTCCCCTGAGCTTGCATCTTAGAGAGGACATGGTTCTTTGGTTTCTGTCTGCTTTGGAGTAAAACCAGAATGAGATTGTAATGCGACTGGGGAAACACTGAAAGTCTTAGTAAACGTAGAAGCTCAATCTGTGGAGCAGCAAAGTAACCTTTCTTTGGAAAAGTCTTAAATTTTATTTAATTCTTACTCCAAATGTGACTGAACAACAACTCCAAATGCTTCCTATATGAGGTAAGTCATGCTGTTAAGGTGAAACAAATAACCTGAGAAAGGACCTGAAAAATGTATTTGAAGAGATAATAGCTGAAAACTTCCCTAACATGAGAAAGGAAACATTCACATAAGTCTAGGCAGCAGAGTCCCAGGCAGAATAAACCCAAATAGGAACACACTGAGTCACATAGTAAGCAAACTGACAAAAATTAAAGGCAAAAAAAAAAAAATTATTAAAAGTAACAAGGGAAAAGCAACAAATAATATACAAGGGAAACTCCATAAGATTATCAGCTGATTTATCAGCAGAAACTCTATAGGCCAAAACAGAATGGAATGACATATCAAAATAATGAAGTGAAAGGACCTAGAACAAAGAATACTCTAACCAGCAAGGCTCACCCTCAAATTTGATAGAGAAATAAAAAGATTTACAGACAAGCAACAGCTAAGGCAATTCAGCACCACCAGAACAGCTTTGCAAACAAATTTTAAAGGAACTTCTCTGAGGAATAAAAAGGGGGACCACAACCAGAAACAAGAAAATTACAAATGGAAAAGCTCACCAGTAAAGGCAAATATAGAGTTATTGCCTTTGTTTAGTTGCCAGGTCGAGCCTGATTCTTTGTGACCTCACGGACTGCAGAATGACAGGCTTCCCTCTCCTTCACTATCTGTTAGAGTTTGCTCAAACTCCTGTCCGTTGAGTCAATGATGCTATCCAACCATCTTATCCTCTGGTGTTCCCTTCTTCTCCTGCCTCAATCTTTCATAGCACCAGGGTCTTTTTCAACAACTTGGCTCTTTGCATCAGGTGGCCAGACTATCAGAGCTTAGGCTTCAGCATCAGTCCCTCCAATGAGGGATTTCCTTTAGAATTTCCTCTCCATTCTCCTCCAATGAGTTGATTTCCTTTAGGATTGACTGGTCTGATCTCCTTGATATCCAAGGGACTCTCAAGAGTCTTCTCCAACATCACAGTTTAAAAACATCAATTCTTCGGTGCTCAACCTTCATTATGGTCCAATTCCACATTCCTACATGACTACTGGAAAGATGGAGAATCATTTGAACACAAATATAATATCAAAAATAGCAACTGTGATAGAGGAGAGCACAAATGCAGTATATTGGAAATGCATTTAGAATTAAAAGACCATCAGCTTAAAGCAATCATCTTTATATATAGACTGCTATAACAAAACTTCATGGTAACCTGAAACCAAAAATCTATTGGGTTGGCCAAAAAGTTCATTCAGGTCTTCAGACAAACCCAAATGAACACTTTGGTCAACCCAATACAACAGATACACACACACCCACATAAAGAAAAAGAAACTCAAATGCAACACCAAAGCTAGCCATCAAATCACAAGAATAGAGGACGAAAGGGGAAAGGAAGAAAAAAGGCCTACAGAAACTAATCCAAAAGTTACCAAAAATGGCAATAAGAACATTCATATCAGTAATTATTTTAAACATAAATGGATTAAATGCTCCACCCAAAAGACACTGGCTGAATGGATAAAAACACAAGACCTGTATATAAGTTGTCTTTAAGAGATCCACTTCATACCTAAGGGGAAATACAGACTGAAAGTGAAGAGAGGGAAAAGGGGAGTTCATGCAAATGTAAATCAAAGGAAAGTTGCAGTACCAATATTCATATGGAACAAAATAGACTTTAGAATAAAGACCATTAAAAAAGACAAAGAAGGACACACATAATGATAAAGTGATCAATCCAAGAAGAAGATACAATAATTATAAATATATACATACCCACCGTAAGAGCATCCCAATACATAAGTCAGATACAGCCAAAAAAGAAGGGAAAATGACAGTAAAACATTAATGGACAGATCATCCAGAAAACAAATAAGGAAACACAGACCTTAAATAACATGTTAAGCCAGATAAACTTAATTGATACTTATAGAGCATTCTATAGAGAATCCCAGGGATGGGGGAGCCTGGTGGGCTTCCGTCTATGGGGTCACACAGAGTCGGACACGACTGAAGTGACTTAGCAGCAGCAGCAGCAGCAGAGCATTCCATTCAAAAGTAGCAGAATACACATTCTTCTCATGTGCACAAGGGAACATTCTCCAAGATTCACCACATGCTGGGCCACAAAGCAAACCTCACTATCTGTTAGGGTTAAGGTTAGGGTTAGAGTTAGGGTTAAGGTTAAGTTAAATTAAAGAAGATCAAAATCACATCAAGCTTCTTCCCCAACCACAATACTATGAGATTAGAAATCAACAACTCCAATACTTTGGCCACCTCATGAGACGAGTTGACTCACTGGAAAAGAGTCTGATGCTGGGAGGGATTGGGGGCAGGAGGAGAAGGGGATGACAGAGAATGAGATGGCTGGATGGCATCACCGACTCGATGGACATGAGTTTGAGTGAACTCCGGGAGTTGGTGATGGACAGGGAGGCCTGGCGTGCTGTGATTTATGGGGTCGCAGAGTCGGACACGACTGAGCGACTGAACTGAACTGAACTGACAAGGGAAAAAAAAAAAAAAAGGAAAAACTGTAAAACAGGTTGAGTCTAAATAATACACTACTAAACAACCAGTGGATCACAGAAGAAATAAAACAGAAAATCAAAAAACATTTGGATACAAATGGAAATGAAAGCACAATGATCCAAAAACTATAGGATGCAGCAAAAGCAGTTCTAAGAGGAAAGTCTATAGTGACATAATCTTACAACAGGAAGGAAGAAAACTCACAAACCTAAGAAAACCTGACGTTATACTTATAGCGACTAGAGAAAGAAGAAGCAAAACTCATAGTTAGCAGAAAGAAAGAAATAAAAAAGGTCAGAACAAGAATAAATGAAATAGAAATGAAGAAAACAATAGAAAAAAGTCAATGAAACTAAAAGCGGTTCTTTTAGAAGATAAACAAAGTTGATAAATATCTAGCCAGACTCATCAAGAAAATAAGGAAGTGGGCTCAAATTGATGAAGAGATAAATGAAAAACAAGTTACAACAGACACCCTAGAAATAAAAAAAATATCATAAGAGAATATTACAAGCAACTATAAACAACATGACAGTAACATGGACAACCTGGAATAACTGGACAAATTCTTAGAACTGAACAATCTCCCAAGACTGAAGCATAAAGAAACAGAAAATATAAACAGACTAATCACAAGTACTGAAATCAAAACTATGATTATAGAAGTCCCCCTGTTTGCTATGTCTTTATTCATCTATCTACAGATGGGCATATAGGTTGCTCCCATAGCTTGGCCATTATAAACAATGTTGCAGTGAGCATTCCGGTGCACATACCATTTTTGAATTAGAGTTTTTGTTTTCCCTGGATATATACCCAGGAGTAAAACTGATGGTTAATGCGGTAGTTCTATTTTTACTTGTTTGTTTTCCCATAGACATCAGAAATTGAAGAACGATTCCTTTCTGAAATATCCAATGGCTCTGCTCAAACTCAGGGGTAAAGTTGGAGATTCGTTAGAATGAGGGTGGACAATAAAATGGCATGTAACATAGTTAGTCATAGTGGAATAACACTGCATTGAAACAGAAAGAGTTTCAGCTATGAAGCCAACCACAACCAAGTTCAAATCCTTATTGAATAATTTTCCAGCTATGTGACTTTGAGCAGTTCATATCTATTCTGAAATTCATCTGTAAAATGGGGCTAAGGATGAACTGTTAAGACTGACTGAGAAATTGCAATTAACATTTTGGAACACAGCAGTTGTGCAATAAAATGTAAAAACAACGATACGAATCAGAAGATCAACTTCAGTACTGAATACAAAGGCATGAATCTGCCACTTGCAACAGCAAATGCTTCTTAGAAAACCACAGTTCGGGTCTTTATTTTGTCACCTGAAGAGTTTGTTAGGCCTTGAGGAATCACCTTTTGCCCTTCATGAGAATGTGCTTAGCAGACTTTGCAATTATCATCAGATTCAAGATTAAGCAAATGATACAAGAATGTAAACAGCACATCAAGAGATAAATGAGTGCACCTAGAATTAAAGACCTAAAGACACTCCTAATCAGGCGAGAAGAACAGTCAGGATAACACTGACATCAGTCACAAGGCTGGGCACTGCTAAGGTGAGATAGGAGCTGGGGGTTTAAGTGGGTCTTCCACTCACCTCCTTCACTTCCATCACAGAAAGTATATATAACAGAGCAGAGTGTGAACAACTCTGGGTCTTAGCTTTCCACTGAACCTGACATTCACTCTGTAAGCGAATACTGAACACTAGTTAGTGCCTGCTTTGAAAAATGCAGAAGTGAAAAAGGCATGCCCCATGCCTTCAAACAATTGATGATCCAGAGGAGGAAAGAGACAACAGTGGTGACAGCAACACAAACAAGACGAGAGTAAAGCAATAATCTCACTGTGCTGAAGGAATAGTGAAAATACAAATAAGGAGTTTCAGCTCTATCAAGATTGAGCAGGAAACAATAAAAGCGTTTGCTTAAACTGAATGCTGAAGAATGAACAGGAGTACCCTAGAAAGGCAGGATGGTGGGGGCTAACATAGGCATGGTGGCTTTGTGACTGCACACATAAGCCATAGCAGGAGTGCAGAGAGTATAAGAGGGTGGCAGATGCGAAACCCCTGTGAGCGGAGAGCACACACTCTACCTTTCTTGGGTATCACCTAAGAAGGCCCAGCAGGATGTTTGGCACATATCTTCACAGGAGATAAATATTCATTATGAAATGTCATATTATCTGAAGACTTAATCCCATATGTAACAGAAGTAAGTATTTATTATGAAATATCATATTACCTGAAGATTTAATCCCATAGGCAGTAAAGCAAAATCAGAAGTATATTTTGTCAATAGTTAAGGGAGAACAATGAAGATCTAATTTTACCAGAGCAAGGAAAACAGACAAGGCTTCTTTTTATCTAAGAGCTGGAAGTAATCTCAGATATTATCCAATGCAGTGTTCAATAATCAGCTAAAAAATTGCTCTTGATTTCGAATTCAGTATTCTTTGGGATCACTGAGTCCGAGAACAACATTAATGCATCACTCAATGTGAGGCGAGGACATGGAGAACCCAAAAAGAAAAATGGTTGTGCAATGCATCCAGCTAATCATCAATGTTTGAACTACCATGCAATTGCACTCATTTCACATGCTAGCAAGGTAATGTGCCAAATCCTTCAAGCAAGTCTTCAGCAGTATATGAACCAAGAAGTTCCACATGTACAAGTTGGATTTAGAAAAGGCAGAGGAACTAGAGATCAATTATCAAAATCCATTGGATCATAGATAAAGCAAGGGAATTCCAGAAAAGACATCTACTTCTGCTTCATTGACTACACTAAAGTCTTTGACTGTGTGGATCACAACTGTGGATAATTCTAAAGAGATTGAAATACTAGACCATTTTACCTGCCTCCTGTATGTAGGACAAGAAATAACAGAATGGGGCGAAGAAATGGACTGTTTCAAAATAGGGAAAGGAGTACATTTTCACCCTGCCTGTTTAACTTCTATGCAGAGTACATCATGTGAAATGCTGAACTTGATGAATGACAAGCCAGAATCAAGAATGACAGGAGAAATAACAACCTCATGCATGCAGATAATATCACTCTAATGGTAGAAAGCAGTTCAAAAACATCAATTCTTCGGCGATCAGCTTTCTTCACAGTCCAACTCTCACATCCATACATGACCACTGGAAAAATCATAGCCCTGACTAGAAGGACCTTTGTTGGCAAAGTAATGTCTCTGCTTTTTAATATACTATCTAGGTTGGTCATAACTTTCCTTCCAAGGAGTAAGCGTCTTTTAATTTCATGGCTGCAGTCAGCATCCGCAGTGATTTTGGAGCCACCTCATGCGATGAGTTGACTCACTGGAAAAGACTCTGATGCTGGGAAGTATTGGGGGCGGGAGGAGAAGGGGACGACAGAAAATGAGATGGCTGGATGGCATCACCGACTCGATGGACATGAATTTGAGTGAACTCCAGGAGTTGGTTATAGACAGGGAGGCCTGGCGTGCTGTGATTCATGGGGTCGCAAAGAGTCAGACACGACTGAGCGACTGAACTGAACTGAACTGAATGGTAGAAAGTGAGCCTCTTAATTAAAGTGAAAAAAGAGAGTGAAAAAGTTGACTTAAAACTCAACATTCAAAAAATGAAGATCATGTCATACAGTTTCATCACTTCATGGTAAATAGAGGAGGAAAAAGTAGAAACAGTGACAGATTTTATTTCCTTGGGCTCCAAAATCACTGCAAATGATAACTGCAGCCACAAAATTAAAAGATACTTGTTCCTTGGAAGAATAGCTATGACAAACCTAGATAGTGTATTAAAAAGCAAAGACATCACTTTGCCAACAAAGGTCCATATAGTCAAACTATGGGTTTCCCGGTAGTCATGTATGGATATGAGAATTGGACCATAAAGAAGGCTGAGCACCAAAGAACTGATGCTTTTGAACTGTGGTTTTGGAGAAGACTCTTGAGAGTCCCTTGGACAGAAAGGAGATCCAACCAGTCAATCCTAAAGGAAATTAACCCTGAATATTCCTTGGAAAGACTGATGCTGAAGTTGATGCTGAAGTTGAAGCTCCAACACTTTGGCCACCTGATACGAAGAGCTGACTCACTGGAAAAGATCCTGATGCTGGGAAAGATTGAAGGCAGAAGGAGAATGGGATGACAGAGGATGAGATGGTTGGATGGCATCATTGACCCAACGGACATGAGTTTGAGCAAACTCCAGCAGATAGTTAAGGACAGGAAACCTGGGGTGCGCAGTCAGTGGGGTCACAAAGAGTTGGACAGGACTGGGTGAACATCAACAACAATCAATAATGAGGGTTAGAATCCATATGACTTGATTAGTATTTGCTTTATCACCGTTTAGACATCACCTGTTTGAATAGGCAACCACCAGTACCATTATTTTCAGGATCTCTAAATACAGACCCATTCACAATTCACAATTTTACAATTTATGTTTATGGTCGGAGTTTCAGCTTTCAGTCTATCTTGAACTAAAACTAAGTCTGTGGAAAGCAAATAGAAAAGATCAGGATAAATGAGGTCAGTTTACAATGACAAAAAGAAAAAAAGAGGGTTTTTTAAAAAACCCCATTCTCTGGCCTTATCATATTACTGATTCGTGCCTTCACATGTAAAAGAGGGGTTTATCTTACATTCTGATTAGATGGTACCTTGAAACTTCTAAGCCAAAAGTAAGAATTGTTGTTTTGTTCATTGAAGGATGGTGGTAACTGATTTTTCACCAGGAAATTAAAAAAAAAAAATCTTATTAGAAAACTGAAATTTACAATATGTTTATATCACTCGCTGAGTACATGGCATTTAAAAAACAACATCATTATATAAAGATAACAAAAATACAAAGTCTTAATACCTACGGGATATGGAAAACATTAAAAGCAGAGCAATCCGTTTGTTCTGTTCTTTACATACATTTGGTCCTTTCATCAGTAGTCCCTGAATGAATGGCAAATTGATGTTATGTAAAATACATTTAATGGAATAAAATGTCTAGTACTAGAACTGGGAGATGAAAGAACCATAGGGTGTGTGAATTCAAGAAACTCTAAAAACCTAATTGTTCAGTAAAATCATCTGGGGAACTTTAAATGCAGAATCTGGAAACCCCATCTTGAACTAACTGAATCAGAATTTCCACAGGCAAATACCTAGAATTCAACATTTACAAAAGCTTTCCAGGTAACTCATGATTATCTAATCCACCCAGGTAAATTCTTGCAACATTTTTCAGAACAGAAGATTCTAAGTTCAAAAGATGACATCAACTGTGGCAATCAATTATAATCCTACACGAGATGTAAGAACAAGACTTGCTGTCCCTTTCCTTCCTCCAGGTATTTCACCTTTTTAGGACCCTGCCTATTTATTCATTAAACAAATAATTAATAATAATAATTATTATTCTGCTAGACTTGAGAGTATGATAGTGAACACAATAAAAATGATTATTTTCTCATGGAGCCTATTGGTTTCGGTCACTGGAATACTATAAGAGATCTATCCGGGAAATTTTCCTGAATTTATAATCTTGACTTTTTTTTTACACATATTTCCTCACTTTTTGCACTTGCTACAGACATGCCTTTGAATTCCTGGTCCAAGTGGTGGAGAGCAACTGTGGTCAATAGCTCTTAAATTTACATATCCTCCATTCAATATAATAGCTAATTCCAAAAGAAGTTCACTGACTCAGCTGGAGCGGAGTAGCTCTCCTGAATCAGCCTCTGCAGCTTAGAGGAGAGGGGTCACGTTACAGAGACATAGTTGCTCCAGTTGAACTACATCAGAGGCTGGGGTAATTCTGTTAGAAAGAGATGATGGATAGATAACTAAATACATTTCAACAGCACTTCTCTTAGGACAATTCATTTGGGCTGCTTACTGTCTGAATTTTGACTCTGCTCAAATAATTAAGCTCTTATAGTCGTTCATTCATTATTCACTTATAAAACATTTATTATACCTTGACCTGGTCCCAAGGATTAAAAAAAAAAAGCAAGAATTGTGTAGAGATTAGCAATGAAGGCAAACATGCACATAATGAATATTAGTATGTAGTGAAATATACTAAGTATGAAGAAAACATAAAAGAGTTAAAGAAATCTTCACGTGTTTCCTTAAATGAGTCTCAATGGACATATAGAAGTTTTCCTGGCCAGGTAAAGTGAGAAGGTTCTCAAACAAAACATACTATAGAAACAAAGTTTTTGTGTAGCAGAAGGAAGTTTCACAGTTGAGAAGTGTAACTATGGCTAGATTAGTCATTGTATAAGTGCTTTGCCAGTCCTACCACTTTGAGCTGTGTAAATAAGAGCAACTTACTAAAGCTTTTAGTGCTTGTCTCATAGGATTGTTGTGAGGGTTAACTTTTCTAATGAATGTGAAGGGTTTAGAATGCTGCTGGTATATCTTTGGTGCTTCAGTTCAGTTCAGTTCAGTCGCTCAGTCATGTCTGACTCTACACGACCCCATGAATCACAGCACGCAAGGCTTCCCTGTCCATCACCAACTCCTGGAGTTCACTCAAACTCATGTCCACAGAGTCGGTGATACCATCCAGCCATCTCATTCTCTGTCGTCCCCTTCTCCTCCCGCCCCCAACCTTTCCCAGCATCAGAGTCTTTTCCAATGAGTCAACTAGTTGCATGAGGTGGCCAAAGTATTGCAGTTTCAGCTTTAGCATCAGTCCTTCCAATGAACACCCCTTAATAAATGTTTTATTATTGTTACCATTGTCAAATCATTATCACCATCATTTTGAACAAATGTGCCATTCCTGGGGGTGTTTCTCTTACTTGTGAGAGGAAAGCCCATTTTATTTATCATCATACCACAAATATTGTGGTTTGGATGTGGTCCAGGGTGCAAAGGAGTAAGTTCAAAGATCACGTGCATTATTAGGTGGCTGACAAGGTCATGGTAGACTTAGCTGAGGAAATTCCATTCTTAAAAAAACCACATGCTGTTTTTACATAATCATATACTCCCACCATGAATTACCAATTCTACTTGGTTTCATAAAAGATTTTTACTGGCTATACCTGTCATTCAGCCCAGTCCCCACCATGGAGTTTATAAAACAGGATCCAACTTCATTCTTTCTGAATAATGTTCCAAAGCGTGAACCAATCTCAAAAACACAACACCACACCACAGTTCAGTTCAGTTCAGTCACTCACTTGTGTCCGACTCTTTGTGACCCCATGAATCACAGCATGCCAGGCCTCGCTGTCCATCACCAACTCCCGGAGTTCACTCAAACTCATGTCCACAGAGTCGGTGATGCCATCCAGCCATCTCATTCTCCGTCTTTCCCTTCTCCTCCTGCCCCCAATCCCTCCCAGCATCAGAGTCTTTTCCAGTGAGTCAACTCTTTGTATGAGGTGGCCAAAGTATTAGACTTTCAGCTTTAGCATCAGTCCTTCCATGAACACCCAGGACTGATCTCCTTTAGAATGGACTGGTTGGATCTCCTTGCAGTCCAAGGGACTCAAGAGTCTTTTCCAACACCACAGTTCAAAAGCATCAATTCTTTGGTGATCAGCTTTCTTCACAGTCCAACTCTCACATCCGTCCATGACCACTGGAAAAATCACAACCTTGACTAGATGGACCTTTGTTGGCAAAGTAATATATCTGCTTTTTAATATGCTATCTAGGTTGGTCACAACTTTCCTTGCAAGGAGTAAGCGTCTTTTTATTTCATGCCTGCAATCAGCATCTGCAGTGATTTTGGAGCCCCAAAAAATAAAGTCTGACACTGTTTGCACTGTTTCCCCATCTATTTGCCATGAAGTGATGGGACCAGATGCCATGATCTTTGTTTTCTGAATGTTGAGCTTCAAGCCAACTTTTTCACTCTCCTCTTTCACTTTCATCAAGAGGCTTTTGAGTTCCTCTTCACTTTCTGCCATAAGGGTGGTGTCATCTGCATATCTGAGGTTATTGATATTTCTCCCAGAAATCTTGATTCCAGTTTGTGCTTCTTCCAGCCCAGCGTTCCTCATGATATACTCTGCATATAAGTTAAATAAGCAGAGTGACAATATACAACCTTGACGTACTTCTTTTCCTATTTGGAACCAGTCTTGTTCTAACTGTTGCCTCCTGACCTGCATACAGGTTTCTCAAGAGGCGGGTCAGGTCTGGTATTCCCATCTCTTTTAGAATTTCCCACAGAGACATCTAAATTCCAACTTTAGAATTATTACCTGCATATTCTTAGGACTTTGGCTCAAGGGATGAGACCTGTGTTCTCTTAGGTTTTAGTAGGAGTTAGAGAATTGTTTCTACTCCTGCTAATCCTTTATCTCTTCAGTCAATTACCAACCATGAGTACAATATCATTTTGAACCAGAAAAATCCATCCCCAAACCACTGTCTTTGTTGATTCTTTTATTTCTAGTTTTGCCAAGGACCTCAACCTTGCTTCTTCTGTACAAATAGGGCTCTTTCTATTAAAATTTTCTGGTCACTGTATAGGTGGTTAGAAATGCGATAAGTGTCCCTGGGTGAAAATCAGATGATTAAAATGAACACACACAAAATTGTAGGAACCAGCACAAGGCCGGCAAAAAATAGACACTCAACATGAGCATGTTCAGATGAATTTTGTTTCTTACACTTAGCCATAAGACACTAATTATATTTGACTGACTTGACATTTAAAAAGCAACAATTATATGTGATTCAACCTAATGAGGGTTCTGATGGGATTAATCATTGGGTATTGTTGGAGTATGGGGAAATAGTTACATGGACTAAAGACCTGGTTTTTTAAAACTCAACTTTTTTCCTTTCTAGAAAAGGAATATATCAGAGAGGAATCTTGAAGAATAAGTTAATTTTACACTCTCTTCACTTTTACTGCCACTGCTCGTGTGCAATCCATTATCACCTCTCACTTGGAGTTCTGCAAGAGCTTCTTAGCTGGTTTCTCCACTTTCACTCCTCTTGAACTTGGGCATGAACTTGGGTAAACATACATGTACACATGTACACACATGTACAATGGATGTGAGTTTGAGCAAGCTCCGGGAGATGTAGAAGGACAGGGAAGCCTGGTGTGCAGCAGTCCATGGGGTCACAAAGAGTTGGACATGACTGAGCGACTGAACAACACAAAATAAAATAATAAAATAAAATATGAACATAAAATAAAATAGTAAAATAAAAGCAAAAATAAACACATAGGAGATGTCCCTGGTGGTCCAGCATTTAAGGGTTCACCTGCCAATGCAGGGGACACAAATCAACCCCTTGTCCAGGAAGATCCCACATGCCATGGAATAACTAAGCCACAACTGCACCACAACTACTGAGCCCACACTCTAGGGCCAACAAGACAGCTGCTCAAGCCTGTGAGCCTAGAGTCTGTACTGCACAGCAAGAGAAGCCCCTTCAACAGAGAGCACCCCTTGTTCACTGCAATTAGAGAAAGCCAGTGGTCAGCAATGAGGACCAAGCACAATGAAAAATAAATAAACAAAAATAAACCCACGGGACCTACTTAAAAGCTTTCCACAGCAAAGGAAACCACCAACAAAACAAAAGAGACAACTTACTGAATGGAAGAAAAAATTTGCAAATGATATGAGCAAAAATGGATCCAAACAACTCAACATCCAAAAAAAACAAACAACCCAGTTAAAATATGGGCAGAAGAAGTAAATAGACATTTTTCCAAAGAAGATATGCTGATGGCCAACAGATATAAGAAAAGATGCTCAACATTGTTAGTCACAAGGGAAACGCAAATCAGAACCACAATGAGGATTAAAGAAAAGGAAAAAAGAAAGAAAAGACAAAACCCCAAGTTGCAAATAGAAACTAGAACAAAGTAACATACACACACACAAAAGAAATGAAAACAGAAGCAGAACCAAAAACAAAACCAAACACAAGAAAACAACTAAAGAAACTAAAGAAACCAAAAAGGAAATTAAAAACTTTTTAAAAAGCTAAAAAAAAAAAAAAAAAGATAAAACAAAACCAGAGTGCCAACTGAAGAATAAAGCAAAGAAAACAAAACAGACAAAAATTATCAGATATCATTAAATGATAATTAAAATGATTGAAAGATGAAATCTTAACACTTTGGGAAATAGGGATGGCCCCTAAGAATTTGAATTTCCCTGGTGGCTCAGATGGCAAAGCATCTGCCCACAATTTGGGGGAGACCCAGGTTCAATTCCTGGATTGGGAAGATCCCCTGGAGGAGGAAATGGCAACCTACTGAAGTCCCCGCTTCAGTTGAGTCCAGGGATACCCTCAGGATGAGCGGCGTCAGTGAGAAAAGGAAAAAAACAAAGCGAGTTGAGTCTTGGTTGAGTGCTGAATCAAGACTATTTTATTTTTTTACATCAGTGTTTATATACCCTAAACTAGTACAATTGTAAAGGGAGGCAGTAAACAAAGTCAGCTTAACATTATGTCAGTTTGCCCTTTACAAAACCAGAATGCTTTCCGCATACTTTTCTGTTTACGAGAATCTTTTTTATAGTAGATATTAATACAATGTCTTCTGGTCTTGAGGCCTATTAACATCTCATGACCTTTACTTATAAGATAGGTGAATGCAAAGCTATTTTTTGTAAGCTATTCTTATTTTTCCACTTGCCTTGTGCTAAATAGAAAACAGAAAATTTATAATCTCATAGGGTAAAGGTTCAGCAGGTTGCATGCAGCATATTAGAAATTTAACACAATGGTCAGTTCTTTCTAGTTACTACACACAGATTCTTTGGCTCTGGTGAGGCAGCCTCTGCCTAGCATTCCTGGTTAAATATTCACGATTGTCTTATGGTTTCTAAACTAGGGCTAAACTCTTATT
The DNA here is from genome assembly GCF_049115385.1 of Moschus berezovskii. Taxonomy (NCBI): domain Eukaryota; kingdom Metazoa; phylum Chordata; class Mammalia; order Artiodactyla; family Moschidae; genus Moschus; species Moschus berezovskii. The sequence continues at coordinate 84,491,833 of NC_142475.1, forward strand.
ATTCTAAATTCTAACTATAGTAACAATAATTTCTACATCAAGAGCAGAAAACACAGCTAGCAAATGTTGATTCAGTAACAACTTCTAGAATAATATTTTTTATATTCTCTAATAGGGCTTCTTCACCCCCCTAAGGGCTCTACGCCTATTAGGGCTTTTTGTGTGATCAGGTTCTTTATGCTATTTATGATTAAGATGTCATGAGCAGTCATGTGCTTTAGTGCCAAGGGCATAAACAGGTTGATTTTATTTGGAAAGAGATCGGGGAAGGCCTGCCTGTGTCACAGAAATTAAGGAGCAGTCAGAAAGACATCAGTCAGAAAGATAAGCATCAGAAAGACAGATATCATCTTTAAGGTGAGCGCCGGGACAGCTTTTTGAAATCCCTGAAGTCCTGATCTGCCTTGCTTGTCAGGTCTTGTCCTCATGACCTTGTCATGGGTGGGATCTCACGTGCTGGCTCCCGGCAGCAACCCACTCCAGTATTCTTGCCAGGAAAATCCCATGGACTGAGGAGCCTGGTAGTCTACAGTCCATGGGGTTGCAAAGACTTGGACACGACTGAGCCACTTCACTTTCTTGAGAATATTATACTAGGTGAAAAAAATCAAGCAGAGAAAGACAGCTACCATATGATTTCACTCCTTTGTGGAATACAAAAATGAAATATTAAAAACAAACATACAGAACAGTGCAGTGGCTACTCGAGTGAAAGGAGTTGGGAGGATGGTAAAATGGGTAAAGAAGGTCAACTGTATGGTGACTGATAGAAAATAAAACTTTTGGTGGTGAGCATGCTGTAGTGTTTCAGAAGTTGAAATATAATTTTCCATACCTGAAATTTATTTATTATAAACCAACGTAACCTCAATAAGGTGTTACAAACATTTTAAAGTCAAAAATGTTTTTTTCATAAATTTAAAACCCTTTAGGAAGAAATAACAGCTGTCAAAAGAAAAATTTGCTGTATGACTCAGGGAACTCAAACAGGGGTTCTATGACAATCTAGAAGGGTAGGATGGGGAGGGAGATGCAAAGGATATGTTCACACCTATGGGTGATTCTTGCTGATGTATGACAGAAAACCACAAAATTCTGTAAAACAATTATCCTTCAGTTAAAAAAAAATAAAGAAGTAATCTGAGAAAAACAGAATAAAAGGAAAATTTCCAATCTTAACAACAATAAAGAAAGAACATTTCCCAATTCCTGGAGGCATTCATATAATCCTAGAGGTTTTGAAATCTTCCCCTCATTTGTTGAATTAAATCAACTGTTCCTTTCAGAGACACGGGGGAGAGCTAATGCACCTGACCCAAAATGATACCAGTGTAGGTGGTCAGCGGTGAAGGAGCCCAGCCCCTCCTCTCAGGGGTCAGGCCACACCATCCCCTGGGCTGTGATTGGCTCCAGCTCTTGACTAAGGGACATTTAATGATGAATAAGAACGCTGCTGAAAGATCAGCCAGCAGAGAGAGAAAAACTGAAGGGAGAAAGGTAGACGAATGTTTTGGGTGGGTGTAGGGGAGGGGGAAGGTAGTACAGTCTTCATCAGGACATAAAAGACTCAGGACAGAGAAGTGAGAGGCTGGGAGGGAGCTCACTATCAGGTTTGCCAAGAGTCAAGTAGGCTAAAAAGTTTTCTGTGTAGGCTTCTTACTTCAGATTATAAAAGGAAAGAGAAAAGATCATTCTGTAGTTCAATCAAGTGAGAATTAGAAATTCCAGGTGGCAAGCCAGAAATTCTAAAAGTACAAAGACAATGAAGCTTGAAGAAAATCCAGAGGGCAATGGGAGCCTTGTAGACAAGAACCAGCTGTACCTAGGTGCAAAGCATCAGGCAAACAGGAAACCAGGAGCAAGTGGGAAAGCCAAGCTCTCTGCAAGGCAGGAGTCAAATGCGAAGTGCGACCTGCCCAGAAAAAGCCTCAACATGTATACCTGGCAGGAGATCCAGAGACACAATCAGGAGACTGACCAGTGGCTGGTGATCAATCGCAAGGTCTATGATGTTACTGGATGGGCGGACAGGCATCCCGGTGGGCACCAGGTCCTCAACCACTATGCTGGGGAAGACGCCACGGTAAGGAACTCAAAGCTCTGCCCTCTCTCTCTCTGTTCCAGCTTCTGGGTGGTTAGGACCTTGGCTGTCTTTCCAAAAGCATCTCAAGTACATGTTCAAGCTCCATGATCACTCAGTTCAGTTCAGTTCAGTTCAATTGCTCAGTCGTGTCCGATTCTTTGCTACCCCATGAATCACAGCACGCCAGGCCTCGCTGTCCATCACCAACTCCCGGAGTTCACTCAAACTCATGTCCACAGAGTCGGTGATGCCATCCAGCCATCTCATTCTCTGTCGTCCCCTTCTCTTCCCGCCCCCAACCTTTCCCATGATCACTCATGTCCTCCCAAACCATTTTTTCAGGATTCCTATCCAGCAAAAACTTGAAAGCTAATTAAGTCTCAAGGTCTAGCTATTATTTATACTAGGTTTGGGGTGGGCCCAGATGCTAACAGTAGATACTATGTGTATTTAAGGTTTTGGTTTTTGTTCTTGACATTATGTTTTTTTTTGTTTTATTTGTTTTGTTTTGAAATGGAGTCATTGTCTTATAAGAAGAAAATTACAAATAGGTGAGTAAAATCTGGAAAAAGCGTCTTCACCCAAGTAGAAATATCTCAGACTCCTACAACTGGAGGGTCTGAAATAGACAGCAATTCATCTAACAAGCATCAAAATGTTGAACAATGTTGAAAGTGTACAGTGACATAGGCTTTTAGACTTTGTAGAGTTCTTTTTTGTCGTATAGTTCATTCAGTGTGATACAGGTAATACAACCCACTTCTATGGAAGAAGTAACTGAAATCAGAGTGGTCAAGTGACTGAACCAAGTTCACCCAGCCAGCAGATCTCAGATTCAAAACACTTATCTTTCTTAACTTTCAGTCTTAATCACTTTCGTTCACTGTTTTTCCTCATAACTCTCCTCCACCAAAATAGCTGAAAAAAAAATAGACTTTCAATGGATGCGTAAAATAACACGCATTATGTATGTTAAGTCACTTCAGCCACATTCAACTCTTTGCGACCCTGTGGACCACATCCCGCCAGGCACCTGTGTCCTTGGGATTCTCCAAGCATTAATACTGGAGTGGGTTGCCATGCTCTTTTCCAGGGGATCTTCCTGAACCAGGGATCAAAGCTATATCTCTTACCTCTCCAGCAATGGCAGGAGTGTTCTTTACCATTAGTACCACTTGGGAAGCCCTAAGACACCATCAGTTCAGTTCAGTTCAGTTCAGTTCAGTTGCTCAGTCGTGTCTGACTCTTCACGACCCCATGAACCACAGCACGCCAGGCCTCCCTGTCCATCACCAACTCCCGGAGTTCACTCAAACTCATGTCCATTGAGTCGGTGATGCCATCCAGCCATCTCATTCTCTGTAGTCCCCTTCTCCTCCCGCCCCCAACATTTCCCAGCATCAGAGTCTTTTCCAGTGAGTCACCTCGTCGCATGAGGTGGCCAAAGTATTGGAGTTTCAGCTTTAGCCATAGACACATTCAAATGCATCACCTCACTTAAACCTCACCATAAGGAAAGTGAATGGTCTTCCCATATTAAAGATTAAAAAAACTGATGCTAGAACATGAAAATAATGTATCTCACAGCGTAGAAATAACAGTGACACATTTTTAAATCAGATAGGTTTTTTATCATAAAGCCCTTTATAGCTGATCTTAAAAATAAAATTTCCTTTTAATATTGAAGAGGAAGGTTTCTCAATCCTTAAATGCATTTAGGAATCCCTTCTAAAGCATTCTATAAGAAAGTTGGTTTTAGCCCAATTAGGAACTTTTTTTCCATATTATACACATGAACAAATGAGAATAAAAGGTGTTAAATAAAACTAATTCAAGATCAGATTATTAGCATATTATAGAGTATACATTTAAACATAAATTTTTATGTTATACTTGTTGTTTTCATGTTAGCATATAATTTTTCCAACTGGTTTCAAAGCATAGTATTAAAAATATTGATTTATGAAGCTCTGTCCTGTGAGTGTTACCTGACTGATAAAAACAGAATACACAAGCATGTGACAAGTTTGCAAAGTAAGAACAATATTGTTTTTTGACACTAGCAACATCTTTTTTCCCCAATTCTCATTTTCCCCCAATTTCTCAGCTTCTCTGTCTAATCTGTCTTCTACAATCTTCTTGTCTTGATTCTACAGTCAGAGGAATGCCTTTCTGAATAGACCTTCCACATCCCCACCACTTCAGTTTGATCTGATATTTTTAAAACAAAGCTAAACCTTTCCCTGGGAAGGTGTGCATGAGCCTGTAGCCCATGATGGGAGTCTCACATGTGTCAGGAAGACCATAGGAAGACAGAGAGCTGAGGGTAGAAGAAGCCAAGTGACAGGCATTTGTGCAAGAATCAGGAGAAAAATTAACAAAAATAAAGGGAAAAAATACTTGTTGATGTATGACAGAAAACCACAAAATTCTGTAAAGCAATTATACTTCAATTTAAAAAATAAAGTGGCAAAAAAGAGGAAAAAAAATACCACAGATCTCATCTCAACAGCAAGAAAATATGGATGATGCTTTTCTAACAGCAAGTCACAGAATCAGCTCAGAGGATGTGTTAGAAAAATATGTACCTTCAACCACCTTAAATATAACTGGTAGGCATAGCGACTTAGCAGCAGCAGCAGCAGCAGACGTAACTTGCAGGAAGCAGCCAGCCTCATGAATTTGTAATTTGTTGGTGAGTTTTTTATCTTTCAGAAGTTAGAGAAAGACCATGATTCTGCATCCAATTCTAGTGAACAAGGAAGAATTGATTAATAAAATAGAAATGATCAGAACCTTATGGGAAAATACCCATGACACCTTAGGATTTGTGTCCTGAGGATGAACACCCTGAGCATGGTCAGTCATGTACCCTAGACTTTAGAAGGCAAATCCAAGAATGTTCAGAGAAAAGTCTCCAGGGGATGATGGCTAGAGAAGAATGGAAGGGTGCCAGGAGAATCCTGACAACCACGGTATTCCATGGCCACTCAGAGTACATGGAGGCTGAGGTGTGTTATACTGGTTATATAAGCCTGGGAAAGTTACTTAAATGCTCTGGAACTCAGCTTCATCATCTGCATAATGGGAATGACCTTACCTATCTAATTAGTAAATGAGACTAAAGCTTGTAAAGTGTTTAACATAATGCTATACATCTTGGAGAAGGAAATGGCAACCCACTCCAGTGTTCTTGCCTGGAGAATCCCAGGGACGGTGGAGCCTGGTCGGCTGCCATCTATGGAGTCGCACAGAGTCGTACACTACTGAAGCGACTTAGCAACAGCAGCAGCATACACAATTCAGTCGCTCAGTCGTGTCCAACTCTTTGCGACCCCATGAATCACAGCATGCCAGGCCTCTTTGTCCATCACCAACTCCCGGAGTTTACTCAAACTCATGTCCACAGAGTCGGTGATGCCATCCAGCCATCTCATTCTCTATCGTCCCCGTCTCCTCCCACCCCCAATCCCTCCTAGCATCAGATTCTTTTCAAGTGAGTCAACTCGTCGCATGAGGTGGCCAAAGTATTGGAGTTTCAGCTTTAGCATCAGTCCTTCCAACATAGCTATTACTCTTCATATCACAGCATCCATAGCCTCAGAGATGTGATTCACATTTTCTTTTTAACACCTGCTTAGAAATCCTGATTGTTTGCTGCCAACTCTCTGGGAGCAAAGGAGTACGTGGTAGAGAAATGTCATGCTCTCTAGGGAAGGAGGGAAGAGCGTGAAGTCAGAGAACCCGAGGTCAAATGCTCTTTCTCTACAGCCTGAAAAGTGTTTGTAGGCTGTTTCCTGAAAGGCAAATGAGCACCAACATATGATCTCTGTGCACAAGCCCTGGGCCATAGCTGCATCTGCCCGGAGCAGGGCATCTTTCCTTATCTACATAGAAACTCTTCTTCAAGCCTCCATCCTTCTCATGAAAAGTGCGTAATGATACCAAGGTAGTCTGTTCCATAGGGGTCACTCACTCATTCATTCATTCATGTGGTGAGTCATTCTAAAATATTTTTAGGTGTCCAGTCTAATGATTAAGAGTACAAATTTGGGAATGAAATGGTTTGCATCTGGACTCTACCACTTACTAGGAATGTCCTAAGGAGCTTGCTGAAGCTCTTGGAGCCTCAGCTCCTTTATCTAGAAAGTGGAATAATGATACTTCTATCTTAGTATGGTTGTCAAAGTCAGCAGAGATAAAATAAAGGTTTTCTTCTTATACCTGGCACAGATTAAACACTCAAAAAATGGCGTTTATTATTACTTAGTTATTCTGAGATGAGTTGTCATTTTGTCCAAGGAATTTTACTAAGAAAAATAAGTCTATTATACAAAACACAGGAACATCAATCCTGTTACTGCACATATTATTTATCTGAGATTTTTCAAATTATATGATTTAAACTAATGCACAATGCTAATAACTAAAGTCGAGGCTCAAATCTTCTCACCTAGAAAAACTTACCTAGGAAAAGCCAGAAAAGAATCTATAAGTCCAACAAGAAGAATTAATTATATAGATTACAATATGTCCATATGAATCATGCTGCATGCTAAGTTGCTTCAGTCATGTCTGACTCTGTGCAACCCTATGGACTATATAGCCCACTAGGCTCCTCTGTCCTTGGCAATTCTCCAGGCAAGAATACTGGAGTGGGTTGTCTTCTTCCAGGGGATCTTCCCTACCCAGGGATCAAACCTTCATTTCCTATGTCTCCTGCATTGGCAGGTGGGTTCTTTACCACTAGCACCACCTGGAAAGCCCCAAGTTTTATATAAGTAAGTCAACAATATTTCTGGGCTCCACAAAAGAAGTAAACACAATCTTGTGAGGTGTGCACAAGAGCAGCATGTTCAGAGCAAAGAAGTCATGGTTATTACCCAATGTGTATGCTCAGCCACCTCCTTATGTCTGAACATTACACTCTGAGAGGGACACTGAGAAATTCAAACTCTTCATCAGAGTAAAAAGCCAATATGACAGGAAAAAGATGACAAAAGCCTAGAGGAAATAGAGCAACATTTGTTTCCGCTGCTTGAAAGACTGCAAGGTGGAAGAGGATAGAGCTGTGTGCAAGACCAAAAGAGTCATGTGGAATCAACAGAGGCAAGGCTGGGGTTGGGGAAGAGAGGATGTATCCAGAGGTGGCATACAGAGCAGGTTCACATCACAGGTAAGCACCAGCAGAATAGGTGTTGTGGCTTGGCCACATCCTTTGCTGAGCACAATCCTGCTCAATATGCTGGCTTGAAGATGAGAAGAGGAGAAGGAGGTAGAGAGGATGAAGGGTGTGGGAGGCAAAGAAAGAGACAAGAGGAGAAGGGGGAGAAAAGGTCTTGAGTTCTGAGTGAAAGACTCTGGATTTTACCATCATTGTAGGTCTCCCTCTCCTCCCACTGCAGGTAATGCCACTTCTCTAGCCCAGCATCCCTCCCTACACCCAATCTTACAAGGAAACCAACCAGGATTCTGAGTTGTTTGTAAAAGGAAAGTTGTCATCAATAATAACTGCATCTTTTGTGGGCTGTCAATATTTTTTTTTTTTTTACTTTAAAATTAAGTTTTAATTTGATTCTCTTTTGAATGATTTTTCAAGTTGAAAAACAGGTACAAATTTAGTAAAGAGACAAGTGCAGTCAAAGTGCTAATGGGTGACAATGGCCATGAAGAGGGACTCTTTTTCAAATGCCAGCCTGGAGGTTAAGTAAAGTTTGAAGATCAAGAAGAGTTAGTCAAGAGAGAATGGATACAGGTATCCGTGTGACTGAGTCCCTTAGCTGTCTGTCTGAAGCTATCACAACATTGTTAATAGGCTATGGTCCTGAAAGGTTGTTGCTGAAAAAAAAACACGCCTGGATTCTTGGCCTCCAGAGGAGAAGAATTCAACCTGGGGCCAGAGATAAGGCTTGATTGCTCAGAGCTTTGGTGTAATAAAGTTTTATTAAAGTATAAAGGAGATAGAGAAAGCTTCTGACATAGGCATCAGAAGGGGGCAGAAAGAGTATCCCTCTGCTACTCTTCAACTGGATGTTATATAGTCACTAGCAGTCTGTTAATGAAAGAAAGAAATGTCTTAAAACTCAGAATGGCACCAGGCCCCTCATCCATAAGATGCATTTTGGGATAATCTTGACACCAGACGATTCATCCTTGGCCATAAACTGAGTAACCTGAATCTTGTAGAAGGGCAGATTACCATACAAATAGTTTCGTTTACATAGATTAGGGGAACAGTATCTGAGTGTAACATACTTGTTTGTCAAGTAAGTTCTGAGCCATTAGGCTGAACCGATTTGAAGACAGAGTCTGGGGTAAATGAATAGTAAATTAGCATAGATTAAGACCAACATTTCCATAGAAAAAAGCATTCATTAACTCAAGGTTTGAGAATAGTTAACTTCAGGTGAAACCAGGTGTCATTATGGCAACACAGATTTTAAGAGAAACCTCCTTTTAAATTTGTATAGAGAAGAAAAAAATATCGCTAGTTTGTTTCCTCCTGCCACTTAAGAGAGATAAAACTGTCTGACACTTGCAGGCTATTTCCTCCATTTCGAGACCCTTGGCCTTCCAGCCTGTTACACTCTCAGTTCAGTTCAGTTCAGTTCAGTCGCTCAGTCGTGTCCGACTCTCTGCGACCCCATGAATCACAGCACGCCAGGCCTCCCTGTCCATCACCAAATCCCGGAGTTCACTCAAACTCATGTCCACAGAGTTGGTGATGCCATCCAGCCATCTCATTCTCTGTCGTCCCCTTCTCCTCCCGCCCCCAACCTTTCCCAGCATCAGAGTCTTTTCCAGTGAGTCAACTCGTCGCATGAGGTGGCCAAAGTATTGCAGCTTCAGCTTTAGCATCAGTCCTTCCAATGAACACCCAGGATTGATCTCCTTTAGAATGGACTGGTTGGATCTCCTTGCAGTCCAAGGGACTCTCAAGAGTCTTCTCCAACACCACAGTTCAAAAACATCAATTTTTCGGCGATCAGCTTTCTTCACAGTCCAACTCTCACATCCATACATGACCACGGGAAAAACCATAGCCTTGACTAGACGGACCTTTGTTGGCAAAGTAATGTCTCTGCTTTTCAATATATTATCAAGGTTGATCATAACTTTCCTTCCAAGGAGTCTTTTAATTTCATGGCTGCAATCAGCATCTGCAGTGATTTTGGAGCCCCAAAAAATAAAGTCTGACACTGTTTCCACTGTTTCCCCATCTATTTCCCATGAAGTGATGGAACCAGATGCCATGATCTTTGTTTTCTGAATGTTGAGCTTCAAGCCAACCTTTTCACTCTCCTCTTTCACTTTCATCAAGACGCTTTTGAGTTCCTCTTCACTTTCTGCCATAAGGGTAGTGTCATCTGCATATCTGAGATTATTGATATTTCTCCCAGCAATCTTGATTCCAGCTTGTGCTTCTTCCAGCCCAGTGTTCCTCATGATGTACTCTGCATATAAGTTAAATAAGCAAGGTGACGATATACAGCCTTGACGCACTCCTTTTCCTATTTGGAACCAGTCTGTTGTTACACTCTTAGTCCCATGTAAAATAGCTTTTTTTTTTTTTTTAAATAAAAGAGTCGAAATGAAGGAAGGAGTCCAGGGTATATGCTGAAGTCCCGAATAAGGCACTGGCAAGAGAAATGAGGAAGAGGGCATGGATAACCAGGAGACAGAATTTATAATAAGGGATAAGTGGCTGGTTAAGTAAGCAGGTAAATTAATGCTCAAGATTCTCCAAGCCAGGCTTCAGCAATATGTGAACCATGAACTTCCAGATGTTCAAGCTAGTTTTAGAAAAGGCAGAGGAACCAGAGATCAAATTGCCAACATCCACTGGATCATAAAGAAAGTAAAAAAGTTCCAGAAGAACATTTATTTCTGCTTTATTGACTATGCCAAAACCTTTGACTGTGGGGATCACAATAAACTATAGAAAATTCGGAAAGAGATGGGACTACCAGACCACCTGACCTGCCTCTTGAGAAACTTGTATGCAGATCAGGAAGCAACAGTTAGAACTGGACATGGAACAACAGACTGGTTCCAAATAGAAAAAGGAGTACGTCAAGGTTGTATATTGTCACCCTGCTTATTTAACTTATATGCAGAGCACATCATGAGAAATGCTGGGCTGAAAGAGGCACAAGCTGGAATCAAGATGGCTGGGAGAAATATCAATAACCTCAGATATGCAGATGACACCACTCTTATGGCAGAAAGTGAAGAAGAACTAAAGAACCTCTTGATGAAAGTGAAAGAGGAGAGTGAAAAAGTTGGCTTAAAGCTCTACATTCAGAAAACTAAGATCATGGCATGCGATCCCATCACTTCATGGCAAATAGATGGGGAAACAGTGGAAACAGTGGCTGACTTTATTTTTGGGGGCTCCAAAATCACTGCAGATGGTGATTGCAGCCATGAAATTAAAAGATACTCCTTGGAAGGAAAGTTATGACCAACATAGATAGCATATTAAAAAGCAGAGACATTACTTTGTCAATAAAGGTCAGTCTAGTCAAGGCTATGATTTTTCCAGTAGTCATGTATGGATGTGAGAGTTGGACTATAAAGAAAGCTGAGTGCCTAAGAATTGATGCTTTTGATCTGTGGTGTTGGAGTAGACTCTTGAGAGTCCCTTGGACTGAAAGGAGATCAGTCCTGGGTGTTCTTTGGAAGGACTGATGTTGAGGATGAATCTCCAATACTTTGGCCACCTGATGCAAAGAGTTGGCTCATTTGAAAAGACCCTGATGCTGGGAAAGATTGAGGGCCAGAGGAAAAGGCGATGACAGAGGATGAGATGATTGAATGGCATCACCGACTCAATGTACATGGGTTTGGGTGTACTCCGGGAGTTGGTGATGGACAGGGAGGCCTGGTGTGCTGCGGTTCTTGGGGTCGCAAAGAGTCGGACATGACTAAGCAACCGAACTGAACTGAACGGAAGTATGAAGGAGTAAGGAGTCTAAAACGTCTGATGGATGATTAATGTATGTAAACAGGTGGTAGTTTCCATTAGGACATAATGAAGCCAGGAAGATGAACAGGTTTGGTGGGGACAGTGGAGATAGAAAGTCTTGCCTGGAGCTCAGTTACATATATCCCAGGAAAAAATCTCAAATAATGAAAGTTCTCAAATAATAGAGTGAGTTATGGCAAAAATTAACCCTCTGTTTATCCCTGTGGGTGGGGGTAATCTTGGTGACTTCATGTAAACATTATCCACTCCAGTTGCTCTTTTCCAGAACAAAGGCAAAGTCTTTATTCACCGCATAAATCACCCTACTCAAAGCTTGTGATCTCCCAGAAATACGAGGGACCTTGTTTTAGCATTTGCCTTGAAACAGGTGAGATCTGAGAAGGAACCAGAAGAGAAACTGTCCAAAGGAGTAGGAATGGATATCAGTGGTTGGGTATTGAATGTTCTGGTGAGGTTTTTTTTTTTTGGCTGTGCTGCAAGGCATGTGGGACCTTAGTTGCCCAACAGGGATTGAACCCACAGCCCTCCACTGGAAGCGTGGAGTCTTAATCACCAGACTGAGAGGGAAGTCCCCTGGTGAGCTTTTTGAGATAAGTAAATCAAAATCTATGTTCTAGTTATATTGTTTTGTGACTATATACATATATTCACCATGGTTTTTTTTTTTTTTTCTTTTGAATTTGGGGGAATTTTGAACAACTTTAGATGAACCAAATAATAATAATAATATAAAAATATCATCGTTTAATGGCATCTGATTGCAAAACTTAAGCTCTTTGATGCTAGGCTAAGTCTTCAGCAAGGTTTTACAATGACTGAATAAATTAATGAAGGAATAACTGGACCCATGGGGGAGACTAAGTAGTATCCACAGTTAGAAAACAAATTGAAGCTTGAGAGTTTAAGCAATTTTCCCAATATAAACAACATACTGCACTGCTCCCTATACTGTATTTTGGTGTAAATTTAATAGGCACACACTTCGGTTGATTGCAGAACAAGATTTGGCAAATGGAGTGTCTCCTGGATTTCAACCCACACATGCCCTTTGGGCCAATGCCTTGATGCAGGTCACAGCCTGTATACAGTAGTTGAATTGTGTGGACATGATCCTTCTCAGGCCTTCTCATTTTACATACTTGTCTCTCCTACTAGGGATCATACTGCTCTTCCAATAAAGGATATCTTTCCATCCCCCATTAAATAACATCAAAAAATCAGCAGGATTTCCAAAGTCACTTGTGAAGGCAATGATAATCACATATTTCCTCTGTGTTGATACTGTTTGGGAAATAATAAGTTTTAAGAGGAGCTCCAGTGTAAATTTATAAATATGTTAGGAAGTAGAGATGACAGTTGAGAAGTGAATCAAAAGATAACAGATGAAAATGAGAGATGATAAAGTAGTTAAAAGGTCAGAAAATAGAGATGCTGAAGGTAGGGAAGAGACAGAAGTGCTTAAGACCCATATCCTTTGAACTCAATACTTCTCAACTTTCTCTTTGTTAGAGAAATCATACACTGCTCTATTCATTCACCCATTCCCTCATTCATCACACATCTCTTGATCACATGTCATATTCCAGGTGCAGTGAAAAACATCAGATATAATTTAATCAATAGTGTATGGTCCCAGTCTTCAAAAAAATCAAAAGCCACTAGAGAAGGCCTTGGTGAATTCACAGTTTCACTGCAACATCATTTGAAAAGCTTTAGGAACAAAGTGTCATGGGAGCCCAGAAGAGATCATAAATAACTTTCCTGACTGTGTTAGGAAGGCATATTTTATCTGGATGTTCAAGAATGAGAAGAAACTTTTAAGTAGAAAAATAAATGGAGGAAAGAAGTCAAGGCAAAGGGAACAGTAAGTATCACAAAGCTTCAGAATTATAGAGGGTCATGGAATGTTTATCAAATAGGCAGAATTCCACTGGACAGAATGAGGTATGAAGGGTATGGTGAAAGGTAAACCTGGAGAAGCAGATTGGAGCCACAGACAAAGTGATTAAAACCTAAGGTGGGGAAGCACCATTACTAACTGCCTAGCCTGCACACACTGATCTTAACACCCTCCCAAACAAGCTCATATCACCCTTCTTTCATTAAAAGAATTGTACATGTTAAGGCTGGGATGAACATTTATGGTGTTGTGGCTTTAAATCCACATAGTCTTGAGTTCAAATCCTGGCTCTCCCACTTACTGTGGCAATGTCCTGAGATTTGGAGCCTTTATACGAAAAACAAAAATGATGGAACCTCGCAGAACTAAGTTGATGATGATGAGTTGGCCCATAGAGCACCTTGTACACAGGATACACTAAAAAAAGGTGTTACTCCTTCTCCCTTTCATTTACCCCTAGACTTCCTTCAGGAGGAGCATACTTACCAAATAATGTTCAATTCAGTTCAGTTCAGTTCAATTGCTCAGTCGTGTCCGACTCTCCGCGACCCCATGAACCACAGCACGCCAGGCCTCCCTGTCCATCACCAAATCCCGGAGTTCACTCAAACTCGTGTCCACAGAGTCGGTGATGCCATCCAGCCATCTCATTCTCCGTCGTCCCCTTCTCCTCCCGCCCCCAACCTTTCCCGGCATCAGAGTCTTTTCCAGTGAGTCAACTCGTCGCATGAGGTGGCCAAAGTATTGCAGTTTCAGCTTTAGCATCAGTCCCTCCAATGAACATCCAGGATTGATCTCAATAATGTTAATTAAAAAAAAAAACAACTCATTTTTGAAGGTCTTTAGAGAAGGAGATTTCACAACTTACTCAGTATCCAGACTCTGACAGGGAATTCCTTCAAACAATATTCTAAGACCACCTCAGCCACTTTTGTACTGCCCATTAATACAATGAAAAGAGTTCCACACAGCAGGGCAATTCTTACTATTCTGGAAAACTCTGTAGGTCTTCAGTCTCTGTTGTCACAGTATTGACCTGTGAAGCTTGTTGAAGATCAGAAGAAACAGTGAACCCTGAGGAATATTAGTGTCAGCACACTGTTCCCAGGCTCTGAATGACTGCTCAGAGTAAGATGTAAATCCAGGATCTCATCCCTACTCTATACTCTGATCTTTATTCCTCAGAATGTTTCTCACCCTCATCTGTTCCTTAACAACAGGCAGAACATGATTTTTCAGTATGGGCCACTCTGAAATGTTTTAGTCACATTGGTAATAACTGAATGACTCTCATTCTGATTAGGTAAACTAGCTTTAGAGTCATTGAATAGGACAAAGAAAACACATCTTTGAAAGCAGCATTTCCCAAGGGGGTCAGAGAAAGTGTACAAAGGCAGAATGAACAGTAGAGCCTAGACTTGTCCTAGCAGATGCAAATGCCTTCTTACATCACTGAATCTAGAAAAGTGAGTCTAAAAATTTGATTTATATATTTAAATTTATTTATTTTAATTGGAGGCTAATTACTTTACATTATTGTATTGTTTTTGCTGAATAACCTCATTCGTCATATATGGATAAACACATACAACAGACACATATGAAAATGCTTTATGTGTAGGCTAGTATGTAGTTCTAGACACGACTGAGCGAGTTCACTTCCACGTTTCACTTTCACACATTGGAGAAGGAAATGGAAACCCACTCCAGTGTTCTTGCCTGGAGAATCCCAGGGACGGGGGAGTCTGGTGGGCTTCCATCTATGGGGTCACACAGAGTCGGACACGACTGAAGTGACTTAGCAGTAGCAGTATGTAGTTCTAGATATATCAAAATTTGCTTTAGATTTTGAAGCTAGAGGGTTCATTATACTCACTAAAATAATTCAGAGCTCACTCCACATTAGACACTGGAGTATGGAAAGAAAAGCTCTGATTTTAGTGAAGAGAAGGAAGGCAGGTAGCTCTTATCTCTGTGTCTCTTAGTCGTTCAATCGTGTACAACTGTTTGTAACCCCATGGACTGTAACCCACAAGGCTCCTCTGTCCACGGAATTCTCCAGGCCAAAATACTGGAGTGGGTAGCCTTTCCCTTCTCCAGGGGATCTTCCCAACCCAGAGATCAAACTGGGGTCTCTTGCATGGCAGTCTGATTCTTTACCATATGAGCCACCAGGGAAACCCAGAGGTATACATACAGGAAAGAGAACTAATATGTTTGAGAATATACTCTAAATCACTCAGATTCTAATCAATTCACTTAATTTTTATAATAACTTTATAAATTGAGTAGCTTGTAATGTCATTCCCATGTTAGGGAAGAGAAAATAGGAGCATGGACTGGTCAAAAGACTTGTCCATAATTACACAGCAAGTATAGAACTTAGATATAGGAAGGCTGCTTGGGGATCCAGTTTCTTAATCAGCACTATGCAACACCACCACTCCAAAATATTGTGTATGGATACTACATATTCAAATTAAAACCTTGGTTATATTTCTTAATACTTAATCATTTCTATTCTCAAAGTCATAATAGCAAGAAGTCCAGTACCTTACTCTTAGAGAAGGCTCCTTCCCCAAAAAACAATTTAAATCCCTGGAGGAAAAAAGGAAAAAAGTCTATCTCTTATTTCCAAACTTAAGCAGGACATGGGAACCAACACTGCTTCTCATAGCTACTTGGAGTTACCACTTAACTTGGGAATGGAGTTGGAAACATACAGTGGGTCAGCTCTATTTTGTGCCTGTCTCAAGCCCTTACAGAGAATGCTATGGTGTTTTCTTTTAGAAAGACTGCTAAGGATTCTTCAGTGATAAATTTAGCCAAGAAAGTGCCACTTTAGACAATTAAGTGTTCAAGGGGTTTTGCTCCCATGCTCTCTTAGACATTTGTTATCATCAACTTTAACTTGTCTTTCTTTGGAAATAACTTAATTCAAGAGCCTCTGTCCCCTGGTTTGACCAAGAACTAAAAGGGAAACTCTGATATTTATGATTTGCATAGGCAGTCTTTGTTGCTGCATGCTCCAAATAATTTGGGCAACTTCTGCACCAAACCTGAGGTTTGACTAAAGATTCATCATGGCCCATAATCTCAAAGCCTACTTCTTCTGCTGCTCAATAAAATAAACAACAATCTCTTCGAATGCTTGGGGATCAACTGTCTACCTAGGACTCACCTAGTCAGCCGTGCACTCAATGGGTGGATCTCCAGTGTGTGGCTTTCATAGAGGAATTCCAAGGGTAATTCTGATCAATGAACTTGAAATGTCAACCTCGAGTTAGAAGTAGATGCTCTATAACATAGTTTGTGCTAATTCCTAAGCTCCATATAGAACTAAGTAAGGAAGTGGAAATATCTGTGTGGAAGCATGTCTTTTTTAAGCCTCTAACAGTACTCTGATTCACAGGACGTCTTCAGAGCCATCCATCCAGACCCTGACATTGTGCGGTTGTACCTTAAACCACTGCTCATCGGAGAGCTTGCTCCAGAAGAGCCCAATCAGGAGAGAAACAAAAATGTGAGTGAGGTCTCTGGACTCAAGAGTATGCAGAGGGATGAAGACGAGTTATATTTCAGGGTCAGGTTATTGTTTTCTGTGGTAAACCAGCCATCATGCCTGGGAGAGCCTGCAAGAGCATAAATGACTGGATTCAAAATATTTCAAAATAATATCATCCTCCTGAGATCCTCAGAATTCTTAAACCTCTGAGAAACAAAGGAGTGGAATGCTTGGCCCTGTGCCAAACAGCAATTCCATGTTTCTAACTACCTACTTCTTGCCACACAACTTACACATAACTTTTCTTTTTCCATGACAGCTTATACTTGTTTGATATTCCCACTAAACCAGTTTCCATGAGAGCAGAGACTATATCAACTTTGCTCATCCCTGTGTCCTCAGTACCTACTGGCACGGGCTTGGACTTGTAGTAGGAATTCCATAAATAGCTGTTGAATCAATGATGTGACTATATCCTAACTATAGTTCTTTTTACAACCGGAGAAATTATAGTTCCAGGAGAATAAACAACCTTCTGAAAATCAAAGAACAGAAACTCCAGTTCACCTCTTTCTGGCTCCAAACCTTTGGGTATTCCCCATGAAAAGCACGACTTTTCTTCCACCAAGACTTTGGTCGACTAAAAAACTGTCTTCAGAGGGCAGGGCCTCCATAAGACTAGAATTCACTAGAATGGCTGCCCATAAAGCTGAAAGGGATTTTAGCTAATATTAAGAACTGCTTTTGTTTTTTTTCACTTCATGTTTTAAAACAGCTTACAATTGTACCATTCTTTTGTTTGTACAGAGTGGTGATCCAGATATCACTGTGAGGCAGAAGGAATAAGAATTGTATTTCCACTTTAAGAAATGAAGAAACAAACTCAAAAGGGGAGAGGAGGCATCTGAGGAGAGAGGACTGGTTACATGCAGGCCCAAGACGAATACTTAGTCTGACTCCTTAGGCCCATGTGCATCCCTTGAGGCTGTGTGACAGGAAGCAATGCACTGTATTGAGATGAGTGGGCCCTCAGGCAGACAACCAGGACACATAGCCCGGTTCCTATGACAAGGTAGAGGAGCTGAGATGTAGTTGTTTGTTCAGGAAGTCATGTCTGAATCTTGTGACCCCGTGAACTACAGCATACCAGGCCTCCATGTTCCTTCACTATCTCCCAGAGTTTGCTCGAACTCATGTCCATTGAGTCCACGATGCCATCCAACCATCGCATCCTCTCTCCCTCTGCTATTCCTGCCTTCAACCTTTCCAGGCACCAGGGTCTTTTCCAATGAGTTGGTTCTTCCCATCAGGTGGCCAGTATATTGGAGTTTCAGCTTAACCATCAGTCATTTCAATGAATATTCAGGGGTTTGATCTCCATACTGTCCAAGGGACTCTCAAGAGTTTTCTCCAACACCACAGTTCAAAAGCAATAATTCTTTGGTGCTCAGCCTTCTTTCTGGTCCAACTCTCACATCCATACATGACTACTGGAAAACCCGTAGCTTTGACTATATGGAACTTTGTTGGGAAAGTAACATCTCTGCTTTTCAATATGCTGTCTAGGTTTGTCACTACTTTTCTTCCAGGGAGCAAGAATCTTTTAATTTCATGGCTTCAGTCACCAGCTGTAGTGATTTTTTGGAACCCAAGAAAATAAAGTCTGTCACTATTTCTATTTTTCTCCCATCTATTTGCCATGAAGTGATTGGACTCAATGCCATGATCTTCATTTTTTGAATGTTGAATTTGAAGCCAACTTTTTTACCCTCCTCTATCACCTTCATCAATAGACTCTTTAGTTCCTCTTCACATTATGCCATTAGAGTGGTATGATCTTCTTATCTGAAGTTGTTGATATTTCTCCCAGCAATCTTGATTCAAGCTTCTGCTTCATCCGGCATAGCATTTCACATGATGTACTTTGCATATAAATTAAATAAGCAGGTTGACAATATACAGCCTTGACATATTCCTTTCCCAATTTTGAACCAATCCATTGTTCCAAGTCCGGTTTGAACTGTTGCTTTTTGACTTGCACTCAGGTTTCTCAGGAGGCAGGTAAGATGGTCTAGTACTCCCATCTCATTAAGAATTTTCTCTGGCTTGTTGTGATCTACAAAGTAGTGAAGCAGATTTAGTAGTCAGTGAAGCAGATTTTTTTTTTTTTAAGTTCTCTTTCTTATTCTATGATCCAACAGATGTTGGCAATTTGATTTTTGGTTCCTCTGCCTTTTCTAAATGCAACTTCTATATCTGGAAGTTCTCAGTTCATGTACTACTGAAGCCTAGTTTGAAGGATTTTGAGCATTACCTTGCTAACATGTGAAATGAGAGCAGTTATGCGGTACTTTGAGTGTTCTTTGGCATTGCCTTTCTTTGGGATTGGAATGAAAATTGATTTTTCAATTCTTGTGGCCACTGCGGAGTTTTCCAAATTTGCTGGCATATCAAGTGTAGCACTATAATATCATTATCTTTTGGGATCTGAAATAACTCAGCAGGAATTCCATCACCTCCATTAGCATTAAATCACCTCTATTAGCAATGTTCCTATCAACGCTTTCTAAGGCCCACTTGACTTCACACTCCAAAACATTTGGCTCTAGGTGAGTGACCATACCATCCTGGTTATCTGGGTCATTAGAGTTTTTTGTATAATTCTGTTTTTTCTTGCCACATACTTTTAATATATTCTTTTCTGTTCGGTCTTTACCATTTCAGTCCTTTATTGTGCCCATCTTTGCATGAAATGATACCTTGATATCTCCAATTTTGTTGAATAGATCTCTAGCTTTTTCCATTCTATCATTTTCCTCTACTACTTGCTTTGTTCGCATAAGAATGTTTTCTTAACTCTACTTGCTATTCTCTGGAACTCTGCATTCAGTTGGGTATGTCTTTCCTTTACTCCTTTGCCTTTCACTTCTCTTCTTTTCCCAGCTATTTGTAAGGCCTCCTCAAACACCATTTTGCCTTTTTGCATTTCTTTTCCTTGGGGATGATTTTAATCACCACCTCCAGTACAATGTTACAAACCTCTGTCCATATTTCTTTAGGCACTCTGTCTGTCAGATCTTATCCCTTGAATCTATTTCTCACTTCCACTGTATAACCGCAAGGGATTTATTCTAGGTCATACCTGAATGGCCTAGTGGTTTTTCTGTATTTTACAATAAGGAATTCATGATCTGAGTCATAATCAGCCCCCAGTCTTGGTTTTGCCGACTGTATAGAGCTTCTCCATCTTTGGCTGCAAAAAATATAATCAATCTGATTTCAGTATTGATCATATGGTGATATCCATGTGTAGAATTGTCTCTTGTATTCTTGGAAGAGGGTGTTAGCTTGACCAGTGCATTCTCTTGGCAAAACTCTGTTAGCCTTTGACCGGCTTCATTTTGTACTCCAAGGCCAAGCTTGCCTATTACTCCAGATATCTCTTGACTTCGTGCTTTTGCATTCCAATTCCCTATGATGAAAAGGACATCGTTTTTGGGTGTTAGTTCTAGAAGGTCTTGTAGGTCTTCAGAGAACCATTCAACTTCAACTTTTTCAGCATTAGTGGTTGGGGCATAGACTTGGATTACTGTGATATTGAATGGTTTGCCTTGGTATCAAACAAAGATCATACTCTCATTTTTGAGACTGCCCCCAAGTACTGCATTTCAGACTGTTTTGTTCACCATGAGGACTACTCCATTTCTTCTAAGGTGTCATTGCCCACAGTAGTAGATATAATGGTCATATGAATTAAATTAACCCATTTCTATACATTGTAGTTCACTGATTCCTAAGATGTTGATGGTCACTCTTGCCATCTCCTGCTTGATCACGTCCAGTTTACCTTGATTCATGGACCTAAATTTCCAGGTCCCTATGCAATATTGTTGCTTACACCATCAGACTTTACTTTCACCATTAAACACATCCATAAGTGGGAATCATTTCTGCTCTGGTGTAGTCTCATATTCTTTTTGGAGCTATTTCTCTACTCTTCCCCAGTAGAATATTGGACATCTACTTACCTGGGGGCTCATCTTTCAGTGTGATAGCTTTAGATTTTTCATACTGTTCATGGGATTCTTGAGGCAAGAATACTGAAGTGGTTTGCCATTCCCTTCTGACCACGTTTGGTCACAACTCTCCAACATGGCCCATCCGTCTTGGGGCCCTAACTTTGAAGGGC
This sequence comes from Moschus berezovskii, assembly GCF_049115385.1. Taxonomy (NCBI): domain Eukaryota; kingdom Metazoa; phylum Chordata; class Mammalia; order Artiodactyla; family Moschidae; genus Moschus; species Moschus berezovskii. Next base: position 84,512,499 of record NC_142475.1, read on the forward strand.
TTGAGACTGTGGGATATGAGTCTAGGCCAGTTACCAAACCTATCTGTGGTTCAATTTCTCTCTCTGTAAAATAGCAACAATAGAACCAACCACATAAATGTTACTGGGAGATTACTGAAAGTTAAAGGCTCTGTGGGACAGGGTGAGGGTGGGATGATTTGGGAGAATGGCATTGGAATATGTATATTATCATATGTGAAACAAATCGCCAATCCAGGTTCAATGCATGATACAGGATGCTCGGGGCTGGTGTACTGGGATGAACCAGAGGGATGGGGTGGGGGAGGAGGTAGGAGGGGGGTTTCAAGATGGGGAACACATGTACAACCGGGGCAGATTCATGTCAATGTATGGCAAAACCAATACAAAACGTTAAAGGCATTTACAGTGCGTAGAACAGTGTCTGGAATGTAGCAAATGATCAATAAATTTTAGATACTATAATTATCATAAATTCAACAGTCACACAAGGAATTTACAGACCTCTAAATTTACAGAATCATTTAGGGCAGGATGCCTTGGTTAAAAAGAGGAAATGATGCAGAGCTTAGTTGTTTTTCCTAAATATTTTATCTAAGGGAAAGATAATCTCATTCATGGCTAACAGCTATAATTATTCACTGTCTAAAACAGTGCTGATCCCTGAGGGTAAATATCTAATATGAATTTTCTTTGTACATCTGTGATTACCCAGAGATATGTATATAGACAATTAGTGTTTGAGCACAAAACTGAATGTCAGAAACTACAGGCTAAAGATCAGCTTCCATCACTTGCTGAAGATTTCAAACTAATCACTCTTCTGGGCTTTAGTGATCCCCAACAGTAGAGTGAATGTGAATGTAAAATCAGTCAAGCTGGGAAAACACCCTGTTGCTGTTTTTCAGTCTCTAGGTTGTGTCTGACCCTTTGTAACATCATGGAGTGCAGCACACCAGGCATCCCTGTGCTTCACAATCTCCCGGAGCTTGTTCAAACTCACATCCATTGAGTTGGTGATGCCATCCAGCCATCTCATTCTCATCCCCTTCTCCTCATACCGTCAATCTTTCCCAGCACTAGGGTCTTTTCCAGTGAGTCATCTCTTCCCTTTAGGTGGCCAAAGAATCGGAACTTTAGCTTCAGCATCAGACCTTCCAATGGATATTCAGGATGATTTCTTTTAAGATTGACTGCTTTGATCTCCTTGCAGTCCAAGGGACTCTCAAGAGTCTTCTCCAACACCACAGCTCAAAAGCATCAGTTCTTCAGCACTCAGACTCCCTTATGGTCCAGTTTTCACATCCATACATGACTACTGGGAAAACCGTAGCTTTAACTACACAGACATTTGTGGCAAAGTAATGTCTCTTCTTTTCAATATGTTGTCCAGGTTTATTGCTCCTTTTCTTCTAAGGAGCAAGCAAGGTTTAGTTTCATGGCTGCAGTCACAATCTGCAGTGATTTTGGAGCCCAAGAAAATAAAGTCTGTAACTGTTTCCATTGTTTACCCCATCTATTGGTCATGAAATCATGGGACTGGATGTCATGATCTTCATTTTTTGAATGTTGAATTTTAAATCAGCTTTTCCACTCTCCTCTTTCACCTTCATCAAGAGGCTCTTTAGGTCCTTTTCACTTTCTGCATTAGGGTGGTGTCATTTACATATCTGAGGTTATTGATATTTCTCCCAGCAATCTTGATTCCAGCTTGTACTTCTTCCAGCCCAGCGTTTCTCATTATATACTCTGCATAGAAGTTAATAAGCAGGGTGACAACATACAGCCTTGATGTATTCCTTTCCCAATTTGGAACCACTCTTTCGTTCCATGTCCAGTTCTAACTGTGGCTTCTTGACCTGCATACAGGTTGCTCAGGAGGCTGGTTAGGTGGTCTGGTATTCCCACCTATTGAAGAATTTTCCACAGTTTGTTGTGATCCACATGGTCAAAGGCTTTAGTATAGTCAGTGAAGCAGAAGTAGATGTCTTTTGGAATTCCCTTGCTTTCTCTATGATCCAACAATGTTAGCAATTTGATTGCTGGTTCCTCTGCCTTTTCTAAATCCAGCATGAACCTCTGGAAGTTCTCAGTTCACATACTGTTGAAGCCTAGCTTGGAGAATTTTAAGCATTACTTTGCTAGCATGTGAAATGAGTGCAATTGTGCAGAAATTTGAACATCCTTTGTCATTGCCCTTTTTTGGGATTGGAATGAAAATTGATTTTTCAACTCTTGTGGCCATAGCTGATTTTCCCAAATTTGCTGGCATATTGAGTGCAGCACTTTCACAGCATCATCATTTAGGATTTGAAATAGCTTAGCTGGAATTCTATCACCTCAACTAGCTTTGTTGGTAGTGATGCTTCCAAAGGCCCATTTGACTTCACACTCCAGCATGTCTGGCTCTAGGTGAGTGATCACAACACCATCATGGTTATCTGGGTCATTAAGATCTTTTTTGTATAGTTCTTCTGTGTATTCTTGCCACTTCTTGATATCTTCTTCTTCTGTTAGGGTCATATGGTTTATGTCCTTTATTGTGCCCATTTTGTATGAAATTTTCCCTTGGTATCTCTAATTTTCTTGATAAATCTCCAGTCTTTCCCATTCTATTGTGTTCATCTATTTCTTTGCACTAATCACTGAGGAAGGCTTTCTTATCTCTCCTTGCTATTCTGTGTAACTCTGCATTCAGTTAGGTATATCTTTCCTTTTCTCCTTTGCCTTTCACTTCTCTTCTTTTCTCAGCTATTTTTAAGGCCTCCTCAGATTCTATTTTGCCTTTTTGCATTTATTTTCCTTGGGGATGATTTTGATCACCACCTCAACTACAATGTTACAAACCTCTGTCCATAGTTCTTCAGGCACTTTGTCTATCAGATCTTATCCCTTAAATCTATTTCTCACTTCCACTGTATAATTGCAAGGAATTTACTCTAGGTCATACCTGAATGACCTAGTGGTTTCCCTACTTTCTTCAATTTAAGTCGGAATTTTGCAATAAGGAACTCATGATCTGAGCCATAATCAGCTCCTGGTCTTGCTTTTACTGATTGTATAGAGCTTCTCCATCTTTGACTGCAAAGAATATTTCGGTATTGACCATCTGGTGATGTCCATGTATAGAATCATATATTATGTTGTTGGAAGAGGGTGTTTGATATGACCAGTGTGTTCTCTTGACAAAACTTTGTTAGCCTTTGCCCAGCCTCATTTTGTATTTCAAGGCCAAGCTTGCCTGTTACTCCAGGTATCTCTTGATTTCCTTCTTGTTCATTCCAATCCCGTATGACGAAAGAAAGTGAAGTGCTGAAGAATTGATTCGTTTGAACTGTGGTGTTAGAGAAGACTCTTGAGAGTCTCTTGGATTGCAAGGAGATCAAACGAGTCAATCCTAGAGGAAATCATCCTGAATATCCATTGGAAGGACTAATGCTGAAGCTGAAACTGCAATACTTTGGGCACCTGCTGCAAAGAACTGACTCATTTGAAAAAAACCCTGATGCTGGGATAGATAGAAGGCGGGAGGAAAAGGGAATGACAAAAGATGAAATGATTGGATGGCATCACCAACTCTATGGATATGAATTTGAGTAAGCTTCAGGTGTTGGTGATGGACAGGGAAGCTTAGCATGCAGCAGTCCATTCATTGGGTCACAAAGAATCAGACACGACTGAGTGACTGAACTGAACTGATGATGAAAAGGATATCATTTTTTGGTGTTAGTTCTAATAGGTCTTGTAGGTCTTCAGAGAATCATTCAATTTCAGCTTCTTCAGCGTTAGTGGTCGGGGCACAGACTTGGATTACTCTAACATTGAGTGGTTTCCCTTGGAAATGAACAGAGGTCATCTCTCATTTTTGATTTTGCACCCAGGTACTGTATTTCAGACTCTTTTGTTGACTAGCACACTTGTGTGATCTATTAGAGTTATATATTGCCACCAAAATTCTGATGTTCATGGGGCCCTTAGAGATGAGCCCATCCAGGCTTTTCCCAGGCATTGGATCATTTAAAAGTTGTATCAGTGAATTTTGAAATGAATTTTCTTGCATCTAGGATTTTGTTCATAGCTCTTTTTTTTATTATTATTTCAAATTTCTCTTCAATTTTACATCTGAACAATCCAGTTTTCATTCTTATACCCTAGTCACTTTCTTTTTTTTTTTTTTTTGTTAAAATGTTAATTCTTTTTTTTTTTTTTAATTTATTTTATTGGAGGCAAATTACCTTACATTAATATATTGGTTGGTTTGCCATACATTTACATGAATCCTACCCGGGTGTACATGTGTTCTCTTTCTTGAACCCCCCTCCCACCTCCCTCTTCCCCATATCCTCCCTCCATGTCATCCCCGTGCACCAGCCCCAAGAATCCTGTATCATGCGTCGAACGTGGACTGGTCACTTATGATAATATACATGCTACAATGCCGTTCTCCCCAATCACCCCACCTTCACCCTCTCCCACAGAGTCCCAAAGACTGTTCTATATGCCTATGTCTCTTTTGCAGTCTCGTATACAGGGTTCAGGTTACCATCTTTCTAAATTCCATATATATGCGTTAGTATACTGTATTGAGGTTTTCCTTTCTGGCTTACTTCACTCTGTATAATTGGCTCCAATTTCATCCACCTCATTAAAACTGATTCAAATGCATTCTTTTTGATGGCTGAAAAATACTCCATGGTGTTTATGTACCAAAGCTTTCTTATCCATTCATCTGCAGATGGACATCTAGGTTTCTTCCATGTCCTGGCTATTATAAACAGTGCTGCCATGAACATTGGAGTACATGTGTCTCTTTCAGTTCTGGTTTCCTCAGTGTGTATGCCCAGGAGTGCGATTGCTGGATCATATGGCAGCTCTCTTTCCAGTTTTTTGAGGAATCTCCACACTGTTCTCCATAGTGGCTGTACTAGTTTGCATTCCCACCAACAGTGTAAGAGGGTTCCCTTTTCTCCACACCCTCTCCAACATTTATTGCATGTAAACTTTTGGATAGCAGCCATTCTGACTGGTGTGAAATGGTATCTCATTGTGGTTTTGATTTGCATTTCTCTGATTATGAGGGATGTTGAGCATTTTTTTATGTGATTGTTAGCCATCTTTATGTCTTCTTTGGAGAAATGTCTGTTTAGTTCTTTGGCCCATTTTTTGACTGGGTCACTTAGTTTTCTGGAATTGAGCTGCAGGAGCTTCTTGTATATTTTGGAGATTAATCCTTTATCAGTTGCTTCATTTGCTATTATTTTCTCCCATTCTGCAGGCTGTCTTTTCACCCTGCTTAGAGTTTCCTTTGCTGTGCAGAAGCTTTTGATTTTAATTAGTTCCCATTTGTTTATTTTTGCTTTTATTGCCAATATTCTGGGAGGTGGGTCTTGGAGGATCCTGCTGTGATTTATGTCAGAGAGGGTTTTGCCTACGTTCTCCTCTAGGAGTTTTATAGTATCTGGTCTTACATTTAGCTCTCTAATCCATTTTGAGTTTATTTTGGTGTGGTGTTAGGAAGTGTTCTAGTTTCATTCTTTTACAAGTGGCTGACCAGTTTTCCCAGGAAGGGTATATAAACTCGAACCCAAAATAATAAAGAAAATGGCAATGGGATCATACTTATCAATAATCACCTTAAACGTAAATGGGTTGAATGCCCCAACCAAAAGACAAAGGCTGGCTGAATGGATACAAAAACAAGACCCCCATATATGTTGTCTACAATAGACCCACCTCAAATTGAGGGACACATACAGACTGAAAATGAAGGGCTGGAAAAAGATATTCCACGCAAATAGAGACCAAAAGAAAGCAGGAGTAGCAATACTCATATCAGATAAAATAGATTTTAAAACAAAGGCTGTGAAAAGAGACAAAGAAGGAATCTACATAATGATCAAAGGATCAATCCAAGAAGAAGATATAACAATTATAAATATTTATGCACCCAACATAGGAGCACCGCAATATGTAAGACAATTACTAACAAGTATGAAAGGGGAAAATAACAATAACACAATAATAATGGGAGACTTTAATACCCCACTTACATCTATGGATAGATCAACTAAACAGAAAATTAACAAGGAAACACAAACTTTAAATGATACAATAGACCAGTTAGACCTAATAGATCTCTATAGGACATTTCACCCCAAAACAATGAATTTCACCTTTTTCTCAAGTGCACACGGAACCTTTTCCAGGACAGATCACATCCTGGGCCATAAATCTAGCCTTGGTAAATTCAAAAAAATTGAAATCATTCCAAGCATCTTTTCTGACCACAATGCAGTAAGATTAGATCTCAATTACGGGAGAAAAACTATTAAAAATGCCAACATATGGAGGCTGAACAACACACTACTGAATAATGAACAAATCATAGAAGAAATCAAAAGAGAAATCAAAATATGCATAGAAATGAATGAAAATGAAAACACAACAACCCAAAACCTCTGGGACACTGTAAAAGCAGTGCTAAGGGGAAGGTTCATAGCAATACAGGCACACCTCAAGAATCAAGAAAAAAGTCAACGAAATAACTTAACTCTACATCTAAAGAAACTAGAAAAGGAAGAAATGAAGAATCCCAGGGTAAGTAGAAGGAAAGAAATCGTAAAAATTAGGCCAGAGATAAATGCAAAAGAAACAAAAGTGACCATAGCAAAAATCAACAAGGCAAAAGCTGGTTCTTTGAGATGGTAAAGAAAATTGACACACCGCTAGCCAGACTCATCAAGAAACAAAAGGAGAAGAACCAAATCAGTAAAATTAGAAATGAAAATGGAGAGATCACAACTGACAACACAGAAATACAAAGGATTATTAGAGAATACTATCAGCAATTATATGGCAATAAAATGAATAACTTGGAAGAAATGGACAAATTCCTAAAAAGTACACCTGGTCACTTTCTAAACAGTCTGAGTTTCAAACCTATTATAGTTATTAAGCTAAGGAAATATTTCTTCCCAGGCCTTTCACTGACTCTCAAGTATGATGTGCAAGTTTGTAAATCAGTGCTAGCACTTGACTTACATGCGTGAGCACAGTACATATATACAGAATCAGGACTCCTCCAACCAAAGGACACATACACTTATACCACAGGAGACCCTGTCTCATTCCTGCAGAGCTTCTGAGCACCTCACAGGAAATTCATCCTTTGAGCTAATCTAAATGAACTCTATCTTTCATAAAGGAGTCTTCTGGACATGCTAAACAGCTGATAACATAGAAAGTAACACAGATCCATATAGATAGCAAAGTTCCCCAAAGTATACTCAGAGATCAAACAACACATTGATTTAAAAAGGCAACTATTATTAATAGATACACACTTCCACATATAAAACAGACAAACAACAAGGACTGACTGTTTGGCAGGGATCTATATTCAATATCTCATAATGATCTACAATGGAAGAGAATCTGAGGAAACAATATGTATGTATAAACATATATATATATATATATATATTATTTGCTATACACCTGAAACCAATGAAACATTGTTAATCAACTATACTTCAATAACATTGTTGGTTTTGAAAAATAGAAAATTACTTTTGGGGGTTTTCCCTGGCAGCCCAGTCATTAAGACCTCCTTTCAATGCAGGGGATGTAGGTTTGATCACTCATCAGGAAACCAAGATCTCACATGCCTCACAGCCCCCAACCCCCCCCAAAAAAACACATAAAAGCAATATTGTCACAAATTCAATTAAGACTTCAAAAGAAATGATCTGCATCAAAAATTTTTTAATTAATCAGTTTTAAAAAGAGAATTGTAGGAGTTATGTATCTCTTCATTGAACCTCTCCCACCCCCCAAAAAAGAAGTAAATTATAAGTCACATAACAATTTGAGGACAGTTTACAAATTACTACTCATCTGTCTCTTCTCCAGAAAAAAAAAAAAATCATAACTTGTTTTAAGCATTTTGCTTTTTATTAATTTTTAAGGTTTTGTTTTTTATTTGAATTATGTCTAATTATATTTATTAAATAAATAAATGTCTATCCATAAAATTAAGGTATCTTACAGTGATAAAATATATTAATTATTATTTTCACCTGTGCTCCCTATCCGCTGAAGGAGCTAAGTCCTTTCTTGCATATTTATCTCACAGTCCCAGTTGGTGGAAGATTTCCAAGAACTGCGGAGGACATTAGAGACCATGAATATATTCAATGCCAACCAGGGATTCTTCTTCTTTCACCTCTCCCAGATCTTGATTTTGGAAGCCCTGGCTTGGGTAATAGTGTGGCATTTTGGCAGTGGCTGGCTTATCACAATATTCATTTCTTTTCTTCTCACGGTTGCTCAGGTAAGCAGGTATCCTAAGCCCAGGCAATGGCTCTACGGGAAGTCTCAGAATTTTTTCTTCTCTCTTTACGCTGGTGTCAGCGGCTGCCTGACACTTCTGGCAAGCTACTCATCAGTGTCTGACCAGCAAGTTATCAAAACCCACTGGGCCCCAGTGCTCTTATCTGTAACATGCTGCTGCTGCTGCTAAGTCACTTCAGTCGTGTCCGACTCTGTGCGACCCCATAGATGGTAGCCCACCAGGCTCTGCCGTCTCTGGGATTCTCCAGGCAAGAACACTGGAGTGAGCTGCCATTTCCTTCTCCAATGCATGAAAGTGAAAAGTGAAAGTGAAGTCGCTCAGTCATGTCCGACTCTTCGCGACCCCATGGACTACAGCCTACCAGGCTCCTCCACCCATGGGATTTTCCAGGCAAGAGTACTGGAGTGGGTTGCCATTGCCTTCTCCTCTGTAACATGGGGTAACCATTTTTTTATTGGAATATTCTGAGGAGAGCTAAACAAGTTACTCTGTAGAGGACCCAGCACACAGACTGGTATGTGGTACATATACCTGACAGTTGCTGCTCTTTGTGGATAGTATCCACACAGTGTCAGTAACTGAAGTCCTGTTCTAGGCTGTGTAACCTTCACCTTTGTCTTTCGTTTGTTAACCAACCAACATTTTTCATGGTTGTTCAATGATTTTATTAAGACGATATGCACATACATGAACTTTTTTTTTTTTTCTTTTTAATTGCTCATTTGTTTCCAACAATTTTAGACCCCATGCCAGGCTCCTCTGTCCATGGATTTCTCCAGGCAAGAATACTGGAATAGGTTGCCATTCCCTTTACCAGGGAATCTTCCTGACCCAGAAATCAAATCCGAGTCTCCCACATTACAGGCAGATTCTTTACCATCTTAGCCACCATGAAGAAAGGAAGCCCCACATTAATTTATACCTATATATATATATGTATGTATATATATATATTCACTATTTACACATGCTGTTTTATAATAAAAAATTCTACTTAAAGCAAGTCACATATCTGTATTTAAAAAAAAAAAAAATTCCCATAGACCCTAGCCAAAAGCCTCATTTCACCAATACTTATCAATACAACAGTCTGTGAAGAGAGTCTATTTATTATTACATGGTAATAGGATCATGTATCCTGCCAGAAATGGCAATCAGCAACTGGCGTGTAGCAGGGCAATTGATAAACCCTTTGAATGAAGCACAGATCTCTGAAGATGGCCTTCTATGACCACAACACTGTATTGTGGACACAAAGGGAAATGCACCTGACCCTGCACTTGGGAGGGTCCAAGTGGAGGACCCTACACAGTCATCCAGTGGAGGAGATGGTCATTTAAATATCTAGACAGGATACAAGGCAGAAGGGAAAGAAACGAGAATGGGCTATCGGAGTAGAAAGAGGCATTTAATTCTAATTGAGGCAATTGGGGATGGTTTCATTTAGAATTAACATCAATGTTATTTACAAAATTTTATATGCTCACTTTTTTCTTGAAAAGTAAACTTGCTTTATTCTTTGAAAAGCAACTTTCGGAATCAAGAAAGGAAGCAAATATTTGTTTGACTATTTAGCATCATCCGGAACTTTACATGCATTTTGGCTGCAGACAGCTGAATGAGTAAGGTATAATATTATAATCCATGCTTCTCAGACAAAAGACTTCCCTGGTGGCTCAGATGGTAAAGCGTCTGCCTACAATGCGGGAGACAAGGATTCAATCCCTGGGTCAGGAAGATCTCTTGGAGAAGGAAATTACAACCCACTCCAGGGTTCAATCCCTGGGTCGGGAAGATCTCTTAGAGAAGGAAATGGCAACCCACTACAGTATTCTTGCCTGGAAAATCCCATGGACGGAGGAACCTGGAAGCCTACAGTCCATGGGGTCGCAAAGTGTTGGACACAACTGAGCGACTTCACTTTCACTTTCTTAGACAAAGAACTGAGTTCAGAGCTACTGACTAGCTTGCCAAGAGTTGTATAACTTGCAAAGTGGTGAAGGACCGTTTATAGCCCATGTCAGCCTGATTCCAAAGGCATCGTCCTTCCATTATGCACTGGAAGATTCTGACAGTGGAGAGAAGAGCATTCTAGGCTAAGAGAGCCACCTGTGCAAAGGCACAGAGATATGAAAAAACTCAGCAAGTGTGATAGGTACACACTTGGTTTGAGGTCAGACGAGATCTCCCACTGTTCCCATGGGTTCCTGAACCTACCAGCGGGCTCACTTACTACTTTCTTCTTACCTTGTCAACTTCTCTGACAGCAACCCTGTCTCTTCTAGGCTCAGGGTTCATTTCTGCAGCATGACATGGGACACCTATGCATATTTAAGAAGTCCAAGTGGAACCGCCTGATGCAAAAATTTGTGATGAGTCATCTGAAGGTACAGAATGTTCCGGGAGTATGATGGGATTCTGAAAGTCATTTCACTAAGCAGTGGTTTCTACATATACTTACAGCAAAAAATGTTACTACACACTCCACAAGTAAATGTAAATATACTAATAATGTAGTGACTATATATATATATATATAACATTATAATATATATTGTATATGTTATATATAACATTATAATATATATGCTAAAATTATAATTTTAAATGTTTAGGAGAAAAGGTTTATTTTTATTTAAGAAGATCTGTTCTTTTCTTAGCCAATAAACTATTTGGCCCAATCCCTGGCACACCATTAAAGAACTACATCTCAGGAAATATATCCTGTAAAATCATGAGTAGGAATATTCTTAGAAGGGGTCTGGACAGGCACTTCTGGGAGGCTAGGGGAATCCAGCAAACTGTTTTATTCCTGGGAGGACTATGTATAAATAAAAGAAAGGATGAAGAATAGATAAAAGTTTAACAAAAGAGAGAAACCAAGGAAAGTTAGATGGCTCTGTTTAAGAGTTGAGGGTAGCAAACCCAAGACTGCTGGAAAAAGCAGGGGCAATTGGTCTTACCCCCTCACATATGCTCCAGGAGGACAGACACACTATCCTATGCACCCCTGAAATGCAGCACCTAACAGAGTGCCTAACATACAGTAGGCCTTCCATAAGCACTTGTTAAATTCGTGAAGGAATGGATGGATGGATGGAATGATGGATGGATAGATGGACAGAAGAATGACACTAGATAACAGTACAAGCATTGATGAGAGCAGGTTTCGGCCCTGGCTCTGACAATGCTCACTGTGCAGCCCTGAACAAGTGGAACTCCATCTCTGGCTCTCAGTGCTCTCATCTCTAAAACTAGTACTTCAACTGGACCTCAGCTTTTCTATGATGTTCTAGGATTTGGTGAGAAACCAATGACAGAATGATCTCTGCTTGTTTTCAAGGCAAAACATTCGGTATCACAGTAATCCAAGTCTAACTAACTCTGTAGCCTTTGCCCTGCTTCATTTTGTACTCCATTTCGGTATTCTTGCTTTGAGAACCCCATGAACAGTATGAAAAGACAAAAAGATATGACATTGAAAGATGAACTCCCAGGTCGTTAGGTACCCAATATGCTACTGGAGAAGAGGGTAGAAATAACTCCAGCAAGAATGAAGAGTTGGAGCCAAAGTGCAAACAATGCCGAGCTATAGATATGACTGGTGGTGGAAGTACAGTTCTGTAAAGAGTGATATTGCACAGGAACCTGGAATGTTAGGTCCAGGAATCAAGGTAAATTGGAAGTGGTCAAACAGGAGATGACAAGAGTGAACATCGACATTTTAGGAATCAGTGAACTAAAATGGATGAGAACGGGCGAATTTAACTCAGGTGGCCATTATATCTACTGCTATGGGCAAAAATCCTTTAGAAGAAATGGAGTTGCCCTCATAATCAACAACACAGTCTGAATTGCAGGACTTGGATGCAACCTCAAAAATGAAAGAATGATCTCTGTTTGTTTCCAAGGCAAACCATTCAATATCACAGTAATTGAAGTCTATGCCTCAAACACTAATGCCGAAGAAGCTGAACTTGAATGGTTCTATGAAGACCTACAAGACCTTCTAGAACTAACACCCAAAAAAGATGTCCTTTTTATCATAGGGAACTGGAATGAAAAAGTAGGAAATCAAGGGACACCTGGAGTAACAGGCAAATTTGGCCTTGGAGTACAGAATGAAGCAGGGCAATGGCAAACAGAATTTTGCCAAGAGAACACACTGCTCACAGCGAACACCCTCTTTCAACTTTATTACTCCTGTATATATTCAAAATATTTTCATTTTAACATAAAAGAAATATAAAAAAATATTAATATATTTTGCATTTCTTTTTTCATTCTGAGGCTTTGAATCTAGTATGTATTATATGCTTACATAGCCCACCTTTTTTTTTTTTTAAATATATGCATTTTATTGCTTGCAAATTGCACTTAAAGTTGAGACCTATTTTGCCAACAAAGTTTTATTTTTATTTTTATTTTTTTTATTTCTAAAAAAGAATTTTATTAAAAAAGCACAAATGCAAAGAAATGAACAGAGGAAAATTTATGCGTCGAACCTGGACTGGTCACTTATGATAATACTGGTCACATATTAAGTGCTCAGCTGCCACACATAGATAATGGCTACTCTATTGAGCACCGAATATCTAAAACACATATTAATCAATTTTTGAGAGGTGTCAAATATGCAATAAAAACTGACTATTGCTTATTCTTCTATAAATGATTAAACATAATAGGGGAAGGGAAGAAAAATTGAATATCTCAATATGCCAACATTCTACATACATCTTCTCATGTCTCCTTAAACAACCCATGCAGGTAAATGTCATTATATTATACTATACTTATCAATAACCTCAAAAATGCAGATGACACCACCCTTATGGCAGAAAGTGAAGAGGAACTCAAAGGCCTCTTGAGGAAAGTAAAAGAGGAGAGTGAACAGGTTGGCTTGAAGCTCAACATTCTGAAAACGAAGATCATGGCATCTCGTCCCATCACTTCATGGGAAATAGATGGGGAAACAGTGGAAATAGTGTCAGACTTTATTTTTTTGGGCTCCAAAATCAGTGCGGATGCTGATTGCAGCCATGAAATTAAAAGACGCTTACTCCTTGGAAGGAAAGTTATGACCAGCCTAGATATCATATTAAAAAGCAGAAACATTACTTTGCCAACCAAGGTCCGTCTAGTCAAGGCTATGGTTTTTCCCGTGGTCATGTATGGATGTGAGGGTTGGACTGTGAAGAAAGCTGATTGCCGAAGAATTGATGCTTTTGAACTGTGGTGTTGGAGAAGACTCTTGAGAGTCCCTTGGACTGCAAGGAGATCCAACCAGTCCATTCTAAAGGAGATCAATCCTGGGTGTTCATTGGAAGGACTGATACTAAAGCTGAAACTCCAATACTTTGGCCACCTCATGCGATGGGTTGAATCACTGGAAAAAAGTCTGATGCTGGGAGGGATTGGGGGTAGGAGGAGACGGGGACGACAGAGAATGAGATGGCTGGATGGCATCACCGACTCGATGGACATGAGTTTGAGTGAACTCCGGGAGTTGGTGATGGACAGGGAGGCCTGGCGTGCTGTGATTCATGGGGTCGCAAAGAGTCAGACACGACTGAGCGACTGAACTGAACTGAACTGATACTTAATGAAGATGAAATTGAACATCAAAGGGTAATTTTCCCAAACTACACCAAAGCATTTATATATCCAGTGATGCAACTAAGTTGATATACTTCCAAATCCTTTTCTCTGTTAAAACCTTCAGATTTTCACTGAAAGAGAGACAATCCCAAACAACTTAATCAGAGATGATATGAGCTTGGCATTAACTAAAATACTTTTATTCTCACTTATATTTAATGAGATAATTGAAGCTTGAACATGTGATGATCAGAGGCAAGCCCCTATTGGAGATGACTTCAGATCCATGACTCTTTAAAATATTCATTGAAGTAGGAACCCTGGGGTCATTTCCCCCCCAGAACTAATTAGTTTTAGAGCTGCAATTTCTTTATTTATAAAATAAGAAGTGTACTTTCTGCTCTACCTATCTCATATTTCTTTTTCAAAGAAGGACAATTAAAAGAAAGATGGAAAACCATTTCATTTCAATGGTTTTTATTCTAATTATCAGGAGTTGTTTTAGCCTTGAATTTGTGTTTCTGGATAAGATCATTATTTGCTGGTAGGCTTTTAGAACCTCTAGCCAATGAATCATTCTGTGACCCAGGAATGGGGGCGGCATGTTCCAGAAATCCGTAGCTTAATTAAACTTTGGAGATGTAGGCAGAAAACTCTGATTGTTACTATTTAGGCGCTAGTCACATCTGACTCATTGAGACTCCATGACCACAGCACACCAGGCTTCCCTGTCCTTTACCAGTTCATAAAGTTTGCTCAGACCCATGTCCATTGAGTCAGTGATGCCATCAAACCATCGCATCCTCAGTCATCCCCTTTTCCTCCTGTGCTCAATCTTTCCCAGCATCAGGGTCTTTGCCAGTGAGTTGGCTCTTTGCATCAGGTGGCCAGTATTAGAGCTTCAGCTTCAGCATCAGTCCTTCCAAGGAATATTCAGAGCTGATTTTCTTTAGTTTTGGAAAACTCTGATAATGAAAGATACTTCAGGAGAGAAATCATGCAGCTAATGAATGTTCTCTTCTCCTCAGGGCCTATCTGTAAAATGGTGGAATAACCAGCACTTCGCACACCATGTAAAAACAAACATCTACCCCAAAGACCCAGATATTGATGTAGGCCCACTTTTTGTTATTGGAGATTTACAACCTGTCAAGGTATGTTTATAAATTCTAAGCACTAGAGAAATGTTTCAGAAAGTGGTTCTTGGAAAGGTCTACTCTTTCGTCTTGAGGAGATCAGGCTGGAGATTCTTGCTTCAAGCATGTTTTCAGAGCATCTCTTCTTCTTTTAAGTCCAGGGCATAGATTTGAAATAAATGAAACTGGTATTTTAAGAAAAGAAGAAAATGTGGAATGAATGACTCCATGATCTTAAAAGTCATTCATGCTAAATCACTCATAGAAGGCATGGCAAAACATTCAACAAGTGCTAAATCACAAAACATCTACATACTTAGTTATGTCAACTAATTCTAGCTGTTGGAAGAAACTAAGCTGTTATTTTTAGTTTAGGTTCATTTTGGTTCATTTATACATGAAACTCAGCTCAAATGCCTCAAAATACACTTAGGAACTCGCCTCTAATTCAGACTTCTTAAGCAACAGAAAAAGGAAGGCAAACTCCAGAATGTTTCAGCTGTTGACTTTCTAAAACCTCAGCTTTAAAAGCCAGCATGTAAGGATTATCACCAAGATGTTTAGAGTCTGCTTTCAACATAGAAGGTATAAGGATAACCACAGAAAGTTATCTTTCCTCAAGAGGAAATGATGGATGCTGAGAATTAAATGTTTAGGAAGAGGCTCTATCTCCTTCTGTAAGAATTTAGAAGCTTTCCAAAAACAAAGGAGTGTAGCTTGGTCAGTTGCTGTGTGGACTTTGTGGTAACCAGAATTGTGCAACTTTCTCAAAATAGATTTTCCCAGTTTTGGAAGACAATCTTCTTCCAATTAAGAAAAAAATTCTCCTGCCTAGATTTAAAGAAAAAAAGAAACAAAGAAACTTTGACTGTAGTCTTCAGTCAGTTGTTCTTCACAATGACTCCACAAACAAGTCAGAGCTCTCTAAAGTTTGCAAACTCCTAAAGTGAAGTTGCTCAGTCGTGTCTGACTCTTTGTGACCCTATGGACTGTAGCCCACCAGGCTCCTCCACCCATGGATTTTCCAGGCAAGAGTACTGGAGTGGGTTTTCATTTCCTTCTCCAGGGATCGAACCTGGGTCTCCCACATTGCAGGTAGACTCTTTACAGTCTGAGCCACCAGGGAATCCCGTTGAACTCCTAGGCTGATAACTAAACTTATGACATTTTGACTTCTCTCCTCAGTCCCTCACAGCAATGGAGCTTTGTCTCACTGGAATTCATGAGGCAGCCCTCCAGAAGTGCCTTCTGTAGAACTGTATCTAGCTCACATGCTACCTCTTCACAGAGGATGGAAACATCATCACTTCTCCATCATTCTAGAGACATATCCCTCGAGCCTTAGGTTTCTGTATACTTTAATTTCAAAGCAACTGCACAATACATTACTTAAAATAGTTTAATCTCTAAAATTCAGTTGTTTCGCAACAAAACTAATTCTGATAAGTGTTTCTGTTTTTCCCATTTTCCTGTCAGTCTTTCTACCACTTTCTTGAAACATTCATTCCTTTAACAAGTATTAATTAAATCCTCTAGGGCCAGGTTGTGGGCTCATACTCTGGAAAAGTTAGGCTTCTCATTTGGAGCAATACTCAAAAATCAATCCTTCACCTACATTTGTCAACTCTCCAAAATTTCCCACTGACTCCCTCTTTCAAATCTCCTACCATTTAAGTATCCAGAAGCTTGGGAGTAACTGCAAATAACTATCATTACTTTATCACCATGACATTTAATTTTATTTATGATAATAAGAGAAAGAAGGGTCAAGTCTAATATCCAAGTAACAGAAGAAATATATTGAAGGGAAGATATCAAAAGAATGGGAAAAGCAAAAATCAAACACGGCTCACAGTGTTTTAACTGACTGAACATATGGTAAAATTATAGAAGAGATTTGAATTATCATTCATTCATTAATTCCTTCAACTAAACATTTCCTAAGTGTCTCTTAGGTAATAGATATAAACTATTACTTCTATGCCTCCTCTCAGTTATTTGCTGCCTTTGTGCATTTGGGTATTGACTAAATTAACTAAGAAGACCCCTAGAAAATGACTCAAATTCCCAGTGGTAAGAATACATATTATCATGCCTTAAAATGAGTAAATCACAGCATGAGATCCACAGTGGAAATGAAGGAGGAAAAATGAAGTAGAAACTAGAGGTTATGACTGTGGGTTTTTAACATAATCATTCAACAGATCTGTTAAATGCATGAATGGACATAAGCAGACTGAGTTTCAAGCAGAATTCTAAGCACATAGGTTGAAGAAGACCTTGAAAGCTGATCAGAAATATTTCTCCTCCATCACCATTCCATTCCACTCCAGGACAAAAATTTCAAAATGGCTCCTATGGGAAGAATAATAAACAATCACAATCCCTGAAGTCAAATGGAATAAACCATCCCTGCAAGAACTGCCCTCATTTAAATACAGAAAAAGACACCACAGTATTTCCTCCCACTGCAGTTCTGGTTCTTCAGTGCCTTCAGTTTGACACTAAATGAACTCTGACCAGATGGCTCTTTCTATAGAGATTATACATACACACACACACATACACACACAACCTTGCATATAAGAACAGAAGTCTATATTGTTCTTACTTTAGTTTTATTCTCTCTTCATTCAGTATGGCAAGAACAAAATCAAATTTGTTGACTACGAGAAGCAGCATCTGTACTTCCATGTAGGTGAGTCACCAGGGAGACACAATCCTTATCATTCCATTTCCTGGAAGCAAAGCGTTGTCAAGACAGAAGGTATGACTGAAATCGCCCACAGAGACACGATCCCACGTCTTGTTGTGCCTCAAAAAAGCAACGTGTTTTATTTCAGACTTACTTGGGTGAAAATCTGAAAAGGAAAATAGAAGAGCAATTAGGCATTCTTAATAGGCATCTCATCACTCTGGCTACTGTACAGGGAAGGAGATGTTCTAAGAAGGATGGGAGGCATGATGCCAATCAAGGGGTCTGGTATCTGTGACTCTCATCCTGGATAAACTAAATTCAAAACTTATCAAGAAGAAAAGAATAATGGTATATGGATAGGGAGGAAAAATAGGAAAAGAATGCTCAAGCACTGACAGTAGGTGCCAGGAAAAGCAGAGTCTCATGAATAAAAGTCACCTGTAGAGCTTCTGTGTGGAAGAAAGTTGACCATTTCCACAGCTTACATATAGCTGTAGAAGGTATTTTAGTGGACAGATACACACCCACACCCACACCCCCCCACACACACACATAGAATAAGATAGGTCTGTATATGTTCTGGGCTTGAGAGAAAATAGGGTAGCTGAATAATGCTAATGCCAATAAAAATATTAGAAGCAAAAATGTTTTGCTCTTAACCAAGTCAAACTCATGATAGCTCACAAAGAAAAGTTTAGGACCCAAAAATATGCTCATCTAAAACATGCTTACTCATTTGCAAAAGAAACCCAAATTAGGGGAAGATTCCAAACATTTCCTGTAGATACTGGTTCTACCTAAGAGCATTGTTGCCCCCAGTGGGACATGTGACACCATATAGATACTTCTTTGATCATCACAACAAAGGGGGAGGAATTGTACTGACATCCATGGGGCAGAAGCCAGGGATGTTATGAAGTGTCTTATAGTACACAGAACAGCCCTTAACAATAAAGAATTATCTGACCCTAAAATGCCAACAGTGTTAAGATTGAGAAACTACTGCAGATGATCTGGTTTGCCCAAACACTGGCCACCAGTGGTCATCTGTCTCAAGCCTGACCAAGATGGCCAGTGAGTCCATTTTCTGAGACACGATGCTCAACCACCACTGCAGCCTTTTCCAGTGCTGAAATTCTGAGGACTTATCATCTTAGCGTGTAGGGTGGACAAAATCATTTGTGTTGACAGTTTGCAGACTTTGAAAGTTTACAGGTCAACTTTGAAACCTAGTCAGGAAGTGGGCTCCAGAGCATCTGACCAAAGTTTGATCAGGAAGAGAGTTGTCAAAATCTGAAGGATCTCCATATGATTCCTACATGCTCCAGGCAACTTCACTGGTCCTGGGGGAGAAGCAGGTAAATAACTATCTGGCCAGACTCAATATACCTGCTCTATATCTCCCACCTAGACATATTGTGACAGGGCCCAACACGAAGGATCATGAAGGATTGAAGGATTCCAGGAAACTTGAGAAAACTTGAAAGCTCACAACAGAAGTCCTTCCAGGATGCCTTCATCAGGAATGACTCAGATCTTCAAAGTTTCCCTAGTCTCCTTAAGGGAGCTTGAACCAAAGTCCTGGTTCAGCCTCAGAGACTCTAAAAGCCCAGCAGCATCCAGGATGTGGTTGTGGATCTCCACCTTGCACCCTTCTCAGGGGCAGTATTCCAGGGGTAGCATGTTAAGGAGATCAACTCCCACTAGCTTCCACAGGAATCATATCTGCTCATCTGTTCACTATCTTCTTGCTTTTTTTTTCTTTTTCAGTTTGGGCCCCTTTTTTGGTACCGGTATTTTTCACCCTGAAATCCGTTCTAATGATGTACCGCAGAAGGGACTGGGAGGTGAGTAACTCGATTCCTTCTCTAGAGCTAGATCAGGCTTGTAGAAAAGGGAAATGTAAGTGCTTGGTTCTTTCCAGATGTAGTTTCCTTGAGTACCAGGATATAAGATTTAGCCAGTTTTATTTCCACTAGATTAACTTTCAAGCACTTCTTTCTGCAGGAGATCGCCTGGGTCAGCAGCTTTTATATCCGCTATTTCATCACATTTGGCCCTTTCTATGGAATATTTGGAACCATAGTGCTCATATACTCAGTCAAGTAAGAAAACAATAATATTCTCCTACTCTTATTACCTGGATGGTCCTCTTACCTTTCTTTTCTGATCTATTTATTATTAGCAATGATTAGCAGTTTATGACACCAGACTGCATTCTTGCAGCTGAGACATTTCCAAGAAAATGTGGGATAAAACATCTGAAATAGTTTCTTGGAAACTGAATTTGCCCAATCTTGCCTTTTTTCCCACATAATTAATTCCCAATTGCAGTATAGTAGTCCCTCAGCATCTGAGGGGGATTAGTCCCTGGACTCACATCAGTTACCAAAATCCAAAGATACTCAAGCTCATCTATCCACATATGTGGTTTCACAACTGTGGATTCAGGCAGCCATTAATCTTGTAGTATTGTATGTGTTTACTTAAAAGTATCCACATTTAAGTAGACCTGCATGTTTCTCAAAGGTCAATTGTATTCTGCCTGATCACCAAGTCCTTCAAACTGTAATCCAGCTGGACATCTTAATTCTTACCAAAGATAACTGGAGGCCAGTTTTTTAAAAAGTTATTTTATGACTAGAGATTTCCCCCAAATCAAAATGACTTTAAACTGAATAACTCTCTTCAACTTCCCAATTTATTCCTTCCTCATTCATTTGCATTACTATTCATAACAATAATGGTAGCTACTATGCATCAGGCCATTTGCTAAAGGCTTCTCATTGTGAGCTTCCCTGGTGTCTCAGACAGGAATGCACTTATTTGATCCCTGGGTTGGGAAGATCCTGGAGAAGGAAATGACAACCCACTCCAGTAATCTTGCCTGGAAAATTCCATGGATGGAGAAGCTGGTGGGCTATGGTCCATGGGGACTCAAAGAGTTGGACATGACTGAGCAACTTCACTCACTTTACATGTATTATCTTATTTGATGTAATAAAAAATGCACAACCAGGCAATGTAGATAGCATCAATTTCATTTTTTCAGTAAGAAAACTAAAGTTCAGAGAAATCAAGTCACTTACACAAGAGCAAATAAGGGCCAGTGGCAGTGTCAAATCAGAACTTGTACCCAGTTCTATCTGGTGGGAAGAGTCCAACTGTTAATCACGTTGCATATATCCATAAGTTGTTGTTTCTTTAGTCGCTAAGTCATGTCTGACTCTTTTGCAACCCCATAGACTGCAGCATGCCAGGCTCCTCTGCTCTGGGGGTTTCACAGGCAAGAATACTGGAGTCGGTTGCCACTTCTTGGTCCAGGGGATCTTCCTGATCCAGGAATCAAACTCATATCTCCTGCATTGGCAGATGGAATCTTTACCACTGAGACACCAGGGAAGCCTGACCTTCACTTATCTAGGTATCTTCTGAGCCTTGCACCAACGCGTACAGAAAATACTGGGGACACTGCTCTGGTACATTAGGCTGCAAGACAGGTAGTGTGACTGAATGAATACCTAGTGTGTCATCTTTAGATATGAAAGGTCTGCAAAGATGAAAAACAAATAACCATATGATTGGAACCTTTGAGTCACTGCCATTTCCTCTAATGCTCAGCCAGATCTGCCAGTGGTTATGCAAACCCAGTGACTAGAACTGACACTCCCCAAGGAGTGATAATATCTTCCTTTTATTCTCTTAAAGGTTTCTTGAAAGTTCCTGGATTGTATATGTTACCCAGATGAGCCACATACCAATGAAGATAAGCAAAGAGGAGAACCAGGACTGGTTCAGCACGCAGGTAATAATGCTGTTCTTGGGAAAGCATCCATCAAAGCATCATGATTAGCATCTGCTTACCTCAAATAATATTTATTGGAGGCTTGCCAGGGACCAGGCACTGTCAACTGTTCTGAATGGGGCTACATGGGATATAGCTACATGCTTGGAGTATTCCCACTTTACCAATGATAAAATTGAGGTATGAAGAAGTTTCATAACTTGTGTAAGATCACACAGCTAATAAGTGGTAGAAGCAGGTTTTATTTATTTATTTGGCCACACTGTGTGGCATGCAGGGTCTTAGTTCTCCTATCAGGGATCAAACATGTGTTAAGCACACAGTTTTAAGCAGTGGACCACATGAGAGTTCCCTAGAAGCAGATTCTAAACCTTGGCAGTTCGATTTCAGAACCTTTGCTCTTAACCAAGGCTTAATAAACTACAGTCCAAGGGTCAATCTAGCCCAGTCTGTGTTTCTGTAAAGTTTTATTGGAACACAGTCACACTCATACATTACATATTCTCTATGATAGCTTTCATTCTAAAATATCAGAATTGAGTAGCTGTGATGCAGAATTAAAACATTTACTGTGTGGCACCTTACAGGCAGGGTTTACTAAACCTCCCTCAACATGATATAGTCTTTCAATGGATCTCACATTCCTAGAATAACAGAAGGAAGAACCCTGGAATCTCCCTCATTTCATTGTATAGATAGTGGGGCCCGAGAGGAGACTCAGCACTCTCGGCAAGAATGCTGTTAACGGTTAAAAGATTTGTGACCCATGAAGAACACCACTGCCTCCTAAGCCTGACACTGCCTGTGCCATGATTAGCTGGAGAATCCAGTCATCATATTGCTTCCTCCTCCATGCTCATTTCCAAATTCAGTGGACATTCCACAGAGTAGTGGTCCTCAATCATTTTGTCAAGAAACCACCCTTAAAACTTATTGAGAACATCGAAGAGCTTTTGTTTGTGGAGGTTATACCTCTGATACTTACTGTATTTGAAATTGAAACTGAGAGTTTTAAAATATTAATTAGTTTTAAAATAACAAGATAAAGCCAATAAAGCTTAACATCAGAGTGATGACATCATCCCATGCTTAACAGCCTCTGGAAAAACCCATGCCATAAGTATGCATGAATGAGAATGAAAAAGGCAAATATTGTCTTAGAAGTATTATGGAAATCATTTTGACCTCGAAGATCCCCTGAAAGTGTCCTAGGGAACCCTGAGGTGCTTGAAAGTACACTTTGAGGAACGCTTAGAGCAACTGCGAAAATAACATTCAAAATGATAACGACCTAACAAGAATTAAATCTTTGAAAGACACTGAATAAAATCATGTTCATAAGCGTTCTAAGTAGTCTGGAGAATCCTATGAACTTCTTCTCAGTCTGTCTTTGTATAAAATACATTAGATTAAAGAGGAAACTGCTGCTGCTAAGTCGCTTCAGTCGTGTCCGACTGTGCGACCCCATAGATGGCAGCCCACCAGGCTCCCCCGTCCCTGGGATTCTCCAGGCAAGAACACTGGAGTGGGTTGCCATTTCCTTCTCCTACTTATATATATATATATTAATAAAGGTATTTCTATGCACAAAACCCCTGTTTAAAGCCCTTGCATGCTTTATTCCCCATTTACAGTCAAGTCCATTCTGTAGTAATGATATTCAAACTCCTATAATTTCTATCAGAGTCCTACAATCCCACTTCCATCTGCCAAAGTCCTTACTCATGACACCTTAGTCTTATGATTTTGAGGGCTGGTAGGGACTTAGTCCTCTCAGATCCTATTTACTTCTTCATATCTATTGCCTTATCTATACTCTTAGCATAATGCCTTATTTCCTTTATAATTGTAAGGCCCCTGAGACCTGGGACTAATTTTTATCCCTCATGGTTTGTTACACAAAATGTGTACTCGATCAGCACTTGTTGAATGATGGATAAATAAGAGTAACTAAATATCTTGTTTTGACATGGGTTCATTTACAGCTAATGTAAGCTTTTTCTTTGCAGGTCTTGGCCACCTGTAATGTTGAACAGTCCCTTTTCAATGACTGGTTCACTGGGCACTTGAACTTCCAGATTGAGCACCAGTGAGTAAGAGAAATAGTTCACGATAAAGGACACTAATACCTGTCCTCCATATGGTCCAGAGCAGAGCATTAGACTCACGATCTTAAGGGAAAACAATGAACCAGGACTCTCTAAAGGATGCTATTTTTCAGTTAACAACAATGATAAAGAAGGGAAGAAGGAAATGAATTGTCACAATTGCGAGTAAATGGAGTGAAATCTTGGGAAAATATCAGTGACTCAGTTTCCAGATTCCTATGGGCTTTAGGAATTGATTTCTTCGCATTTGCTTTGTTGTCAAAATTAAGAAAAATCAGGACACTTGGGTAACCAACTTGTGTTCAAATTTAGCTATGCTATAATTCAAATATTTACTTATCTGTCTTTAGAGCCAAGTTTACAAAATAAATAAAGAAGTGGAGTCCCTGCTGCAATTTGTAAATGGTATCTGGAAATACTGTACCAATGGGTCATTTACAGAGAGGAAATGGGTAGTTCACTCCTTGATGCAAGTTGAAACACTGACAGTCAATTTCTCCAGAGTATCAAGGCAGAGGCTTTCCACATTCTCTTTGTCTAAACCATGTGAGTATATGATAGTCAAAGAAGGAGCAAGACCATAATTTGTTCAACGAATTTTTCTCATTCCATTTCTCATATTAGGGCTTGAAAATTTCAGCAAAACAAGAACAAAATATTATTACTCATAGTTTTATTAAAGGAGAGGTTTACATCCAAGATGATCATCTGGCCAACTAATGAAAACTTGTAATTAAAACTCCATCTCTCTTCATTTCTTATCCCTTTCCTGGGAATAGTAGCTATTTGCTGTGACTTAGTATACATTCATCTATTCTTGCTAAGGAAGTTAGAAAGACAGAGACTAAAACAGAGATTAGTAGGGGTAGTGGGGGCAGTTCAGTATCTCTACTTCTCTGGGTAGTTCTAAACAGTATAAAGTTCTAAAATGTATACTTTCATTGGATCAGGCCAAAAATAAACAGTTGATGGAGCTAAAACATATTCTCTTATTTCTTCTTAAACATCTGCCACCCACAAGGCTTGCAGAGGGTTAAGGGATAAAATGAGTCTGCCAGCAACTTTTTTAACTTCCCAGAACAAAAGTATTGTGCAAGGTCAAGATTGGGTCTGCGTGGCTGATATTTTATTTTGTAAAAGGGGAATGGAAACTTTAGGTTTCTCCTTAGGTCTGAGAAGTTTTATATCTACGTTCTCTGTTTCCCTAGTCTATTTCCCACAATGCCACGCCATAATTTTCACAAGGTGGCACCTCTGGTGAAGTCACTGTGCGCCAAGCATGGATTGCAGTATGTGAATAAGCCCATGTTGAAGGCATTTGGAGATATTCTCAGGTAATAACATTTCCTCAACCCACAGCTCTCATTTCCCTTCACTGCTGGTCCCCAGACTCTTCACTGCTTTATGAATCATTCAGACAATAACTATTTATTAAGGAACATCCATGTGCCCAGCATGGACATGAGGGTCTATAAGGGACAACAATAACACAGAAATGATAATGGTAATTCCTACTGTTTACCTGCTGCCTTCTAGGTACTTCTTAGTGAAAATGCCTTGAAGCCCTACTAAATTTCAAGCTTCTTATAAACCAGGATTGATTCTGTATTATTTGTCTTTGTATCACCCACAGAGCCTTGACATGCTTTAGAACTTAATCGGTGGGAGGGACTCTCAAATCATCTGGTCCAGGGTTGCAAACTAAGATGCTTGCAGGGTCTGATGGGACAGGCAGGGGTGACTCTTTCTATAGGATCTGAGAATTCATACTCATCCTGAAGCATTCATAGTTCCCTAGAGAATCCTGTGTGTGTCAAATTAACAGCCAAAATATTGGTTGATTTTTTAAATTTTATTTTAAGATTAGGAAAAAGAAAAACAGTGTCTCATGAATAAATAACCCAGCAAGGCTAGATCTGATCCCTGAACAGTGACCCATCTTCACTTTCTGCCACTCTCCTCCCTTCCTGTCCTCCAGACACCTGGCCTCCCTACAGTTGCTACATAACTCCTTGCCCCTTGCATGACACATCATTGGTCACCTTTTCTTCTACCAGAATAATCTTCCAATTTGCCACACCCCTCCTGTCATGCTCTCAATTTCCATTCACTCTCCAAAGCTCACCTAAATGGTCTTTTATTCATCTCAGTCCTCCCTTCCCCCAAAGACTAAACCTGTCACATGCTTGGTTCTCTTTATGTCTGACCTTTATCACACTCATGATTAAATAGCATATTGGGTAATATGTGTCTCCCAATGCAGACCAGGAACTCCAGGTGGACAAGACTCTCATCACTCCTATTCACTGCTGTATCACCAAAGCCTAGAAAAATACTTCACTTTATAAAGTAGGAGAGGTAGGTGGATACAGTATGAGTTGGTTTATAGTTATATGGTTTATCTTATAGAGATTCAACAGAACTTTTTCTTTTAATACTGGAGAAAAAGAAAGTGATACTTTGGAGTACAGAAAAGCATTAAAAAAAAAAAAAAAGAAAATCTCAATCTCCTCCATATAGAAAATGTGAACTCACCTTCTAAAACATAAGTCAGTGTATTTGACTCCCTCCACTGGGCAAGATAGAAAGAGATCTTTCAGATAGAGCTGAAAATGACAATGTTGTAAAGTATTAAGTAAAAGAGCAAATGTTCCATGAAGTAGCTCCTTTGACCTGAGTCTCACCTGCTCATGGTTTTGTCTACTCCTCTTGCAGGGCCCTGAAGAAGTCTGGAGCCCTCTGGAAGGAGGCTTACTGCAAGCATCCAGAAATGTAATGCAGATGGGCAGGTGCTAAAGAGAAAACCACAGGCCGCCAAAGTGTCACTTGTGCTAAAGCCCATGATACCAAACTTCTACAATAACTGACATAATTGCAGTTAGAGCCTTCCCCAGAAATGTTATCTTAATCAACTAGTCTGAAATTTTGGGGTAGGCAATGTGGTAGTAATCTGTTGCATTTTACTCCTTCTCCATTCATGCTCCTGGCCCAGAGAAAGAATATATATATATATATCTGCATGATAAAAACCCTTGTAATCCCTCCCTCCGCTCCCCCCAAAACAGCTGTCTGCCCTAAATATACTTTTCTAATGGCTTCCTTGCCTCTCCTTTCTTTCTATAAAAACCTTCCATTTACACAACCCCTCAGAACTTCCTTCTGCTTACTAACTGGGATACTGATTGATTCAGAAGTCATTGAATAAAGCCAACTAAGTCTTCAAATTTACTCAATTGAATTTTTGTTTTTTAATAGCTTGTTCAATAAGCTTCCCAGAGGAGGACACCCAGGGCCTATTACTTTCACAACTTCCCAGATCACTGAGCATGGTGTTAAAATTCAGATGATCAATCCTATGGATCATGTCTGCCCTCTGCTCACTGGCCACATGAATAAAGATGGCTTAATTGGTCAGACTTCCATTTAAACTAAATGACTCATGAGAGTTATTTTACAGTCCTATCTGAAATTCTTCGATGGATTCCCATTGCTCTTGGAATAAAGTTGCAATCTGCAACCCGGTGATTGCCAACAGATTACCAGAATTGGCCCACCTCCAGGAACCCTGCCCCACTTTGTACCACTCCCTCCCTCAGCTTCAGTCCCAGGCAGCCAAAGTAGGCACAAGAGAAGAATTTTGACCTCAAGTAACACCCCAAAACTAAGTCCTCATACCACCCCCAGGGAACCAAAGTATCAGGACATGACTGGAACTTGAATGCCAGAATCCTTTTAGAAGTGAAGGGTTCTCCATCCTGGAAGATCTCATGTTGAAGCCACAACCATATCTTATCATAAATGGACAAGTTCCTAAGCCCACTAATTGAAACCTACTCCACCAATATTTCTGCCAATTAATACATCCTCCACCAACTCACGTTTGACTGAACCCCAGATCAAAGACACATATTTGAGCCCTTCCTGCGTCTCCTTGCCAGTTGGCCTCAAAATAAAACTCTTCTCAAAAGTTGTTGCCATAGTATTGGTTTCCACGTGCTTCAAGCATTGAGCTCTTTGCTTAGTAAAAATTTCACGGAAGTCTCCCCATTAGTTCAAGGCCTCCTTTGTGATATACTCCGTAGTCATTACTAGAGGTAAAATTTTACATTCATTTCTGTGATTCCTTAATTAGTCTTCCACTGTAACCTGCAATATCCATAAGAGTAGAGACTGCCTGGCATGATAGAGACACTCAATAAAGATGTCCAGAAGGAAGGAAGAGAGGGAGGGAGGGAGATGGAGGGGAGAAAGGAAGGAGGGAAAGAAAGAAGTGTCAACTACAAATTGGCACTTGACAGCTACCTCTACAAGGAATAAATCAAGTCCTGCTGCAGCTGCTGACATTCAATACTCTCTGAAAGGAATTTAGAGTGGAGAATGGAAATGAAGCACTCTGTGCTCTTAGAAAAACTGGCAGGACAGGTCTTCAGATAGATATTTTCAGAAGATTTCATGAGCCCAATTATTACATCTCTTCATATCCAGAAAAGCACTGAAATCATTAATGGCAAATTTGCTCATGACTAGCAGAAAACCTCTGCCAAAATGTGTGCATGACTGCAGGTGCTCCCTTCGCTAAAATCATATATGACACTTACCTTATACCCTAACAAGACACTGAGTTGTTTCCAGAGATAAAAGCAAAACTGTAAGCCAGGCAGCAATTCCTCTTTGGAGCAGTTTCTCAGAGCTATCAGAAATGCTGTCTCCCAGGCTGTGACCCTCATTTTGCCCCAACGAAACTTAACTCACATCTCTCATGTTGTGCCTTTGTTTCAGTCTATAGGAGGAAGGAAGGGAGAAAGGGAGGCAGGAGGCAGGAAGAAAAAGCTGTGTGTAAATGTTGCTGTTGTTCAGTCACTAAGCTGTGTTCAACTCTCTTTGTGACCCAATGAACTTCAACATACCAGGCTTCCCTGTCCTTCGCTGTCACAATGAACTCATGTTCATTGAGTCAGGATGCCATCTAACCATCTCATCCTCTGCCACCTCCCCTCCCCCTCCCAACCCCACTTCTCCTCCTGCCCTCTGTCTTTCACAGCATCAGGGTCTTTTCCAATGAGTCAACTCTTCAAAATAGGTGGCCAAATATTAAAGTTTCAGCTTCAGCATCAGTCCTTCCAATGTATAGTCGGGGTTGATTTCCTTCAGGATTGACTGGTTTAATCTCCATGCTATCCAAGGGACTCTTGAGAGTCTTCTCCATCACCACAATTGAAAAGCATCAATTCTTTGGTGCTCAGTCTTCTTAACGGTCCAAATCTCACATCCCTACATGACTACTGGTAAAACCATAGCTTTGACTATATGGACCTTTGTTGGCAAAATGGTGTAAATGAAATTCCTTCTAATTAGAGAGTAAGATGAATTTTATGAAATTTATGAGGAGCATGTCTATATTCTAACTCTGAATTATTAAAATTCTTAGCAATAGTTATGAGCAGCTGCTAAGTGGTAAGTACTGAGTTGCACCCTTCATAAGTATTATTCCATTTAGTACTCACAACAGCTCCAAAGGGCAAGTTTTATAATTAATCTCATTTTATAGATAAAAACATGAGACTTAAGGGAGGCCAAGCAACTTGCCTGATGGCACAGGTAATTTGAGTATAGTCTCAGAGGCAGGGATGTCTGACTCTGTAGTCAACACTCATTAACATTCAAGAAACCAAAAGTAAAGGGGAATTCAGTGGCATTACAAGTCATGAGCAGTGGGCACGTTTAAACTCTAATAGTTTCCCAGGAGCTGATGGAATAAGCATTAAAGTAGTTATTGTTCCACCTCACTAAGAACAGCCACCTGGGGAGGGGAGAATACAAGGAACATATATGACAGGCACAGCAGCAGCATGGTAAGGATACCTGTTGGCTAGTCTCTACTCCCCAATCCTAAAAGAGTATTATCCACCTCAGAGAAATTCACTGGGAGAGAATCAAGCAGACATTTAACCTTTCACAAGGGACAGACACTTCAAGAAATATGGAAGAACAGAATGAAGAAATGGATTCGAGTTTTTGTGATAATATAGCATGAATTCAACCTGGGAAAAGTTCATTTTCCCTGTGGCATTTCTCTGATATTCTGTTTCCTCGAAATAGCCTCCCTCCTTTTGATAAAATCAGGTAGTGAAAAATTGCTACATTTTCAGTTGGGCATTAGATAAGGGTGACTTGATTAGATTAGAAGTCAGGAACCTCAGTCCTGAATTCAGCTCCTCAATATCGTACCATGAAATTGGCTATGTCTCTCACATATTGCCTCGATCTGTAAAATAGGTGGGTGCATAATAGTTCCTGGTCTATTTGAAACGTAGCATTGTTGGGACAACCAAAGAAAGTAAGGCAAATAGAATACTCTCATAAGCCAGGAACACTCATTCACATGCTGGTTATTGTTATTAATGTAATGAGGGTTCCTCTCATCCTGAACCCATCAAAAACAAGAGCAGCCACAAGGTCAAATAGATTCACAGGGCAGAAAGACACTGAACCATCTTAATGATGCCAAGGGCACATTTCCTTAGATGATAGAATGAGGAGTCACAAATGAGATGATGATTTCTCCTGTTTCAACAGGTAACACCTGGGAGTCACCTTCCACTTACGACTTTACTCAAGCCCCTGGAACCAGCAGCAGCCAGATCTCAAGCCAGAGGAATAGTGAGCCATGGGCTCTAGTTTTCCCAACTTCCAATAAACCATGTGAGTGCACAACTCTCTACTGGAAATCATACCAAATATATCACTTGTTGCTTAAACAATATATTGTAAAGGATTTTCTTGACTATTTCCCTGCTAATCATCCACCTGAAGGACACAGAAAGTATAGATTAAACATAAACTCTACTCAGAGGAGGAATATATTTGGGTACTTTTTCTTTCCCACATTCACTTATGAAAATTTGCACAAAGACATATGTGTTGAAAGAATTTACCAGTGAACATCTGTTTAGCTTAATAATCAAAATTTTGATGTTACATTTTAGTAAACTTGTTTTATTTTGTATCTATCCATCTGTCTCTCTATCCATTAATCTTTTTAATGTACTTCAAAGTAAATTTCCAGGGGCTTATTTACAAAGCTAAACCTCAGGTTATGCAAACAACAAAGTTCATTTCTCATCTTCAATAAAGAATTGTGTGGCAGCTTCATCTTTAAGGGAGTTTTATTGGAATGTTGCTATGTGAAGGGAATATAACATGGTTAACATTGTATAGAATAAGTTAACTCAGTATAAACCTTCTTATACAAACTTTTATTATTTATTGAGTGCTTCAATATTTATTGAGCGCTTACCATGTGTCAGACTTGGGCCTGATGATGTGACCCAGAGATCTAGGAGCCCAGGTTCTTGAAGATTACAATCTAGTAGAAAAATAAATAAATAAATAAATGGAAGAAAAACCAAGATCATCACATTTGAGGAAAACAAAAGGGTGTTTTAAGAGTGATAAGCAGGGACTAATCAAAATAAGGAGGGTCATATGGAGAAGGCAATGGCACCCCACTCCAGTACTCTTGTCTAGAAAATCCCATGCATGGAGGAACCTGGTATTCTACAATCCATGGGGTCGCTAAGAGTCGGACACGACTGAGTGGCTTCATTTTCACTTTTCACTTTCATGCATTGGAGAAGGAAATGGCAACCCACTTCAGTGTTCTTGCCTGGAGAATCCCAGGAATGGGGGAGACTGGTGGGCTTCCGTCTATGGGGTCGCACAGAGTCGGACATGACTGAAGTGACTTAGCAGCAGCAGCAGCATGGAAAAATGACCATAAGAAGAATGTAAATGAGCCTGCAATCAGATACTAAGGAGCAGCGGCATAGGCCAAGTGCAAAGGCCCTAAGGCAGGAATGAGCTTCTGTTCAAAGAACACAACAGGAGGCCTGAATGACAGTGGAATAGTGTCCCAGTTTTTTTCTCAATACTACTTCAACTTCATTTCTTCAGTGTATTTTGCCTTGGCTTTTCAGAGGCATTCAAAAATAATTTTCTAGGTAAGCAACAAGGATAAATTGTAAAGCATAGCAAATTATAGCCATTAGAAGACTCTTGAGAGTCCCTTGGACTGCAAGGAGATCCAACCAGTCCATTCTAAAGGAGATCAATCCTGGGTGTTCATTGGAAGGACTGATGCTAAAGCTGACACTCCAATACTTTGGCCACCTCATGTGACGAGTTGACTCACTGGAAAAGACTCTGATGCTGGGAAGGATTGGGGTCAGGAGGAGAAGGGGACAACAGAGAGTGAGATGGCTGGATGGCATCACTGACTCGATGGACATGAGTTTGAGTGAACTCTGGGAGTTGGTGATGGACAGGGAGACCTGGCGTGCTGTGATTCATGGGGTCGCAAAGAGTTGGACACGGCTGAGTGACTGAACTGAACTGATCATGTAATAATTTTAGTGGGGTGTAAACTTTAAAAATGCTGAATCATCATGATGTACACCTGAAATTAATATTGTGAATCAACTTTACTTCAATAAAAAGTAATAAAAGTATTTTATATTATTTTTATAAGCATAGCTTTCTCTGGGAGATCCTCCCAGATTTAACTGAGTAGGTTAAATCTCCCTTCATGAACTCTGTGTCCGGTGTGCCTCACTTATACAATTTATTTCTGCCTATGCAACCACCGAACACTAAAAACTCCATGATGGTAGTGACCACCCTGTATGTTGTTACCATTTTATCACCAGGCCTAGCCGAATGTTTGGCATTAACCAGGTATTCAATAAATGTTTTAAAGAATAATTAATCATTCTTCTCATGACAAGCATCTCCAAATTCCTTGTAATTGCTGCCTCGAATCCAGCTGCAATCCTGATGCTCTCTGTTCCATATGGAGATTAAACAATAATAACACTCCTAAGTGAAAGGAATTGTTAAAGCCTGAAACTTGGAACCCTTTGCTCAGTCGACTGAAAAAGCCTGCGCAAGAGTGACTTGGGTCTATGTCTCACTGAATACTGACTCACATCAACTGAATTTGCATCCTGACACACGTGTTTTTGGGGGGAAGGAATAGTCAGAGCTGAAGAGGTGAGAAAGTAAGGCTGCCCTAAAATCAATGTGGAGTTTCCAGCCCTGGACTTGGGTTCTCTTAATAGTTATACATCTATACCTCACTTACTCTGATCATGAGCTTGCTCCTTACTTTCTAGAGATTGCCTCTTATTCATAGGTTTGAAATACAAGGAATTAATTGGGGTTATAAAAAGGCAATATATGTTAGAGGTTTCAGTTTTGCCTGGAACTGGTCAGCTTTCATGGGCTACTGCATCAGCTTTCTAACTGTTCTCATTGTTTACCCTTTTCTTCCCCTCACCAATAGCTTTGAAATCGATGTCCTAGCTATCTGGATCTCCCAGATATTTGCACGATGCGTACCTATTTATTATCCCAGTCCCCTTCTAGCTAATCAAACTGATGCACAAAATCCCTGTTCCCTCCCTCCCTATGAGAGTCTGTCATTCCCTAAGCACTAACCTCGTTTATTTCCTTCACAGTATTCAACACCATCCAAAATCATTTATTATCTCATCTCATTAGGATATAAGTTTTAACACAGAATCCTGGCAAAAGAATGAGTAAGTATATATCCTTGCTCTTCATAAAATTTAAGGAGAATAGGAAAATAGCATCAGCTCCTTGCGAGGAGTGGTTTTGTTATATCACTAGCACCAGAGTTGCCCTGATGCCCTATTCAGTAAATACCTGCTTTTCGAGGGCTGCTTTTTTTTTTTTTCTCTTCAAGCCACCAAACACATCTCGGAGTGGTCCTGCAGAGGGTACAAGGTCCAGGCCTGGCTGGAATTTCTGAGGGAAAAGGCCACCAGTGTAGTGGTGGCCGCCATATCCCGAACCCGAGACATGATGGGGTTTTGCCTCCACTGCACCATCCTACTCATCTCCACTGAGGCCAAGACTGTATCTCTCGGCCTGCAGCCCCCCTTGCCACCAGGCAGGCCAGCTGCTCCGGCTGTCCATCCGGGCCACCCTGGCGGTCACAGGCTGGCTGTAGGTTGAGCCCCTGGCGCCGGTCGCCTCAAACGGTGATCCCAGTTGACGGCACCTCCACTGTCTCTATGCGGCCACTGTCGCCTCTCCTGCGTGCACGACTTGATCCACTGAGAGCAGGAGAACGACTGCTGGAGCGGTTGGTGCTTCTGACTGACTGTTTTCTGCTGTGGCACTTTTCTGATCTGGGTGTGGAGACCAGGAGGCCGGCACACACTGGGGCAGCCCTGCTCCACCATTGGCCGGGGCCCCAGGAAAGCTCTCCCCAAGGCGGGAGGCCGTTAGTAACTGACAACCAGAGACCGTTAGTGGCCCCCTCAGCCGTTGGTTAGTGCCACAATAAGCCCCATCCCCTTCTATAAATAAAGCTGTCCACATTCAGACGAATGGAGGATGGCTCTTGACAGGTGAGGCTGCCGTTTCTGTCAGCTAGCTTTCTGACGAGAGTCTTTATCCCTTGTTCCAACAATTCGTCTCTAGACTCGTTGGCCTGGAGCAACAAGCAGATCGAGCTTGGGTTCCTTAATCCCAGCCCTGTCCAGGGGAGTAGAACTTGGAGGACTTTCCAGTCCCGCTTCAGAGAAGCCAACATGCAACCATGGAGAACCTTGTATGGTGGCCAAGGTGCAGTGCAGGCACATGGACTGTGGATACGCTAGTGTTCTGCCCTCAAAGAGTGGACAGCTTTATTAACAAGACTAAAATAACTTTAATAGAAAGATAAAATTAAGGCGCCAGAGCGACGTCGGACACACCGAAGGGAGGGGCGGGAGGCAGCGTCTGAGCAGTACCTGCCAACATCGGAGGGTCCGTGGATCCATCCCTAGGAGGTGGGGCGAAGAGAAGCTGCCTGAGGCCACGGTGCGCAGCCATGGCCGGAAGCCTACCTGGCTCCCTCTCACTGGTCCTGGAGAAGCTGCTGGAGAGGCGCTGAGGTGTGCCGCGATAAAGAGAAGGAAAAGCTGGCGGAAGAACAGGCCGAGACAGCAGCAGACCTTGCCAGGAGACTGCGAGACGTTCCATCCGCTGTCCGTGGACCCAGACGGGTTCCTGCTGGAGAAAGGCCTCCCCAACGGCCCCAGCTACCTGGCTGAGAACCTGCTGTTGCCCGTGGCCGAGCTGGAAGGGAAGGAGTCTGTTCCAGGATATCCCCACTGCTCCTCCATCACTCTCTTCAGCCCTCGGAAACCTGTCCAGCCGAGGTTGGTGCTGGGTCTTTGGGCAGGACCACCTCCCTTACAGGGAAGACCACTGCCTATGGTGGGCTGCTAGTGACCACACAAGTGAGTTCCGGCTCCCGGGGGGCGGGGGTGGGGGGAGGGCCCGGTGGGCCCGCAGTGGGGAGAAACCGTCTGCTCCCCACCCTGCAGCACAGCCGTCCGCTCCAACCTGGGGACTCCAGCGTTCGTCACGGCCACGGCAGCAGCAGTCAGAGCCTTTGTGTTGGTTACTGTGCTGCAGGTGGTCAGGACAGGGTGGTGAGCTACATTTTCACGGCTGCTCTTTACTTCCACGTGCACTTTGACTCCGGTTATTGGTAAGCTCAGGCAATAATATCAATGCCAGCTGACATTTATTTAGTACTCACTTTATGCTAGACATAAACGCATGATCCTCACCAAAAAACTGATACTCGTATCCCCATTTTATAGGCGAAGAAATAGAGGCACAGAGAAGTTAAGTAACTTGCTCAAGATCACACAGATAGTAGGCAACAGAGGTAGTATTAGAACCGATTGCTGGAGAAGGGACTCCCCACCAGCCCGCAAGTACTGATTAGCCAAGTACTGCTTAGGCGCTGGCACTAAGGACTGTCTGGCAGCAAAGCGAGTACCAACATCACCTTTGGGATTACTCCTTCATCCTCTGGTCCTTTTTCAGTTTTCCCTCCAAGGGTTGATTTGATTGATTTTTTTCCATGCCTCTTGGACATGAATCCAGCAGAGTACACATGTCCTCCTTTTCAAGGGAGTCTACAGAGCTTTCTGTAGACTCATTTAAAGACATACATGGTGATGTCTCCTGGGAAGAATCCCAGGAACTGGTTTGGAACCCAGGGAACTTTTACCAAAGGGTTCTCATACTCTTTTTTTTTTAAAAAAATTTCATTGTGGAAAACTTTCCACAGGCAAAAGCAAAAGGCTTCCATAATGAACCTCCATGTAACTCTCTCAGCTTCCATAATGCTTAACTCATACCCAGTCTTGTTTTCTGTAGCCCTTTCCATTCCCCATCCTTGATGATTTTCAATCAATCAATTCCTAGGTATTATAGCATTTCACCCATAAATATTACAAAATATATAAAATATAAGAATTCATTTAAAACTAGAGAAAAATACCAATTTTACATCTGAAATGACATTCAAATATTAAGAAAAAAGAAAAATAGAGATAGCAATAGTTAAGACTCTTAAGAAGGGGTCAGTGTAGGCTTCCAGAAAAATAAAGCACTGGCAATAATGTCTACTGGGCTTTGACTTCTGTGCCTTGAACTTCTCATGTGGTAAATTAAATGAGTCAGTTAAGATGATATTTAAGTTTTCATCTAGCTCTGATATTCTAATAGTTTTCATGACTAGGTGGATTATTCTGTATCTATGGGTCTGGGTACTCTTTAACATACCCTCAAAGCTTTTATTAATAATTTCAATAGTATTTGATCTGTCTCCCCTACCAGAATACCCACTTGTTATGGGCCAAGGACTCATCTTCTTATTCACTGCTATTTCCTCAGGATCTAGTGGGCAAATTGTGAAGTTTCGTGTGCTGAGCCAAGGAGTTTGAACTTTATCCTGAAAGAATGAAGAGTCATGGAAGGGATTCAGTGAGAGAAAATGCACCACCAGGAGTGTCTTTAAGAAAGGTAGGATTTATGGAAGATGAGAGTAGCTAATGGGAGGTCAATTAGGAAGTTATTATTGTGATCCTGAGCTAAAGGAGCAAAGGTATGAACTAAGGCAATAGATAAGAAGATGAAAAGTTTGGAGCTTATGAAACAGAAGTAGAATTAACTGGGTTTTAAAAGAGACATTCATACAGAAGACCACTTTGAGAAGCCCAAGTATGGCCAATGGAAGGGAACTGTGGACCTCATTCCTATTCAGATTGAGAGCATTAATTCCCTCTTGGCAAGCTCTGACTCTTGGTGCAACATCAGCCAGTGATCAAGATGCGGTGGGAGAGCTGATGAGGGTGAAGCATTGTAAGTAATGCTGGTCACCACTCGCAGGTTCAGTGTAAATTATTCATTAAGTACAGTGAGGATTTGGACAATCAAATTGAAACTACTACAGTGTCTGCCTACTTGGTAATATTCTGATAACAGATTCAAATATCTTGAGTGCTTCAGGAAACATGGCTTATATAATTTAATGTATGATAGAATCCTTAAGCCCACAAACCCCAAGTCTCTAAGAGGTTCAGTAACTTGCCCACATTCACTAGGTTAATGGGTGACAGAGCCAGGCTGTGGGCACAGGCA
Organism: Moschus berezovskii; assembly: GCF_049115385.1. Lineage (NCBI taxonomy): Eukaryota > Metazoa > Chordata > Mammalia > Artiodactyla > Moschidae > Moschus > Moschus berezovskii. The sequence continues at coordinate 84,549,688 of NC_142475.1, forward strand.
GAATGTCTCTGAGAGTTCATGTTTAAATATTCATGTGACATACAGCCTACCACCTTGCCTGTCCACCTAGGTAAAAAGTGAATACAGACATTTAATACTGGAGATTACCAACTATAAGAAGATGAGGCAATAAAATATGAATTTATAACAACTTTTTGTTGTTCAGTCAGAGTCCCTGCCAAGGCATCTAAAGCCTGGAGGAGAAAGGATTTGTATTCTGTAGAATCACTCAAGAATAGCTACCAATAGCTACAATCACTTGTAGAATAGCTACCAAGTAGGCAGATATTGCGGAGAAGGCAATGGCACGCCACTCCAGTACTCTTGCCTAGAAAATCCCATGGATGGAGGAGCCTGGTAGGCTGCAGTCCATGGGGTCGCTAAGGGTCGGACTCGACTGAGCGACTTCACTTTCACTTTTCACTTTCATGCATTGGAGAAGGAAATGGCAACCCACATCAGTGTTCTTGCCTGGAGAATCTCAGGGATGGGGGAGCCTGGTGGGCTGCCATCTATGGGGTCACACAGGGTCAGACACGACTCAAGTGACTTAGCAGCAGCAGCAGCAGCAGGCAGATATTGTAGTAGTTGTAATTTGATTGGTCAAATCCTCACTGTACTTAACAAATAATCTACACTTAACCTGTGAGTGGTGACCAGCATTACTTACCATGCTTCAGCCTCTTCAGTGAATCTAGAACCATAGGGTAATGCTTGTGAGCTTTCTTCTAAAGACCACCGTAGGATTAATGTTGCAGCAAAAATAGAAATGAATAAATGGCCTTAAGCACAAACCTGCCAAACAACTCTGCAAGAGTTAAACAACCTGGGTTATACTTTGGCTGTTGCTACTGACACTTGTAGGTAGACATGTTTTTCACAAAGCTAATTATTCTCTGACTCCATATGAATTATTCTCTGTACCTGGCATTCTTCTCCCCCTACGCTTCCTTGCAGTAGTCTGGATTTCAAAAAAAAAGTTCACAGGCAGATAACCTCAGAGGCACTACACTGTTACTGAGCCACCTGATGCTGGTTTTGACCATAGATTTTGCAGAAGAAAGGAAGAATGCAAGACTTTCACCACTCTGATCCTTTTCACCTACCCCGGACCATAAGCCTTGACTATAAAACCTCTCCCTATTTCCCTGAGAGGAAGGCAGGGAGGTGCTAGCTTTCTATGTTCCTTCTTTGCATGGCAAAGAAATAAAGTTTAGTTCAGTTCAGTCGGTCAGTTATGTCCGATTCTTTGCGACCCCATGGACCGCAGCATGCCAGGCCTCCCTGTCCATAACCAACTCCCAGAGTTTACCCAAACTCATGTCCTTTGAGTCAGTGACGCCATCCAACCATCTCATCCTCTGTAACCCCCTTCTCCTCCTGCCTTCATCTTTCCCAACATCAGGGTCTTTCCAAATAAGTCAGCTCTTTGCATCAGGTGGTCAAAATACTAGAGTTTCAGCCTCAACATCAGTTCTTCCAATGAACACCCAGGACTGATTTCCCTTAGGATGGACTGGTTGGATCTCCTTGCAGTCCAAAGGACTCTCAAGAGTTTTCTCCAACACCACAGTTCAAAAGCATCAATTCTTAGGCACTCAGCTTTCTTTATAGTCCAACTCTTACATCCATACATGACTACTGGAAAAACCATAGCCTTGACTAGACTGACCTTTACTGACAAAGTAATGCCTCTGCTTTTTAATATGCTATCTAGGTTGGTCATAACTTTCCTTCCAAGGAGTAAGCGTCTTTTAATTTCATGGCTGCAGTCACCATGTGCAGTGATTTTGGAGCCCAAAAAAAGTCAGCCATTGATTCCATTGTTTCCCCATCCATTTGCCATGAAGTGATGGGACCAGATGCCATGATCTTAGTTTTCTGAATGTTGAGCTTTAACCCAACTTTTCACTCTCCTCTTTCACTTTCATTAAGAGGCTCTTTAGTTCTTCTTCACTTTATGCCATAAGAGGAGCTACCCCACCCAAGCTCAGGGCAGCAGCTGAGAAGAGTTACCCCACATCCAAGGTCAGGGGTGGTGGCCGAGAGAACCTACCCCACGTCCAAGGTAAGAGAAACCCAAGTAAGACGGTAGGCGCTGAGAGAGGGCATCAGAGGGTAGACAGACTGAAACCACAATCACAGACATCTAGCCAATCTGATCGCATGGACCACAGCTTGTCTGATTCAAAGAAACTAAGCCATGCCGTGTGGGGCCACCCAAAATGGATGGGTCATGGTGGAGAGGTCTGACAGAATGAGGTCCACTGGAGAAGGGACTGGCAAACCACTTCAGTATTCTTGCCTTGATAACCCCATGAACAGGATGAAAAGGCAAAAAGATAGGACACTGAAAGATGAATTCCCCAGGTTGGTAGGTGCCCAATATGCTACTGAAGATCAGTGGAGAAATAACTCCAGAAAGAATGAAGGGATGGAGCCAAAGCAAAAACAACACCCAGATGTGGATGTGACTGGTAATAGAAGCAAGGTCTGATGTTGTAAAGAGCAATATTGCATAGGAACCTGGAATATTAGGTCCATGAAGCAAGGCAAATTGGAAGTGGTCAAAAAGGAGATGGCAAGTGTGAACCTCAACATTCTCAGAATCAGCGAACTAAGATGGACTGGAATGGGTGAATTTAACTCAGATGACCATTATATCTACTACTGTGGGCAGGAATCCCTTAGAAGAAATGGAGTAGCCATAGTAGTCAACAAAAGAGTCCGGAATGCAGTACTTGGATGCAATCTCAAAAACGACAGAATGATTTCTGTTCATTTCCAAGGCAAACCATTCAATATCACAGTAATCCAAGTCTATGCCCCGACCAGTAAGAAGAAGCTGAAGTTGAACGGTTCTACAAGACCTTTTAGAAATAAAGTTACTCTATGTCTTTTCTCCCAAACCCTGTCTCCATATTTCCATTCAGCAGCAGTGCCAAGATTTTGGCAACATTAATAAAGTGAGGCAGGGAGTTAATCATGTTAATAAAATAAGACATATGAATATCTCTCATGATGGGAACAGAGTTCAAGTTTAGGATCCTGGCTGTGTAAATACTCAAGAGTCCTTCAGGTAGGTGACAATGAGAACAGGTACATCAGGGAAACAAGAAAGAGGGGCACCCAGGTTTGAAGATGTCTTCTAACAGGAATAATTCTGATAATCCTTTCATGGCAATACCCTCCATAGTTCAAAAGGTGTATACATGTATGTGCAGTCCACACTCGCTCTTTCAGCAACACCGAGGCAGCGATGTCTGGTGTCATTAGCTCTTGTGTAAGGGGAGAAACTGAGATTTAGGGTAAATGGAAAATCCAAGATGCAATGCCAAGTTTTCAAAATCCAAGATCAGGTACATGTTGGAACAGATGGCCCCCAAACTCTTGGAAGTAAAGAAGTGCAAATTTCCTAAAGTACAGACTTGAAAAAAATAAAAAATTAAATGCTCTCAATTGGGAAGCACAATACTGTAGTTCCAGTGTTTAAGATTCACCTTAGTTCCCAGTGTTTAAGATTCTCATGAAAATGGTCCTTAATCTGACAGCCCTTGAAAATAAATTCCACATTTGTAGCAAAAGCAAAATATCACTTTGCCACACACATAGAAAGGGATATTCTAACATAAACGGGACTTTCTAAAAAAACAATTCTTGTCGAATTTTTCTAAGCAGACACTTGCTATATGTCTTGGAAGGAAAATTCAAGCTTATACATCAGAAAAATACATCAGGAATTTTATCTCTGATTCTTTGCAGACTCCAGAAGAATCCTTTTCCAGAAAATCGGGAGTAGAAATGTGTAGCAGGATCTGCTGACCAGAAGAGTTGGGAACACTTTGAACATCAGTATTTAAAACAATACCTCAGATATTGTCAATGCTCTGTGAAAGTTTTGTAACTGAAATAATTCATCTTAGTTACCAGTTAACACTGTGGGGAAAGGGAAAGTCAGGTCTAGAACCATAATTTACCTTACTTAAGAATATCTTTAAGTAGAACGGTTGTTGCCAGGGAACAGAAGGTGGAAGAAGTGTTGGTCACAGGGCACAAATTTCCAGTTATAAGAGGAATAAGTTCTGAGCATTAATGTGACTACAGTTAACAGTTTAGTGACTACAGTTAACACTTCTGTGTTGTGTACTTGAAAGTTGCTGTAAAAGTTGATTTTGTACCTTCTCACCATAACAAAGACAACATGGCAGTTATATGAGATGAAGGATGTGTCAACTAATCTTACTGTAAATATCTGGCAATATATTTGGGTATCAAATCATCACATTATGCACCTTAGACTTACATGCTATAAGTCAGTTATATATCAGTAAACCTGGGGAAAAAAAGAATATCACTGAAAGAGATACAAGAGAAATCTGATGTATATTAATATAGAAATTGCTGCCAATTAGAGCAACATCCCATAATTGTATTTGTGAGTGCCTGTGCCTCTCGCCCTTAGTTTGTGAGACAGCAGTCCTGTGTGTCCTGTTTGGAGTTACTGTCACTGGTTGGTCACATCTCTAGTTTATATAATCTCAAATATGTTTTAGTATCAATTTGTCTTTTAATCTTGAAAATGGTAATGCCTTTTAATGTCCAGCAAAGGAGATGTGGATTTTTTTAGTAAAACTGGCAGCATTTTGACTTGCTGAGAGAAGTGGTATGTCTGTAACCTGTGCTTTAAAGGCAATTTGGGGGTGTAAATAATATTTTATATTACAAAAGTCATGCAGAATATACAACCAACACATATAACCACCAAATATAAAGCATCACCAGTACCAGTAAAGCCTCAGTATTATAATGTGCTATAATTAATCAATAAGCTCTTTCCCTCAATATTATGTTTTTTAATTTGGGTTGAGAAGTGTAGCTTTTGTGAATTCAAGTTCATTAATGCATGATATTCTTCTCTATGCCATTATTTATTTATTTACTACTTGATTTGTTTCTTTTTCATCTTTGTCTATTATATCAAATGGCTTGATTTATATTTATAAAATCCACATTCACAATCTTTGAATTTTAATGATGAGTTCAGTCCATTTTTATTTTCCTTACTAATTCATTTGAACTTATTTATGCCTTCTCAGGAGATTTCTATTTGTCTTCATTTTTCCTATTCTTGTTACCTTCTTTATTTTTATTTAGATTGGTTGCTTTTAAAAGGCCATTTATTCCCTTAAACTGAAACTCCAATACTTTGGCCACCTCATGCGATGAGTTGACTCACTGGAAAAGACTCTGATGCTGGGAGGGATTTGGGGTAGGAGGAGATGGGGACGGCAGAGAATGAGATGGCTGGATGGCATCACCAGCTCGATGGACATGAGTTTGAGTGAACTCTGGGAGTTGGTGATGGACAGGGAGTCCTGGCGTGCTGTGATTCATGGGGTCGCAAAGAGTCGGACATGACTGAGCGACTGAACTGAACTGAACCTTAAAAAAAAAAAAAATTCATTGTTATCTTTTGTAATTTTTGAAAATACATACATCTAAGTAATAAAGTATAAGAATTTTAGAACACTCTAAATTTAGTGAATACTCCCATATAAGGTGTTAGTACTGGCTGATATTTTTAATTTCTCACTTGCCCATAGACATAGGGCTTTCCAGGTGGTGCTAGTGGTAAAGAACCTGCCTTCTATGCAGGAGACATAACAGATGTGGATTCGATCCCTGGGTCAGGAAGATCCTCTGGAGGAGGACATGACAAGCCACTCCAGTAATCTTGCCTGGAGAATCCCACGAAAAGAGGAGCTTGGTGGTCTACAATCCATGAGGTCACAAAGAGTCAGAAACCCCTGAGCAACTAACACACACACAACATAGACAATATTATTAATATTTAAAACTGCCTCTGTTTATGCCAATATGCGTTTTCTTACATGCTTGCCAGTTTATAAGCATGTTTTCTTACAAGCTTGCCAGTTCCTTCTTTCTTCTAAGACTTTGTTCAGAAATCATATTCTTCTCTTCTGAACAAGTCTTTAGAAACATCTTTAGTGTACAACTATTGATGGTAAACTCTGCGCATTTGTTCTTACATGAAAGTATTTTATTTTATTCATTTTTGTTAATTTCTTATTTTAAAACATAAAAACCTTCATAACAGTTAAAATGATATTACAAGAAACACTGGTAGAACTTCATCTAGATTAACCCGTTATTTTTCTTTCCATTTAGCTTTATCTGAGAAGGCCTTACAAATAGCTGTGAAAAGAAGAGAGGCAAAAAACAAAGGAGAAAAGGAAAGATATAAGCAACTGAATGCAGAGTTCCAAAGAATAGCAAGGAGAGATAAGAAAGACTTCCTTAGTGATCAATGCAAAGAAATAGAGAAAAACAACAGAATAGGAAAAACAAGAGACCTCTTCAAGAAAATTAGAGATTCCAAGGGAACATTTCATGCAAAGATGGGCTGGATAAAGGATAGAAATGGTATGGATCTAACAGAAGCAGAAGATATTAAGAAGAGGTGGCAGGAATACACAGAAGAACTGTACAAAAAAGATCTTCAGACCAAGATAGTCACGATAACGTGATCACTGACCTAGAGCCAGACATCTTGGAATATGAAGTCAAGTGGGCCTTAGAAAGCATCACTACGAGCAAAGCTAGTGGAGGTGATGGAATTCCAGTTGAGCTATTTCAAGTCTTGAAAGATGATGCTGTGAAAGTGCTGCACTCAATATGCCAGCAGATTTGGAAAACTCGGCAGTGGCCACAGGACTGGAAGAGGTCAGTCTTCATTCCAATCCCAAAGAAAGGCAATGCCAAAGAATGCTCAAACTACCACACAATTGCACTCATCTCACACGCTAGTAAAGTCATGCTCAAAATTCTCCAAGCCAGGCTTCAGCAATATGTGAACCGTGAACTCCCAGATGTTCAAGCAGGTTTCAGAAAAGGCAGAGGCACCAGAGATCAAATTGCCAACATCTGCTGGATCATGGAGAAAGCAAGAGAGTTCCAGAAAAACATCTATTTCTGCTTCATTGACTATGCCAAAGCCTTTGACTGTGTGGATCACAATAAACTGTGGAACATTTTGAAAGAGATGGGAATCCCAGACCACCTGACCTGCCTCTTGAGAAACCTGTATGCTGGTCAGGAAGCAACAGTTAGAACTGGACATGGAACAACAGATTGGTTCCAAATAGGAAAAGGAGTACGTCAAGGTTGTATATTGTCACCTTGCTTATTTAACTTATATGCAGTGTACATCATGTGGAACGCTGGGTTGGAAGAAGCACAAGCTGGAATCGAGATTGCTGGGAGAAATATCAATAACCTCAGATATGCAGATGACACTACCCTTATAGCAGAAAGTGAAGAGGAACTCAAAAGCCTCTTGATGAAAGTGAAATAGGAGAGTGAAAAGGTTGGCTTGAAGCTCAATATTCAGAAAACAAAGATCATGGCATCTGGTCCCATCACTTCATGGGAAATAGATGGAAAAACAGTGGAAACAGTGTCAGACTTTATTTTTTTGGGCTCCAAAATCACTGCAGATGCTGATTGCAGACATGAAATTAAAAGACACTTGCTCCTTGGAAGGAAAGTTATGACCAACCTTGATAGTATATTAAAAATCAGAGACATTACTTTGCCAACCAAGGTCCGTCTAGTCAAGGCAATGGTTTTTCCCGTGGTCATGTATGGATGTGAGATTTGGACTGTGAAGAAAGCTGATCGCCAAAGAATCGATGCTTTTGAACTGTGATGTTGGAGAAGACTCTTGAGAGTCCCTTATACTGCAAGGAGATCCAACTAGTCCATTCTAAAAGAGATCAATCCTGGATGTTCATTGGAAGGACTGATGCTAAAGCTGAAACTGCAATACTTTGGCCACCTCATGCGACGAGTTGACTCACTGGAAAAGACTCTGATGCTGGGAAAGGTTGGGGGTGGGAGGAGAAGGGGACGACAGAGAATGAGATGGCTGGATGGCATCACCGACTCTGTGGACATGAGTTTGAGTGTACTCCGGGAGTTGGTGATGGACAGTGAGGCCTGGCATGCTGTGATTCATGGGGTCTCGGAGAGTCAGACACGACTGAGCGACTGAACTGAACTGAACTGATACACTGACAGATAAAGGCTATTCAGCATTTATCTCCTACGAAGAAAATCTCTATTATAACCAAGCTTTCTTGCCAAAGGAATTTAATATTGCTTCCCAGATGGTTCAGTGGTAAAGAATCTGCCTGCCAATGCAAGAGACATAGAAAATGTGGGTTCAATTCCTGGGTCAGGAAGATCCCCTGAAGAAGGAAATGGCAACGCACTCCAGTATTCTAGCCTGGAGAATCCCATGAACAGTGGGCTACAATCCATGGGGTCGCAAAGAGTTGGACATGAGCACACACAAAATAACATGATCTATTGTTTACTCATTATTTAAATTTCCCTACTTGTCCCAACAATATCTTTTGTAGATATTTTATTCTCAGATTAAGGATTCAATCAAGAATTGTTTATGACAGTTATAATATCTTTCTAGTCTTTTTACAATCTAAAACATTTCTTAGTTTTGTTTGTCATCTGTGTTTTATGAAATTGACTTATTTTAGGATCCTCCCCCCCAAAAAAAACAAAAAACCTCTGGTAAACTTCCCTTCATCTGGATTGTTTTCAGGTTGCTTAATCATGATTAGATTTAGGATAAATATTTCTGGCATTAAAACAATGTAGATGATGTTTTTACCCCACTTTGTATAATTGATCCATGGATGTACAATTCTAGACTGTGATTATTTTCTCTCAACACTGAGAATTTTGTTCTGCTCACCTCTATGTTTTACTATTACTGTCAGGAACATTGCTTTTTCAGAACTTCCCTTCTCTCCCTTCACTGTCACTCCCTTCTCTCTGACTGCTTTTATGATCTTCTGTTTTCTTTTGTTCAGGTTTTTTCTCTTTTTTTTCCTCACAATGGTATTTCTAACTGTGGACAGTTTTTTTTTTTTAATTTATTCTGTTTGATTGTCTTTGTACTTTCCATTTTTTAAAATAATCTTTTGGCAGTTCTCAAACTTCTCAGCCATCATTTCCTAAAACATGCTCTTTCTTACTGACATGCTAATTTTAAGCATTCTATTCCAACTTCCACATTTCTTAATGTCTTTCTCATAGTTCCCATATCCTTATCACACTGCCCCATATTCTAACGAATTCTTCATACATGTCTTCCAGCTCACTAATTCTCTCTGCAAATATTTCTAATCTGTTGCTTAACTCACCTACTGAGACTGTCATTTCATTGATTATTTTTTGGGAAAATCTGTAGTACTCGTCTATAGTCTCGACCCAGGGATCAAACCTGCCTGCCAAGAGACTTTAGAGATGCAGTTTCACTCCCTGGGTTGGGAATATCCCCTGAAGGAAGGCAATGCAACCCACTCCAGTATTCTTGCCAGGAGAATCCCGTGGACAGAGGAACCTGGCAAGTTACAGTCCATAGGGTCTCACAGTCGGACGCAACTGAAGAAACAGCACAGCACTAAGTGTTTTTGGTAATGTAAGATAGTCTTATTTTAATTTTTTAATTTCTTTAAATAATAAAAAAATCTATTATTTTATATTCTGTACTTGATAATTCCAATATTTCAAACCCTATGTCATTCTATTATCTGTTGTTTCTGCTTAATTTTGTTCAGGATACCTTTTTTCTTTATATAAGTATATATTAATTATATATATATAGTACTGATTTTACCTGCAGGAATCTTAAAGTAATCTGGAATATTATTATATTACTCCTCATAGTTTTACTTTGTTTCTCCCAGATAGCTAAGGTATTCATAACAGAGCACAAGGTTCTATTAATTTATTACCTAATAATGCAAATTTCAATTCCAAACTCATGTGAATTCAGGGTGGTAGTTAGAAATGCTCATGGAGACTTTTTTTTATAACCAAACAGAAGGTCTTTTCCCATCAAGGTGATTTTTTCCTAAACCATTATTCACTAAAATTCCATTTTTGAGTCCATCTACATTCTGCACATCCAAGACATAGTTTCCCATCCTTCTCTGAAGTCTTTAAACCAAAGATCTATGTTTAATGTAATGGCAGAAGTCTTTGCGGCGACCTCAGCACCATCTCATGACCCCACTCCCGCTGTAGGTTCCTTTTCATTCTTCAGTGCTAGGCATTTCCTTACTTGCTTCTGAGCTCAGTATGACTTTACAATGATCTTTATTATATTTTATCCAGTATTTTCACGTGTTTTGTGCAGCCTGGTTTTATCATAATATTTCACATCATACAAGCTAGAGCAGAAGGATGAATGGAATTTTCAAAAATAATTCTTCCCAGCTTTTCACTTGTTTTGAATTACCCCTCAAGGAACAAAAATTTCCTCTCTTGGTTTATATTCAAGAAGATAGATTTCAAATGCTGAAAGCTATTACCAAAAAATAATTCTCAAAAATTGTTTTGTTAAAGGCATTATCACTGATATTAAATGTTCAGCATCTGAAGTACATTGAATATGACAATATTCACTGAAATGTAAAATTTCTGATAAAATATTAATCTTAATATTTTGTTGGGTTACCACTTATAAAATTGATCCTCTTATTTTGCACCCATATCCTCACTGAGAATTAGTTGTCATTTGCATTCATGATGGTTAGGTTTAAAGAGCTTCTTTAAATGCTTAATTTCTTTTAATGTGCCAGAAGACAAAGTATAGGGAACAACAACAACAAAAGACATTTAAATGTATCAGTTCAGTTGCTCAGTCCTGTCCTAGTCTTTGCAACCCCATGATTCGCAGCATGCCAGGCCTCCCTATCCATCACCAACTCCCAGAGTTCACTCAAACTCATGGCCATCGAGTCGGTGATGCCATCCAGCCATCTCATCCTCTGTCATCTCCTTCTCCTCCTGCCCCTAATCCCTTCCAGCATCACAGTCTTTTCCAATGAGTCAACTCTTCACATGAGGTGGCCAAAGTATTGGAGTTTCAGCTTTAGCATCAGTCCTTCCAATGAACACCTAGGACTGACCTCCTTTAGAATGGACTAGTTGGATCTCCTTGCAGTCCAAGGGACTCTCAAGAGTCTTCTCCAACACCACAGTTAAAAAACATCAATTCTTCGGCGATCAGCTTTCTTCACAGTACAACTCTCACATCCATACATTGCTGCTAAGTCACTTCAGTCGTGTCCGACTCTGTGTGACCCCATAGACGGAAGCCCACCAGGCTCCCCCGTCCCTGGGATTCTCCAGGCAAGAACACTGGAGTGGGTTGCCATTTCCTTCTCCAATCCATACATTACCACTGGAATAATCATAGCCTTGACTAGATGGACCTTTGTTGACAAAGTAATGTCTCTGCATTTTAATATGCTATCTAGGTTGGTCATAACTTTCCTTCCAAGGAGTAAGTGTCTTTTAATTTCATGGCTGCAGTCACCATCTGCAGTGATTTTGGGGCCCCCCAAAAAATAAGTCTGACACTGTTTCCACTGTTTCCTTATCTATTTGCCATGAAGTGATGGGATCAGAAGCCATGATCTTAGTTTTCTGAATGTTGAGCTTTAAGTCAACCTTTTCACACTCTTCTTTCACTTTCATCAAGAGTCTTTTGAGTTCCTCTTCACTTTCTGCCATAAGGGTGGTGTCATCTACATATCTGAGGTTATTGATATTTCTGCCGGCAATCTTGATTCCAGCTTGTGCTTCTTCCAGCCAAGCATTTCTCATGCTGTACTCTGCGTATAAGTTAAATAAGCAGGGTGACAATATACAGCCTTGACATAGTCCTTTTCCTATTTGGGACCAGTCTGTTGTTCCATGTGCAGTTCTAATTGTTGCTCCGTGACCTGCATACAGGTTTCCCAAGAGGCAGGTCAGGTGGTCTGGTATTCCCATCTCTTTCAGAATTTTCCACAGTTTATTGTGATCCTCATAGTCAAAGACTGTGGCATAGTCAATAAAGCAGAAATAGATGTTTTTCTGGAACTCTCTTGCTTTTTCCATGATCCAGCGGATTTTGGCAATTTGATCTCTGATTCCTCTGCATTTTCTAAAACCAGCTTGAACATCTGGGAGTTCACGGTTCACGTATTGCTGAAGCCTTGCTTGGGGAATTTTGAGCATGACTACTAGCGTGTGAGATGAGTGCAATTGTGCGGTAGTTTGAGCATTCTTTGGCATTGCCTTTCTTTGGGATTGAAATGAAGACTGACTTTTTCCAGTCCTGTGGCTACTGCTGAGTTTTCCAAATTTTCTGGCATATTGAGTGCATCACTTTCACAGCATCATCTTTCAAGATTTGAAATAGCTCAACTGGAATTCCATCAGCTCCCCTAGCTTTTTTCGTAGTGATGTATCAAACATTCTTTTGTTTTAAAAGTAATTAATTTATTTTTTATTGGAGGCAAATTATTTTACAATATTATATTGGTTGGTTTTGCCATATATTGACATGAATTCGCCCCGGGTTTACATAAGTCCCCCCTCCTGAACCCCCCTCCCACCTCCCTCCTCCCTTTATTCTCCCTCTGGGTCATCCCCGCACGCCAGCTCCAAGCATCCTATAACATGCATCGACCCTGAACTAGTGATTCGTTTCACATATGGCAACATACATGTTTCAATGCCATTCTCCCAAATCATCCCACCTTCACCCTCTCCCACAGAGTCCCAAAGGCTGTTCTATATATCTGTGTCTCTTTTGCTGTCTCGTATACAGGGTTATCATTTGCATCTTTCTAAATTCCATATATATGTGTTAGTATACTGTATTGGTGTTTTTCTTTCTGGCTTACTTCACTCTGCATAATAGGCTCCAGTTTCATCCACCTCATTAGAACTGATTCAAATGTATTCTTTTTAATGGCTGAATAATACTCCATTGTGTTTATTTAGTGTTTTGTTTTTTTTTTTGCAAAGCAATGCATCCTAAACTATACAGAGACTCACAGCTTGCAAGACTCAGTCTCACCTGAGCAGTGATCCAAATTACTGTGTATCAGAAGATTAAAGGTTATTCATGAAAAATCGAAAGCCTAACTACAGTGAGAATTGATCAAAATAATATTATTATTATAGTAAATACATTCCCAAATCTCAGTGACTTATCACAACAGAAGTTGCTAATCGCATGAAATCTAGTGGAAGAAACAGGCTGCTGGCAGGGGGACTCTGCTCTCCACAGTCATTAAGGAACACAGCCTGAAGGAAAATGCAATAAGTGACACAGGTAGGGTGGCTCGACTTAGCAAATAAGAAAAAAAGGAGTCTCTGTTAAATGTGAGTTTCAAATAAATAGTTATTTTTAATATAAGTATTTCCTGGGAAATATTTAGATTATACTTATACTAAACAATCATCTGTTGTTTATCCACAATTCAAACTTAACTGATTGTCCTATGTTATCTTGCAGCCATAACGCATGGCTTAAGTTTCCCTGAATGTCAGTTTCCAGTCAACATGAGGACAAAAGGGAGTAGAAAGTCATATGGTTTTGGTTGGAGGAAAGGAGCTGGTTCGGGCCTATAATTAGCATTCATTCTTTTTACCCATGATCCATTGCAGAACCAGAACATGGTATGATGGCCACACTTGAGACAGTTTTGTTAGAAATATAGTCTAACTCTGTGTCCAGAGGAAAAGACAGACCTACTAATGAGAAGCAAGTCAATTTCTGCCAAGTTAGGTCCACGATACATTACTCAACAGTGAGCAATGCTCAGCAGTATAGAATGGTGTTTAAGAGTAAAGGCACTAGTGACTTCCTGGTGATCCAGGAAGTTAAGACTCTGCGCTTCCAACGCAGGGGTCATGGGTTCAATCCTTGGTTGGTACCAAAGGGGAAGGGATAATATGGAGTTTGGGACTGTTATGCACACATGCTATATTTAAAATAGATGTACACCTGGGGCACATTAATGTCAATGTATGGCAAAACCAATACAATAATGTAACAAATAAATAAATAAAGTCCCATAAAAAATTAAAAATTAAAGATTAGGAAACTAGAAAAAAAAAGTAAAATAGATGACCAACAAAGACCTACTGTATAGCTCAGGGAACTCTGCACAGTATTATGTAACACCTAAATGGGAATAGAGTTTGAAAAGAATAGATACATGTGTATGTACAACTGAATCACTTTGCTCTACACCTGAAATTATCACAGTATTGTTAATCAACTCTATTCAATATAAAATAAAAAGTTAGAAATAATTTAAAAATATACAAAAAAGTAAAGGCACTAGATAGGGAAGTTTGAGGCTTGCAGAATATGAAAAATTATAGGTGTAATAACTCACTGTATATATAACCAAGTACAGGGATAGTATAACTCAAAGTATAAAACAGATCTTTAATTTTAAAAGATATCTTTATATTTTAATAAAATTATTGCAAGATGATTTGTCCTGCAGCTAGGCTATAACTGTAAAGAAAAACAATGGAATAGGAAGTGTAAGACTATCTCTCAAAATCCATGAATATATACATATACATATATATTATATATATGGCTTGTGAGGAAGAAAGTTGCCTACTAAGTATCATAGTCTAGAGACACTGGAGCCTTCTGTAATGAATCTCAGAAAACTTCTCTAACTAATGCTACTAATTTTAGGAATTTGATTAAAATGATAAATGACTGGGAAATACAGTGTTTGAAAAGGTACAAAATCACATTTGAATATTGATTTAGGCAGTTATACAGATTATTATACACATACCTGTGTAATTCATCAGAGATGTGTGTTCTTCTATGTTTCTTAGGATCACACATATTAGAAATCAATCTTTTCTATGAAATCTTGCTTATTTTGGAAATGAGTCCATGGTGCAAATGTCACTTTTGTGTGGTGGTTTCTTATTAAAAAAAATAAAAGAAATACTTTGAAAGCTGTAAACCCTGTTGTGAGTGCTTGCCATGAAAATCTAATTCAAAAAAGGTGACTGAAATGTAACGTTTTCTACTCAAGAAGTCATAAAGATGTCCTTCCTTTTCTTGGTTCCCTCTAGATCTTTTCTAGATGTTCAGTACACAGGACACTAAGAAATAGCACTGCTACTGCTGCTGCTGCTAAGTCACTTCAGTCGTGTCCGACTCTGTGCGACCTCATAGATGGTAGCCCACCAGGCTCCGCCGTCTCTGGGATTCTCCAGGCAAGAGTACTGGAGTGGGCTGCCATTTCCTTCTCCAATGCATGAAAGTGAAAAGTGAAAGTGAAGTCGCTCAGTCGTGTCCGACTCTTCGCGACCCCATGGACTACAGCCTACCAGGCTCTTCCAGCCATGGGATTTTCCAGGCAAGAGTACTGGAGTGGGTTGCCATTGCCTTCTCCCAAGAAATAGCACTGAAGTGACTGAATTCTTTATTCTGGGATTTGGTGCCCAACACAAGTTTCAGCTTGTCTTCACCGTATTTCTAGTCATATTTTTGTAACCTCCATGGTGGGTAATACGGAAATGATCCTACTCAACAAGATATATTCCAGACACCAAACACATATCTAGTTTTTACTACAATATTTGGCCTTGCCATCTGTTATACCTCTGCTGTCACTCCCAAGATGCTGCAAAACTTCATAGTAGAAAACAATATCATTCAAGGATTTTCTCATGCAATTATTGGTCTGTGTAACATTTGCAACCAGTGACTCCTAATTTCTGGCTTCTATGGCAGTCCATTCTAAAGGAGCTCAGTCCTGGGTGTTCATTGGAAGGACTGATGCTAAAGCTGAAGCTCCAATACTTTGGCTACCTCATGCAAAGAGTTGACTCACTGGAAAAGACTCTGATGCTGGGAGGGATTGGGGGCAGGAGGAGAAGGGGATGACAGAGGATAAGATGGCTGGATGGCATCACTGGCTCGATGGAGGTGAGTTTGAGTGAACTCTGGGAGTTGGTGATGGACAGGGAGGCCCGGTGTGCTGTGATTCATGGGGTCGCAAAGAGTCGGACATGACTGAGCGACTGAAATGAACTGAACTGAACTGAACTGATGGCAGTGGACAATTATGTGGCCATCTGTAATCCACTTCACTACCCCATCATGATATACCAAAGAGCCTGCATCCAGTTAGTAGCTGGTTCATATGTCATGGGCTCTGTAAATGTGTCTGTGCACACAAGTTTTACATTTTTGCTGGTATTCTGCAGGGATAATATCATCAATGACTTTTTCTGCAATATTCCTCCAGTTCTCACCCTTTCACATGCCAACATTGACATCAGCATCATGCTACTTGTTGTCTTTGTGGGATTTAACTGGATTTTTTTCTCTGTGGTGCTCATCATCTTTTCCTGCGGGAACATCATAGCTGCCATCCTAAAGATCTCTTCTACTGCAGGAAGGAAAAAAGCCTTCTCCACCTGTGCCTCCCACCTGACTGCAGTCACCATTTTCTATGGAACACTCTCTTACGTGTATTCATAGCCTCACTCTAATAATTCCCAGGAGAATATGAAAGTGGCCTCTGAATTTTATGACATTGTGATTCCCATGTTGAAACCCCCTGATCTACAACTTGAGAGATAAGGAGGTGACAGCAACTCTTAAAGTGATGAGGAAAAAATTCTTTCATTTACAGTTGACCCAAACTGCTAAAATTCAACACGTTGACCTCTAATACAGATGTCTGAGCACTACTTAATATTTCTGAAATGCAAAACAAGTTCACATCTTAAACCAATTCTGCTTCCTTCAATAGAAAATTTCTTTGAATGCAGGTAATAAAGTAACATCTCATAGGACTAATTTTCCCTTGGATTTAGATTGAAAGACATTCCATATTACCCATGAAAAGGAACTTTATTGACATTATTTAAAATATTATGTATAGAATTGACAAAATATACAGTTATTTCAAATATATTTTAAAGACTATAAAACCCCAATTTTGCATATAACCAATGTTAAAACTGAGTTTCATGACTTCCTTTTCATTTTAAATGTTTCCAAAATTGTCTACAAAGAGGCTTCTCATATGTTCTGTTCCAATTATTGCATAAACCTGAAGTGTGAAATAAATGTACTGCTTTGAAAAGTGCCTTATAACTCAGGTTGTTCTAAAACTTTCTGCCTAACTGGTAAAAGACTATTTTACTAGTTACAATATCTTCTCTAACACTTGAAAACACCTGTTTCTTATGTGACAGTACAAATTCATTTCACCATTAGTTACCCTCTTTGTTCTAAATCTGTCTCTTTCTTCAATAAGGTAAGGAAATCCTTGGAGACAGTTAATGAAGTTTATTGCAATGATAATTTCATAATGTATGCCTAAATCAAGATATCAAATTATATACCTTATTTATAAACAAATGTTTTCAATTTGCTAGGAAGTCTGGGTGTCCAAATTGGAAATAGGGCAGAAAATAGAGAATCGTGTAGTACTCTGAAGTCAATATGGAGGTGAAAGAAATCCCAAAAAGATATTTGGAAATCCCAAATAGGAGGGAATAGTTGATCTGGGTTCTGAACAGGAAATGACTTACAACTGTTAGCACTTGTCCAAGAGAGACCCTTCCTTTCTAACATTGTATAGAGTAGTAATGGTCTAATGTTTCATGAATACATGTTTCATACATCATCAGCTACACTTTAAGTTTTGGGAGCCCAGACTAGACTTAAGGAACAGAAAATATAGATACCAGTCTTGACTGAATCAATATTTTGTACATGCATTTTTGTCTTTATTTGTAATCTCATACATATACAGATGGCCTAGTACAGAATTACTAGATACCTTAATTGAATCAGATACTGTCTCTAACAAGAGATTTTGAAAGTAACTATATGATTCAAAAGGAAAAAAGAAAACACTACCTCTTTCACAAGGAAAAGTATGGAGAGATGTAAGCTTATTCACAGCCTACAATAGCAGCCCCAGAATCTGAGAGAGCCAAGTGGGAGGGTAGCTAGAGCCCAAGACAGGATGAAGGCTAATCAAATATCCAGGAAACAGAAGCCCAAAGCTCAACCATGAAGAGGATACCCTACTAAAAAGAGAAATCACTCAAGAAATAAATAAATAAAATCAAGAAACTATTGATACACACAAGTTGGATAAATTTCCATGGAATTTTTCTGAGTGAGAAAAGTCAAGCCCCAAAGTTATACATTTTATAGTTTTCATTATATTTGAAAGTTTCCCTAGTAGCTCAACTGGTAAAGAATCCACCTACAATGCAGGGGACCCCGGTTTGATTCCTGGGTCAGGAAGATCCCCTGGAGAGGGGAACAGCTACTCCAGCAGAATTGCCTGGAGAATTCCATGGACAGAGAAGCCTGGCTGGCTACAGTCCATTGGGCCACAAAGAGTCAGACATGACTGAGTGACTTTCACTTTCACTTCACTTCATTATATTTGAAATGGCAAAACCTTAGAAATGGTAGAAAACCAGACTAATGACTAACAGAGTTAGAGATCAAGTGAGGTATGACTAGGGGAGGAGAAAGTGACAGTTAATAAAGAAGAATACAAGAAACCTTGTGGTAGAGCCTCGTTGAAAGTTTTCAGTATCTTGACTGTAGTGGTGAACAAAGAAAGCTATCAGTTCAGTTCAGTTCAGTCGCTCAGTCGTGTCCGACTCTTTGCGACCCCATGAATCACAGCACGCCAGGCCTCCCTGTCCATCACCAACTCCCGGAGTACACTCAAACTCATGTCCACAGAGTCTGTGATGCCATCCAGCCATCTCATTCTCTGTCGTCCCCTTCTCCTCCCACCCCCAATCCTTCCTAGCATCAGACTCTTTTCCAGTGAGTCAA
The DNA here is from genome assembly GCF_049115385.1 of Moschus berezovskii. NCBI lineage: Eukaryota > Metazoa > Chordata > Mammalia > Artiodactyla > Moschidae > Moschus > Moschus berezovskii. Next base: position 84,568,448 of record NC_142475.1, read on the forward strand.
CTCTTTGCATGAGGTGGCCAAAGTATTGCAGTTTCAGCTTTAGCATCAGTCCTTCCAATGAACACCCAGGATTGATCTCCTCTAGAACGGACTGATTGGATCTTCTTGCAGTACAAGGGACTCTCAAGAGTCTTCTCCAACACCACAGTTGAAAAGCATCAATTCTTTGGTGATCAGCTTTCTTCACAGTCCAATTCTCACATCCATACATGACCACGGGAAAAACCATAACCTTGACTAGACGGACTTTGGTTGGCAAAGTAATGTCTCTGCTTTTTAATATGCTGTCTAGGTTGGTCATAACTTTCCTTCCAAGGAGTAAGCATCTTTTAATTTCCTGGCTGCAATCAGCATCTGAAGTGATGTTGGAGCCCAAAAAAATTAAGTCTGACACTGTTTCAACTGTTTCCCCATCTATTTCCCATGAAGTGATGGGACCAGATGCCATGATCTTAGTTTTCTGAATGTTGAGCTTCAAGGCAAACTTTTCACTCTCCTCTTTCACTTTCATCAAGAGGCTTTTGAGTTCCTAGAGAGGTGATAAAATGTTAACAGAACTTACTATAAACACTCATATTGGAGAAATCTGAGTAAATCAGTGGACTGCATCAAGGTCAATATTCTGCTTGTAATATTAATAATATATTTTTGTAAAATGCTACCATTAAGGGTGTATTAGTTTTCTGTTGCTGTTGTAACAAATTACCACAAATTTAATGACTCAAAAAAAAAAAAAAAAAAAAACCCCACAGATATGTTAGACTTCTGAAAGTTAGCAAGTAAAAATGTGTCTCTAGACAAAGCTGTCATCAAGACTGTGTTCATTTAGGGGAATCTAGAAAAATCTACTTCCTTGATTATTACAATATCTAGAAACCACTTGTATTCCTTGACTCTAACCTATTTTCTTCATCTTCAATACCAACTGCACACAGTATCTTCAGATCTCTGATTGTCAATGTTCTGTCTCCCTCTTACAATTTTAAAGACTCTTGGGAAATCCAAAATAATATCTCCAACTGTAGGTCAGCCTGTCTGCTATCTTATTTCCTGTTTGCCATGTATCCTAACAGATTTACAGTTTCCAGAATTAGGATATGAAGACCTTTGGGAAATGTTACTTCCCTGTGGCTCAGATGGTAAAGCATCTGCCTGCAATGCAAGAGACCCAGGTTAAATCCCTGGGTCGGGAAGGTCCCCTGGAGAAGGAAATAGCAACCCACTCCAGCACTCTTGCCTGAAAACTCAATGGGCTGTCGCCTGAGGAGCCTGGTAGGCGACAGTCTATGGAGTCACAAAGAGTCGGACACAACTGAGCGACTTCACTCTCTCTGCCTATCACAGGAGGAATCTAGGAAAACTGAAAAAAGGATCTCACTGTATTTCAAGTAAATCTGTAATCATTTCAATGAGTCATTAAAACTACACTTCAGTTCAGTTCAGTCACTCAGTTGTGTCCGACACAGCACGACAGGCCTCCCTGTCCATCACCAACTCCCGGAGTTCACTCAAATTCATGTCCATCGAGTCGGTGATGCCATCCAGCTGTCTCATTCTCTGTCGTCCCCTTCTCTTCCTGACCCCAATCCTTCCCAGCATCCGAGCCTTTCCAGTGAGTCAACTTATCGCATGAGGTGGCCAAAGTTTCAGCTTCAGCATCAGTCTTTCCAGTTAACACCCAGGATTGATCTCCTTTAGAATGGACTGGTTGATCTCCTTGCAGTATAAGGGACTCTCAAGAGTCTTCTCCAACACCACAGTTCAAAAGCATCAATTCTTTGGCGATCACCTTTCTTCACAGTCCAACTCTCACACCCATATATGACCGCGGGAAAAACAATAGCCTTGACTAGAAAGACTTTTCTTGGCAAAGTAATGTCTCTACTTTTTAATATGCTACCTAGGTTGGTCATAGCTTTCCTTCCAAGGAGTAGGCGTCTTTTGATTTCATGGCTGCAATCAGCATCCGCGCTGAATTTGGAGCCCCCCAAAATAAAGTCTGACACTGTTTGCACTGTTTCCCCATCTATTTCCCATGAAGTAATGGGACCAGATGCCATGATCTTTGTTTTCTGAATGTTGAACTTCAAACCAACCTTATCAGTCTCGTCTTTCACTTTCATCGAGAGGCTTTTGAGTTCCTCTTCACTTTCTGCCATAAGGATGGTGTCATCTACATATCTGAAGTTATTGATATTTCTCCCAGCAATCTTGACTCCAGCTTGTGCTTCGTCCAGCCCAGCGTTCCTCATGATGTCCTCAGTATATAAGTTAAATAAGCAGGGTGACAATATACAACCTTCATGTACTCCTTTTCCTATTTGGAGCCAGTCTGTTGTTCCATGTACAGTTCTAACTGTTGCTTCATGACCTGCATACAGGTTTCTCAAGAGGCAGGTCAGATGGTCTGGTATTCCCATCTCTTTCAGAATTTTCCACAGTTCATTGTGATCCACACAGTCAAAGGCTTTGGCATAGTCAATGAAGCAGAAATAGATGTTTTTCTGGAACTCTCTTGCTTTCTCCATGATCCAGCGGATGATGGCAATTTGATCTCTGGTTCCTCTGCCTTTTCTAAAACCTGCTTGAACATCTGGGAGTTCACGGTTCACATATTGCTGAAGCCTGGCTTGGAGAATTTTGAGCATGAGTTTAGTAACGTGTGAGATGAGTGCAATTGTGTGGTAGTTTGAGCATTCTTTGACATTGCCTTTCTTTGGGATTGGAATGGAGACTGACCTTTTCCAGTCCTATGGCCACTGCTGAGTTTTCCAAATTTTCTGGCATATTGAGTGCGGCACTTTCAAAGCATCATCTTTCAGGATTTGAAATAGCTCAATTGGAATTCCATCACCTCCACTAGATTTGTTCGTAGTGATGCTCTCTAAGGCCCACTTGACTTCACATTCCAAGATGTCTGGCTCCAGGTGAGTGATCATGCCATCGTGATTATCTTGGTCTGAAGATCTTTTTTGTACAGTTCTTCTGTGTATTCCTGCCACCTCTTCTTAATATCTTCTGCTTCTGTTAGGTCCATACCATTTCTGTCCTTTATCGAGCCCATCTTTGCATGAAATATTCCCTTGATATATCTAATTTTCTTGAAGAGATCTCTTGTTTTTCCTATTCTGTTGTTCTCCTCTATTTCTTTGCATTGATCGCTGAGAAAGGCTTTCTTATCTCTCCTAGCTATTCTTTGGAACTCTGCATTCAGATGCTTATATCTTTCCTTTTCTCTTTTGCTTTTTGCTTCTCTTCTTTTCACAGCTATTTGTAAGGCCCCCTAAGACAGCCATTTTGCTTTTTTGCATTTCTTTTCCATGGGGATGGTCTTGGTCCCTGTCTCCTGTACAATGTCACGAACCTCCATCCATAGTTCATCAGCCACTCTATCTAATAAATCCTTTCTGTTCAGTTCAGTTCAGTCTCTCACTCGTGTCTGACTCTCCACGACCACGTGAGTCACAGCACCCCAGGCCTCCCTGTCCATCACCAACTCCCGGAGTTCACTCAAACTCATGTCCACAGAGTCGGTGATGCCATCCAGCCATCTCATCCTCTGTCATCCCCTTCTCCTCCAGCTCCCAACTTTTCCCAGCATCAGAGTCTTTTCCAGTGAATCAACTCGTCACATGAGGTGGCCAAAGTATTGGAGTTTCAGCTTTAGCATCAATCCTTACAATGAACAGCAAGGATTGATCTCCTTTAGAATGGACTAGTTGGATCTCCTTGCAGTACAAGGGACTCTCAAGAGTCTTCTCCAGCACCACAGTTCAAAAGCATCAATTCTTCGGTGATCAGCTTTCTTCACAGTCCAACTCTCACATCCATACATGACAACTGGAAAAACCATAGCCTTGACTAGACGAACCTTTGTTGGCAAAGTAATGTCTCTGCTTTTTAATATACTATCAAGGTTGGTCATAACACCAACCATATAAACTGTGATTAAACGAATCGCCAGTCCAGGTTCGATGCATGATACACGATGCTCGGGTCTGGTGTACTGGGATGAACCAGAGGGATGGGATGGAGAAGGAGGTGGGAGGAGGGTTCAAGATGGGGAACACATGTACACCTGGGGCAGATTCATGTCAGTGTATGGCAAAATCAATACAATAGTGTAAAGTAATTAACCTCCAATTAAAATTAATAAAGTAAAAAGAAAAAAAGACTTCCATAAGGAACCCTATAATTTCATTGAGACCATCACATCAGGGAAGAGCTGCTAAAGAAAGGAAAATGATGAAACTGGAGCCTTATACAGAGTGAAGTAAGCCAGAAAGAAAAACACCAATACAGTATACTAACGCATATATATGGAATTTAGAAAGATGCAAACGATAACCGTGTATACGAGACAGCAAAAGAGACACAGATGTATAGAACAGTCTTTGGGACTCTGTGGGAGAGGGTGAGGGTGGGATGATTTGGGAGAATGGCATTGAAACACGTATGTTGTCATATGTGAAACGAATCACCAGTTCAGGGTTGATGCGTGTTATAGGATGCTCGGGGCTGGCGTGCAGGGATGACCCAGAGGGAGGATAAAGGGAGGAGGGAGGTGGGAGGGGGGTTCAGGAGGGGGAACTTATGTAAACCCGGGTCAAATTCATGTCAATGTATGGCAAAACCAACCAATATAATATTGTAAAATAATTTGCCTCCAATAAAAAATAAATTAATTACTTAAAAAAAAATGAAAAAGATACGAAGATGAGTGTAAACAAGATCATGTAGAATTCTATGGATACATGGAGATTCCAAATACAACGATTAGTAATTAAACCAATTAAAATTTCTAATTAAAGTATGCAAGCATGTTTGCATGCTCAGTTGCTTCAGTCGCGTCTGACTCTGGACTGTAGCCCACCAGGCTCTTCTGTCCATGGGATTCTCCAGACAATACTGGAGTGGGTTTCTATGCCCTCCTCCAGGGAGTTGAACCCATGTCTCCTGTGTCTGCTGCATTGCAGGCAGATTATTTACCCACTGAGAAAGTTTTAAGTCCATTTAAAGTATAGGGAGCATAAAAAAAAAGAATAACTAGAGTATTTCTTTATATACATCTCATTTGCCCCTGGATTGATATATTTATGAAATATCCATCACTCTGCACTCTGAGAGCATAGGTGTTCTTTGGGCCACAGCAACATTCCCTAACTAAAACATCTCAGTCAAATATCAAGGTTCAATCTTTAAACATCTAAGTCAATTATGTCATGGAAATTATTCTCTGACCCTACTATGAAGTTAAATATCGCACTACTTCCATTTCCAGAATTTTTTTAAGAAGCACAGTAGTCTTAGCTTCCTCTACTCTTTCTTTACAACTTTTCCGGCTGACAACTGTTACAAGCCATGGAGCAGAACAATGGCACTGAAGTAACTGAGTTCCTTCTCTTGGGCTTCGCTGGTCAGCACATGTCTTGGAGTCCTCTTCACAGGATCGCAAGTGACCTAAGTGGCCACCCTTGTGGGTAACGTTGGCCTGATCCTCCTCGTCAAGACTGACTCTTCCCTTCACACCACCATGTACTTTTTCCTCCAAAACTTGGCTTTTGTTGCTCTCTGTTATGCCATCTCTATCACTTCCAAGATGTTGAAGAATTTGATGAGCACCAAAAGATCTATCTCATTCATAGGATGGATAGTTCAGTTGCTAGTCTACGGTGCCTTTGTAACAAGTGATTACTATATCCTGGTGTCTATGGCAGTGGACTGTTATGTGGCTAACTGTAATACACTTTGCTGTAGAACTGTCATGTCACAAAGAGTCTGCTTTCAACTCTTAACTGGTTCATACTTTATTGGTTTCCTGAATGCTTCTGTCAATGTAGGTTTTACTTTCTCACTGAAGTTTTGCAAATCCAATAAAATTAACCACTTTTTCTGTGATGAACCCCCAATTCTGGCCCTCTCATGCTCCAATATTTACTTCGACATCATGGTACTAGCAGGCTTTGTGGGTTTTAACTTGACATTCACTATCTTGGCCTCTTGAGAAACCTGTAAGCAGGTCAGGAAGCAACAGTTAGAACTGAACATGGAACAACAGACTGTTTCCAAATAGGAAAAGGAGTATGTCAAAGCTGTATATTATCACCCTGCTTATTTAACTTATATGCAGAGTACATCATGAGAAACGCTGGACTGGAGGAAGCACAAGCTGGAATCAAGATTGCCTAGAGAAATAACAATAACCTCAGATATGCAGACGACACCACGCTTATGGCAGAAAATGAAGAAGAACTAAAGAGCCTCTTGATGAAGGTTAAAGAGGAGAGTGAAAAATTTGGCTTAAAGCTCAACATTCAGAAAACAACATCATGACATCCAGCCCCATCACTTTATGGCAAATAGATGGGGAAACAGTGGGAACAGTAGCTGACTTTATTTTTTGGGGCTCCAAAATCACTGTAGATTGTGATTGCAGTGAAATTAAAAGATGCTTACTCTTTGGAAGGAAAGTTATGACCAACCTAGACAGCATATTAAAAAGCAGAGACATTACTTTGTCAACAAAGGTCCATCTAGTCAAGGCTATTGTTATTCCAGTGGTCATGTATGGCTGTGAGAGTTGGACTGTGAAGAAAGCTGATCGCTGAAGAACTGATGCTTTTGAACTGTGGTGCTCTTGAGAGTCCCATGGACTACAAGGTGGTACAACCAGTCCACTCTGAAAGAGATCAGTCCTGGGTGTTCATTAGAAGGACTCATGTTGAAGATGAAACTCTAATATTTTGCCACCTGATATGAAGAGCTGACTCATCTGAAAAGAGCCTGATGCTGGGAAAGATTGAGGGCAGAAGGAGAAGGAGATGACAGAGGATGAGATGGCTGGATGGCATCACCGACTCAATGGACATGGGTTTGGGTGAACTTCGGGATTTGGTGATGGACAGGGAGGCCTGGCGTGCTGCGGTTCATGGGGTCATAAAGAGTCAGACATGACTGAGCGACTGAACTTATATTGGTCATCATCTTTTCCTATATGTTTATCTTGTCTGGCATCCTGAAGATCTTTTCTGCTGCAGGAAGGAAAAAAGGCTTCTCTACCTGTGCCTCCCACGTGTCAGCTGTCACCATGTTCTATGGAACACTCTCTTATATGTTTATGCACAGTGGCACCACAGAGTCTCAAGAGCAAGAAAAAATGGCTTCCATTTTTTATGGTGTTATAATCCCCATGTTAAACCTTGTCATCCACAGCCTGAGAAACCAAGATGTAAGAGAAGCCCTAAAAGGGGTTAGAAAGAAGTGTTTCTAGACTGAACATCAATTACTAACTCAGTATGATTCAACAAGTAAGGAGCAATTCTCCCTTATTTCTCAACAGCAGAAGGTGTGGCAAATATTTGTGAGTTCCAAGTGAAGTGAAAGTCACTCAGTTGTGATGACTCTCTTGCGACCCCAAGGACTATACAGTCCATGGAATTCTCCAGGCCAGAATACTGGAGTGGGTAGCCGTTCTTATCTCTAGGGGATCTTCCCAACCCAGGGATCGAACCCAGGTCTCCCACAGTGCAGGTGGATTCTTTACTACCTGAGCTACCAGGGAAGCCCAAGAATACTAGAGTGGGTAGCCTATCCCTTCTCCAGCGGATCTTCCCAACCTAGGAATCGAACTGGAGTCTTCTGCATTGCAGACGGATTCTTTACCAGCTGAGCTACTAGGGAAACTTACTTAATTATAGCAATAGATGTGAAATTTTACGAAAACATCTTAAGTGATTAAATAAATTTCTAATTCATGTGTTTCTTAAAAAGAAAGTATCTGAAAAGGTCTTTGATATTCCTTTTGAACCTTTTGAGGAGACCTTTTTTCAAATCAGTTCAGTTCAGTTCAGTCGCTCAGTCGTGTCCGACTCTCCGCGACCCCATGAATCACAGCACGCCAGGCCTCCCTGTCCATCACCAACTCCCGGAGTACACTCAAACTCATGTCCACAGAGTCGGTGATGCCATCCAGCCATTTCATTCTCCGTCGTCCCCTTCTCCTGCCACCCGCAACCTTTCCCAGCATCAGAGTCTTTTCCAGTGAGTCAACTCGTCCCATGAGGTGGCCAAAGTATTGCAGTTTCAGCTTTTCCATCAGTCCTTCCAATGAACACCCAGGATTGATCTCCTTTAGAATGGACTGGTTGGATCTCCTTGCAGTCCAAGGGACTCTCAAGAGTCTTCTCCAACACCACAGTTCAAAAGCATCGATTCTTCAGCAATCAGCTTTCTTCATAGTCCAACTCTCACATCCATACATGACCACGGGAAAAACCATTGCCTTGACTAGACGGACCTTGGTTGGCAAAGTAATGTCTCTGCTTTTTAATATACTATCAAGGTTGGTCATAACTTTCCTTCCAAGGAGCAAGCGTCTTTTAATTTCATGGCTGCAATCAGCATCTGCAGTGATTTTGGAGCCCAAAAATATAAAGTCTGACACTGTTTCCACTGTTTTTCCATTTATTTCCCATGAAGTGATGGGACCAGATGCCATGATCTTTGTTTTCTGAATGTTGAGCTTCAAGCCAACCTTTTCACTCTCCTCTTTCACTTTCATCAAGAGGCTTTTGAGTTCCTCTTCACTTTCTGCTATAAGGGTAGTGTCATCTGCATATCTGAGGTTATTGATATTTCTCCCAGCAATCTTGATTCCAGCTTCTGCTTCTTCCAGCCCAGCGTTCCTCATAATGTACTCTGCATAGAAGTTAAATAAGCAAGGTGACAATATACAACCTTGACGTACACCTTTTCCTATTTGGAACCAGTCTGTTTTTCAATGTCCAGTTCTAACTGTTGCTTCATGACCTGCATACAGGTTTCTCAAGAGGCAGGTCAGGTGGTCTGGTATTCCCATCTCTTTCAGAATGTTCCACAGTTTATTGTGATCCACACAGTCAAAGGCTTTGGCATAGTCAATGAAGCAGAAATAGATGTTTTTCTGAAACTCTCTTGCTTTCTCCGTGATCCAGCGGATGTTGGCAATTTGATCTCTGGTGCCTCTGCCTTTTCTAAAACCTGCTTGAACATCTGGGAGTTCACGGTTTACATACTGCTGAAGCCTGGCTTGGAGAATTTTGAGCATGACTTTACTAGCGTGTGAGATGAGTGCAATTGTGCGGTAGTTTGAGCATTCTTTGGCATTGCCTTTCTTTGGGACTGGAATGAAGACTGACCTCTTCCAGTCCTGTGGCCACTGCTGAGTTTTCCATATCTGCTGGCATATTGAGTGCAGCACTTTCACAGCATCATCTTTCAAGACTTGAAATAGCTCAACTGGAATTCCATCACCTCCACTAGCTTTGTTAGTAGTGATGCTTTCTAAGGCCCACTTGACTTCACATTCCAAGATGTCTGGCTCTAGGTCAATGATCACGTTATCGTCACTATCGTGGTCGTGAAGATCTTTTTTGTATAGTTCTTCTGTGTATTCCTGCCACCTCTTCTTAATATCTTCTGCTTCTGTTAGGTCCATACCACTTCTGTCCTTTATCAAGCCCATCTTTGCATGAAATGTTCCCTTGGAATCTCTAATTTTCTTGAAGAGGTCTCTTGTTTTTCCTATTCTGTTGTTTTCCTCTATTTCTTTGCATTGATCACTGAGGAAGTCTTTCTTATCTCTCCTTGCTATTCTTTGGAACTCAAATACCTGTCCTTAAAAAAGAACAAGGAAATAGAGTGTATAAATTTTTTTAAATGCCCACTATGATGCTGGGAAAGGTTGGGGGCGGGAGGAGTAGGGGACGACGAAGAATGAGATGGCTGGATGGCATCACTGACTCTGTGCACATGAGTTTGAGTGTACTCCGGGAGTTGGTGATGGACAGGGAGGCCTGGCATGCTGTGACTCACGTGGTCGCGGAGAGTCGGACACGACTGAGCGACTGATCTGATCTGATATGTGTAATAAAACAAGTCTCAGGATAAAAATCTTTTTTTGTTGTCTGGTACTGTTACTCTCACTGTGAGTCTATAGCTAAGCTATTTTTCTTTCATAAAGAATAATTGAAAGTGTCATTTTTGGAAAAAATATACAGAAAGGAAGAGGGAAAACCACCTCAGTGAATCTGAAGACATATGCAGACATTATGGAGCAGTATCCTTCCTTTCTGTGTATGTTCTTTACCAGCTAAGAAGCTGACACAGGGATCATGAAATGTAAATCAAATCAATTCATTTTGGTAAAATTGAATTTTAAATATAACATGAATCTCCAGCAATGCCATCTTGCACATGTATAAAATCCAGTGCAGAATTTGGTGCAACAGAACAGACTCACTTACCCCTAAACAAAGCCTTGAGGTTGGATGAGTTGAGGTTGAACAATAGAGGTTATATCTGGGCTTGGACTTGAGAAAAATAAAAATAAAAAGAATTAATCACACACCCATTCTATTGACAAGCATGTTAAAAAAAAAAAAAAAGACTGAGATCACTTATTATACTTCTTTCAATCTCATTAGTCAGTAAATTATCAGTTCAGTTCAGTTCAGTTGCTCAATTGTGTCTGACTCTTTGCAACCCCATGAATCACAGCACGCCAGATCCACCTGTCCATCACCAACTCCCGGAGTTCACTCAGACCCATGCCCATCGAGTCGGTGATGCCATCCAGCCATCTCATTCTCTGTCATCCCTTTCTCCTCCTGCCCCCAATCCCTCCCAGCATCAGAGTCTTTTCCAGTGAGTCAAATCTTCGCATGAGGTGACCAAAGTATTGGAGTTTCAGCTTTAGCATCAGTCCTTCCATGAACACCAAGGACTGATCTCCTTTAGAATGGACTGGTTGGATCTCTTTGCAGTCCAAGGGATTCTCAAGAGTCTTCTCCAACACCACAGTTCAAAAGCATCAATTCTTCGGTGATCAGCTCTTCACAGTCCAACTCTCACATCCATACATGACCACTGGAGAAACCATAGCTATGACTAGACAGAACTTTGTTGGCAAAGTAATGTCTCTGCTTTTTAGTATGCTATCTAGGTTGGTCATAACTTTCCTTCCAAGGAGTGTCTTTTAATTTCATGGCTGCAGTCACCATCTGCAGTGATCCTGGAGCCCCAAAAAATAAAGTCTGACAATGTTTCCCCATTTATTTCCTATTAAGTGATGGAACCAGATTCCATGATCTTAGTTTTCTGAATGTTGAGCTTCAAGCCAACTTTTTCACTCACCTCTTTCACTTTCATCAAGAGGCTTTTTACTTCTTCTTCACTTTCTGCCATAAGGCTGGTATCATCTGCATATCTGAGATTATTGATATTTCTCCCAGCAATCTTGATTCCAGCTTGTGCTTCTTCCAGCCCATAGGATGTTGTAATTGAGAGGATTGGCAGGATGACTGTTCATTGTCTTCAACATTTCCAGAAGTTCCATATCCTGGACTGAATGATAAGCATAGAAGCATAGAGATGCAGATCCAATTGTAACACAAACAGTATCAAAAGAAACCAGACAATACCAGCCCATGTAACAGGGTGCATTTTTCTTCACTCTGGGAGAAAAAGCCCAAAATTATGAAACTCTGATATTACTTAAGGTTGCTGGTGATGAGAGAGTCATTTGCTAGGTGGGTTGATAAGAAGTCTAGGGGCCCCCAAGTAGAGAGAGGTCTGGAATTCTCAAGGAGGAAGAAAGGACAAACTATTTTTTTTCTCTACATTCCTTAGGATTATATAACAATAATGTATTCTGCCTGAGGACATTCTCTGGATTAAACCTCCTGGCTAATCCTGTTATCTTAAAATGTAAATTATAGGAGTAGGTCTGGTGAGGTCTTTACAACCTCCAGAGATTTTTTTTTTTTTGGATTCATTGGAGATTATATAACTCCACTGCTAACACTAGCAAGGGGGTGCTCCTTTGCCCGCTTCTGATGACTATGTCAGAAGCTTTCTCTATCTATTTTATACTTTAATAAAACTTTATTACACAAAAGCCCTGAGCGGTCAAGCCTCATCTCTGGCCCCCGATTGAATTATTCTCCTCCGGAGGCCAAGAATCCTGGCATCTTTTCCTGGTTCAGCAACAATCTTTCAGTGACCAGCTCATGTTTGCTTTTCAGAGAGAAAGCTTATCTTCAACTGAAGTGTAACGAAATCCTCTTCTGAGTAGAAAGGAGAGATGTTTATATTTACCACCCTGAATCATCTCTGAAGACAGAGTCAGTTCTAAGTTTGAATATTTTGAAAAGTCTCCTTATACAAACATTCTTTAATGTAATATCTTTAAATACCTTGCATAGAGAACTTTGTTTAGATATATTCATGAACAAATCTGTATATTAAATAATATTGCCTTAATATTTATAAAGTGAAAGGTGACAAAATGCATGGATGAAAAAAGCATAATGGTAGTGTAATAGTAAATGTTAAGCTTACCGCTCCCAGTTCATGAAAGATCAAGTTGAGAAAAAAAAAAAAGTTATAGAAAAACTATTTGATATAATTAATGAGAGTAAATACACACAGAAATTCTATAGTGTGGAAGCCTACCAATCAAACATACCTAAAATCAAAATTTAGGTTTATTTTGCTTCTGTAGCTCACTCCACAGAAGATGTAGACATTTTAAAAAGAAGAGGGAATGTTTTTTTAAATTTTATTTTTATAGAATACATGCTTTGCTGAGTGCATCCAAGTATGAATTAAAGAAGCAGGTACTCTCTCTAGATTTAGTTACTGGCAAAAATATCAGAAACTGGGCATCTCAGCAATCAGTGCTCAAGAGGTTCAAAGAAAAAAGTAGGAAAAGCTATAGTGAGAAAGTAGCAGACTTAGAAATTGCATAGTCTTTTTATAGTTTCTTTGTAGACTGGGAGAGTCTGGTTACAAACGCTGTTTCTTATTGGCTTTTTGTGGCTATTGATTCAGTGTTAGATACATCACAGTATAATTTAAAGGAAGAACTGATCTTCCCCTTCAAAATAACTTGAAATCAGATAAATATCTTTCTTTGTTCCTTCTTTTATTTCCTTCTTTTCTTACTTTTCCCCTCCCTTTCTTCTTTCCTTTTTGTTTTTTTAAACTCCAATACTTTGGCCATCTCATGTGTCAAGTTGACTCACTGGAAAAGAGTCTGATGCTAGGAAGAATTGAGAGTGGGAGGAGATGGGGACGACAGAGAATGAGATGGCTGGATGGCATCACCGACTCTGTGGACATGAGTTTGAGTGAACTCCTGGAGTTGGTGATGGACAGGGAGGCCTGGCATGCTGTGATTCATGGGGTCGCAAAGAGTTGGACACGACTGAGCACTGAACTGAACTGATTCTTTCCTATATCCTTTTTATATGTCCCTGGAAAAATAATGGGAATACAATGGACTCCAAAATCAGAAATAGTGTAGAAAATATTCTCTGATCTAAACAAGTAGATATAAAATTTAACAGTAAAAATTGAAGCTAAAAATACCTAAAATTCTACCACTTAAAATGGAAATACTCATTTAAACAACCCTTTGGTTGATTAAAACAAAACTGACAAATATGTAAAATATTTTACAAACCATTACATTACAAACTATAGTTCAGTTCATTTCAATCGCTCAGTCATGTCCGACTCTTCACAACCCCATGAATCACAGCACACCAAGCCTCCCTGTCCATCACCAACTCCTGGAGTTCATTAAAACTCATGTTCATCGAGTCGGTGATGCCAACTAGCCATCTCATTCTCTGTCGTCCCCATCTCCTCCTGCCCCCAATCCCTCCTAGCATCAGAGTCTTTTCCAGTGAGTCAACTCGTTGCATGAGGTGGCCAAAGTATTGGAGTCTCAGCTTTAGCATCAGCCCTTCCAATGAACACCCAGGATTGATATCCTTTAGAAAAGACTGGTCGGATCTCCTTGCAGTCCAAGGGACTCTCAAGAGGCTTCTCCAACACCACAGTTCAAAAGCATCAATTCTTTGGTGATCAGCTTTCTTCACAGTCCAACTCTCATATCCATACGTGACCACTGGAAAAACCATAGACTTGACTAGACGTACCTTTGTTGGCAAAGGAATGTCTCTGCTTTTGAATATGCTATCTAGGTTGCTCTTTTAGAACTAACACCCGAAAAAGTTGTCCTTTTCATTATAGGGGACTGGAATGCAAAATTAGGAAGTCAAGAAACACCTGGAGTAACAGGCAAATTTGGCCTTGGAGCACGGAATGAAACAGGGCAAAGGCTAATAGAGTTTTGCCAAGAGAATGCACTGGTCATAGCAAACACCCTCTTCCAACAACACAAAAGAAGACTCTACACATGGATATCACCAGATGGTCAACACGGAAATCAGATTGATTATATTCTTTGCAGCCAAAGATGGAGAAGCTCTATGCAGTTCGCAAAAACAAGACCAGGAGCTGACTGTGGCTCACATCATGAACTCCTTATTGCCAAATTCAGACTTAAATTGAAGAAAGTAGGGAAAACCACTAGACCATTCAGATACAACCTAAATCAAATCCCTTATTTGTGGAATCCTTACAGTGGAAGTAAGAAATAGATTTAAGGGACTAGATCTGATAGATAGAGTGCCTGATGAACTCTGGACGATGGTTCATGATACTGTACAGGAGACAGGGACCAAGACCATCCCCATGGAAAAGAAATGCAAAAAAAGCAAAATGGCTGTCTGAGGGGGCCTTACAAATAGCTGTGAAAATAGGAGAGGCAAAAAGCAAAGGGGGAAATGAAAGATATAAGAATCTGAATGCAGAGTTAAAAATATACAAGGAGAGATTAGAAAGCCTTCCTCAGAGATCAATGCAAAGAAATAGAGGAAAACAACAGAATAGGAAAAACAAGAGATCTCTTCAAGAAAATTAGAGATTCCAAGGGAACATTTCATGCAAAGATGGGCTCGATAAAGGACAGAAATGGTATGGATCTAACAGAAGCAGAAGATATTAAGAAATGGTGGCAAGAATACACAGAAGAACTGTACATAAAAGATCTTCATGACCAAGATAATCATGAAAATGTGATCACTGCCCTAGAGCCAGACATCTTGGAATGTGAAGTCAAGTGGGCCTTAGAAAGCATCACTACTAACAAAGCTAGTGGAGGTGATGGAATTCCAGTTGAGCTATTTCAAGTCTTGAAAGATGATGCTGTGAAAGTGCTGCACTCAATATGCCAGAAAATTTGGAAAACTCAGCAGTGGCCACAGGACTGGCAAAGGTCAGTCTTCATTCCAATCCCAAAGAAAGGCAATAGCAAAAATTGCTCAAACTGCCTCATAATTGCACTCATCTCACAGGCTAGTAAAGTCATGCTCAAAATTCTCCAAGACAGGCTTCAGCAATATGTGGACCATGAACTCCCAGATGTTCAAGCAGGTTTTAGAAAAGGCAAAGGCACCAGAGATCAAGTTGCCAACATCCGCTGGATCATGGAGAAAGCAAGAGAGTTTCAGAAAAACATCTATTTCTGCTTCCTTGACTATGCCAAATCCTTTGACTGTGTGGATCACAATAAACTGTGGAAAATTCTGAAAGAGATGGGAATACCAGACCACCTGACCTGCCTCTTGAGAAACCTGTATGCAGGTCAGGAAGCAACAGTCAGAACTGTACATGGAATAACTGACTGGTTCCAAATAGGAAAAAAAGTACGTCAAGGTTGTATATTGTCACCCTGCTTATTTAACTCATATGCCGAATACATCATGAGGAACGCTGGCCTGGAAGAAGCACAAGCTGGAATCAAGATTGCCGGGAGAAATATCAATAACCTCAGATGTGCAGATGACACCACCCTTATGGCAGAAAGTGAAGAGGAACTCAAAAGCCTCTTGATGAAAGTGAAAGAGAGTGAAAAGTTTGTCTTGAAGCTCAACATTCAGAAAACAAAGATCATGGCATCTGGTCCCATCACATCATGGCAAATAGATGGGGAAACAGTGGAAACAGTGTCAGACTTTATGTTTTTGGGCTCCAAAATCGCTGTGGATGCTGATTGCAGCCATGAAATTAAGACCCTTGCTCCTTGGAAGGAAAGTTATGACCAACCTATAAAGCATATTCAAAAGCAGAGACATTACTTTGCCAACCAAGGTCCGTCTAGTCAAGGCTATGGTTTTTCCCGTGGTCATGTATGGATGTGAGAGTTGGACTGTGAAGAAAGCTGATCGCCAAAGAATCGATGCTTTTGAACTGTGGTGTTGGAGAAGCCTCTTGAGAGTCCCTTGGACTGCAAGGAGATCCGACCAGTCCATTCTGAAGGAGATCAATCCTTGGTTTTCATTGGAAGGACTGATGGTAAAGCTGAAACTGCAATACTTTGGCCACCTCATGCGACGAGTTGACTCACTGGAAAAGACTCTGATGGTGGGAGGGATTCGGGGCGGGAGGAGAAGGGGAAGACAGAGAGTGAGACGGCTTGATGGTATCACCGACTCTGTGGACATGAGTTTGAGTGAACTCCGGGAGTTGGTGATGGACAGGAAGGCCTGGCATTCTGTGATTCATGGGGTCTCAAAGAGTTGGATACTGAGCGACTGAACTGAACTGGACTGAACTGAATCCTTAGTACAGAGTTTAAACTGAGTTGTTTGTTTTGTAATCATCGGTTTGAGACTTAAAGATAGAAACATTTTACGTGATTAAATCTAAGGAACGTAGAGCAAATAAAACTTTGTCCTTTCCTCCTTCTTGAGAATTCCAGACCCCTTTCTCCTTGGGGACCCCCGGACTTTTTATCAACTTTCCTAGAAATTGACTCTCTCATTCCCCCCTTTTCTTTTAGGAGAATGGTGTTGCTAAGCGAAAGGGGCATAATTTCCATTCCATAACTACTTCCTGCTGTTTAGGTACGTGGTCCCTAAATTGTTGTTCAGTTCAGTTCAGTTCAGTTCATTCGCTCAGTCGTGTCTGACTCTCCACGACCCCATGAATCACAGCACGCCAGGCCTCCCTGTCCATCTCCAACTCACGGAGTTCACTCAAACTGATGTCCACAGAGTCTGTTGAGGCAACGTATTTTCCTAACCCTCATATTGAGTGTCTCATAGGCCCCAAGTAGTAGTTGGAGGAAGATGCTGCAGATGTAGGAACTTGAACAACCATTTGTAACTTAAAAGCTTTCAGATGGAAACAAGCCCCATTATACAGTTATACATATAAGGCAAAATAGTCATTAAACCAAGGTAAAATAAAAATTAAGAGTCACATTGTGTCCATAGTTACATCAGTCCATCTTAGGATTATTAGATATTATCACAGAGTTGAAGAAATCCCCTTCCTCCAAGTGGGGAAACCCAGCATGGGAAGTCTTCAGTTGATGAGCAGGGGAGCGATCCACAGACCCAGCAGTTAGACCGATTGTGGAATGCGGTGTAGGAGTGAGCCGAGGACAGGAAGGGGTTGTCTTGAGGGTCAAATGGCAGACTCAGGGCTTTTGGAGTCAGCAGAAGCAAGCTCAAATAGATTTTTGGGCCCATCTGAAAAATACAAAGTCAGAGCATAGAAAATAAAGACACAAAATGATGTCACTTAGTTCTGGTCAGGGTGCCACCTCTTAACTCAAGTGTGATGCCCCCATGAATCAATTTCTGGCACTTTGACAGCTGTGGGAGAAGAAAGAATAACCTGGTAAAGGCCTTCCCAGAGGGGCTTAAGGGGTTGGCCCCCAGATCCCAATGTTTTTATTAGGACCTTGGTTCCTGGCTCAAACAGAGGCTTGCTTGACTCAGAGGCTGGGCCAGGAGTCACCTGCCAGAATTCCATTAATGCCTGTTGAAAAGCTGAGAATTGAGTCACATAATTCGTTAATTGTAAGGCTTCAGGTGTTAATAAAGCCATTGCCTCAATTACTCTTAGAAGGTGTGGCCACCACATGAAATTACATCTAATTCTCTACTTAAGTAAGCAGTAGGTTGCCAGTGAGGCCCTCGGGCTTGTGTCAAAACTCCCAAGGCCATCAGTTCAATTCAGTTCAGTCACTCAGTCGTGTCCGAATCTTTGAGACCCCATGAATCGCAGTACGCTAAACCTCCCTGTCCATCACCTTTTCTTTCAGTGACAAACAAATTACATTCTGACTCTGTGGGCAAGCTCAAAGCAGGAGCTTTCAGGAGAGCAGTCTGAAGATCCTTAAAAGACTTTCGAGTATCTGGAGACAAAACCAGTTTGTCGGTTTGGGCCTGCTGGGTCTCAGTTATAAGTTTATATAAAGGCTGGGCAAGTTCCTCATAACCCAGAATCCAAATGTGGCAGTAGCCTGTGATTCATAAAAGTCCTTTAAACTGTCGTAAAGTCATAGGTAGGGTATAATTTAGTATAGGTTTAATTCTCTATGGGCCTATGGCCCTAGTCCCTTCTGATATGATTAGGCCCAGATATCTAACCGATTGTTGACAAAGCTGAACCTTTTCTCTTGATTCCTTGTAACCGCAGCCTGCCAAAAAGATGAAAAAATCTTCCGAGGCTTGTGAACAAGTTTCCTCTGTCTCAGTACAGAGCCGAATGTCATCTACATATTGTAACACTACTACTTCAGAGCTATTAAAGTTTTGTACATCCTGTGACAAACTTTACTCAAATAGATGAGGGCTGTCGCGAAATCCCTGGGGCAAAACTGTCAAGGTTAACTGATAAGCTGTCTTCAAAGGCAAATAGAAATTGACTTTCCTCTGCCTAAGGCACTGCATAGAAGGCATCTTTTAAATCAATAACTGAGAAATATTTGGCTCATTCGGGAATTTCAGACAATAGAGTATAAGGATTAGGCACCACAGGGTGTAAAGGAGCTACAGCCTCATTTATTATTTGTAAATCTTGAACTAGTCTCCATTTACCATTTGATTTCTTTATACCCAGAATAAGAGTGTTGCATTGTCTATTACAGGGAATTAATAGCCCCTGTTCTTTTAAAATTCTCAATGATGGGTTTTAACTCTTCTTTAACCTCAGGTATCAGTGGCTACTGCTTCTTATGGAGATAAGTGTGGGTCTTTGAGCTTGACAACTACAGGAATAGCATTTTGTGCTTGACCCACAGATTTTCCATCAGCCCACATTCTAGGATTTACATTTTGTTCAATTAAAGGGAGAAAAAGGGAGGGCTCCATATTCATGAAAACAGAGGCACGGACCTTGCTCAGTATACCCCGCCCCAAAAGGGATGAGGGAGAGTCTGGCACAATCGGAAACTCGTGTGAAAATAGCATTGAGTCTGTTACAGCTTAAAGAATAATTGAAGTAATACCTTTTGGTCCATCCAGACAGTCCCACTAAGGAAGCGGATCAGGAAGATAGTGGGCCAGGGGCTTCAGTGAAAGAACCATAATTTGACTATCTTGGGCCAGGTCTCAAAAAGCCCCTAGAGGGAGGAGGGGATTGCGACACACAAACTTGAGTCACAGACTCCTCCCTAAGAAGATCCCGCCGGCGCCAAGAATTAAGAAACTCCTCCCAAGAAAAGTCCCGCCGGCGCCAAAAGTCGAGCCAATCAGTAAAAGAGGGAAACCCCCCCCCCTAAAAACCGCGCGCGTATAAGCTGGCCAATGAACTTCCGTGCATGTATAAACTGGCCAATGAGCTTCTGCCAGCTTGATCTTTTGAACAGAAATAGGTGCTTATGTATCCTGGAACCTGTCCCCGCCATTTGGTTTTCTTTTAAACCAACCAATGAAAACCCTGTAACCAAGCTTCTCGCTTCTGTACCCGCGCTTTCTGCATCCCGACCCCATAAAAACCCCCTGCTCCAGCCGTTGGGCGCGCAAGTCCACCGAGAGACTTTGTCGCCCCAGGTACCTGTGTATCTGAATAAACCTCTTGCTGTTTGCATCCGAACGTGAATGGTCTCGCTGTTCCCTGGGAAGGGTCTCCCTTGTGGGAAAGATACTCCACGGAGGTCTTTCATCAGTAAGCATGGAGTAAGTTACCCCGTAACTAAAGAGAAATTAAAGGATTGGCCCCCCAACAGTTATTAATACCCGAAGTTCCTCAGGTGTAATTAGGACGGGAGCTTGTGTGAGGACCCCCAGGGACCTTCAGTCCTGATTGTCCTAAGAGTCCGACCCCTGAAACCTATGCCTCTTGGGGCGGTCTCTCCTCTAGTGTGGTCCCTTGCAGACCAGACATGGAACCAGGGGTGTCCTAGGTGCCTGAGGGCAATCCCGCTTGAGGTGCCCCACCTTTCCACAGTAATAGCAAGCCCATCCCTTTTCACCTGGGTCCCTCTGGGCATTTTTCTCAGGTTGTTTAAGAACAGGTCTAAAGACATTACAAGAGCTTCCGCCTGTTCCTTTGTCTTTTTCTGCCTTTCTTTCTTTTCCTTATGTTCCCTACCATAATAGACTGCTTGAGTCAGTTGCAACAGATTATCTAAAGACTGATTTGGTCCAGACACCTATTTAAATAGCTTATGGCAGATATCTGGAGCCAATTCAGTGAGAAATCTATTTTTTTTCTTTGTAATTAACATCAATCATTTTTTTAATTTTTTTTAAATTTTTATTTTTATTGGAGGCTAATTATTTTACAATATTATATTGGTTAGTTTTGCTATACATTGACACGAAGCTGCCCCGGGTATACATGAGTTCCCCCTTCAGAACCGCCTTCCCATCTGCCTCCTCACCTTATCCTCCCTCTGGGTCATCCCAGCATACCAGACCCGAGCATCCTGTAACATGCATTGACCCTGAACTGGCGATTCGTTTCACATATGATAATATACATGTTTCAATGCCATTCTCCCAAACCATTCCACCCTCACCCTCTCCCACAGAGTCCCAAAGACTGTACTATACATCTGTGTCTCTTTTGCTGTCTTGTATACAAGGTTATCATTTCCATCTTTCTAAATTGCATATATATGCGTTGGTATATTGTATTGGTGTTTTTCTTTCTAGCTTACTTCACTCTGTATAATAGGCTCTAGTTTCATCCACCTCATTAGAACTGGTTCAAATGCATTCTTTTTAATGGCTGAATAATACTCCATTGTGTATATGTACCAAAGCTTACTTATCCATTCTTCTGCAGATGGACATCTAGGTTGCTTCCATGTCCTCGCTATTATAAACAGTGCTGCAATGAACATTGGTGTACATGTGTCTCTTTCAATTCTGGATTCCTCGGTGTGTATGCCCAGGAGTGCAATTGCTGGATCGTATGGCAGTTCTATTTCCAGTTTTTTGAGGAATCTCCACACTGTTCTCCATAGTGGCTGTACTAGTTTGCATTTCCACCAACAGTGTAAGAGGGTTCCCTTCTCTCCACACCCTCTCCAGCATTTATTGCATGTAGACTTTGGGATAGCAGCCATTCTGACTTGTGTGAAATGCTATCTCATTGTGGTTTTGATTTGCGTAGAGCATTTTTTTTCATGTGTTTGTTAGCCATCTTTATGTCTTCTTTGGAGAAATGAATGTTTAGTTCTTTGGCCCATTTTTTGATTGGGTCATTTATTTTTCTGGAATTGAGTTGCAGGAGCTGCTTGTATATTTTGGAGATTAATCCTTTATCAGTTGCTTCATTTGCTATTATCTTCTCCCATTTTGAAGGTTGTCTTTTCACCTTGATTATAGTTTCCTTTGCTGTGCAGAAGCTTTTGATTTCAATTAGGTCCCATTTGTTTATTTTTGCTTTTATTTCCAATATTCTGGGAGGTGGGTCTTGGAGGATCCTGCTGTGATTTATGTCAGAGAGCGTTTTGCCAACGTTCTCCTCTAGGAGTTTTATAGTTTCTGGTCTTACATTTAGCTCTCTAATCCATTTTGAGTTTATTTTTGTGTATGGTGTTAGGAAGTGTTCTAGTTTCATTCTTTTACAAGTGGCTGACCAGTTTTCCCAGCACCACTTGTTAAAGAGACTGTCTTTTCTCCATTTTATATTCTTGCCTCCTTTGTCAAAGATAAGTTTTACATAGGTGTGTGGATTTATCTCTGGGCTTTCTATTTTGTTTCATTGATCTATATTTCAGTCTTTATGCCAGTACCATACTGTCTTGATGGATGTGGCTTTGTAGTAGAGCCTGAATTCCGGCAGGTTGATTCCCCAAGTTCCATTCTTCTTCCTCAAGCTTGCTTTAGATATTCGAGGTTTTTTGTATTTCCGTATAAATTGTGAGATTATTTGTTCTAGTTCTGTGAAAAATATCGTTGGTAGCTTGATAGGGATTGCATTGAATGTATAAATTACTTTGGGTAGTATACTCATTTTTACAATATTTATTCTTCCAATCCATGAACACGGTATATTTCTCCATCTATTAGTGTCCTCTTTGATTACTTTCAGTAGTGTTTTATAGTTTTCTATGTACAAGTCTTTTGTTTCCTTAGGTAGATATATTCCTAAGTATTTAATTCTTTTCGTTGCAACAGTAAATGGAATAGTTTTCTTAATTTCTCTTTCTATTTTCTCATTATTAGTGTATAGGAATGCAAGTGATTTCTGTGTGTTGATTTTATATCCTGCAACTTTACTGTATTCATTGATTAGCTCTAGTAGTTTTCTGGTAGAGTCTTTAGGGTTTTCTGTGTAGAGGATCATGTCATCAGCGAACAGTGAAAGTTTTACTTCTTCTTTTTCAATTTGTATTCCTTTTATGTCTTTTTCTGCTCTGGTGCTATAGCCAAAACTTCTAGAACTATGTTGAACAGTAGTGGTGAGAGTGGGCACCCTTGTCTTGTTCCTGACTTTAGGGGAAATACTTTCAGTTTTTCACTATTGAGGATAATTGCTGCGGGTTTGTCATATATAGATTTTATTGGTTCCAAATAGGAAAAGGTGTGCGTCAAGGTTGTATATTGTCACCTTGCTTATTTAATTTATATGCAGAGTACATCATGAGGAACGCTGGGCTGGAAAAAGCACAAGCTGGAATCAAGATTGCTGGGAGAAATATCAATAACCTCAGATATGCAGATGACACTACCCTTATGGCAGAAAGTGAAGAGGAACTCAAAAGCCTCTTGATGAAAGTGAAAGAGGAGAGTGAAAAGGTTTGCTTGAAGCTCAACATTCAGAAAACAAAGATCATGGCATCTGGTCCCATCACTTCATGGGAAATAGATGGAAAAACAGTGGAAACAGTGTCAGACTTTATTTTTTTGGGCTCCAACATCACTGCAGATGCTGAATGCAGCCATGAAGTTAAAAGACGCTTGCTCCTTGGAAGGAAAGTTATGACCAACCTTGATAGTATATTAAAAATCAGAGACATTACTTTGCCAACCAAGTTCCGTCTATTCAAGGCAATGCTTTTTCCCGTGGTCATGTATGGATGTGACAGTTGGATGTGAAGAAAGCTGATCACTGAAGAATCGATGCTTTTGAACTGTGGTGTTGGAGAAGACTCTTGAGAGTCCCTTGGACTGCAAGGAGATCCAACCAGTCCATTCTAAAGGAGATCAATCCTGGGTGTTCACTGGAAGGACTGATGCTAAAGCTGAAACTGCAATACTTTGGCCACCTCATGCGACGAGTTAACTCACTGGAAAAGACTCTGATGCTGGGAAAGATTGGGGGCTAGAGGAGAAGGGGACGACAGAGAATGAGATGACTGGATGGCATCACCGACTCTGTGGACGTGAGTTTGAGTGAACTCCGGGAATTGGTGATGGACAGGGAGGCGTGCTGTGATTCATGGGGTCGCGGAGAGTCGGACACGACTGAGCGACTGAACTGAACTGAACTGATGTTGAGATATGTCCCTTCTATTCCCACTTTCTGGAGGGTTTTTATCATCAATGGATGTTGAATTTTGTCGAAGGCATTCTCTGTACTTATTGAGATAATCATATGATTTTTATTTTTCAGTTTGTTAATGTGGTGTATTACATTGATTGATTTGCGGATATTGAAGAATCCTTGCTTTCCTGGGATAAAGCCCACTTGGTCATGATGTATGATCTTCTTACTGTGTTGTTGGATTCTGATTGCTAGAATTTTGTTCAGGATTTTTGCATCTATGTTCATCAGTGATATTGGAATGTAGTTTTCTTTTTCTGTGGGATCTTTACCAGGTTTTGGGATTAGGGTTATGGTAGCCACATAGAATGAGTTTGGAAGTTTCCCTTCCTCAGTAATTTTCTGGAAGAGTTTGTGTAGAATAGGTTTTAGCTCTTCTCTAAATTTTTGATAGAATTCAGCTGTGAAGCCGTCTGGACCTGGGCTTTTGTTTGCTGGAAGATTTCTGATTACTTCCTCTAGTTCCGTGCTTGTGATGTGTCTATTCAGATTTTCTATTTCTTCCTGGTTCAGTTTTGGAAAGTTGTACTTTTCTAGGAATTTGTCCATTTCTTCCGGGTTATTCATTTTATTGCCAAATAATTGCTGATAGTATTCTCTAGTAATCCTTTGTATTTCTGTGTTGTCGGTTGTGATCTCTCCATTTTCATTTCGAATTTTATTGATTTGGTTCTTCTCCCATTATTTTTTGATGAGTCTGGTTAGTGGTTTGTCAATTTTATTTACTTTCTCAAAGAACCAGCTTTTGGCTTTGTTGATTTTTGCTATGGTCTCTTTTCTTTCTTTTGCATTTATCCCTGGCCTAATTTTTACTATTTCTTTCCTTCTACTAACCCTGGGGTTCTTCATTTCTTCCTTTTCTAGTTTCTTTAGATGTAGAGTTAGGTTATTTAGTTGACTTTTTTCTTGTTTCTTGAGGTGTGCCTGTATTGCTATGAACTTCCCCCTTAGCACTGCTTTTACAGTGTCCCAGAGGTTTTGGGTTGTTGTGTTTTCGTTTTCATTTTCATTCATTTCTATGCATATTTTGATTTCTCTTTTGATTTCTTCTATGATTTGTTCATTATTCAGCAGCCTGTTGTTCAGCCTCCATATGTTGCCATTTTTAATAGTTTTTCTCCTGTAATTGAGATCTAATCTTACTGCATTGTGGTCAGAAAAGATGCTTGGAATGATTTCAATTTTTTTGAATTTACCAAGGCTAGATTTATGGCCCAGGATGTGATATATCCTGGAAAAGGTTCCTTGTGCCCTTGAGAAAAAGGTGAAATTCATTGTTTTGGGTGAAATGTCCTATAGATATCTATTAGGTCTAACTGGTCTATTGATTGTATCATTTAAAGTTTGTGTTTCCTTGTTAATTTTCTGTTTAGTAGATCTATCCAATGATGTGAGTGGGGTATTAAAATCTCCCACTATTATTGCATTGTTGTTAATTTCCCCTTTCATACTTGTTATTAATTGTCTTACATATTGTGGTGCTCATACGTTGGGTGCATAAATATTTATAATTTTTATATCTTCTTCTTGGATTGATCCTTTGATCATTATGTAGTTTCCTTCTTTGTCTCTTTTCACAGCCTTTGTTTTAAAGTCTATTTTATCTGATATGAGTATTGCTACTCCTGCTTTCTTTTGGTCTGTATTTGAATGGAATATCTTTTCTAGCCCTTCACTTTCAGCCTGTATGTGTCCCTCGTTTTGAGGTGGGTCTCTTGTAGACAACATATATGGGGTTCCTGTTTTTGTATCCATTCAGCCAGCCTTTGTCTTTTGGTTGGGGCATTCAACCCATTTACGTTTAAGGTAATTATTGATAAGTATGATCCCATTGCCATTTTCTTTATTGCTTTGGGTTCGAGTGTATACACCCTTTCTGTTTTTCCTGTCTAGAGAAGATCCTTTAGCATTTGTTGGAGAGCTGGCTTGGTGATGCTGAATTCTCTCAGCTTTTGCTTGTCTGTAAAACTTTTGATTTCTCCTTCATAGTTGAATGAGATCCTCGCTGGGTACAGTAATCTTGGCTGTAGGTTATTTTCTTTCATCACTTTAAGTATGTCTTGCCATTCCCTCCTGGCCTGAAGAGTTTCTGTTGTCCTTATGGGAATCCCCTTGTGTGTTATTTGCTGCTTTTCCCTTGCTGCTCTTAATATTTGTTCTTTGTGTTTCATCTTTGTTAGTTTGATTAATATGTGTCTTGGAGTATTTCACCTTGGGTTTATCCTGTTGGGGACCCTCTGGGTTTCTTGGACTTGGGTGATTATTTCCTTCCCCATTTTAGGGAAGCGTTCGACTATTATCTCCTCAAGTATTCTCTCATGGTCTTTCTTTTTGTCTTCTTCTTCTGGGACTCCTATGATTCGAATGTTGGAGAGTTTAACATTGTCCCAGAGGTCTCTAATATTGTCCTCATTTCTTTTAATTCATTTTTCTTTTTTCCTCTCTGTTTCATTAATTTCTACAATTATATCTTCTAGCTTGCTTATCCTGTCTTCTGCCTCCGTTATTCTACTGTTTGTTCCCTCCAGAGTGTTTCTGATCTCATCTATTGCATTATTCATTGTATATTGACTCTTTTTTATTTCCTCTAAATCCTTATTAAACCTTTCTTCCATCTTCCCAATCCTCTTCTCCAGGTTATTTATCTGTAACTCCATTTTGCTTTCAAGATTTTGAATCATTTTCACCATCAAAATTCGAAATTCCTAATCAGGTAGATTCCCTATATCTTCCTCTTTTGTTTGTGTTGGTGGACATTTATCCTGTTCCTTTACTTGCTGATTATTTCTCTGCCTCTTCAACTTGCTTATATTGTTTTGCTTGGGGTGGTCTTTCCCTCTTCTGGCAGTTTTTGGAGTTCTCTTTATTATTTAGTTTCCTCGCTGTGTGTGGGGTTGGACGGGTGACTTGTCAAGGTTCCCTGGTTAGGGAAGCTTGTGTTGGTGTTCTGGTGGGTGGAGCTGGATTTCTTCTCTCTGGAGTGCAATGAAGTGTCCAGTAATGAGTTATGAGATGTCAGTGGGTTTGGAGTGACTTTGGGCAGCCTGTATATTGGGCTCAGGGCTATTTTTCTGTGTTGCTGGAGAATTTGCATAGTATGTCTTGCTTTGGAACTTGTTGACCCTTGGGTGGTGCTTGGTTTTAGTGCAGGTATGGAGACGTTTGATAAGCTCCTATAGATTAATGTTCCCTGGGGTCAGGAGTTCTCTGGTGTTCTCAGGATTTGGGCTTAAGCCTCTTGCCTCTGGTTTTTGGTCTTATTCTTGGAGTAGTCTCTAGACCTCTCTATCTGTCATTTCCAAGGTGTTTCCCTCTGTTTTAGCTTCTGTTTGCTGGTCTCTTCAGTGTCTAATTTCCGCCCTGATATTAGGGGGCGGGTGGACACTTTTTAAGGCTCAGTTGTTCAGTCCTGTTCTGGGAAGGGAAGAACGCTGCAGACAAATATCTCTGGCATCTGTGGGGAGTGCTCGTAGCGTCTCGGCCACACTGGGTTTGCCCCCACTCACAGCGCATGTGTTGCCCCAGTCTACACTGCACAGGCTCTAAGTTGCTCTGCCGGGAACTGTCTGAGGCCAGCGTTGGGCTGTATGCACTTTCCAGGTGTGAGCGGCTCAAGTTCAGTTTCTCGGGCACTCCAGAAAGGCGCAGACTTGGTTGGGCCTGCCATTTTGTGCCTTCCCCGGTCCGAGCAGCTCAGGTGACCAGGCGTTTGGTGAGCGCGGTCACTGCGACTTATCACCTCCCCAGTCCCTGCCACTTGGTTTTCTGGGTGTACAACCAGCGCACCTTCTCAGGCGGATATCGACCGGCCCGAGCCCAAGAACTCTTGATTAGCAACAAGCCTGCCTGCAGTTTATATCGGATGCCTTTCTGGGGCCGCGGTTGCCCCCTCCGGTTCTGGCTGACCTCCCTGCCTGTCTTGGCGGGGGATGGGGGATGGGCCGACCACAGCCGGCTCGCTCTGCTCAGCCCTTTGTTCTGTGAGCGGGGCTGGCGGAGTCTTAGGTTAGAGCTTTATGCCTTTTTGTGGGGAATCTGTCCCACAGTCTGCTTTGCTATCCCCAGTTTTCTCAGATTGCCCTTGCGGATTTCAAGCCCAGTCCTCTCTCTAAGCCATTCAGCCATCTCCTCCCTACCCAGCCCCCGCTTGCTAATGGTGTATGCAGGCGTCTGCCCTGCTTCTCCGCTGGGAGTTACTGTTTGGCGGGTAATCTGTGGGTTTTAATTGTTTCTTTTTTTTCTCCTTCCGGTTATGTGGCCCTCTGAGGTTCCAAAGCTTGCCACAGATTCATCAGTGAGAGTGTTTCCTGGTGTTTGGAAACTTCTCTCTTTTTAAAGCCTCCCTTCCCGGGACGGAGCTCCATCCTTACCTCTTTTGACTCTCTTTTTATCTTTTATGTTTTTTCCTACCTCCTTTCGAAGACAATGGGCTGCTTTTCTGGGTGCCTGATGTCCTCTGCCAGCATTCAGAAGTTGCTTTGTGGACTTTACTCCGCGTTCAAATGTTCTTTTGATGAATTTGTGGGGGAGAAAGTGGTCTCGCTGTCCTAATCCTCCACCATCTTGTTCCTCCCCAGAAATCTATATTTTAAGATCACTACCCCCTCTTCACTCTCAGGATCAATCTCAGTGAATCTGCAAAGTGCTTCTCTCAGTCTACCTAGGAATTTACTAGGAGCTTCCTTCTCCTCCTGTTCTATGTCTGACAATTTGTCAGAGGTTGAAGTCAAGTGGGCCTTAGAAAGCATCACTACGAACAAAGCTAGTGGAGGTGATGGAATTCCAGGTGAGCTGTTTCAAGTCTTGAAAGATGATTCTGTGAAAGTGTTGCAGTCAATATGTCAGCAAATTTGGAAAATTCAGCAGTGGCCACAGGACTGGAAAAGGTCAGTCTTCATTCCAATCCCAAAGAAAGGCAATGCCAAAGAATATTCAAATTACCACACAATTGCACTCATCTCACATGCTAGTAAAGTCATGCTCAAAATTCTCCAAGCCAGGCTTCAGCAATATGTGAACCGTGAACTCCCAGATGTTCAAGCAGGTTTTAGAAAAGGCAGAGGCACCAGAGATCAAATTGCCAACATCCTCTGGATCATGGAGAAAGCAAGAGAGTTCCAGAGAAACTTCTATTTATGCTTCATTGACTATGCCAAAGCCTTTGACTGTGTGGATCACAGTAAACTGTGGAAAATTCTGAAAGAGATGGGAATACCAGACCACCTGACCTGCCTCTTGAGAAACCTGTATGCAGGTCAGGAAGCAACAGTCAGAACTGTACATGGAACAACAGACTGGTTCCAAATAGGAAAAGGAGTACGTCAAGGTTGTATATTGTCACCCTGCTTATTTAACTCATATGCCAAGTACATCGTGAGGAACGCTGGGCTGGAAGAAGCACAAGCTGGAATCAAGATTGCTGGGAGAAATATCAATAACCTCAGATATGCAGATGACACCACCTTTATGGCAGAAAGTGAAGAGGAACTCAAAGGCTTCTTGATGAAAGTGAAAGAGGAGAGTGAAAAGTTGGCTTGAAGCTCAACATTCAAAAAACAAAGATCATGGCATCTGGTCCCATCACTTCATGGGAAATAGATGGGGAAACTGTGCAAACAGTGTCAGACTTTATTTTTTGGGGCTCCAAAATCACTGTGGATGCTGATTGCAGCCATGAAATTAAAAGACACTTACTCCTTGGAAAGAAAGTTATGACCAACCTAGATAGCATATTAAAAAGCAGAGACATTACTTTGCCAACAAAGGTACGTCTAGTCAAGGCTATGTTTTTTCCAGTGGTCATGTATGGATGTGAGATTTGGACTGTGAACAAAACTGATCGCCGAAGAATTGATGCTTTTGAACTGTGGTGTTGGAGAAGACTCTTGAGAGTCTCTTGGACTGCAAGGAGATCCAACCAGTCAATTCTGAAAGAGATCAACCCTAAATGTTCATTGGAGGGACTGATGCTAAAGCTGAAACTCCAATACTTTGGCCACCTTATGTGACGAGTTGACTCACTGGAAAAGACTCTGATGCTGGGAAAAGTTGGGGGCGGGAGGAGAAGGGGACGACAGAGAATGAGATGGCTGGATGGCATCACCGACTCTGTGGACATGAGTTTGAGTGAACTCCGGGAGTTGGTGATGGACAGGGAGGCCTTGCGTGCTGTGATTCATGGGGTCGCAAAGAGTCGGACACGATTGAGTGACTGAACTGAAGTGAAAGTCTTAGCCCGAGCTTGCCTAATCCTTTAAGAATATATCTGACAAAATGACTCTGATCCCATCTTCCTTTCGCTGTGTTGTAGTCCCAGGCTGGTTCTGTAGTTGGGACCGCCTGATTCCCAGTAGGAGGGGTGGTTATTTTGTCCTCCCTCTTCTCTACTGATTCATTACCAAACCATTCATTTCCATAAGCAACAGCTTTCCCCAAAACTAGAGTTTTTAAGTTGGGAGTCAGCGTTTGTCCCAAGATATATATCACATCCTTCCAAGTCAGGTCATATAGCAGTGTAACACCTTTAGAAGCTCTAATATATTTTTTCTGGGTCCTGTAAATAGTCTCACATATCCTTCTTGATTCTTTGTATTTCTTGATAAGAAAAGGGCTTATCAACTTTCATATACTGATTATTTCTCCTGGTGGGTGCTTCATAAAGAGGCAACAACAGCTTGTTTGGCTGTTCCTCAGCGTCTCTGGCTGCTCTGTGCATATGATCCCAGGGATAGATTGGAGAAACCTGCTTTTCTTTATCTCTTTGTTTCATGTCCTCCATCTCATCCTGTATTTCACCCTTAGTTTTTACTGTCTGGGCTTCTCTTACTTTGATTGTCTGAGTTTCTATTGAAGCCAGAGTAGTCTGAGGTCGTACTGAGCCTGGGGTTGTTTGGACCTCCCCATGGGCAGTTTGAATGTCAGTTTGGATCTTTACTGAGAGCAAGGCAACCCTACCTATGGGGGTTTCCTGACTTTTAGTTTGCTCAGTTTGGAGTCCCAGGTATGGGGGCAAAGTAGGAGGACAGGAGGAAGCTGAAGGATTCACACCCAAATCTATACCCTTAGGACATAAGTCTGGCATACCTCGCAGAGATAAAAAGGGCAACACATATGCTATTTCTACCCATTTCCCTTGTTTTCTACAGAACCAGCCTAATTGTAAAACAATAATTGAGATCCTTCAACAGGTCAGCATTCTCCGTCTTCTAAATGATACTGTTGCCATTTAGTATCACAGAAGAAGATCAGGAGTGTCTTCTTTAAGCTCCAGGGATCAAATCTATTCGAGTTTTTCAGGATACAGTTCAAAGGAGTGAAGCTGGAATTGTTAGCTCCCGTCTGTAAGAGAGAAAAAAAGCGATCAGCGCCATCTTTCTACTGGAGGCGCTCCTCCGTGCTCTAGATGGGGGTGTAGACAGACTTTACACTGAAAATTCCTTCCCTGTTCAGACTTAGTCTGTCCCTTACCAACACAGGAGCCGTACTCGCACCTCCCTGTTCTACTACTGAGATGGGATGGAGATGCACTGGGGTAGACCTGATGGTATCCCAGACTGATGTCCAGTTCCTCATTATTAAAACCTGGCTTGCCTCTAATGCCACCTGGAGGGCAATCAGAATAACCTTACGTAATGCTGCCCATGGAGAAGGCAATGGCAAGCCACTCCAGTACCCTTGCCTAGAAAATCCCATGGATGGAGGAGCCTGGTAGGCTGCAGTCTGTGGGGTCGCTAAGGGTCGGACACGACTGAGCGACTTCACTTTCACTTTTCACTTCCACACATTGGAGAAGGAAATGGCAACCCACTCCAGTGTTCTTGCCTGGAGAATCCCAGGGACGGGGGAGCCAGGTGGGCTTCCGTCTGTGGGGTCACACAGGATCGGACACGACTGAAGTGACTTAGCAGCAGCAGCAATGCCGCCCAAGTTAAGACTGTTGAGGGAAACATTTGTCACCTGAGTGCAGGACCCTGAGTGTATTCCTGACCACAGTAACACCAGTACGAACATGAAACTGAGATGTTCCTTCCAAGCGTCACCACACCAGCATAAGTGACAGCAAAAGAGATGTTGAAGGGCTGGTCAGTGAGGAAAAAGTGATTTTTGTCCCCAAGTTATTAGGAACAGGCCCTCCATTTCATTCTCACAGATTCCACAGAAAGAATATCTAAGGAGTTGGGACAAAAGCCCCTGGAAAGCCTCCACTGGTCCACCAATAGCTAGGTTTACCAAAGGGAGAAACTCATTGTACCTCCAATCTGAGTAACCTTTAACCTCAGAGATGCTCTTGGAACTAGAATTCTATCTAGCTTCCAAACTTTAGACTCCTGGGGAGGCTAGGCACTTCCTGATTACCAATCCAATTTTGGGACCTAAGTAACAGTACACAGTAACAGCATAGATCACAAGTCCCTTGAAAGTCTATGATCCAACACATAGGTTAGTAGTTCTAATTCCCAAGAATATGTGAAATGGTCAAAGAGACCAGAAAGTTTGACCAAGAAAAGAGAGTTCATTCCACAGGCTTTACTCATTTCTGGTTGATCCCTGAAGGAGACACTGGGTGCCTCTTGGCATTGGCAGGTCAGTATAAACCCCCTACAGGTTTCTGCCATAAGCTGTATGAGGTCACCACAGAACCGCAGAGCAGGGCTCCTCACTTGCTTCACGGAGGGCATGTCATTCAATCACACAAGCACGTTGTAGAGTTAGTAAAGTACAGCAGAACACGTGTTTGCTAGGAGAAAAAAGAATTAGAGCTCCAAGCATTCTTACCTTGTACTGAAGGATCCCGGATGAGCTCCCAAGATGAAAGATTGTTGCTGAACCACAAAAGATGCCAAGATTCTTGGCTTTTAAAGGAGAAAAATTCAATCTGGGGCCAGAGACGAGGCTTGGTCAATCAGATCTTTTGCTTAATAAAGTTTTATTAAAGTATAAAAGAGATAGAGAAAGCTTCCAACACAGACATCAGAAGGGAGACAGAGAGTGCCCCCTTGCTAGTGTTAGCAAGGGAGTTATATACTTTTAATTAGCTATTACAATGAATCAATAGAATGTCTGGTTGTAAAGAACTTACTAGACCCATAATTTACATCTTAGGATAACAGGATTAGCCAGAAGGTTTTTTCCAGAAACTGTCCTCAAGGAGGATACATTATTGTTATATAATCCGAAGGAATGTAGAGGAAAAAAAGTTTGTCCATTCCTCCTCCTTGAGAATTCCAGAACCCTCTCTCCTTGGGGACCCCCGGATTTCTCATCAACCTGCCTAGGAATTGACTCTCTCATTCCCCCCTTTTCTTTTAGGAGGTTGATGTCACCAAGGGAAAGGGGTATTGTTTTTGTTCCATAACTACTTCCTGCTGTTTAGAGGCGTGGTCCCTAAGTCGTTGAGGCAACAGAACCATATGTTCCTAAACACTTTACAAAAATAATATTCCCCACACCCCCAACATTAGAGTAGACACGACAGTATTGAATTGCTAGCTAAATGAACAGACCTCAGGAAATGGAAAAGCTGTTCAAACCTAACACGGCAGCCTAAGAAACAAAGTCCTGTATAGGAAAAGTATGGAATCATGATGACTGGAAACATTTCCATGATCGCTTACATCCCCGGGGTTGAAGCCTTTCCATCTTTTCCATCTTTTATTCTTTTTTTTTCCTGTTTTTATTTCTTTTTCTATTTTATAAATAAGTTCATTTGTATCATTTCCAAAGCTATATATTTTTAAAGTTTTAGTATAAAATCAGGGATAGTTCAATTCAGTACAGTCTCTCAGTCATGTCTGACTCTTTGCAACCCCATGGACTGCAGCACACTAGGCTTTCCTGTCCATCACCAATTTGTGAAGATAAGGGGAAAGAGAATAGGCTCAAACTTAGAAATTCAAAGTATTAATACTATTTCATTCTTATGTCTCATGGACTACATGTGGTGAAAAAAGTCCTAGTTGGTTAGCTTAATCTGGAGGATATTTTTTTGAATTACATGACAGTGTTAGCTTAAGGTGGTATCATGATCTATAGTTTTTCTCTCTAGTCTGGGGTTGTATAGATGTGTAAGGGGTGTCAGTAAGTATGTTCCAGGGATGTAACTCATAGAGAAATCTCACTCTTGTTACATACTTTGCTGTTGGCTGCCAACCTTGGAAAAGAACAAGCAGACTGGCCACCCATAACAATGCTATCTAAGGACAAGCTCTGTGTGTTCATGATCTGTCAGTAATTTGAGCAGAGGGACAAGTGTTTTGAAAGTAATAGGGTAATGGTGGTACAAGCTAGTGAATTGAGTTATCTCCAATGTGTTTGAGCATTTGTCATAGGAACATAGTTATTGAAGATGCAAGACTGTTGAAGGAATCTGACCTGAATAGTAGGAGGACTGGTAGAAAGGAGTGAAGAAATCAGGACAGAAGACCTTTTGGAAAAGGGCAGAAATATCAGTGGAAAGATGATTCCCTGAGGCAGAGATGAAGAAAATAAGGAAGTTAGGAACAGAAATGTCTCATGAAAATTCCCCAATAGGAGAGAGCATTCAAAATGCAATGAAGTAAAGAACACTGAAAAATGCAACAAGGATAATAAAACTATAAGCTCTGAACTTAAATTATTCCCTAAATTCAGAATATCTTATAATGGACTAAAATGAATTGTGGCAAAAGTCAGAAAATCTGGTTCTGAGTCTCATAATTCACTACTTTCTGTGTGATCTTGGGTAAAGAACCAATTCTCTGAGCCTTAATTTTCTGATATATAAACTGTTGTTAGATTGGTGGCATTTAATGCTGAATAAATTCACACTGGCTAAATGAATGATATCATAGTAAGTGTATTATAATGTTTGCACTGCTCAACATGCTATATATAGAGTGAATTCATTATGATCAGTGTTCCATTTTTTGCAAGTCTCTCAGTAGCTCTTATCCAGCACACCTGAACAGATTCCACAGCGAGTACAAATAATGTGACTGAATTAATTATCACTGGTCTTTTCCAGGATCCAGAGGTGCAGAGAGCTTGCTTTGTGGTGTTTCTTCCCATGTACTTGGCCACGATGGTGAGCCATGGCCTCATATTTCTGACAGTCAAAGTCAGTAAGAGACTGCATTCCCCCACATACTTCTTCCTTAGTCACCTGTCCCTGGTGGAGATCAGTTACTCCTCCACTATTGTCCCTAAATTCCTCTCAGACTTACTTTCCAAGATTAAAACCATCTCCCTGGAGGACTGTGTGTCTCAGATATTCTTCTTTCACTTGTTTGGAGTTGCTGAGAACTTTCTGCTCACAGTAATGGCCTATGACCATTATACAACCATCATGAGTTGGACTGTGTGCCACCTGTTGGTGGCTGGCTCCTGGTGGGGGGGCATAGCTTACTCCATGGTGCAGATCCTTGTCACTGTCCAGTTGCCCTTCTGTAGCCCAAACGTGGTTGACCACTACTTCTGTGACCTCCATCCCTTATTCAAACTTGCCTGCACTGACACCTCTGTGGAGGGGGTTATTGTGATGGCCAATAGTGGATTATTGTCTGTATTTTCCCTCCTTATCTTGGTTTCCTCCTATATTGTCATCCTGGTCAACTTGAAGAACCATTCAGCAGAGGGAAGACGCAAAGCCCTCTCGACCTGTGCCTCTCACATCACGGTAGTCATCTTGTTCTTTGGACCCGCCATCTTCTTCTACATGTGACCCCCCTCCACCTTCACTGAGAACAAGCTGGTGGCCGTGTTCTACACGGTGGTCACCCCCATGCTGAACCCCATCATCTACATACTCAGAAATGCAGAGGTGAAAGTAGCCATGAAGAGGTTGAGGGGCAGGAAAGTGAACTCAGGGGTGGGATCAAAATAAAGATCTGATAACAATTAGTAAGAATACGTTGACAAAATTTTCATCCTGATTTTGGTCAACTATAAGGAACAGCAAAATTTAACATTTTTATTTTCTGTTGTATTTTAGATGAGCTCCTTATGTTCCATGGGATCAATCACAACCATACATGCATATGTACCTGTCTGTATTTTGGAAAATGTTAAAATTTAAGCTTTCTTCCTCCTCTTTTTTCAGTAGTCTATCATGCAAAGTGAATAGACCTAGGGAAAGAATCACCTGACTGGAATCTCTACCTACTATCTTCTATGTTGGCCACCTGTGGTTTGTTCACTTTCATTCTGTGGTATGCAGAAAGACTGTGGCACTTGGAGACAATATTATGTTTTTCTTTTTCATTCCTATTAGCGTTATCTTGTGCGAGTCCTTGAAAGTCCTTCCTACTTTATTTGGTTCCATAACAGCTTTAATATGATTACAAATCTGAAATTCTGTAGTAGGAGCTTTATTTTATAGGGTTAGGGGGCATGGAAAAGGGTTAGAATGGAAAAGCCTTTAGGAGGTGAAATACAGTAAGGCTAATATAGTATTCTGAATAATTTTACACAATGTCTCCCTTCTATATATGTTTTCTGGGCACTGAGATACGACATAGCTGAATCTAGCCTGTTGTCTGTTTATGTACAGGCTGTGAGTTAAGAATGATTTGCACATGTTTAAATGACTGAAAAAAAAGTATAATAGCAATTTGTGATGCATAAAAGTCATAGGAAATTCAAATCTAGTGGCCATAAATAAAAGTGTATTTGACTGTCTCCATGTCCATTATTATATGTGTTATCTCTGGTTGCTTTTGTGCCACAGTGATGAAATTGAGTAGTTGTGACAGACTATACAGTTTGCAAAGTTTAACTATTTCATAAGTAACCCTGACAGAGATTTTCAATCTCTGCCTTAAGCTTTAACAATGTTAGTTGGTTTCTCAATAAGAAAATTAGATGTTAATGGTTCTGGGGTTGTTCTGTTGGTTCTGTGATGCTAAGGCACCTGGTTGGTGACTCTTTAATTCTCTTGGTGTCCCCTTATTGCCTATAATGTCAATAATAGCTATAGGTATCATATTTTTATGTGGGAAGAGAGAGGCTGTCCTTTTATTTTGGGAAATAGTCCCCTGAAATTTTCAAAGAGAATTCTTTTTATTTTGTCACTGACTCAGAACTGAGTTATGTGTCTCTGCTGCTGCTGCTAAGTCACTTCAGTCATGTCCGAATCTGTGTGACCCCATAGATGGTAGCCCACAAGGCTCCCCCGTCCCTGGGATTCTCCAGGCAAGAACACTGGAGTGGGTTGCCATTCCCATCTCCAATGTGTGAAAGTGAAAAGGGAAAGTGAAGTCGCTCAGTCGTGTCCGACCCTTAGCAACCCCACGGACTGCAGCATGTGTCTCTACTTAGATGCAAAGGAGGCTGGGAGAGTGAGTAGTGGCAAAGAGGAATGAGGTGATACAATTAGCTTACACCAGACACTGTGTTTCCCTTGGGCTGGGCACACTGGTGCTTGAACACGGCCAGAGCTCTGACCTTAAGGAAGGAGTTCCTCCACAGGAGTTTCGACAGAGGCTAGTACACTTGGGCATAGTGACTCTGGTGCCAGACTGACTGACTGGCTGAAACCCCACACTCAACAGTGACTGTGTATCCTCAGACAAGTGATTAAAACTCTGTGACACAGTTTCCTTGGCATGGAAGTTAGAGTTAAGCGCAAGAACCGTTTTCTTTATGTCACTGTTTTCCCAAGAGTGTACCCTGCTTTAATTTTACTCTGAAAAGTAAAGGAGAGGACCCTGTGATGTGACTGCCTGGGAGTTGTAAGCAGGAACCAAACCATCACTGGAGTCCTTGAAGGCAAGGACTGAATCTTATTTTCATACGTATCCATACAACCATAGTTCTGGGCCAGTTTTTTGCAAATAGCAGAGGTAGAAGTATTGCGGAGGTGCAACTAAATAAGCTGGAAGTGAAAGCCTTTGACTGTGTGAACCACAACAAACTGTGGAAAACTCTGAAAGAGATGGGAATAACAGACCACCTGACCTGCCTCTTGAGAAATCTGTATGCAGGTCAAGAAGCAACAGTTAGAACTGGACATGGATCAAGGGACTGGTTCCAAATTGGGAAAGGAGTATGTCAAAGCTGCATATTGTCACCCTAGTTATTTATCTTCTATGCAGAGTACATCATGCAAAATGGCTGGCTGGATGAAGCACAAGTTGGAATTAAGACTGCTGGGAGAAATATCAATAACTTCAGATATGCAGATGACACCACTCTTACGGAAGAAAGTGAAGAGGAACTAAAGAGCCTCTTGATGAAAGTGAAAGAGGAGAGCGAAAAAACTGGCTTAAAACTCAACATTAAAAAAACAAAGATCATGGCATCTGGTCCCATCACTTCATGGAAAATAGATGGGGAAACAATGGAAACAGTGACACAGACTTTATTTTCTTGGGCTCCGAAATCACTGCAGATGGTGACTGCAGCCATGAAATAAAAAGACACTTGATCTTTGGAAGAAAAGTCTTGACCAAACTAGACAACATATTAAAAAGCAGAGACATTGCTTTGCCAACAAAGGTCCATCTAGTCAAAGCTATGGTTTTTCCAGCAGTCATGTATGGATGTGAGAATTGGACTATAAAGAAAATTGAGCACTGAAGAATTGACGCTTTTGAATTGTGTTGCAGACGACTTTTGAGAGTCCCTTGGACAGCGAGGAGATCTAACAAATTAATCCTAAAAGAAAGCAGTCCTGAATATTCATTGGAAGGACTGATGCTGAAGCTGAGGCTCCAATACTTTGGCTACCTGATGCACATTTGAAAAGACCCTGATGCTGGGAAAGATTGAAGGCAGGAGAAGAAGGGGACAACAGAGGATGAGATGGTTGGATGGAATCACTGAGCCAATGGACATGAGTTTGAGCAAGTTCCAGGTGTTGGTGATGGACAGGGAAGTCTGGTGTGCTGCAGTCCATGGGGTCACAAAGAGCTGGACACAACTGAGTGACTGAACTGAACTGATCACCTCTAGAGTTTCAATTTTCAGCTTCAGTTTTATGACCTCAGAGGCCCATTAGTGCTCTATCCCATGCCATCTAGTAGTACATAATTCCATGCTGCGGAGGATCTCTATTGGTATTGTCCAGTATTGTAGTGGTCATAGAGAATTTGCCCTGTGTTTAGGGAAATCAACAGCATTTTAAATTTTATTTAATTTTAATAAGCTTAAAGTTAACAAGTTACTTATGGCTGTTGGATGCCATATTGAGCAGCACAGCTCTAGCATTTCATTTATACTCCAGAAGGCAGACGAAAAGGAAAGGGCAAAGATAAACTCAGCTCTTTCCCTCTTAGGTGGTGGTGGTGATGGTGGTTTAGTTGCTAAGTCATGTCTGACTCTTTGTGACTCCACAGACTGTAGCCCAGCACTCTCCTCTGTCATAGGATTTCCCAGGCAAGAATACTGGAGTGGGTTGCCATTTCCTTCTTCAAGAGTTCCTTTTGACCCAGGGATCGAATTCAATCCTCCTGCATTGCAGACAGATTCTTTATGAAGTGACCCACCTTTTCAGGAGATTTTCCAAAACTGTCACACAGCACTTTTGCTTTCATCTTATTTGATGGAAATTAGTCATTGACCACCTTTAATTACAAGGAGGGCTGGAAACTATATATTTTTTAATGTTGTGTGAAATTGTTGTTAGTTAAAAGTCATGGTTCTTTTCTGTTTCTAAATAAGAAGGGGTGAATGGATGTAAGGATTGGCACATATTCTCTGGATAATTCCAAACGCAGTTAACATTTTTCATAAACATGAATTGTAATGGCTTGGTACTATCACAGAGTCTAATAGTGACACCAGTTCAGTTCAGTTCAGTTCAGCCGCTCAGTCGTGTCTGACTCCTTGCGACCCCATGAATCACAGCACGCCAAGCCTCCCTGTCTATCACCAACTCCCGGAGTTCACTCAAACTCACCTCCATCGAGTCGGTGATGCCATCCAGCTATCTCATTCTCTGTTGTCCCCGTCTCCTCTTGCCCCCAATCCCTCCCAGCACCACAGTCTTTTCCAATGAATCAACACTTCACATGAGGTGGGCAAAGTATTGGAGTTTCAGCTTTAGCATCAATCCTTCCAATGAACACCGTGGATCGATCTCCTTTAGAATGGACTTGTCGGATCTCCTTGCAGTCCAAGGGACTCTCAAGAGTCTTCTCCAGCACCACAGTTCAAAAGCATCAATTCTTCAGCGATCAATTATCTTCACAGTCCAAATCTCACATCCATACATGACCATGGGAAAAACCATAGCCTTGACTAGACGGACCTTGATTGGCAAAGTAATGTCTGCTTTTTAATATGCTATCTAGGTTGGTCATAACTTTCCTTGCAAGGAGTAAGCATCTTTCAATTTCATGGCTGCAATCACCATCTGCAGTGATTTTGGAGTCCCCCAAAATAAAGCCTGACACTGTTTCCACTGTTTTTCCATCTATTTCCCATGAAGTGATGGGACCAGATGCCATGATCTTAGTTTTCTGAATGTTGAGCTTCAAGCCAACTTTTTCACGCTCCTCTTTCACTTTTATAAAGAGGCTCTTTAGTTCTTCTTCACTTTCTTCCATAAGGGTGGTGTCTACTGCATATCTAAGGTTATTGATATTTCTCCCATAAATAATTTACTTAATTGTTTAACAATTTCAAGGCTTTAATTTCATAGTTGATTTGGCAAGATTTCCTGAGCATGTGTTATGTGCCAGGGATTGTTCTAAGGGATCGGGCTGTACAGCAGTACACAGGACAGAGAAGGTCCTTGCCTACATGGAGTTATATTCTAAGAAAGCAATCTGTTTTCTGAAGCTGTTGAGAACTCTGAGTGAAGGAGATCTTCTGTATCTGTGTTTGTGCATAGTGGCCACAGCCATGTGACTAATTAGCGTATGAAAATAGGCCTTGGAGACTGAATAATTGGCTTTTTACTATTATTTAATTTTAATTAAATTTATGTACCCTGAATATTCATTAGAAAGACTGATGCTGAAGCTCCAGTACTTTGGCCACCTGATGTGAAGAGCCAGTCCATTGGAAAAAAGACCCTGATGCTGGTAAAGACTGAAGACAAAAGACAATGGGGCAGCAGAGGATGAGATGGTTAGACAGCATTATCGATTCAATGGACATGAATTTGAGCATACTCTGGGAGGTGGTGGAGGACACGGGAGCCAGGCATGCTGCAGTTCACGGGGTCTCAAAGAGTCAGACATGACTTCGTGACTGAACAACAATCAAATTGGATATCATGGATCCATAACACTTTATTGTTTGTTTGTGCTACAAAATTATCATTATTACTGTAGATCAGGGGTGAGATTGCTCCCATTTTCCAGCAAAGTACCATGAATACATAACTGCAAGGAGATCAAGCCTGTCAATCGTAAAGGAAATCAGTCCTGAATATACTTTGGAAGGACTGGTGCTGAAGCTGAAGCTCCAATACTTTGGCCACCTGATGTGAAGAGCTGACTCATTTGAAAAGACCCTGATACCGGAAAGATTGAGGATAGGAGGAGAAGGGGGCAACAGAGGATGAGATGGTTTGATGGCATCACCGACTCAATGGACATGAGCTTGAGTAGGCTCCTGGAGTTGGTGATGGACAGGGAAGCCTGGCGTTCTGCAGTCCGTTGAGTCACAAAGAGTCAGACGCAAATGAGTGACTGAACTGAACTGAATAGTATCATGATGTTTCTGTGGCTGACTACTTTAATCTCAGCTCTCACTCTCCAGCTCTTCTAACTCATCCTCACATGGCTGCTCGCTGCCCCGTGCCTGCGGAGAAGTGCCTGGATGACTGGAGGGATAGGGCACCCCACCAACCATGTGCTTCAGGAATGAACTGTGTGTGTGCCTTTTCCTGCCCTGTGATGAGCTACTTCTAAGAATGGACTTTTTAAAGTATGGGACACAGTTGACCACTCTCTCCTTGAAACAATAGATATCTTCATTTGCATGACACCATTCTCTCTTGGTTCCTTTCCTAGCACACTGGCTACTCCTCAGTTTCCTTTACTGGTTTCTTCTCATTTCTTCAATTTCTAAGCATCAACATGCTTGGTTCTCAAACTGCTTCCTATTGGTCTCTAAGGAAATCCTGCTGAGTCTCATTGC
Source organism: Moschus berezovskii (assembly GCF_049115385.1). Taxonomy (NCBI): domain Eukaryota; kingdom Metazoa; phylum Chordata; class Mammalia; order Artiodactyla; family Moschidae; genus Moschus; species Moschus berezovskii. The sequence continues at coordinate 84,610,199 of NC_142475.1, forward strand.
TTTAATCTTTCAGACGTCTCTAAGATTTAAAGCTCTCAGATGGACGTTCTCCCTGAGATTTGATTTATATATGCAACTATCTACTCAACATCTCTACTGGGAATTTTGAAATGCAACTTCACTTAACATGTCCAAAACTGAGCTCCCAATTTTGCCTGCTCCCTCCCTCTTTTTCAATCATTCCAACCTCAGTAAGTGGCAACTCTTTTCTGAAATTTAAGTCTGTTTGAAGGTTCCTTAATTCTTTCCTCTCTCTCCTTTCAGTCAAAACATTAGCAAATCTTATAAGCTCTACTTTCAAAATATCGAGACTCTGATACTTTTCTAGAATATTCAGTGCTAAAATTTTAGCAAAAGTCACAATCATCTCTTGACTGGATTATTGTGATGGTCATCTAACTTGTTTCCTTATATTTGCCTCTACTATTTCCTCTCCCTTTTCCTTGATCTCAGGACAGCACACAGATCTTGGCTTGAGATGGTCTTTCCTTTCAGTTCAATTCAGTTCAGTTCAGTTGCTCAGTCATGTCTGACTCTTTGCCACCCCATGAATCACAGCACCTCAGGCTTCCCTGTCCATCACCAACTCCCTGAGTTCACACAAACTCATGTCCACAGAGTCGGTGATGCCATCCAGCCATCTCATTCTCAGTCGTCCCCTTCTCCTCCCACCCCCAATCCCTCCTAGCATCAGACTCTTTTCCAGTGAGGCAACTCGTCGCATGAGATGGCCAAAGTATTGTAGTTTCAGCTTTAGCATCAGTCCTTCCAATGAACACCCAGGATTGATCTCCTTTAGAATGGACTGGTTGGATTTCCTTGCAGTCCAAGGGACTCTCAAGAGTCTTCTCCAACACCACAGTTCAAAAGCATCAATTCTTCGGCGATTAGCTTTCTTCACAGTCCAGCTCTCACATCCATACATGACCACAGGAAAAACTATAGCCTTGATTAGACAGACCTTGGTTGGCAAAGTAATGTCTCTGCTTTTTAATATGCTATCAAGGTTGGTCATAACTTTCCTTCCAAGGAGTAAGCGTCTTTGAATTTCATGGCTGCAATCAACATCTTCAGTGATTTTGGAGCCCAAAAAAATAAAGTCTGACACTGTTTCCACTGTTTCCCCATTTCCCATGAAATGATGGGACCAGATGCCATGATTTTTGTTTCCTGAATGTTGAGCTTCAAGCCAACCTTTTCACTCTCCTCTTTCACTTTCATCAAGAGGCTTTTGAGTGACTCTTCACTTACTGCCATAAGGGTAGTGTCATCTGCATATCTGAGGTTATTGATATTTCTCCCGGCAATCTTGATTCAAGGTTCTGCTTCTTCCAGCCCAGCGTTCCTCATGATGTATTCTGCATATAAGTTAAATAAGCAAGGTGACAATATACAGCCTTGACGTACTCTTTTTCCTATAATAATTTCTGTTCGTTTCCAAGGCAAACCATTCAATATTACAGTAATCCAGGCCTATGCCCCAACCAGTAATGCTGAAGAAGCCGAAGTTGAATGGTTCTATGAAGACCTACAAGACCTTTCAGAACTAACACCCCAAAAAGATGTCCTTTTCATTATACGGGACTGGAATGCAAAAGTACGAAGTCAAGAAACACCTGGAGTAACAGGCAAATTTGGCCTTGGAGCATGAAATGAAGCAGGGCAAAGGTTAATAGAGTTTTGCCAAGAGAATGCACTGGTCATAGCAAACACCTTCTTCCAACAACACAAGAGAAGACTACACATGGACATCACCAGATGGTCAACACCGAAATCAGATTGATTATATTCTTTGCAAACAAAGATGGAGAAGCTATATACAGTTAGCAAAAACAAGACCAGGAGCTGACTGTGGCTCACATCATGAACTCCTTATTGCCAAATTCAGACTTAAATTGAAGAAAGTAGGGAAAACCAGTAGACCATTCAGATATGACCTCACTCAAATCCCTTATGATTATACAGTGGAAGTGAGGAATACATTTAAGGGAGTAGATCTGATAGATAGAGTGCCTGATGAACTCTGGATGGAGGTTCGTGACATTGTACAGGAGACAGGGACCAAGACCATCCCCATGGAAAAGAAATGCAAAAAAGCAAAATGGCTCTCTGAGGAGGCCTTACAAATAGCTGTGAAAAGAAGAGAAGCAAAAAGCAAAGGAGAAAAGGAAAGATATAAGCATCTGAATGCAGAGTTCCAAAGAATAGCAAGGAGAGATAAGAAAGCCTTCCTCGGTGATCAATGCAAAGAAATAGAGGAAAACAACAGAATAGAAAAAACAAGAGATCTCTTCAAGAAAATGAGAAATTCCAAGGGAACGTTTCATGCAAAGATGGGCTCGATAAAGGACAGAAATTGTAGGGACCTAACAGAAGCAGAAGATATTAAGAAGAGGTGGCAAGAATACACAGAAGAACTGTACAAAAAAGATCTTCACGAAGAAGATAGTCAGGATAACGTGATCACTGACCTAGAGCCAGACATCTTGGAATGTGAAGTCAAGTGGGCCTTAGAAAGCATCACTACGAACAAAGCTAGGGGAGGTGATGGAATTCCAGTTGAGCTATTTCAAATCTTGAAAGATGATGTTGTGAAAGTGCTCCATTCAATATGCCAGCAAATTTGGAAAACTCAGCAGTGGCCACAGGACTGGAAAAGGTCAGTCTTCATTCCAATCTCAAAGAAAGGGACTGCCAACGAATGCTCAAACTACAGCACAATTGCACTCATCTCACACGCTAGTAAAGTCATGCTCAAAATTCTCCAAGACAGGCTTCAGCAATATGTGAACCGTGAACTCCCAGATGTTCAAGCAGGTTTTAGAAAAGGCAGAGGCACCAGAGATCAAATTGCCAACATCCGCTGGATCATGGAGAAAGCAAGAGAGTTCCAGAAAAACATCTATTTCTGCTTCATTGACTATGCCAAAGCCTTTGACTGTGTGGATCACAATAAACTGTGGAACATTCTGAAAGAGATGGGAATACCAGACCACCTGACCTGTCTCTTGAGAAACCTGTATGCAGGTCAGGAAGCAACAGTCAGAACTGTACATGTAACAGCAGACTGGTTCCAAATAGAAAATTTCACCCTAGAGAAATGTAATTCCATGGGGAAATTGTTCCCTTGATTATATGTGTGGCTTAAGTTTTTTTAAATAGTTCAAGGATCAAATCAGTTAATCACAACATTTGGACTTTTAGTGGGTGGGTAGGTGATAGGTTTTCTACAATGAAAACCAGACTTTTAAAAATCTCTCTGGTACTGCTTCTTCTTGGGATATTATTTTTCAGATATTACAAATCCAAATATCCAACCAGATCCAGATCTCCTGAATTTTCTTTATGTTTCATAGCGATTTATCTTAGATGTTTATTTTGTCATCTAAAGACATCTTACATCTTGATGATTTGTTACTGGGGACAAGGTCTGACCACTGAATCGAGTAGAAACTACCACTAGTACCTTTGATCAAAGGGCAGCCTAGTGTCATTAAAAGAAGAATGATTTCTAAGTTAGTACTAGCAAATTACTGTGTGCTTTTGGTAACGTAGTTCACCTCTTTCAGTCCTTTTCATAAGATACATAACAGAGGGACTCAATGTAAAGCCTCTAAATTATTTTTTTAACCAAAAATTATTTATTTTTCAACACCATTCTCAGTGTGGCTTAGCTTATTTTGTCCTGGATTTTACTCATTGGAGGCCTTCACTGAAATATCAGGTGGGTGTGTAATACTGGTCAAAGCATCTTGCTTGTCAAGGACCAGAATCCCCAGAGAGGAGTTCAATGTTCCATTTCGTCTCATTTTCTGCAAACTAGATCACCTCCTTGAGTAACGATCAATAGAAACCAGCAGAATGGCTAACTTCATGCTGAATGGGAGGCACTGAGTGCATTTGAACTCTGTCTGATCTGATTTCCTGTTCCAAGGAAGAATGAACCACAGCAGATTTTCTGTCCTAAAGATAGAGGTGTGACTAGAAATAAAACACAGATTTTCTAAGCAGCCATAGGACACTGGGCAAGCCAATTTCTATCTTTGAGCCACAAGTATTCATTGACAAATTAAGGAGGCTGGGTTTGATGGTTTTTTGAGAAGGGATGCATCAGTTCTATTTATTTATTTACATTGTGGCAAAAATATATAACATACAATTTGATGAATTAAAGGCCTTTACAATTTTGGGATTCTGTAGGATACCATTTGGGAATGACCAGGTAATTTTTTCTTCCATTTGTTTTCTTGTGAGAGTTTAATTTTATATATATATATATATATATATATATATATATATATATATATATATATTTATTATATTATTGTATTATATAACTGAAAGTTGGAAAGACAGTAGAACTTGTGTTCTCACAAAAAAGATAAAAAAGATAAACATATGAGATGCTGAATGTATTAGTAATTAGAAGTTGGAAATAACTTTCACAGTGTATGTGTGTAAGAAATCACCAGCATGTACACTTTGAATATGATCCAATTTTATCAATTATACCAAATAAGCTGAAAATAAAGGAAAATAAGAAAGAGAAAAGAAAAGAGATCTTATGACAAAGGTGCAATGATGTTAGTGAAAATGTAGACTATTAACTTGAATGGAACCCAAATCAGAATACCTTGTTGTGAATTAGAAGGAACCCTGGAATGAAGTCAGAAAGCCTGGTCTGAGCTTGAGACTCCACCACTTTGTCTGTGATCTTGAGTAAATAACTACTTCTCTGAGCCTGAATTTTCTAATATGTAAATTGTAGATTTTAATATTTAATGCTGAATGGGTACTTACTGGCTAAATAAAGAGCTTGTGGTAAGTGTGCATTGTACAGTGGTTTACACTGTCTAACATGCTGTGTTTGTGGGGTGAATTAATTACAATCAGTATTTCTTTTTATTACAGAGCTCTCAGTAACTCTTATCCAGCACACCTGAATGGATTCCACGGCGAGTACAAATAATGTGACTGAGCTAGTTGTCACCGGTCTTTTCCAGGATCCAGAGGTGCAGAGAGCTTGCTTTGTGATGTTTCTTCCTGTGTATCTAGCTACAGTGGTAGGCAATGGCCTCATATTTCTCATGGTTAATTTCAGTAAGAGTCTGCATTCCCCCATGTACTTCTTCCTTAGTCACCTGTCCCTGGTGGAGATCAGTTACTCCTCCACTGTTGTCCCTAAATTTCTCACAGACTTACTTTCCAAGATTAAAACCATCTCCCTGGAGGGCTGTGTGGCTCAGATATTCTTCTTTCACTTGTTTGGAGTTGCTGAGACCTTCCTGCTCACAGTAATGCCCTATGACCGCTATGTGGCCATCTGCAAACCCCTTCACTACACAACCATTATGAGTCAGACTGTGTGCCACCTACTGGTGGCTGGTTCCTGGCTGGGGGGCATAATTCACTCCATGGTGAATTATTATGCAGATCCTTGTCACTGTCCAGTTGCCCTTCTGTGGCCCCAACGTGATTGGCCACTACTTCTGTGACCTCCATCCCTTATTCAAGCTTGCCTGCACTGACACCTCTGTGGAGGGGGTTATTGTGATGGCCAATAGTGGATTATTGTCTGTATTTTCCCTCCTTATCTTGGTTTCTTCCTATGTTGCCATCCTGGTCAACTTGAGGAACCATTCAGCAGAGGGAAGACGCAAAGCCCTCTCCACCTGTGCCTCTCACATCACGGTAGTCATCTTGTCCTTTGGACCTGCCATCTTCCTCTACATGCGACCCCACTCCACCTTCACTGAGAACAAACTGGTGGCCGTGTTCTACACGGTGGTCACCCCCATGCTGAACCCTATCATCTACACACTCAGAAATGCAGAGGTGAAAATCACCTTGAAGAAGCTGTGGGGCAAGAAAGTTAACTCAGGGGTAGAATAACAATGAAAACTTTAAAAAACTGAGCATGCATATGGTGACTAAAGAAAAGTTTGATTTTAGTGAACTATGAGGAACAGAGCGAAAGTTCACCTATTCAAGCTTGTTGTTGTATTTTAGGTGAGGACTTTCAGTCAGTCCAGTTCAGTCGCTCAGTCGTGTCAGACTCTCCGCGACCCCATGAATCACAGCACGCCAGGCCTCCCTGTCCATCACCAATTCCCGGAGTACACTCAAACTCATGTCCACAGAGTCGGTGATGCCATCCAGCCATCTCATTCTCAGTCGTCCCCTTCTCCTCCCGCCCCCAACCCTTCCCAGCATCAGAGTCTTTTCCAGTGAGTCAACTAGTCGCAGGAGGTGGCCAAAGTATTGGAGTTTCAGCTTTAGCATCAGTCCTTCCAATGAACACCCAGGATCGATCTCCCTTAGAATGGACTGGTTGGATCTCCTTGCGGTACAAGGGACTCTCAAGAGTCTTCTCCAGCACCACAGTTCAAAAGCATTAATTCTTCGGTGATCAGCTTTCTTCACAGTCCAACTCTCACATCCATACATGACCACGGGAAAAACCATAGCCTTGACTAGACGGACCTTTGTTGGCAAAGTAATGTCTCTGCTTTTCAATATATTATCAAGGTTGGTCATAACTTTCCTTCCAAGGAGTAAACGTCTTTTTATTTCATGGCTGCAATCAGCATCTGCAGTGATTTTGGAGCCCAAAAAATAAAGTCTGACACTGTTTCCACTGTTTTTCCATCTATTCCCCATGAAGTGATGGGACCAGATGCCATGATCTTTGTTTTCTGAATGTTGAGTTTCAAGCCAACCTTTTCACTCTCCTCTTTTACTTTCATCAAGAGGCTTACATTCCATAAAATAAATCAGATGTCTTTCATAGCCTTCTATTTTGGGGAAAGTTGAAAATTGAGCTGCATTGTTGTTTTTCTTCATGGTCTATAGTATACAGAGTGTAGACTTTAGGGAGGGATCACCTGGATTTAATTCCCAATCTGTCACCTTCTACCTGCTAACCCTTGGTTAATTTGCTTTCCTTCTCAGTGTTAACATGCTGTGGTGTGTGAAAAGATTGTGGTACTGGGAAAAGACTGTGGTACTGTTTTGTTTTTTCCCTCTATCAATGTGCTATTGTGGGATCCCTAGAAGGCTTTTCTATCAATATTTCATTTTAGGTATAGTTAGGGAGTTTGGGGGAGAAGGAAATGACAACCCACTCCAGTATTCTTGCCTGGAGAATCCAATGGACAGAGGGGCCTTGTGGGCTGCAGTTGATAGTACCCCAAAGATTCGGACATGACTGAAGCTATTTAGTGTGCACAGGGAGTTTGGGATGGGCATGTACCCACTGCTATATTTAAAATGGATAATCAACAAGGTCTTACTGTATAACACATGGAACTCTGCTCAATGTGATGTGGCAGCCTGGATGGGAGGGGCATTTGGGGAAGAATGGATATATGTATACGTGTGGCTGAGTCCCTGCACTGTTTACTGGAAATTATTACAGCATGGTTTGTTAATCACCTATACCCTAATACAAAATAAAAATTTTAATAATGTTAAAAACTTAAAAACCATTGCTAGTTCAGTTCAGTCGCTCAGTCGTGTCCGACTCTCTGCGACCCCATGAATCACAGCACGCCAGGCATCCCTATCCATCACCAACTCCCGGAGTTCACTCAAACTCATGTCCACAGAGTCGGTGATGCCATCCAGCCATCTCATTCTCTGTCGTCCCCTTCTCCTCCCGCCCCCAACCTTTCCCAGCATCAGAGTCTTTTCCAGTGAGTCAACTCGTCGCAGGAGGTGGCCAAAGTATTGCAGCTTCAGCTTTAGCATCAGTCCTTCCAATGAACATCCAGGATTGATCTCCTTTAGAATGGACTGGTTGGATCTCCTTGCAGTCCAAGGGACTCTCAAGAGTCTTCTCCAACACCACAGATCAAAAGCATCAATACTTCGGCGATCAGCTTACTTCACAGTCCAACTCTCACATCCATACATGACCACGGGAAAAACCATAGCCTTGACTAGACGGACCTTGGTTGGCAAAGTAATGTCTCTGCTTTTTAATATACTATCAAGGTTGGTCATAACTTTCCTTCAAAGGAGTAAGCGTCTTTTTATTTCATGGTTGCAATCAGCATCTGCAGTGATTTTGGAGCCCAGAAAAATAAAGTCTGACACCGTTTCCACTGTTTTTCCATCTATTTCCCATGAAGTGATGGAACCAGATGCCATGATCTTTGTTTTCTGAATATTGAGCTTCAAGCCAACCTTTTCACTCTCCTCTTTCACTTTCATCAAGAGGCTTTTGAGTTCCTCTTCACTTTCTGCCATAAGGGTAGTGTCATCTGCATATCTGAGGTTATTGATATTTCTCCCGGCAATCTTGATTCCAGCTTGTGCTTCTTCCAGCCCAGCGTTCCTCATGATGTATTCGGCATATGAGTTAAATAAGCAGGGTGACAATATACAACCTTGACGTACTCCTTTTCCTATTTGGAACCAGTCTGTTGTTCCATGTACAGTTCTGACTGTTGCTTCCTGACCTGTATACAGGTTTCTCAAGAGGCAGGTCAGGTGGTCTGGTATTCCCATCTCTTTCAGAATTTTCCACAGTTTATTGTGATCCACACAATCAAAGGCTTTGGTATAGTCAATGAAGCAGAAACAGATGTTTTTCTGGAACTCTCTTGCTTTCTCCATGATCCAGAGGATGTTGGCAATTTGATCTCTGGTTCCTCTGCCTTTTTAAAAACCTGCTTGAACATCTGGGAGTTCACGGTTCACATATTGCTGAAGCCTGGCTTGGAGAATTTTGAGCATGACTTTACTAGCGTGTGAGATGAGTGCAATTGTGCGGTAGTTTGAGCATTCTTTGACATTGCCTTTCTTTGGGATAACTCTGTATACGAGACAGCAAAAGAGACACGGATATATAGAACAGTCTTTGGACTCTGTGGGAGAGCATGAGGGTAGGGTGATCTGGGAGAATGGCATTGAAACATGTATATTATCATGTGTGAAACGAATCACCAGTCCAGGTTTGATGCATGATACAGGGTGCTCGGGGCTGCTGCACTGGGATGACACGGAGGGGTGGTATGGGTAGGGAGGTGGGAGGGGGTTCAGGATGTGGAACACATGTACACCTGTGGTGGATTCATGTCAATGTATGGCAAAACCAATACAATATTGTAAAGTAAAAAGGAAAAAAAGAAAAAAGAAAAGTAAAGCAAACAGTATTATCCTTTCCTGAAAATTTATAACTTTCAGTTAGCAAATAGTCTCATACCACAAATGTTGTAACAAATGTATTTTCCTGTAATGAGCATTCATAGACTAACATTAAAAACTCATTTTCCTTAGATGTATTAAATTGAATCCTTCAACAGAGAAAATATTTTGAGTTACAGACTTCCACAGAAGCTCAGTGATGAGATGTACAGAATAAATATAGATTTTCTTAAATATTTGTAGCTTTTATTTAATTATTTGATAATCTTCTTCCTAGTATTTTAAAAAAATATAACGGATAATGAAAAAAATGATAATGGTTAACTCAGACTTTGACACTTTCAAAAGCATTTATTGGGTTGGCCAAAAAGTTTGTTTGGGCTTTTTACCTGACATCTTATGTTAAAACCTGTAAAATAATTAAAAATTTATGATCATAATAGTCTCTTAATCACTAGTTGACACTTGTCATTTTTGTTTCAACTTTAATTTTAATCAGGCTAAATTAATGACAATTATGTTTAGGACTGGGAGAGAGCACATTGGTCTTACAAAGTGCTATTATCCTATTGGAAAACTATTCATGGAAGAAAATTTAATACAGATGAGGTCAAACAGAGTAATAAACTGACATGTAGTGTTTTCAAAGCAACATCCAGTTTAATACTGATAAATATCAATTTGGAAAAATTTTGTTTCCTTTTGAGAAGAGTGTCTCAATAGCAGTAGTATTGTGATTTTGGCTCAGATAACCTTTGTTGTGGTGGTAGGGGGATGTCTTCTGCATTGTAGGATGTTTCTTAGCATCTCTGGCCTCTGCCCACTAAATGCCAGGAACACCTCCTTCCCACACAGTTAGGAAATGAAAAAACATGTCTCCAGATGTTGCCACATATCCTCTTGGGGGCAAAATTCCCATGGTTGAGAACCACTGTTCTGTAGCCTCACCCTTATCCACATCAAAGGCCAGGAGAACTGCTGTCTCAGTTTCAGACATTTGTGGCCCATAATTCCTTGAGCCCAAGCTTTGACTCTATGGATCACAGCAAACTGTGGTAAATTCTGAAAGAGATGGAAATACCAGACCACCTGATTTGCTTCCTGAGAAATCTGTATGCAGGTCAAGAAGCATCAGTTAGAACTGGACATGAACAGCAGACTGGTTCCAAATTAGAAAATGAGTTCAGTTCAGTTCAGTCGCTCAGTCGTGTCCGACTCTCCACGACCCCATGAATCACAGCACGGCAGGCCTCCCTGTTCATCACCAACTCCCGGAGTACACTCAAACTCATGTCCACAGAGTCGGTGATACCATCCAGCCATCTCATTCTCTGTCGTCCCCTTCTCCTCCCGCCCCCAACCTTTCCCAGCATAAGAGTCTTTTCCAGTGAGTCAACTTGTCGCATGAGGTGGCCAAAGTATTTCAGTTTCAGCTTTAGCATCAGTCCCTCCAATGAACATCCAGGATTGCTCTCCTTTAGAATGGACTGGTTGGATCTCCTTGCAGTATAAGGGACTCTCAAGAATCTTCTCCAACACCACAGTTCAAAAGCATTGTAAAGACTGTCTATTGTCACCCTGCTTATTTAACTTATATGTAGAGTACCTCATAAGAAATGCTGGGCTGGATGAAGCACAAGCTAGAATCAAGATTGTTGGGAGAAATATCAATAACCTCAGGTATGCAGATGATGCCACCCTTATGGCAGAAAGCAAAGAAGAACTAAAGAGCCTCTTGATGAAAGTGAAAGAGGAGAGTGAAAATGTTGGCTTAAAACTCAACATTCATAAAGCTAAGATCATGGCATCTAGTGGCATCACTTCATTTCAAATAGATGAGGAAACAATGGAAACAGTTACAGGTTTTATTTTGGGGGGCTCGAAAATCACTACAGATGGTGACTGCAGGCGTGAATTTAAAAGATGCGTGCTCCTTGGAAGAAAAGCTATGGCCAATCCAGACAGGAGAGACATTACTTTACCAACAAAGGTCAACAAAGGTCTGTCTAGTCAAAGCTATGGTTTTTCCATATGTATGGATGTGAGAGTTGGACCATAAAGAAGGCTGAGCACCAAAGAATTGATTCTTTTGAACTGTGGTGTTGGAGAAGACTCTTGAGAGTCTCTTGGACAGCAAGAAGATCCAACCAGTCAATCCTAAAGGAATTCAGTCCTGAGTATTCATTGGAAAGACTGATGCTGAAGCTGAAACTCCAATACTTTGGCTACCTAATGTGAAGAACCAACTCATTGGAAAAGACCCTGATGCTGGGAAAGATTGAAGGCAGGAGAAGAAGGGGACGACAGAGGATGAGCCTGTTGGATGGCATCACTGACATGATGGACATGAATTTGAGTAAGCTCCGGCAGTTAGTGATGGACTGGGAAGCCTGGCATGCTGCAGTCCATGGGGTCACAAAGTGTCAGACATGACTGAGAGATTGAACTGAACTGATCATTGGGATGGCGTCATTTCATGTAGAACCATGACTGAGTTCATGATAAGCAAGAGCTGGATATATTTGCCTCAGAACAGCATAGAGCCCTGTAGCCTAAGTGCTCTGTGAACAATGGGTGAAATTAATTTAATATATTACCTATTGGTTTCTGAAGTTGTTACCTACAAGAACATTTGAGAGGTTTGTATCCAGGTCCTTCTTCCCAAGAGGTAGGTGCCTGATTAGGAAGGGGAAAGACATGGCTCTCTGGGGACCAATCTTTTCTCCTTTAATCATTATATACACCCTCCACCTCCAGTATCTCTCAGCAGAGTGAACTCAAAGCTTAGCTGACAGAATTCTTGCTTCTCTGTGAAACATCTGAGAGGCAAGTCTACTGTGTTCTTGTTTTTAGTCAGGTGGAATAGACTCACTGGCTTAGTCTCAGCATTCCTAAGGTTTCACGGAGAGCAGATCCTCCATCTGGCAACGCCTAAAATGCATGAGCTCTGGTGCATAACTTGACCTTAATGCTTGGAGATTGAAAACTGGATGTGCTCAGAGCACTACTGACCTCTCTAGGATCAGAACAGATAAAAGGAACAGTAGTGAGACAGCAAAGGCACAGAAATGGTAGGGTGAGTTTTGTTTTGTGAGCATGTGATGATTGTAGTTTCACTTTGAAAGTAAAGGGAACCCTACCAGCAAGCCTGTGGTATTTCACAAAGTGCTCTCACACTGGTCTGGTCTTTGCCTGAAATAAGCACTGTGCTAGACATGGGATTCAGGGGTGGAAAGACGTGGTCTTGGTCCTTGGTGACCTTTGTTCTTTCAGTATCTGCTGAACTTCTGTGATATACCAAATACTGTGCTAAGAAGACTAGGATGATCTATATGCACTGTTCCTCCATCCTGTGTACATTCACTGAGTGTAATTTTGTGCAGGTGCTGCAGTTAGCACTGGAGATAGAGTGGTAGCAAGAAATAATCTCTACTCTAGAAAGTTCGGTTTGGTGGGCCAGATGGTCACATAGAACAAATACAATTCAATGTGTAAAGTGCTATTTTTCCAAAATGTCATAGGAGAAGAGGGTCATTGACTGTAATGGCCTATGTATTGTAGAGATGGATTTCCTATTTCTGAGGATACTTTTATGTTGCAGCGTTTGAACGGTAGCATTTCAGATATGCAAGTGACTATAATATAATTCAGCTGTTAAAGGAAGAAGTCTTTTGTGTTATTTCAGATCACACACCCAAATTACTGTCTCCTGGTGGCTGCGTCATGGCTAAAACACACAATGTGACAGAATTTATTTTCCTGGGACTTTCTTCCAATCCAGAGGTGCAAAAAGTTTGCTTTGTGATATTTCTGCTCCTATACACAGCCATTTTGCTGGGGAATTTCCTCATTGTCCTCACTGTCATGACCAGCAGAAGCCTTGGCTCCCCCATGTACTTCTTCCTTAGCTACCTGTCCTTTGTGGAGATCTGCTACGACCCGACTACAATACCCAAACTCATCTCAGATGTGCTGGCTGAAAGAAAAGCCATATCTCTGTGGGGCTGCATGACACAGCTTTCCTTTCTCCACTTCTTTGCTGGCACTGAGATTTTCCTGCTCACTGTGATGGCCTGTGACTACTACGTGGCCATCTAAAGCCCCTCAGATACACCACCATCATGAACTGGCAGGTGTGTGCTGCCGGGAGCCAGCGAGGGAAATCCTACCTGTGGCAAAGGTCAACTGGGGAAGAGGCCTGATGGGCAAAGGCTAATCAGGGCTCGAGGAACCCCCTGGACTTACCTGAGCATCTACCCCAAAGAAAACTGGAATCTGACTGCTTTACTATCTTACACCTCTTACTAAGTCCTCTAATACTTACAGGGGCTTCCCCCCAACCACCTTTCTCTGAAAACATTAATTCAGAGCTGTAGTTTAAAAGTTCTCCTCGGCTTAATAGGAGTGTTCCAATCCAAGCCCCTCTGATAGCTTTCTAACTTGCATGACAAGTTTGTCCGGGCTCTTACAACTATGAGTGTGACTGTTTATAGCCTCCCAGCCATGCAAGGACAGAAAGCCTAATATTTTAAAATACAGGAATCTGTTGAAGAAGTTAAAATCATTAGAATAGTACTAGAAAAGATTTCATTGTTGAATCAATGCTTGCTGCAGTTTCCTCTATTGTATCCTTGGAAATATATTAATCCTTTGATTTAACCACATCAGATCTTAAGTTAATAAATTCCTTTCTTGCAGCTCACTACACCGGTGCCTTATAGGAATGTAACTTTGTTATGTGTCTACCACCTAACTTTAGGAAAGTCACCTTAAAAGAAAAGTCTTTTACTTGCTAACTAACCTATTGTCAGGAGAGAGGGCCATAAAACTCTTAGCAGGCCCCCTGGCCAGAAGATGATGTAAATCACCTAAAACTTTTATCACACAAAAATAAGCCCTGATCCTGATAAGGGTCAAGACTGCTGACCCCACGTGATTTTGGTGTGAATCTATACCTCCCTTTCTCTGTTTCTTATGCGCATAACTTAGGGTATAAAAGCAGCACTGGAAAATAAAGTTTTGGGCCTTGCTCACTGAAGCTTGGTCTCCCCGTGTCGTTCTTTCTCTTTTTCCATCCTTTTCTCTATTCTCCTTTTTCTGGTTGAGATCCTTGGAGCACTGGGCCCTCTGAGTTTACTTATCTGCCTGGGCTTCTAAGACCCACTCGAGGGGGTGCCCTGGTGGGGTGCCTCAAGTGATTCGAGAGGGCGCCTGCGGCCTACGTAAACAGAGCAAGCCCCGTGCTGGGGTTTTATTGGTTTCCAGCATAAACCAAGGAATCATCAGCCCCTGTCTCTCTCTCTCTTTCTCTCTCTCTCTCTGACGCCGACGCCGTTCATCCCGAGGATACCCTGGGTCATTTCGGGGCTGGACCCCGATAGTGTGCCTTCCTGGTGAGAGCAGTATGGATATGGGGATTTGTTCATTCCTTGGCCCAAATCCTTCTCATCTTCCATTTGCCTTTCTGTGGCCCCAATGTGATCAACCACTATTTCTGTGACGTGTTTCCTCTGCTCAATCTTTCCTGCTCTGACACCTTCCTCATTGGTCTTCTGATCATTGCCAATTGGGGGACGCTGTCTGGGATCAGCTTCATCGTCCACTTAGCCTCCTATGTGGTCATATTGCTCCATGTGTGGACTCGAAGTTCTGAGGGTCGGTGCAAGGCCCTGTCCACCTGTGGGTCCCACATCACTGTGGTCACCTTGTTCTTTGCACCCTGCATCTTCATCTATCTGAGACCTTCTACCACCTTACCTGTGGACAAGATGGTGGCTGTGTTCTACACGGTGATCACCCAACTCCTCAACCCTGTCATCTACTCCCTGAGAAATGCTGAAGTGAGGAAGGCCATGAAGAGGCTGTGGATCAGGACAGTGAAACTAGAAGAGAAATAGAGATTGAGTCTTGGAATTAATATCCATCACCACACATAGTTACATATATTAATCTTGTGGAAATCCACTTGTAGGATCTTAATTCCTGGACCAGGGACTGAACTCACATCCTTGGAAGGAAAACTAGGAGCCCTAACTAAAGGACAGTCAGGAAATTCCTCTTATTTTGTTAAAATACAGCCAGCAACTCTGTACCTTTTGATTGGAGAATTCAATTCATTTACCCTTATCGTTCGTTCGTTCCGTCGCTCAGTCGTGTCCGACTCTTTGCGACCCCGTGGACTGTAGCCTACCAGGCTTCTCCCTCCATGGGATTCTCCAGGCAAGAATACTGGAGTGGGTTACCGTTTCCTTCTCCAGGGGAGCTTCCCGACCCAGGGATCGAACCCGGGTCTCCCGCATTGGGGGCAGACGCTTTAACCTCTGAGCCACCAGGGAAGCACACAGGAATCACTAAAATGTAAAGACTTACTATTCAGATTTGACTGTTTTCTGTTGGTTTCGTATTGATAGTTCATCCTTTTTGTTGCCTACATTTGTGAATTGGTGACCTTGCTTGGTTTTATGCTCTGATTTCCTTGCCTTTATCCTTTGTGAATCTACTGTTGGTTGGGCTTGTAGTTACAATGAGGCTTACCTAAAACATAGTGACACAATCTGCTTTATACTGATACTGATAGCAACTTAATTCTGTTTCATAATTCTACCCTCTTATATCCCCTACATGTCTTTAATGTTACAATATGCCTTTTCTTATGTTGTATATTCTTTCATAAATTATAGTTGTTTGGCTATTTTGATACTCATTTTTTTAACTTTTATACTACAGTTAAGTAGTTAGCATACCAACTATTGTAGCATTACATTTTCAGAATTTGACTATACATTTTCTTTTTTCAGTTCAATGTGTGGTATAGGAAACAGTGGCAGATTTTATTTTCTTGGGCTCTAAAATCATTGCAGACAGTGACTGCCGCCATGAAATTACAGGATGCTTGCTCCTTGGAAGAAAACCTATGACAAACCTAGAAAGCATATTAAAAAGTAGAGACATCACTTTGCCCACAGTAGTCCATATAATCAAAGGTATGGTTTTTCCAGTAGTCATGTATGGATGTGAGAGTTGGACCATAAAGAAGGTTAAGCACCAAAGAACTGATGTTTTTGAATTGTGCTGGAGAAGAGTCTTGAGAGTCCCTTGGACTGCAAGGGGGTCAAACCAGTCAACCCTAAAGGAAATCAATCCTGAATATTCATTGGAAGGCCTGATGCTAAAGCTGGAGCTCCAATACTTTGGCTACATAATGTGAAGAGCTGCCTCATTGGAAAAGGCCCTGATTCTGGGAAAGATTGAGGGAAGGAGGAAAAGTGAGTGACAGAGGATGAGATGGTTGGATGACATTACCAACTCAATGAGCATGAGTTTGAGCAAATTCTGGGAGTTAGTGAAGGATGATGAAGCTTGGCCTGCTGCAGTCCATGGTTTCACTTAGCATCAGACATGATTTAGTGACTGAACAACAGTAGTTTCCATGTATTTTCATGTTACTAGTCTATGTTTCTTTATTTTAGCGTAAAGAAATTTCAGCACTTCTTGTCGGGTGGGTCTGTTGTTTAGACATTAAGTTGTGTCCGACACTTGCAACCCCAAGGACTGTAGCCCATCAGGCTCCTCTGCACATGGAATTTCCCAGGCAAGAATACTGGACTGGGTTGCCATTTCCTTCTCCAGGGGATATTCCTGAACCAGGGATTGAACTTGCATCTCCTTCTGGGCAGGTGGATTTCTTTACCACTGAGATTCTTTACCACCTGAGAAGCCTAAATGTAGGTCTAATGGTATTGAAGTTCCTTAACAGTTTCTCTGAATGTCTTTTTTTCTGCTTTAATTCTGAATGATAGATTTTCTTGATAGAGTATTTTGTGTCAGCAATTTCTTTCTTTCTATAATTTGCAAATATCATTTCAGTTTCTCCAGGTCTGTAAAGTTTCTGCTGAGAAATTTCCTTTTAATCTAGTGGAAGTTTCTTTGCAGGTTTCAAACTTCTCCCCTTTTCTGCTTTAAAGATTCTCTTTGTGTTTGACTTTTACAGTTTTATTATAATGTGTCTTGAGAAGATCATTTTTAATTAATACAATGAGTAACCTTTTACCTTCATGACTTGATTGCCCAAATCTCTCCCTGTGTTTGGAGAGTCTGCTATAATTTTTTAAAATAAACTGTCTGATCCCTTCTCTGTCTCTTCTCCTCTGGAATGACAGTGATTTTGATATTCTTTAGATGTTCTCCCAAAGATCACATAGGATTTCTTCATTCTTTTTCATTAATAATTTTCTATTCAGTATTGTTATTTCAATGTTTCTCTTCTCTGTCTACTAATTCTTTTCTTCAGTTTGCTCTGCTGATGATGATCTCTATTGTATTTTCTATCCATTGAATTCTTCAGAAATTTAGCTCCAGAATTTGTTTGATTCTTTTGTATGATCTATAATGCTAGTTAATTTTCTCATTGAACTGTCTTGCTATTTCTTTTTGTAGCTCATTGAACTTCCTTAAAAGGGATTTTGAATTCTTCCTGTTGGAGTCTATAATTCAATGAGTAGGAACATAATCTCTTTAATAAATCTAGGAATCCAAAATTTCTCTGTACCTATCTGGTTCCCCACTAGTCATGAAATTCCCAGTTAACACTCTGGAAGTTGTGAGAGAGAAACAAGCCTCTTGAGCAGTGTCCTGCAGAGCTGGTGAAGCCACATGTTCACTCACCAGGTCTTCTTTCCCTCACAGGAAATTACGGCAACTTAGGCTACCCTTACGCTGTGCCATCTTGGGGGATTTAAGATGCGGCAAAGTCAAGATGTTCATTCTTCACACCCTAATGCATTCAAAATCATATATATATATGTATATGCATATATATATGCATGTGTTTACATATAAACACACACAGACACGCATATATATTGTTTCAATGGAGTGTGGAACTTCTTGAGAAACTTCACAAAGATTCCTTTGCATGTAGGTGATATTCCCAGTCAGTGTTCCACAGGTCCTTCCCAAAACAAGGCCAAGAGGGGCCAGAACTCCTTCACAGTCTTCTGTAGGTCCCACAACTGGTCTTGACATCTGTCTGCCTCTTGCCCCATACACCTGTGGATGACATTCTTGGTGAGTTCCTTGGTATATGGAGCTGTATCCCACATCTTCCATAGATGTGCTTATATTCACAGGTGGATGATGAATATTTACTGCAAAATGGGGGAACGAAAGTGAAGGTGGCTTATCCCACCATGATACTGCAGTCACTATCCATTTTCAGATATTTGAAGCAAGTCAGCCGTTCTGTTTTGAGGCTTCTTCTTTGGCCTCTGTTGCTTACACTTTTGTTGTTCAGACACGGTATTTGTCAAAATGTAGCTTTTCAATGAATGTTTTATCTGACATAACACCTCTATTAGTTTTTATGCTAAATACGCTTATATGGTTGACACAAGCAACATGGATTGAACTGTGTAGGGCCACTTTCATGAAGATTATTCTAATAAATATATTGAAAAAAATTCAGAGATTTGTGAGAATTTGAAAAAACTTGCAGATGAACCACGTAGCATATAAATGTTGAAAACATTAAGAGAAAGTATGTCATGAATGCATACATGTATGTATTAGTCTAGTGTAGTATATTATTTACTACAATAAAATATGCATAAATCCAATATAAACAGTTAAAATTTGTCAAAATATATGCACATTTAATATTACTATTATTTAAATATTTGGAGCTTTTATGTAATAAAAGCTAATCTTTATTTGCTAATCTTCTGCCTAGTATCTATTTCAATATAAAGGGCAATGGTTAATTCAGGGTTTGCACTCTCAAAAGCAATTACATTAAAATATTAAAAACAATGTTAAGTATCTCAGCATAATTTTCCCTTTGTCAGTTAAAAAATGGCCTCTTGTTTCAACTTTCATCTAGGCTAGATTAATGACATTAATGAGTAGCACTGGTGTACATTGGTCTTACAAAGTGCCATTATGGCATTTGCAAAGATTTTCACTACAGAAAGCTTAGTACATATTCAGATGTGGTAAAAGCAGATTAATAAAATCACATGTAACCAAAATCCAGTTTTAATAAATATTGATTTGGACAAATTTTGCTTCCTCTTGGGCAGATTATCTCAATAGCAGTAGTACTGTTTTTTTTGGCTCAGATAACTTTTGCTGTGGGGGGCTGTCCTGTGTGTTGTAGGATATTTCTTAGCATCTCTGGCCTCTGTCCAATAGATGCCAGTAGCATGTCCTTCACACCCAGATTGGGACAAAGAAAGGTCTTCAGATGTTGCCAGATATCCTCTTAGGGGCAAAACTACCCACAGTTGAGAACCACTGTTCTATACCTTCATGCACACCAAAGGCCAGGAGAAGAGCTAGCTCAGTTTTCTGAAACACTTGTGGTCCATAATTCCTTGGATCCATCCTTGAAATGGTTTCATTTCATGTAAAGCCACATGACTGAATTTATGACATGCAAGAGCTAGATATAACTGACCTCTCAACAGCATAGAACCTTATAGCCTAAGTGGCCTGTGAACACTGTTGCTGCTGCTGCTGCTAAGTCACTTCAGTCGTTTCCGACTCTGTGTGACCCCATAGACGGAAGCCCACCAGGCTTCCCCATCCCTTGGATTCTCCAGGCAAGAACACTGGCGTGGGTTGCCATTTCCTTCTCCAATGTGTGAAAGTGAAAATTGAAAGTGAAGTCGCTCAGTCCGACCCTTAGCGACCCCACGGACTGCAGCCTACCAGGCTCCTCCATCCATGGGATTTTCTAGGCAAGAGTACTGGAGTGGCTTGCCATTATCTTCTCCGCTGTGAACACTGGGTGAAATTAATTTATCATTTCCCATTGATTTCTGAAGTTCTGTTACCTGCAAAGAAGTTTGAGATGTTAGTATTCAGGTCCTGTTTCCCATGAGGCAGGTACCTGATGAGGAAGGGGAAAAGCACGGATCTCTGGGGACCAATCTTCTCTCATTTGATCACCATGCCTTCCCCCCTGGTGTGTCTCAGCAACGTGAACTTAGGTGCAGTGGCCAGAAGTCTTATTTCTTTATGGAACATGTGGGAGGCAAGTCTACTGTGCTCTTGTTTTTAATCAGGTCAGATAGACCTACAGACTTAGCTTCAGCATTCCCAAGCCTAACACTGCCAGGGAAGCAGATTCTCCATCTGGTGACTTCTGAGATATGTGAGCTCTGGTTGAGAGCTTGACCTTAATGTTTTCAGATTGAATAATTGGAAAACTTGCATGATCTGGTGGATGTTCTCAGGGCATTATTTGCCCTCTGTGGTCAGAACAGAAAAAAAGAATTGTGGTGAGACAGCAAAGTCACAGAAACCCTGTGGTGAGTTTTGGTTTTGGACAATGTGTTGATTATGATTCCACTTTAAAAGCAAAGGGAATATTGCCAGATGCCCATGGAAATTTACATAATGCTCTCATAAGCATCTCCTGGGAGGTAGGTTTTATCTCCATGATATTGAGTCTCTGAGAGGTTAAATAACTTTTTAGATATCACTAAAATATCACCTGAGGAAACTAGGATGTAAACTCAGGAGTCAAGACTGCCAGCAGTGCTTTATTCTACAAGTGCCTTGGTAAAATTCCCAAGCCAATCTGAGATTTTAGTGCTGGTCTCTGCCTTCTGTTGGTCTCTGCAGTCATAAACTCTATCTGTGATTTCTTCATGGTGGTGACTCATGGCAGTCCTTAATTACCTGAGCCCATCCACATTGCTCAAGGAAGGAAGCTTTGTGACAAGAATGGATGTCATATAAATCCTAGTCTCAGATGCTCTGGAGTCTTTAACTGTAGGAGGGACTGTACTGGAACACATTGATCTCTGTCACCTTGGACAGATTAACATGGATGAAGACAGTCTACTAATCAGCCAGTGAACACAATATTGGTGACAGTTTGAGGTATTTTAAGGTTGGACATCCGATAAGGATGTGTCGTAGGATAAGGGAGCAGTTTGAGTGGAGGGACGTGGTTTGTACTTTTATTGTCACTGAGGGATTTATGATTGGGGGAAGTGAAGGCACTTGTAAAGAGAATTGTGAGAGGATTGAACTGGACCTTTTGAAAGGAACTAGGTCACCTAGGGAGCAAGTGTAGATGGATATAATTAGGAGGAGAAGCAGAAATCAGAGGGAGTGCTGAGTGTCAAGGGGAATTTCTTCAGAAGGCTTTGAGGGGCATATGGGAAAGTGAGAATCCTATTCTACAAACCAAAAAGGAAACAGATCAAAAGGAAGTAGGATGAAGGAAGTCAAAAGCGTCAGAGGCAGTAGATAGACAGTTATCATGGAGACAACAACAGTATGCTTGCTGCCCTGCATCATCCAGTGAGGCAATCAGTGTCCTAATAGGTTTCTCCTAGTCCAACCTCTAGTCCCCTGGTCCAACCTCTACACACAAAGTGATTTTACTTTCCAGCTGACTAGCATTCCTGATTCCCCATTTTCTGTTGAGCAAAACCCCAATGTCCATGATAGTATTTTATGAACTGGTACTAGGTTCTATCTCCAGCTCTATGGCTGCCATTCTCCACTTCACTCCAGGCTCAGTTGAATTTTTATAGTTTGCACTTCCTCTTTTGTTTTCTTGGGGTTCTCTTCTCTTCTACCTAAGTCCTACATCATTCAATATCTAGCTCACAAGCTTCTCAGATATGTGAGGGATTGTTATGTAAATTTCCCACTTATGTAGGAGTCTTTTATATTGTGTCATTCCAGATCACCCTACCCAAAATATTGCTTCCTGATGGTGACTTCATGGCTAGCATAAACAATGTGACGGAATTTATTTTCCTGGGACTTTCTCCCAATCAGGATGTGCAGAAAGTCTGCTTTGTAATATTTCTGCTCCTGTACACAGCCATTTTGCTGGGGAATTTCCTCATTGTCCTCACTGTCATGACCAGCAGAAGCCTTGGCTCCCCCATGTACTTCTTCCTCAGCTACCTGTCCTTTGTGGAGATCTGTTATGCCTCGACTACAACACCCAAACTCATCTCAGATCTGCTGGCTGAAAGGAAAGCCATATCTCTGTGGGGCTGCATGTCACAAGTTTTCTTTCTCCACTTCTTTGCTGGCACTGAGATTTTCCTGCTCACTGTGATGGCCTATGACCGCTACGTGGCTATATTCAAGCCCCTCAGCTACACCACCATCATGAACTGGCAGGTGTGTGTCTTCCTGGTGGGAATCGCATGGGTGGGAGCCTTTGTGCATTCCTTATCCCAAATCCTTCTCATCTTCCATTTGCCTTTCTGTGGCCCCAATGTGATCGACCACTATTTCTGTGACGTGTTTCCTCTGCTCAATCTTGCCTGCTCTGACACCTTCCTCATTGGTCTTCTGATTATTGCGAATGGGGGGACCCTGTCTGTGATCAGCTTCATTTTCCTCTTAGCCTCATATGTGGCCATCTTGCTCCATGTGAGGACTCAAACCCCCGAGGGTCGGCCCAAGGCCCTGTCCACCTGTGGGTCCCACATCACTGTGGTCACCTTATTCTTTGCACCCTGCATCTTCATCTATCTGAGACCTTCTACCACCTTGCCTGTGGACAAGATGGTGGCTGTGTTCTACACAGTGATCACCCCACTCCTCAACCCTGTCATCTACTCCCTGAGAAATGCTGAAGTGAAGAAGGCCATGAAGAGGCTGTGGATCAGGACAATGAAAGTAGAAGAGAGATAGAGGTTGAGTCTTGGTTTTGATCCTTGGATTTAAGTGATGTTCTGTCCAAACTCAAGGGGCAGAATGAGATGAAGGACAGTTCTCAGGACTTGCTAATTTTAGAGTTACTCTTCATCAACTTCACTATAATCACTTACCATATATTGTCTCTTCAGTTCAGTTCAGTTAGTCAGTCACTCAGTCATGTCTGACTCTTTGCAACCCCATGAATCACAGCACGCCAGGCCTCCCTGTCCATCACCAACTCCTGGAGTTCACTCAAACTCATGTCCATCGAGTCGGTGATGCCATCCAGCCATCTAACTCTCTGTCGTCCCCTTCTCTGCCCGCCCCCAATCCTTCCCAGCATCAGAGTCTTTTCCAGTGAGTCAACTCGTCGCATGAGGTGGCCAAAGTATTGCAGTTTCAGCTTTAGCATCAGTCCTTCCAATGAACACCCAGGATTGATCTCCTTTGGAATGGACTGGTTGGATCTCCTTGCAGTCCAAAGGAACTCTCAAGAGTCTTCTCCAGCACCACAGTTCAAAAGCATCAATTCTTCGGCGATCAGCTTTCTTCACAGTCCAACTGTCACATCCATACATGACCACTGGAAAAACCATAGCATTTTTCTGTTAGATGCTTAAATTGTTTCTGAAGTTTTATAATATAAATAACAATGTTCTAAGTTTTCTGAACAGAAATCTTTAATGATACTGATTTTTAAAGTTATTTGCTATAGAAAACTTACTTGTTAAAAATTGTAATAACTTTTGATGCATGATGCTAAATAAATTCTCAGAATGTTTGTAACTCAACAATAATTAAATTTTTTTCTTGATGAGAAATAAGATTCTATATAGTCTCAGTTCATCTCCCCACAAGATGTTTATTAATTGAAAAAGGATAAATATGACTTTACAATCAAGAATACTGGAAGGCACTCTTTTTAGTAATTAGACACATTTATGATATTTAGACTGAGAGGCACACAGAATAATTACTGTAGTATTCCTATCAAAAATATATAATCTCACTTTAATAATAAAACATCAGTTAAGCCCCCACTAAAGAATAGTTTGCAAGGAAAGAGATCAAGATGGTAGAGTAGAAGGATGCTGACTCACTCCCCTTCATGACCATATGAAAACTACAAGTACATATATAGTGATTTTCACTGCAGTCAACCTGGGTTACTAGCAGAATTCTTCTACAACCAAAGCTGTGAAGAAAGATCCACATGGAGTCTGCTAGTAAAGGAGGAGAAGCAGTCTTGTCAGGACCCATATTTCCCAGGGGGCACACAAGAGAGGAGAGAGTGTTATAGGGTCAGGAATCCTCCCAGGAGTGAGAATTTAGACCTACACCTTAGGTACCCCAGCCCTTTGGTTCTGATACTGGTAAGACAAGCCTCTTAACTGGAAAACCAGTGAGAATTACTGGAGGACTGTGAGAGTCTCTGCTCTTGAAAACATCACACACACATATTTGCTTTCTTCCAGTCACAGCATGAAGGCAGTGGATTAAAAGCTGCTGGTTGCTCCTGCTGGCTTACGAGGATCATCCCATTGTCCCCAGGTCCACACCGGGCTCCTGTTCCAGCTCCTCTTGCTCTGGTGCTTCTCCCCACTAAGGCAGGTGCTGCCATTGCTAATGAAGGGGTGCACACTTTGAGAGAACGAAGTCAGTTTGGACCCTGGTCCCAAGTCTGACTGGGGTGGAGGCAAGCACTGCCAGTACATGCTATGGGGCACATACTCGAGAGGGAGCAAGACTAGCTCCTGAGTGGAGATAGCCCCCGCCAGGACATCTGTCACTGTGCACACTCTCTGAAGGGAGAGAGGGAAGTTGTAGGATAGAGACCTCCACCACTGGGGCGTGCATCCCCTGTGCACACTTGGGAGGGAGTGGGACAAGCTCAGTGGTGTAGTACCCACTGCTCAGACCCCAGTCCATCCTGTGACTAAGGTACACACGTGTGTGCATGCTAAGTCATTCCAGTTGTGGCCAATTCCTTGTGATCCCATGGACTGTAGCCCATTGGCTTCTCTGTCCATGGGATTCTCCAAGCAAGAATACTAGAGTGGGTTGCCATGCCCTTCTCCAAGGGAATCTTCCTGACCCAGGGATCGAAACCATGTCTCTTATCTGTTGAATTGGCCTGTGGGTTCTTTACCACTAACCTGGGAAGTTCAGCTGCAAGACCTCATACCCCAGCCAGGTCCCAAACCAGGGTGGAGACTGCCATCAAACCTGGGAGGAACCCGATGCTCTCAGGGCTCCTACTTCACCTCCTTGGGCCAGAGTCCATCTCCAATAGGGCGGTGATGGCCACTGCACATAGGGAAAGCTCTCCCCCAAGCCATGGGGCACATACAGACTGCACAGGAATGCTTCCTCAAAAGGACATGCCTTCATGACCTACATAGGTGACAGGTTCACTTAATTTCATACAGAAAGTTAAACAAAATGAGAAGACAAAGGGATAGGTTTCAAATGAAAGAACAAGAAAATAATCCATAAAAAATCTGAGTGAAACAGAGAAATAATTTACCTGATAAAGAGTTTGAATCAATCGCAACTGAACTTGGGTAAAGAACAGTTGAACACAATGAGAATTTTTATCAAAGATTCAGTTCAGTTCAGTCGCTTAGTCGTGTCTGACTCTTTGCAACCTCATGAATCACAGCACGCCAGGCCTCCCTGTCCATCACCAACTCCCAGAGTTCACTCAAACTCATGTCCATCGAGTCGGTGATGCCATCCAACCATCTCATTCACTGTCGTCCCCTTCTCCTCCCACCCCCAATCCCTCCCAGCATCAGACTCTTTTCCAGTGAATCAACTCGTCTCATGAGGTGGCCAAAGTATTGGAGTTTCAGCTTTAGTATCAGTCCTTCCAATGAACACCCAGGATTGATCTCCTTTAGAATGGACTGGTTGGATCTCCTTGCAGTCTAAGGGACTCTCAAGAGTGTTCTCCAGCATAAGGAAGTATAAAAAAGAACCAGTCACAGCTGAAGAATACAATAAATTAAATGAAAACTACACTAAAGGGAATTAACAGCAGATTAGATGATTCAGAAGAATGTATAAGTGATATGGTAGATAAAATAATAGGAAACACTCAATCAAAACAGTAAAAACAAAGACAAATTTAGAAAAATGAGAATAATTTTCAGAACTCTGTGACAACATCAAGCATACCAACATTCGCATTTTAGGGGTCCCAGAAGGATAAAAGAGAGAGAAAAATGTACAATACTTTGAATTCCCACAACACTTAGCTAGAATATTTTCAAGCCTTTGCTACCTAAATTTCAGTGTTTATTTTTCTTACCCCTCCAACCCTGTCTCTGCCCCTAGACTTTAACTTTTGGGTATATGGCATGAATCTTACTCATTTTTATATCTTGCTCTTAATGATATATAGTAAAACTTAATAAATATATGGTCTATTAAATTTCCAGAAGTCAGTAGTGCTTCAGATTGTAAGTGAACAGTGGTTGTTACATCTGTATTTTCACCTCAACTATCTAATTAATAAACCAGTATTATACTACTTGAGACGAATCAATAATCACTGCTTAATTTTTTCTGAGAACAACATACATTGGCTGGAGAATCCAAAGGACCGAGGATCCTGACAGGCTATGGTCCATAGGGTCACAGAGTCAGACATGACTGAAGTCACTTAGCACACATATACGTTATATAAATATATGAAAAGAGCATCTATTGTGTATGTATTTTACTATTGTCCAAGATATTTCATATATTTTATCTCCATTTCATCCTAAAATGCTCTGGTGATGTCGGTGTGAGTCTCCCGCTTTATAGATAAAGAGGCTGAGGCTTTGGGAGATCAGTGCCTTGATCCAGGTCATAGAGTTTATCCCCCAAAGGCTGAATTCAAACCCAGGATTGTCTGATTTCTAAGCTATTGCTCTCTCTGTATTTTCCTCTGCTTCTCTTTAAAGATCACAGAAAACAAACACATCTAAGTCTCTGAATTCCAAAACTGAGGTTTCATAATCTCGGTTATTGTCAAGTGTTTTTCTATGGAATCACTTCAACGTAAATGAAAAGTGTTTCTTAAAAATACAGCCTGAACTGCCTTACAGTGTTCACATGTATTCCTGGGTCCACAGAAACCAGGGCCTGAGATACCAGATCTGGAAATGGTGAGTTAAAAAACCAGGGAAACATGGTGCTCCTCTAGCTCAGCCTCTAGTTCTCATGAAAGTAAAAGCTGATCACTGAGTTGAAAGAGTTAGCTAATATATAGGATCAAAACGCCTTATGTTGGCCAAGAAGAATTTTTCAAATGCTGAAAAAGGTAGCATTTTTGAAACTGACACACATTTCAGAAAATGGGAAATAGAAGTCAAAGACTAATATGATTGAGTATCCCCTAATCAGTTTCCTAAAATTAGATCTGAAGGGCAAGAAGGCAATGGCAACCCACTCCAGTACTCTTGCCTGGAAAATCCCATGGACAGAGGAACCTGGTAGGCTGCAGTCCATGGGGTCACACAGAGTCGGACATGACTGAAGCGACTTAGCAGCAGCAGCAGCAGACCTGAAGGGCACTGCCCCAGGTGGGACAATACTCACTTTGCAGTTGAGGAAACTGCAAAGTTGAGGAAACTTCCAAAGCCCCTGTGGTTTTTTCTGAACCAGCTGTTTGTGAACCATGAGTCAGAATCCAGAGTTCTTCAAGCACCTCAGGGATTAGTGAAGAAGTAGAGCAGGAGAGGACAAGATGCAGCCAAACAGATCCTTGTGGTATTTCAATTAAAGTAACTGATTATCTACCTTATTTCTTTTTGAAAACTAAGCTTTACATGTAAGATTTATGTTTATACAAGATAGTCAAATCCTTTAAGAAACTTTAAAAAACACTCTAAAATATTACGTCTGCACGTCTTTCTTAATTTGTTCATAGCCAGATTTGGCAGCTTGGTTATGGCGTAACAGGCTTTAAGAAATGACCTGAATTCTGAGCAGGGGAAGCAAAGCCAATATTTCATTTTTAAAACTAAATCTTTTTTTTTTTTTTAAGGATTTTAAAGCACTTTATTTTATACTGGAATATAACTGACTTAACACTGCTATGATAGTTTCCGGTGGACACCAAAGGGAGGCAGCCATACATATATATTTATCCATTCTCCTCCAAACTCCATTCCTATCCAGGCTGCCCCATAACATTGAGCATCTCTGTGCTCTATAGTAAGTCCTTGTTCCTTCTAAAGTCCAAGTCCAGAGAATCAGGGCAAGAACTTCCTCAATGAGAGTGAAGGCATGCCTCAGAAAACATAGAGTGTCAAATCATGGTGAACTCTCCTGAACATGCAGTGTTGACTCAGACTGCTCTGAAATTGCCTCATCTCTTAGGATCATGTCACTATTGAGTCTTTCTATTATGATTGCAGACTGTGCCATGGGACTTGTAGTGTTCAGTCATCTTCATAATACTTTATCACTATTATTTTTTTCATCTTGTGAACTGTATAGAACTAGACCAACTTGCCCTTTAGGTATCCTGTTTTATGATTCTCTGTAGCTGAAATTTAATAAAAAATGTTTTGAAATAAATAGAAGTAAAAGAGAACCTTGGAAATAAATCCCATGGCAGGGGCCTTGTAAACTAATCCCCTACTTGACTTTAACATGCAATCATTGAGATATACCAATACTTGATATTTATTAAGCACCTATATACAGAGTACATCATGAGGAACGCTGGGCTGGAAGAAGTAGAAGCTGGAATCAAGATTGCTGGGAGAAATATCAATAACTTCAGATATGGAGATGACACCACCCTTATGGCAGCAAGTGAAGAGGACTAAGAAGCCTCTTGATGAAAGTGAAAAAGGAGAGTGAAAAGGTTGGCTTGAAGCTCAACATTCAGAAAACAAAGATCATGGCATCTGGTCCCATCACTTCATGGGAAATAGATGGGGAAACAGTGGAAAAAGTATCAGACTTCATTTTTCTGGGCTCCAATATCACTGTGGATGCTGATTGCAGCCATGAAATTAAAAGACACTTACTCTTGGAAGGAAAGTTCTGACCAACCTAGATAGCATATTAAAAAGCAGAGACATTATTTTGCCAACCAAGGTCCGTCTAGTCAAGGCTATGGTTTTTCCAGTGGTCATGTATGGATGTGAGAGTTGGAATGTGAAGAAAGCTGATCGCTGAAGAATTGATGCTTTTGAATTATGGTGCTGGAGAAGACTCTTGAGAGTCCCTTGGACTGCAAGGAGATCCAACCAGTCCATTCTAAAGGAGATCAATCCTGGGTGTTCATTGGAAGGACTGATGCTAAAGCTGAAACTTCAATACTTTGGCCACCTCATGCGAAGAGTTGACTCACTGAAAAAGACTCTGATATTGGGAGGGATTGGGAGCAGGAGGAGACGGGGACCACAGAGAATGAGATGGCTGGATGGCATCACCGACTCTGTGGACATGAGTTTGAGTGAACTCCGGGAGTTGGTGATGGACAGGGAGGCCTGGCGTGCTGCGAATCATGGGGTCGCAGAGAGTCGGACAGGACTGAGCGACTAAACTGAACTGAACTGAACTGAATGACAAGAACTGGGCTAAATACTTGCACATTGTTTTACTTGGCCACCCTACATGACATGTGTTGTTTTCTCCATCTGAAATATGAAGAAACTGAGTTTCTGAAGGGTCAAGTAACTCGCCCAATGTCGTTTAGCTAAAGAATGGAAGAACTGAAAATCAGTTTCACAGGATACGTCTCCAGTGCCAAGGTTTTCTTAAGATAATGCTGCCTCCCAAAGCAGTTTTCATTTGATGGCCTAAATACCAACTATGCAATTTCAAGCATCTTACATCAGAACATCATAATGTCTTCGTTGAGCTATTTTTTCTTTTTTGGAGTATTACAAAAACCAGACAGAAGCAAGAAGCGTGCTTTACACCCATCATCAAACTAAGTAAAAACAAAATATGGTAGACTTGTGTGTGTATGTGAAATGATGCTTAGATTATTTATTGGCTATTACAGCCTTTTTGGAGGTTATACCCAATGATTATATTATTTTTGGTTCTAGCATTCTCTTTCAATGAAAGGACCTGGCTCATTATTTCCAGGGTTATTTTTCCTCTTCTGTGGCTAAATGTGATCATCTGGTCAAACAATTTTCAGAATTTTAGCAAGGGGTAAAAGAATAGCTTTTCTGCAAAATAAATACATATATTTTCTGCTGGGAGTTTCTTGGAAATGAAGGCACTTATTAAGCCTGGGTAGAATGTCCCAGGAGAGGGTAATTATTTCCTCATTCCTGGCTCTGGCATTAGTATTACTTACTGTTCTTTCAGCTCTACCTGAATTGGGCTCAGCTAAGTGCAACCACTTTGTGCCAACCTCAGTGAGTACATGCCAAAGGCATTTCAATTCTTCCTACCAGTCTTCAGTCAACACTTTATCAGTATCTCATATCCTTGGGAGATGTGGAAACTGGAGCTTATCTAAGTCCTTATAACACATAAGGGAAGATCGTCTTTACTGTTCTTATATATATATATTTGGCTGTGCTGGGTCTTTGTTGCTATGTGCAGGCTTTCTCTAGTTGGGATGAGCAGGCTTCTCATTGCTGTGGCTTCTTGTTGCTGAGCACAGGCTCTAGGTTCCATGGGCTTCACTAGTTGTATTGAATGGGCTTAATTGCTCTGTGGCATGTGGGATCTTCCTGGACCAGGGATCGAACCCATGACCCCTGCATTGGCAGCTGGATTCTTAACCATTGGACTACCAAGGAGGTCCTCTTCTGCTATTAACAAATATCATTTAACATTTTTTTTTTGTTATTGAAATAAAAAAAAGATTGTTGATAAAAGAAAGGTTCAAACAAAGTACTGTGGAATTTTACTTTCTTTGTTCCCACTGTCTACCATACTACCTTTGACAATGAACCAATGATAACCACCAACATCCTTCCATTGCTGATGGGCTCATGGGAGAACTACTGGAGCTTTCCAGGTTTATTGATGGTTGTATCCGAAGAGAAGTTTTGAAGTCCAGCTTCCTAATGTCAATCTCTCTCTTTTTAAAAAATCTTATTTTAAACTAATAAACCACTATGATATTGTAAAGTAATTAGCCTCCAATTAAATCAAAAAATAAATATAAACTAATACATACCTACTTTATAGAAAAGGGAATGCTACTCAATACTATGTAATAACCTATATAGGAAAAGAATCTAAAAAGGAATGGATATGTGTATTTGTATAACTGATTAACTTTTGTTGTACCTGAAACTAACGCAACATTGTAAATCACCTATACTCCAATAAGAATTAAAAAAAAAAAAAATCTCCATTTCAAAGATGAGTGACTGAAGCACAGAGAAGTTAGGTTATTGGCCCAAGATCATAGACCCATAAACAGTGGATCCTGGTCCAGAGCATGGAATCTACTGTATTGACAACAGTTTGTACTTGACAAACATTCATGACATCGAATGCAGCTAATATGAAAGTTAAAATTTTTTTGTGTGTGAGACAACAATTTGGACTCTGGTTTTACTTAGTTTATCAAGGTCTATTGAATTTCAAAAGTTTCTTGAATTTAGTAACAAATAAACTCTGATGGGAAAAGGATAGGGATCAGTTAAATTCAGATTAGCCACTCAGTCGTGTCTGACTCTTTCAGACCCCATGGACTGCAGCACACCAGGCTTACCTGTCCATCACCAACTACCAGAGCTTGCTCAAACTCATGTCCATTGATCAGTGATGCCATGCAACCATCTCATTCTCTGTCATTCCCTTCTCTTCCCATCTTCAGTCTTTCCCAGCATCCGGATTTTTCCAGTGAGTCAGTTCTTTGCATCAGGTGGCCAAAGTATTGGAGTTTCAGCTTCAGCATCAGTCCTTCCAATGATTATTCAGGACTGATTTCCTTTAGGACTGACTGGTTTTATCTGCCTGCAGTCCAAGGGACTCTCAAGAGTCTTCTAAAACACCACAGTTCAAAAGCATCAATTCCTCTGTGCTCAGTTTTCTTTATAGTCCAGCTCTCACATCCATACATAACTACTGCAAAAACCATAGCTTTGACTATACAGACTTTTGTTGTTAAAGTAGTGTCTCTTCTTTTTAATATGCTGTCTGGGTTGGTCATATCGTTTCCTCCAGGGAGCAAGCGTCTTTAAATTTCTTGGCTACAGTCACCATCTACAGTGATTCTGGAGCCCAAGAAAATAAAGTCTATCACTGTTTCCATTGTTTTCCCATCTATTTGCCAAGAAGTGATGGGACCAGCTGCCATGATCTTAGTTTTCTGAAGGGAAGGGATAGAGGGCCGCAAATGAGGAATTGTTGTCCAAACAAAGGAATATGTTTCCCAAATTGCTTCACCTTTTTCTTCTGGGCATACAAGCTGACTTTCTTGGCCCCCTTACATCCATATGGGGTCTTGTTACTAACAGGTGGAAATGATGTACCCTTTTAGGCTTGGTCCATAAAATGTCCCCAGTGATACTCAATTTATCTTTGATGACTGGGCTAACTGGGTTCAGATGACCCAGTAGATGGTCTTGAAGCCCCAGGAGACCAGAGGCATCACAGATTGCATGGACCTGTTTCTGGGAGTCACAGCTTGGTGGAGAGCTGCCCCTAAAATTTGCAAATCTGCATTGGACTTAGTGTGAATGAGAAATAAATTTTTACTGAGATTAGGCCACTGAGTTTTGGGCTGTTTTGTACTAAAACAGCATTTCTAGACCATGTCAATTAATACAGATAATAGAGTCGCTAATGAATTTATTTGCTAAAATGAGGAATGGAAGAGGTAGGGATGGGGCACCTAAGAAGGACTGGATGAATGGACCATTCTGAGGAGCTCTATTCATGGGACTGGGAGCTGTCCTGGGAAGAACTCTTGCTGTGCTGCCCCTCAGCTCAGCACTGATCACCATCTCTC
This sequence comes from Moschus berezovskii, assembly GCF_049115385.1. Classification (NCBI taxonomy): domain Eukaryota; kingdom Metazoa; phylum Chordata; class Mammalia; order Artiodactyla; family Moschidae; genus Moschus; species Moschus berezovskii. The sequence goes on from NC_142475.1 coordinate 84,642,966, forward strand.
TAACCCTCTGTACACCTCTAAAAATGCCACTAGCCACCTGGTGCCCAGAGGGTGAACACTGCACAACTACCGCATTAGTGGTGGAGGAACACCCTTACTTGGGAGAACTTCTGAAATGAAGAACCTTAGACCTCTGAGCTGAATTAATGATTGCTAAGGAAACAGCAAATTTGGAAAACTCAGCAGTGGCCACAGGACTGGAAAAGGTTAGTCTTCATCCCAATCCCAAAGAAAGGCAATGCCAAAGAATGCTCAAACTACCACACCATTGCACTCATCTCACACGTTAGTAAAATCATACTCAAAATTCTCCAAGTCAAGCTTCAGCAATACGTGAACCATGAACTTCCAGATGTTCAAGCTGGTTTTAGAAAAGGCAGAGGAACCAGAGTTCAAATTGCCAACATCTGCTGGATCATGTAAAAAGCAAGAGAGTTCCAGAAAAACATCTATTTCTGCTTCATTGACTATGCCAAAGCCTTTGACTGTGTGGATCACAATAAACTGTGGAAAATTCTGAAAGAGATTACCAGAGAATTCTGAAAGAGAATACCAGACCACCTGACCTGCCTCTTGAGAAACCTGTATGCAGGTTAGGAAGCAACAGTTAGAACTGGACATGGAATAACGGACTGGTTACAAATAGGAAAAGGAGTACGTCAAGGTTGTGTAGTGTCACCCTGCTTATTTAACTTATATGCAGAGTACATCATGAGGAACGCTGGGCTGGAAAAAGCACAGGCTGGAATCAAGATTGCTGGGAGAAATATCAATAACTTCAGATATGCAGATGACACCACCCTTATGGCAGAAAGTGAAGAGGAATTAAAAAACCTTTTGATGAAAATGAAAGAGGAGAGTGAAAAGGTTGGCTTGAAGCTCAACATTCAGAAAACAAAAATCATGGCATCTGGTCCCATCACTTCATGGCAAATAGATGGGGAAACAGTGGAAACCGTGTCATACTTTAATTTTTTGGGCTCCAAAATCACTGCAGATGCTGATTACAGCCATGGAATTAAAAGACGCTTACTCCTTGGAAGGAAAGTTATGACCAACCTTGATAGTCTATTAGAAAGCAGAGACATTACTTTGCCAACCAAGGTTCGTCTAGTAAAGGCTATGGTTTTTCCCGTGGTCATGTATGGATGTGAGAGTTGGACTGTGAAGAAAGCTGATCGCCGAAGAATCAATGCTTTTGAACTGTGATGCTGGAGAAGGCTCTTGAGAGTCCCTTGGACTGCAAGGAGATCCAACCAGGCCATTCTAAAGGAGATCAATCCTGGGTGTTCATTGGAGGGACTGATGCTAAAGCTGAAGCTCCAGTACTTTGGCCACCTCATGCGACGAGTTGACTCACTGGAAAAGACTCTGATGCTGGGAGGGATTGGGGACGGGAGGAGACGGGGACGACAGAGAATGAGATGGCTGGATGGCATCACCAACTCGATGGACATGAGTCTGAGTGAACTCTGGGAGTTGGTGATGGACAGGGAGGCCTGGCATGCTGTGATTCATGGGGTCGCAAAGAGTCGGACACGACTGAGTGACTGAAATAAACTGAACTGAAGGAAACAGTGTTTTACAAAATAAATGACTGCAGATAATCGCATCTGTCCTGCCTTCTATTAACACACTAAATTCTGATAAACAAACATGTTAATGGATAACAAAAGCTTTGCAAAATTGAATGCGCAAATAATAGAAAGCCCAATTCTTACTATTAACAGGGTTTAACTCAAGGGTGCCCCTGGGTTATATTGTTGCAATCCTGAAAAATCTTCCTGATCCCAAATTCAGTTCAGTTCAGTTCAGTCGCTCAGTCGTGTCCGACTCTTTGCGACCCCATGAATCACAGCACGCCAGGCCTCCCTGTCCATCACCAACTCCCGGAGTTCACTCAAGCTCATGTCCATCGAGTCGGTGATGCCATCCAGCCATCTCATTCTCTGTCATTCCCTTCTCCTCCCGCCCCTAATCCTTCCCAGCATCAGAGTCTTTTCCTGTGAGTCAACTCATCGCATGAGGTGGCCAAAGTATTGCAGTTTCAGCTTTAGCATCAGTCCTTCCAATGAACAGCCAGGATTGATCTCCTCTAGAATGGACTGGTTGGATCTCCTTGCAGTCCAAGGGACTCTCAAAAGTCTTCTCCAGCACCACAGTTCAAAAGCATGAATTCTTTGGCGATCAGCTTTCTTCACAATCCAACTCTCACATCCATACATGACCACTGGAAAAACCATAGCCTTGACCCCAAATTATATCCCCCCAAATGAGCCATTATGCCTACTAGATTGACCATGCTGTGGCGGCAGAAGCCTTGTGTATTTTTTTCCTATCTGACCCTCCTTAACCTGAAACCCCATTGTGTACAATGTCCAGCTCGCATGTGTCAGTTCCTCTTGGATGGAAGGATGAACAGATGGGATGAAGGTCAGAGTGGTTTGGTGATGTTGACAAGGCTGTCGATTTTCCTAGATAGATCCTAGCTCTCAGTTCCCACCATTTCCTCACACTTTCATTACCTTTTCTGAGCTGTGTGTCTCTTTTCTTTAAAATGAGAAGTTAGATTTATAAACTTTCAAATGTCCCTACCAGATTTCATATCCCACTATTTCAAGAAAAAGTAATGGATTGCTTATAGCTTCATTTTTACAGCTCCCTAATGCACTCTCTGGGTAAAAAAATGACCAACGGGAGGAGGAAAGAGACAAATGAGTGAAGCAGGTGGCACCGTGTGATAGCAGCTAAGCTTAGAGCCAAGCCCTAAAGGCCATTGTTTGAGAGGGGCGATGCTGAAAAAGTCACAGAAAGAAGAGGGCCTCAGGTAGTCTATGGCCACTAGGGGAGGAGAAGGGAACATTTTAGAAGATTTTCAGGAGAAATCTGAAGTAGAACAACAAATAACCTATGACATTTAGAGCTAGAATTTGTTTCTGCTTCACTTTATGCCTTTCCACTTCTATCTGCTAAATTACACTTCAGAATTACCAAAAAGCAACATCTACACTTGAACACAATTCTAGACAACTCCAGGCAGATAACCTATGGCAGTCTTACTAAATGTTTTGTTTTTGAACTTGTCAGCTCTGAATTGTGTTGCCTCTTAGATTCCTGTTGCCTCCATGGAAGTAATATTGATAGAACCATAGATGGGACTTCAGCCATTATTTAACTTGGCATTTCTCAGTAAGAATAATATCACCTTCCAGGAAACATTTTAGACATTTGAGGGTTAATTTCTGTGAATTTTGGTGCCATGGAGGAGTGAGAGTTTGTTAACCCTTATTGTTTTGTCAACCTTCTAGAAACCAAATCTATAGAATTCCTCAATCCTGACTACTGCAAGAACTTCAGAAAGTTCTTTAGTATAACTGTAAAAAATACTGAGATACTCAAGATTTTGTAAAGGAAATCCATTAGTAGCAGAAACTAGCAATCAACACACGAGTTTAAAATATATAAAAGTACTACATATTGAGAATAAGAACTAAATCTCACATTGTTTATTGTATTAGTCAAGATCCGTTCCGTTCCGTCGCTCAGTCGTGTCCGACTCTATGCGACCCCGTGGACTGCAGCCTACCAGGCTTCTCCGTCCATGGGATTCTCCAGGCAAGAATACTGGAGTGGGTTACCGTTTCCTTCTCCAGGGGATCTTCCCGACCAAGGGATCGAACCCGAGTCTCCCGCATTGGAGGCAGATGCTTTAACCTCTGAGCCACCAGGGAAGCCCACTAGTCAAGATACAGTCTGATAATTAGAGTTTTGAGGTGTAAAATTAATGCCAGCCCAATCTGAATTCTTGATAAATGACAGGAATAAATAGAACTTGGAGTTTCAATGAATTGTCTCTTTACACAATTTTTTTGTTTGTTTTGACTAGTTTTCTCCCCTCCAGAAAATTAACAAAGCAAAAATAATTCAAGTGAAATGCAGGCTTGTGACTTTAATGTTAATCAAATAATTGGCAGATAAGAGCAGTTCCGATTTAAGATAAATTTCTGCTGTGACAGCTATCTAATTAATCAATTGAACTCTTGACAGAATACAAGAAGGAAAGATACCTTCTTTAAATCCATGTTCAGAGCTTCCACAGCATTTTCTGAAGCTTTCTTTCTATAAATGTTTAATAAATTTTTGTACCACTTCTGAAATAAAAAAAAGAAGATTTTCACACTATAAAAATTGAGCCTTAAGTCTTTCAACATACTAAAGACGATGGCAAAATTAATATTTGGAGTGAGTACTACTGTTTTTTAAGAAAAAGATTTTAATTATCATTTGACTTTTATAAAGTCAAGGTCCCTGAATCTCTAAAGAGAAGTTGAAGCAGAGAGTATCTAAGCTGCACTGTTTAGTTTATTCATACCTAATAAAACATATTAGTAACAGAATAAATTATAAAGTAGTAAAAGAAAAGGGTGATTATTTTGAGTGAAGAAGTTGTACGGATGCTAACTGATTTTTCTCTCTCTCCTAAGATCTGGAGGTAGACATGTGGGGCTCTGGATAGAGGGAAGAGAAGATCAGCAGATGTGATGGGGCCTGAAGAAGCAGCCTCAAGAGATGGGGGCAGCCTGATCTAGAGACTCCCTAGGGTGGACGTGGTGTGGTTGGTGGCCGCTGAGAGAACTGATGCCTGATATTAGCACTCAGGATTTCCTTTATTTTGTTCTACTTATTTTTAATTGGAGGATACTTTCTTTACAATTCTCTGCTGGTTTCTGCAATGGAACAACGTGAATCAGCCATAAGTATAGATCCCTCCCTCTTGAGCCTCCCTTCCCCTGTCCCTGTTTCACCCCTTCTAGGTCATTTATATTACTAAACTTTCTTTATGCCATCTTTGGGTCACATAATTCAATCAAGTATCCATATGCTAAAGTTGCTGTAGTGGCACAGAAGTGGTTAGATGCACATGGTTGCTGTTATTATTGTTTAGTTGCTCAGTCATGTCCAACTGTTTGTGACCCCATGGACTGTAGCCCACTAGGCTCCTTTGTCCCTGGGATTTCCCAGGCAAAAAGAGTGGAGTGGGTTGCCATTTCCTTCTCCAGAGGATCTTCCTGACCCAGGGATCAAACCTGTGTCCCCTGCACTGGCAGGGAGATTCTTTACTGCTGAGTCACTAGGGAAGCCTGTGCACATGGTTAGGGAATAGCAACACTGAAGGTAATAATGATGATGGTGTTAATAATAGTAGCAGTGATAGCAAATACTTACATAGCAACTACTATGTGCCAGACATTGTTCTCAGCATTTTATATAAACTCTCATTTTATCCTCATAAAGGCCTATGAGGTAGGCATATTTTTTGCAGCTTTATCAAGATATTATTGACATGTAGCATATGTGAGTTTAAGGTGTACAATGTGATTATATATATATATATATACACACTTCCATTTCCTTACCATTTTTTTTGATGTGTGGTGAGGTGGGAGGGGGGTTCGGGAGGGGGGACTCAAGTACACCCGGGGCGGATTCATGTCAATGTATGGCAAAACCAGCCAATATAATATTGTAAAATAATTAGCCTCCAATAAAAAATAAAATAAAATAAAATCTCCTCTCTTTAGTTCTTTGGCCCATTTTTTGATTGGGTCGTTTATTTTTCTGGAATTGAGCTGCATGAGTTGCTTGTATATTTTGGAGATTAATTTTTTGTTTGTTGTTTCATTTGCTATTATTTTCTCCCATTCTGAAGGCTGTCTTTTCACGTTGTTTATAGTCTCCTTTGCTCTGCAGAAGCTTTTAATTTTAATTAGGTCCATTTGTTTATTTTTGCTTTCTCCAAAGAAGACATACAGATGGGCTGACAAACACATGAAAAAATGCTAAACATCCTTCATAATCAGAGAAATGCAAATCAAAACCACAATGAGGTACCATTTCACACCAGTCAGAATGGCTGCTATCCAAAAGTCTACGAGCAATAAATGCTGGAGAGGCTGTGGAGAAAAGGGAACCCTCTTACACTGTTGGTGGGAATGCAAACTAGTATAGCTACTATGGAGAACAGTGTGGAGTCCTTAAAAAACTGGAAATAGAACTGCCATATGATCCAGCAATCGCACTCCTGGGCATACACACCGAGGAAACCAGAATTGAAAGAGACACATGTACTCCAATGTTCATGGCAACACTGTTTATAATAGCGAGGACATGGAAGCAACCTAGATGTCCATCTGCAGAAGAATGGATAAGAAAGCTTTGGTACACATACACAATGGAGTATTACTCAGCCATTAAAAAGAATGCATTTGAATCAGTTCTAATGAGGTGGATGAAACTGGAGCTTATTATACAGAGTGAAGTAAGCCAGAAAGAAAAACACCAATACAGTATACTAATGCATATATATGGAATTTAGAAAGATGGTAATGATAACTCTTTATATGAGACAGCAAAAGAGACACAGTGTATAGAACAGTCTTTCAGACTCTGTGGGAGAGGGTGAGGGTGGGATGATTTGGGAGAATGGCATTGAAACACATGTATTATCATATGTGAAATGAATCACCAGTCCAGGTTTGATGCATGATACAAGATGCTCGGGGCTGGTGCATGGGGATGACCTGGAGGGAGGATACGGGGAGGAGGGAGGTTGGAGGGGGGTTCAGGAAGGGGAACACATGTACACCCGGGGCGGATTCATGTCAATGTATGGCAAAACCAACCAATATAATATTGTAAAGTAATTAGCCTCCAATTAAAAAAAAAACCTGCTCTTTTAGCAAGTTTCAAGTATATAAATGTATTGACTATAGTCACTGTGCTGTTAGTACCCAAGTAAACACTATTTTAGCCCCATTTTTCAGGTGAGGAAACTGAAGCACAGAAGGTTAAATGTCAAATAATTTGCCTAAAGGGAGAAATCTGGAGCAGAAACCCAGATGCCTCAGAATCATTTTCTGCAGGAATCCAAGATAGAGTGTATAGTATTAATAACAGAGAGTGACCATGGAAGGCTGGGAAACCTGGGGCCACATGTTCACAACTTGTGACCATCTTTGTCCACTTCTCTGTATTTCCACATGCTGGTCCTGGTCCACACTCAGTAGACATGGTAGCCTCTGAGACAGGGTCTCACAGGACTGCAGTCTTTAAATTCCTGTTTCATTGACAGCTTCTTCCAGCTGACTGGGAGGAGGGAGTCAGTACCTTTCAATTGTTCCTGTTTCGGAAAATGAGATTAAGATGTTCCCATTCTGGTGGGTGTTATACATTTAGTGGTTTCATCCAAGAGGTCAGACATCAGGACTTTAGGACTGGCGTCATCTAAGGCATGGAGTGGCCATCTCTCGCTTCCCCACTCTGACTCCAGTGAGCCAGCAGGGCTCGACCAGCTTTAAGTGAGTTCAGTGCTGTGGTGATTGCCTCAAGAGAGATGCTGGGACCCACTCTTACAGGCAGAATCCAAAATTTCAACTCATATTTCAGAAATTTCTAATCTTCAAGACTTTTTCTAGAGAAATATCCAAGTAAGAAAATAAACTAGACATTATTCAAGTTCTTCAACCTTGCTGTACAATAATTTTTCTTCATTGTTGATATCTTTTCTAGTAAATTCAAAGTTCCTATTATTTCCAATGGAAACAGACAATGACATAACTCATTTGATAGTTTGTAATGAACCTAAGTTCACTTTTCTAAATTTTGATTAAAGTTTTCAGAATCTTATTGTATGCCTGCTTTTAGGGTTTGAATTGAGAACACAAAATAATATCTAAGTAATAGAAATCAATAACTTCTTTTCCTAAAGCTTTGCAGTGTCTACAATATGTTCATCCTTCTTTTTTTTTTTCATCTGATCTTATCCAGTACAGGTAGAGAATAATTATTGGCATCCCTATTTTTAAAATGAAGAAACTGAGGCTCAAACTGGCTGAGTGGAAGAACTGGGACTTCATGGTTTAATGGCTGTTTCAGAATCTGAGGATCTAGTAATATTAAGAACTTGTCCTCAGAACCAGATGTAGAACAGTGTAGTGAGTCCCACCCCCATTTAGAATTGTTATAAATTTCTTTTGCATGATTTCTCTACCTCTCCTCTGCCAGCACCTCATTATCAGGATGCAAGAAGACAGATAATAAAAATTTCTCAAGCTCTTTCTGAAAGAGACGCAGCTTCTCTTTAAAATATATTTTCAGCTACCATTATCTGTGAGAATCAGTGAGTTTACCTGGCAATTCCATATCACCTTCTTCTGGAATTCTGCAGCATTCTGTAAAAATAAAAGTTCTTTTGACTTTCTTTGTTTATGACTCTCACAATTATGGATGAGGCTGGGAGTGTCAATTACGATCAGTGTTTGGAGAGCCGAGAGGAGCTACTCCGCGTTCAAGGTGAGGAGGGGTGGCCTTGAGGAGATACCCCTCGTCCAAGGTAAGGTACAGCGGCTGCACTTTGCTGGAGCGGCTGTGAAGAGATTTTCCACGACCAAGGTAAGAGAAACCCAAATAAGACGGTAGGTATTGCTAGGGGGCACCAGAGGGCAGACAAACTGAAATCATAATCACAGGAAACTAGCTGATCTAATCACATGGACCACAGCCGAATGTGGTCCCCTGGAGAAGGGAATGGCAAACCACTTCAGTATACTTGCCTTGAGAACCCCATGAACAGTAACAAAGGGCAAAATGATAGGATACTGAATGAGGAATTCCCCAGGTCGGTAGGTGCCCAGTATGCTACTGGAGCTCAGTGGAGAAATAACTATAGAAGGAATAAAGGGATGGAGCAAAAGCAAAACCAATACCCAGTTGTGGTTGTGACCAATGATAGAAACAAGGTCCAGTGCTGTAAAGAGCAATATTGCATAGGAACCTGGAATGTTAGGTCCATGAATCAAGGCAAATTGGAAGTGGTCAAACAGGAGATGGCAAGAGTGAACGTCGACATTCTAGGAATCAGTGAATTAAAATGGACTGGAATGGGTGAATTTAACTCGGATGACCGTTATATCTACTACTGTGGGCAGGAATCCCTTAGAAGAAATGGAGTAGCCATCATGGTCAACAAAAGAGTCCGAAATGCAGTATTTGGATGCAATCTTAAAAATGACAGGATGATTTCTGTTCGTTTCCAAGGCAAACCATTCAATATTACAGTAATCCAGGCCTATGCCCCAACCAGTACTGCTGAAGAAGCCGAAGTTAATCGGTTCTATGAAGACCTACAAGACCTTTTAGAACTAACACCCAAAAAAGATGTCCTTTTCATTCTAGGGGACTGGAATGCAAAAGTAGGAAGTCAAGAAACACCTGGAGTAACTGGCAAATTTGGCCTTGGAACACGGAATGAAGCAGGGCAAAGGCTAATAGAGTTTTGTCAAGAGAATGCACTGGTCATAGCAAACACCCTCTTCCAACAACACAAGAGAAGACTCTACACATGGACATCACCAGATGGTCAACACCGAAATCAGATTGATTATATTCTTTGCAACCAAAGATGGAGAAGCTGTATACAGTTAGCAAAAACAAGACCAGGAGCTGACTGTGGCTCAGATCATGAACTCCTTATTGCGAAGTTCAGACTTAAATTGAAGAAAGTAGGGAAAACCACTAGACCATTCAGATATGACCTCAATCAAATCCCTTATGATTATGCAGTGGAAGTGAGAAATAGATTTAAGGGACTAGATCTGATTGATAGAGTGTCTGATGAACTCTGGACGGAGGTTCGTGACATTGTACAGGAGACAGGGACCAAGACCATCCCCATGGAAAAGAAATGCAAAAAAGCAAAATGGCTGTCTGAGGAGGCCTTACAAATAGCTGTAAAAAGAAGAGAGGCAAAAAGCAAAGGAGAAAAGGAAAGATATAAGCATCTGAATGCAGAGTTCCAAAGAATAGCAAGGAGAGATAAGAAAGCCTTCCTCAGTGATCAATGCAAAGAAATAGAGGAAAACAACAGAATAGGAAAAACAAGAGACCTCTTCAAGAAAATTAGAGATTCCAAGGGAACTTTTCATGCAAAGATGGGCTCGATAAAGGACAGAAATGGTATGGACCTAACAGAAGCAGAAGATATTAAGAAGAGGTGGCAGGAATACACAGAAGAACTGTACAAAAAAGATCTTCACGACCAAGATAGTCACGATAACGTGATCACTGACCTAGAGCCAGACATCTTGGAATGTGAAGTCAAGTGGGCCTTAGAAAGCATCACTACGAACAAAGCTAGTGGAGGTGATGGAATTCCAGTTGAGCTATTTCAAGTTTTGAAAGATGATGCTGTGAAAGTGCTGCACTCAATATGCCAGCAGATTTGGAAAACTCAGCAGTGGCCACAGGACTGGAAGAGGTCAGTCTTCATTCCAATCCCAAAGAAAGGCAATGCCAAAGAATGCTCAAACTACCGCACAATTGCACTCATCTCACACGCTAGTAAAGTCATGCTCAAAATTCTCCAAGCCAGGCTTCAGCAGTATGTAAACCGTGAACTCCCAGATGTTCAAGCAGGTTTTAGAAAAGGCAGAGGCACCAGAGATCAAATTGCCAACATCCGCTGGATCATGGAGAAAGCAAGAGAGTTTCAGAAAAACATCTATTTCTGCTTCATTGACTATGCGAAAGCCTTTGACTGTGTGGATCACAATAAACTGTGGAACATTCTGAAAGAGATGGGAATCCCAAACCACCTGACCTGCCTCTTGAGAAACCTGTATGCTGGTCAGGAAGCAACAGTTAGAACCGGTCATGGAACAACAGACTGGTTCCAAATAGGAAAAGGTGTACGTCAAGGTTGTATATTGTCACCTTGCTTATTTAACTTATATGCAGAGTACATCATGAGGAACGCTGGGCTGGAAGAAGCACAAGCTGGAATCAAGATTGCTGGGAGAAATATCAATAACCTCAGATATGCAGATGACACTACCCTTATGGCAGAAAGTGAAGAGGAACTCAAAAGCCTCTTGATGAAAGTGAAAGAGGAGAGTGAAAAGGTTGGCTTGAAGCTCAACATTCAGAAAACAAAGATCATGGCATCTGGTCCCATCACTTCATGGGAAATAGATGGAAAAACAGTGGAAACAGTGTCAGACTTTATTTTTTTGGGCTCCAAAATCACTGCAGATGCTGATTGCAGCCATGAAATTAAAAGATGCTTGCTCCTTGGAAGGAAAGTTATGACCAACCTTGATAGTATATTAAAAAGCAGAGACATTACTTTGCCGACCAAGGTCCGTCTAGTCAAGGCTATGGTTTTTCCCGTGGTCATGTATGGATGTGAGAGTTGGACTGTGAAGAAAGCTGATCGCCGAAGAATCGATGCTTTTGAACTGTGGTGTTGGAGAAGACTTTTGAGAGTCCCTTATACTGCAAGGAGATCCAACCAGTCCATTCTAAAGGAGATCAATCCTGGGTGTTCTTTGGAGGGACTGATGCTAAAGCTGAAACTCCAATACTTTGGCCACCTCATGAGACGAGCTGACTCACTGGAAAAGACTCTGATGCTGGGAAAGGTTGGGGGCGGGAGGAGAAGGGGACGACAGAGAATGAGATGGCTGGATGGCATCACCGACTCTGTGGACATGAGTTTGAGTGTACTCCGGGAGTTGGTGATGGACAGGGAGGCCTGGCGTGCTGTGATTCATGGGGTCGTGGAGAGTCGGACACGACTGAGCGACTGAACTGACTGACTGACTGACTGAATCAACAACTTGGATGTCAGAGATTGGAGCTTAGTTATAGAGGAGGCCATTGCAGAACTTGAAATAAAGGAATCCTGTGACTTGGAGAGCTGGATGGGTGGAGGAACTGTGGAAAATAGAGAAATGGAGGGGAGACTTGTGGGGGTGTCATCCAGGGGCCATAGGATGACAGTGGCAAGGTTCTCACGTGAGAGTTGAGTATTATCTGTGCAGTGAGAAGCTGAGAGTGCTTAGTGCTGAGGGAACTAAGTTTAGCACTTGTGAGTAAATTAGTTTTCCCACTCTTTGCCTACAGCTTGGGGTGAGACTCATCCTCATGCTCATACAATTTTTGGGCAAATGTCTGTCATAGCACTGAATACCACGCTATCTATGAGAAGAGGAATCAAGCTGATTTTCTCTGCTGCTTCCCGATCAATTAGCCCAATACCTAAAATACTACCTGTTGAATGAATGAATGAGTAAATAAATAGAAAATCTAAGGTTCTTCCCATGTCTCAGCTCTATTTCAATTTGATTTGATGAATTCTAGGAAGTGTTAGTGTTCATCCACTAAGATGTGGAACACCGTTGGTACGAAAGCTGATCCAAAAGGGATTGTGGTTGCTACAATCACTGTCAGGGATTTTAGAATACACTAAACTGCTCCTTTGCTGACTTAATACTGTAATTATTTTTTTTTCCTTTTTGAATAAAAATATTCATTGGCTCAGTAATGTCCATTAGAATGCCAGAGGTTTTTTTTGTTTGTTTGTTTGTTTTAAAGGAATCAATGTGCTTTTTTTTTTTTTTTAATAATTTTTTTATTTTTGGCTGTTCTGAGTCTTTGTTGCTGCACAGGCTAATCCCTAGCTGCTGTGAGCAGGCCTACCATTGCAGTGGCCTCTCCTGTATCGGAGCACAGGCTCCAGGGTGTAGGCTTAGTAGTTGCAGTTCCTGGGCTCCAGAGCACAGGCCCAATAGTTGGGGTGCACGGGCATAGCCACTCTGCGGCACGTGAGATCTTCCTGGGTTGGAGATCGAACCCAACCCAATCTGCCAACCCAACCCAATCTGCCTGCATTGGCAGGCAGATTCTCCACCATTGAGCCACCAGGGAAGCCCTGAATTTTAAATTTTGAGCTTTTAAAATTCTGTTCTTTTTGACTCTATGTCTCGGTCTTTTTTATAACAAAGCATAAAAAGGCTGATACTTCTCTCTCCCGGTTTTTAAAAGAGGACAGGCTGGTGTTTGGACCTGGTTGAATTCCTCAAAGTAATATGTTTTTAAGTTCTGGGCCCCAGCTATTAATCTTCTTGTTTAATGATGTTTTAGCCTGTAAATCTCCTTTTTACCCAGAGGGAGCATCTGCTCATTTTGGCAGAATCTATTGCTATTTCCAGTTGATCACAATTGACCATTTAATACTGCAGGGTCATTCTATTTCCAACCCTTGATGTGTATTCAAATAGATAGCTTCAATTAAAATCCAGACTGGGCTACTTGCTGGTCATGAGAAGTAAGTTTGAGCATGCCAGTTGTCTTTGACGTGGACTCTTCCTTATAAAGATGGCACATGAATCTTAAGGATTATTGTGGACGTTGAGTGAGATGATGCATGTAAAAAGTTTACTGCAGAGTGAGTGATAGTTTCTCAGTCATGCCTGACTCTTTCCAACCCCATGGACTGTAGCCTGCCAGGCTCCTCTGTTCATGGAATTCTCCAGGCAAGATTACTGGATTGGGTTGCCATTTCCTTCTAACCAGTGACAATTAAACATCAATACATGCTTGTTCTTAGTCTCTGTAAACAATAACAAAAAAAAAAAAAAAACCAAAAATGATCTCTATTCCTTGATTCTTTCTCTGACTCCTCCTTCCCAGAAACTCCTGTTTGTAGAAAATGCCTCTCTTCCCTCTATCCTTTTACTAAGACTTCTCCCTCTTGTGTGTAAATTTGAAAAAAAAAATTTTTTTTTTCCCTCACAGAAACAGACTGTTCTTTGATACTAAACTTAGGCTGGATAAGTGAGGCTTTCTATTGAGGCAAAATTTTCTTGAAACCTCAATCACAGGTTATAGTTTTCCTGAGTTGACGGGTTCCCTATAATGTGTCTCCCCATGACCTGCAGTATAACCAGAAGACTACAACACGTGTTTGGAGTGCCAGGCCCAGTCTGTTAGTTTCTCCCTGTGCCTTGAGTTGATACGTCTGCAAGGAGAGTGGAACTTGTAAGATAAATTCTCTCATTGCTAAATTGTAGCTAGGTCCATTTCTTCCAAGAGAATGTATTTTTGGGTTTAGTAATTGTGGGTAGCCCTTTCAAACCTACTGTGAATCTCGGGAGCTGTGAATGAACTCCCGCTTTACATGGCTTACAAATAATTTGAATATAACATTTCCCTTATAATTTCCTATTGCTCATCCTTCAAAGTGCATGTAGAATATTTCAAGTCCTTCTTTCAGACTTGTAACTGCTGAAGTAACTAACTTTGGATTTGCACGGTCCAAAATCAGTGGATTGGTATCCAGGGTCTTGGAGTAAACTGCACTAGAGAGATCCTTGAGGTTCATTTCTGTGATAATAACCAGGGTAGGGGGAAAAAAAAAAAAGAAAGCAGATTTTTATCCCTTTAGATACAAGGAAGAGGAAATCAAGGCATAAAGAGGTTAAAAATCTGCTCGAAGTCATATCATTATTAAGTACCAACACTGGGATTCAAACTCAGGTCTCAAATTGTGCTGAGATTATAAACTGAAAACAATGGCTCAAAAAACACAAGGGAAAAGTTCAGTTTTCTAACAGCCTCAGTTAGTTATTGCCTGAGAAGTCCCATGAACAGAGGAGCCTGAAGGGCCACAGTCCATGGGGTGGCAAAGAGTCAGACAGGACTGAGTGACTAAACACCACACACCACCACAGTTAGTTATAGCTGATGACTCTTTATTTTTTTTAATTTGTGGTGAAAGTTACATAATATAAAACGTGCTATTTTAACCATATTTAACTCTATGGTTCAGTGGCACTAAGAACATTCACATTGTTGTGCAGCTCTCACCATCATCCATTTCCTGAATTTTTCCCTTTCCTAAACTGAAACGCTGTCTCTGTTAAACACTAATTCCCCTTTCCTTCCCCTCCTCCTGCCCCCAGCCCCTGGCATCTACCAATGTACTTTCTGACTACTAGTGTATACACCTGACTATTTTAGGTGTCTCATATGTGTGTCTGTTAGTCACTCAGTTGTGTTCAACTCTTTGCACCCCATGGACTGTAGCCTGCCAGACTCCTTCCTCTGTCCATGACATTTCCCAGGCAAGGATACTGGAGTGGTTTCGATTCCCTTCCCCAGGGGATCTTCCCAGCCCAGTATCTAACCTGGGTCTCTCACATTAAAGGCAGATTCTCTACCATCCGAGTCATCAAGGAAGCATGGCTATCTCATATATGTGGAATCAAACAGTATTTGTCTCCACTCAGTGTATATTGGAATGCATTTTTAACATTAACTTAATACACGTCCTACAAACTAATTGTACCTTCCCCCCATCCCCCACGGCGTGATCTACAGTAGGTTCTCATTAGTTATGTATTTTACACACAGTAGTCTATATATGTCAATTCCAATCTTCCAATTTTTCCCATCCCCCCTTTACCCCCTTCTTTTCCATATGTTTATTTTCTATGTCTTGACAACACTTTCTTTACCTTCAGTTTCCGTCACTTTACAAGTGAGAATATTATGGCTCAGGAAGGTGAAGTGAATTTCCAGAAGTCTCACAGTTACCTCCTGGCTGATTTAGGACAAGAACTCAGCCCTCCTGACTCGGTCAGACACTATTCACACCAAACGGTGCTGCTTAGGAAACAAAGAATTATGAAATTTGGGCAGTTTTCTAACCCAACAGAATGATGCAATGAAGAGTGTGTGAATTTGACAATTAGATACAGCTGTGGTCAAATTCTGTTTTACCACTTGCTCTCCTTGGGATCCGGAGAAGGCAATGGCAAGCCACTCAGTACTATTGCCTAGAAAATCCCATGGATGGAGGAGCCTGGTAGGCTGTAGTCCATGGGGTCGCTAAGGGTCGGACACGACTGAGCGACTTCACTTTCACTTTCAACACATTGGAGAAGGAAATGGCAACCTACTCCAGTGTTCTTGCCTGGAGAATCCCAGGGACGGGGGAGCCTGGTGGGCTTCCGTCTATGGGGTCACACAGAGTCGGACACGACTGAAGAGACTTAGCAGCAGCAGCACCAGCAGCCTTGGGATCGGAGAAGGCAATGGCAAGCCACTCTGGTACTCTTGCCTAGAAAATCCCATGGACAGAGGAGCCTGGTAGGCTGCAGTCTGTGGGGTCGCTAAGGGTCGGACATGACTGAGCGACTTCACTTTCACTTTTCACTTTCACACATTGGAGAAGGAAATGGCAACCCACTCCAGTGTTCTTGTCTAGAGAATCCCAGGGATGGGGGAGCCTGGTGGGCTTCCATCTTTGGGGTCACACAGCATCGGACACGACTGAAGTGACTTAGCAGCAGCAGCATCAGTAGCAGCCTTGGGATTTGAGAAGAGATTTCACTTATATTTAATTTCATCATCTATGAAGCAGAAAATAAAATTGCTTTTCAGTTTGATTGTAATGATAAAATGATATGGTGCATAACAAAATGATGAGTTATATGTTCATATAGGCCAATTATATGGACATAAAATTTTCTCAACCAATTCCAAAACTGGCTTGGCAAGAAATTTTTAAGAGTTTTCACCTAAGAGACTAAGATTGGGAAATTCAATCTACTAAGTTACTTCTCAGTTCACTCCAGATTGCTCTTTACAGCTTTAACAATTTCCAAAGAGATAATACATTGGATAGAAAAACACAGGAAGTTGCTTACCATCAGCAATGGTCAAGCAAAAAGAAATAAAGAAAGATAAAATTTAGCAAAAATAAATAAATAAATAAATTGTGATATCCATTACTGGCCTGGGTGAAAGAAAGAAATAACCTAATAGATTATTTACTGTGTAAATTGGGAGTAGTACCCTTTTGGTTAGAGATATCAAAATTCTTTATAAGATTTATAATTCTCTATTGTATATTTGGGGCTTCCCTAATAGCTCAGATGGTAAAGAATCTGCCTGCAGTGTAGGAAATGTAGGTTCAATCCCTGGGCTGGGAAGATCTTCTGGAGAAGGGAATGGCAGCCCACTGCAGTATTCTTGCCAGGAGAATTCCGGGCAAGAATTCCATGGACAAAGGAGCCTGGAACAGTCCATGAGGTTGCAAAGAGTCAAACATGACTGAGTGAATCACACGTTCATGCTTTCACATTGTGCATTCATTTGAGAAATTATCCTAGGGACCCAGAAATAAATTAATGCATGTTGAGGTTTTCATGGTATTAGAAACAATGACTTATTATTTGATGCATCCACTTGAAAGAATAATATGCAATTGTTAAAAATAATGTTTAAAGAGTTTACAATGATATGGGAAATGTTTAAATTATGATATTAAGATTATATGTTAAATATATGGTATAATTTCAAAAGTATAAGTGAGAAGTGAACAAAAACCCATATATGGAAGAAAGAGTGAAAGCAAAATGCACTAGAAAATTGAGAATTTTCCTTTTTGATGTCAGTACTAAGAGTTATATTGAGCGAGCAGCTTTGTCTTTCTTCTGTTCCTCTGTCCTCTCCATGGGCTTTGTATTCTGGGTTCTGAGAATACAAAGATGTATTCTCTTTGTAGGAGGGGATATAGGCTGAGGGTAAGAGCATATGGGGGCTGTGTTCAGTATCCCACAACCTAGCTTCTGTGACTTGGGCTGCTTACTTTGTATGTCTAGGTCAAAACCAAAGATGTGTGTATCAAATTGTCACAAACACTCTTAATAGGATTTTAAGCAGAAAAAATAGGAAGTGATAATTTAAGAAGTCCACTGTAGCCCATAGTTAGATGAAATCCCTTATCTAGTTTTGGAACTTGGGTCACTCAGGACTGTGGGAGATTTCCAAGTCAAAGAAGATATTATTAAATCATAGATAACTTCTCACTGCATTTTTTTTTCCTCTCAGCAGAAACTTTTAAAAATCCTATTTAGGCATTTAACACACATATCATCAAAGTTGGAGGAAGAAAGACCAGATGATACAGAAATATGGATCAGATGATCTGTTAAGAATTCTATTGGTTCTGTCACCCTGCCATGACCCTGCCATGTTAGAAAGACCAGATGATACAGAAATATGGATCAGATGATCTGTTAAGAATTCTATTGGTTCTGTCACCCTGCCATGACCCTGCCATGTTAGAATGCAATAAAAATTCTAATAGGAAGCTATCAACCTTCTTAGATCCAGATATTGTAAGTTTCCTATAATTTTTGATTTTAGATCTTTAGTCATTCAACAGATATTCATTTAACATTACTCCAGGTATGGCAATGAAGATATCTAGCACAAAAAATTCCTGCTTTCAAGCTACTCCTAAAGTAGGGTAGGAGGGTAGAGGAAAACCAATACAACATAGTGTGCAAAAATCAAGTATGGAGATGATATAGGTGTACAGTGGAAGTTCTTATAATCTAGACTAAGGTGAGGGAAGAGATTATTACATATCCTTGTGGAAAATGTAAAGGATGTTTAAGAGTCAGTCAGTAGAATTGGGAATGGGTATGTAGGATGGGGCAGTAGGTGGAGTGCTGGAATAACACGTGGAAAGCAATGAGGTATGAATGAGCATGCCTTGGTCAGAACGTTATGGTGGTCCACAGTAGTGAATAGGGAGGATAGCTGAAGGATAACGTGGATGGGTTTGCAGGGTCCAGGGACTTGTAATGAGACTAAAATGCTTAGATGCTATCTTGAATATAAAGAAGAGTCTTTGAAGAATTTTAAACTGGGTAATGACATGACTGAATGATTAAGTTTAATAAATATCATTGTGATTGACGTGTGGACCACTGAGCAGGTGTCTGGGTGAGGAAGATGATGGAGACACCAGCTATGATGTTATTGTAGCAGCCATCAACTTATTTTGCTAATTAGTCTAAATCTAGTGTTCTTGCCTTGAGAATCCTGTGGATGGAGGAGCCTGGTGGGCTGCTGTCCATAGAGTCGCACAGAGTCGGACATGACTGAAGCGACTTAGCAGCAGCAGCAGCAATGCTGAGAACTATGGTTGGGCATGGTGAAAGTGAAGTGAAAGTATTAATCACGCATTTGTGTTTGACCCTTTGCAAACCCATGGACTGTAGCCCGCCAGGCTCCTATGTCCATGGATTTTCCAGGCAAGAATACTGGAGTAGGTAGCCATTCCCTTCTCCAGGGAATCTTTCCAACCCAGGGATCAAATCTGGGTCTCCCACATTGCAGGCAAATTCTTTACTATATGAGCCACCAGGGAAGTCTGCAGTGTGGTTCAGTTCAGTTCAGTCGCTCAGTTGTGACCGACTCTTTGCAACCCCATGAATCACAGCATGCCAGGCCTCCCTGTTCATCATCAACTCCCAGAGTTCACTCAAACTCATGGTCATCAAGTCGGTGATGCCATCCAGCCATCTCATTCTCTGTCGCGTCCTTCTCCTCCCGCCCCCAATCCTTCCCAGCATCAGAGTCTTTTCCAGTGAGTCAGCTCGTCGCATGAGGTGGCCAAAGTATTGGAGTTTCAGCTTTAGCATCAGTCCTTCCAATGAACACCCAGGATCGATCTCCTTTAGAATGGACTGGTTGTTTCTCCTTGCAGTCCAAGGGACTCTCAAGAGTCTTCTCCAACACCACAGTTCAAAAGCATCAATTCTTCTGCGATCAGCTTTCTTCACAGTCCAGCTCTCACATCCATACATGACCACGGGAAAAACCATAGCCTTGACTAGACGGACCTTTGTTGGCAAAGTAATGTCTCTGCTTTTTAATATACTATCTAGGTTGGTCATAACTTTCCTTCTAAGCAGTAAGTTTCTTTTAATTTCACGGCTGCAATCAGCATCCACAGTGATTGCAGTGTGTTAGGTACTCAAAAATGTTTATGGAATAAATAAATGAATGAATCAATGAATGGATGAAGATTAAGGAATAAGATTTGAAAAGTTGCAGTGATTCATTTTGGATTATAAGATGAACTAGTAAAAGGAAAAGTCACGGATGATTTCCATGGTTATAGTAGATGGTGGAAGAAATATAGAAGGTAACCAGGCACATTGAACAGTGCAATTGGGAGTTGGAAGTGTGGCTATGAAAAATATTTAAGAAAACTAGTTTCCCATAACTGGGTATTTCTAATGAACTTATATGTGTGTGTGTGTGTATATATATATATATATATATATAATTTTTATTATAAAAAACTCCATGAGGATATCAATCTAAGAAGAATGAGAATTTATTCTTAATGGTCACAAATCAAGAGAGGTAATATTTGGGGGAGTTGTTTGTTTTGTCTGTAATTTAACTTTGTACTTTGGCAAAATTGCTAATTTAAAGCACAAAAAATAATCTGTATGCCTTTGCTTTGGGATTCTGGATTTGGTTTAATTGTATTGCACATTGAATTCCTCCAATATATTTTTTTGAAATGTCTTATAAGAGGTAGTAACACTTTTTTTTTTGGTAAACCTCTTTTCATCCAAGTTCTTGTGGCAGCTCTCGATTCATGGATAGTCCAAGAAATGTCATGGAGATTTTCATGCT
This sequence comes from Moschus berezovskii, assembly GCF_049115385.1. Classification (NCBI taxonomy): domain Eukaryota; kingdom Metazoa; phylum Chordata; class Mammalia; order Artiodactyla; family Moschidae; genus Moschus; species Moschus berezovskii. The sequence continues at coordinate 84,663,315 of NC_142475.1, forward strand.
GGGACTCACAAAACCCCAAGGTGCAGAGAGCTTTGTTTGTGTTCTTTTTGATTGTCTACCTGGTCTCTGTTGGGGGCAACCTGCTTATCATGATCACCATTGTCTTCAGCCCCACCTTGAGCTTGCCTATGTACTTTTTCCTCTCCTGTTTGTTCTTTATTGATACTTGCTGTTCCTCGTCTATGATTCCCAAACTCATTGCTGACTCCTTGTATGAAGGGAGAGTCATCACTTTTGAGGGGTGCCTGGCTCAATTCTTTGTTGCCTATTTACTGGGAGGAACTGAGATCATCCTGCTCATGGTGATGGCCTATGATCACTACGTGGCCATCTGCAAGCCCCTGCACTACATGGCTGTCATGACCAGGCATCTCTGTGCCCTGCTGGTGGGGCTGGATTGGCTGGGGGGCTTCCTGCATTCCCTGGTTCAGCTCCTGCTGGTCCTCTAGTTGCCCTTCTGTGGGCCTAACATGATCAATCATTTTGTCTGTGACTTGTACCCCTTGCTGGAACTTACCTTCACTGACCCCTATGTCATCGGCCTGCTGGTGGTGGACAACAGTGGCGTGATCTGCCTGTTGAACTTCCTCCTGCTGGCTGCCTCTTATCTCATCATCCTGCACTCCTTGAGGTCCCACAGTGCAGAGGGGAGGCGCAGAGCCCTCTCCACCTGTGGGGCCCACTTCACGGTTGTTGCCTTGTTCTTCATGCCCTGTATATTTATTTACATGTAGCCATCATCTACTTTGTTCATTGACAACATGGTGGCCATGCTTTACTGTATTTTGACACCCATTTTCAACCCCCTGATTTATAGCCTGAGAAATGCAGAGGTGAAATATGCCCTGAAAAATCTCTGGAAAAAATGAGCAATTGTGGATGGAGGATACAGGAACCTAGGGAAAGAAACGACCAGTCACTCTCAGAGAAGAATTCTTAGTCATTGTGAAAGTTGAGAAATCATCAAAAAATTTCAGAATAAAGCTGATTTGAATGTTTGAAATTATACCTAATATATCAATATTCTGTGTTGTTGACCATGCAAGTGAGTATATGCCTCTTCATGTTTTTAATTCTTAAGTTTGTTCTAAACTGCAGAACACAGAGGCACCACATTTCTCTTCCCAATGTGTTTTTGAGATGGAGCCTTCCTCAGGCTGGGGTACTTAGAATGTATCATGAGAAAAATCTCCTTATTGAAATGTTACCAACCTGATCCTCCAACTCTCCACTTCAGAGTACTGATCAAAGCAGTTATTGATGATTCACTTGCACCTGATTTATACTGACAGTGATATCAGAAAGAATCTACAGTTTGATGAGACTTTGAGAAAACAGGGAATACAATTAAGATTGACTGAACTAAGTCATGGAAGTATATAAGCATGACTGTGTACTAACTATAACGTGGTGTGAAATTCTGAAACAAATGTCCAGTGTGCACATGTGACCACACACACTTGCACCCACACACATACACCCCTACATGGTGTATGGTTTATTTTTTTTCTTTATTTTTTATTGGAGGATAATTATTTTACAATATTATATTGGTTGGTTTTGCCATATATTGACATGAATCCACCCCGGGTGTACATGAGTTCCCTTTCCCGAACCCCCCTCCCACCTCCCTCCTCCCCTTATCCTCCCTCTGGGTCATCCCCACATACCAGCCCAGAGCATCCTGTAATATGCATCAACCCTGAACTGGTGATTCATTTCACATATGATAATATACATGTTTCAATGCCATTCTCCCAAATCATCACACCCTCACCCTCTTCCACAGAGTCCTAAAGACTGTTCTATACATCTGTGTCTCTTTTGCTGTCTCGTATACAGGGTTATCATTTGCATCTTTCTAAATTCCATATATATGTGTTAGTATAGTGTATTGATGTTTTTCTTTCTGGCTTACTTCACTCTGTATAATAGGCTCTAGTTTCATCCACCTCATTAGAACTGATTCAAATGCATTCTTTTTAATGGCTGAGTAGTACTCCATTGTGTATATGTACCAAAGCTTTCTTATCCATTCGTCTGAAGATGGACATCTAGGTTGCTTCCATGTCCTCGCTATTATAAACAGAGCTGCAATGAACATTGGGGTACATGTGTCTCTTTCAATTCTGGTTTCCTCGGTGTCTATGCCCAGGAGTGTGATTGGTGACAGTTCTGTTTCCAGTTTTTTGAGGAATCTCCACACTGTTCTCCATAGTGGCTGTACTAGTTTGCATTCCCACCAACAGTGTAAGAGGGTTCCCTTCTCTCCACATCCTCTCCAGCATTTATTGCTTGTAGACTTTTGGATAGCAGCCATTCTGACTGGTGTGAAATGGTATCTCATTGTGGTTTTAATTTGCATTTCTCTGATTATGAGGGATGTTGAGCATTTTGTCATGTGCTTGTTAGCCATCTGTATGTCTTCTTTGGAGAAATGTCTGTTTAGTTCTTTGGCCCATTTTTTGATTGGGTCATTTATTTTTCTGGAATTGAGCTGCGGGAGCTGCTTGTTTATTTTGGAGATTAATCCTTTATCAGTTGCTTCATTTGCTATTAATTTCTCCCATTCTGAAGGCTGTCTTTTCACCTTGTTTATAGTTTCCTTTGCTGTGCAGAAGCTTTTGATTTCAATTAGGTCCCATTTGTTTATTTTTGCTTTTATTTCCAATATTCTGGGAGGTGGGTCTTGGAGGATCCTTCTGTGATTTATGTCAGTGAGTGTTTTGCCTACGTTCTCCTCTAGGAGTTTTATAGTTTCTGGTCTTACATTTAGCTTTCTAATCCATTTTGAGTTTATTTTTGTGTATGGTGTTAGGAAGTGATCTAGTTTCATTCTTTTACAAATGGCTGACCAGTTTTCCCAGAACCACTTGTTAAAGAGACTGTCTTTTCTCCATTTTATATTCTTGCCTCCTTTGTCAAAGATAAGGTGTCCATAGGTGTGTGGGTTTATCTCTGGGCTTTCTATTTTGTTCCATTGATCTATATTTCTGTCTTTATGCCAGTACCATACTGTCTTGATGACTGTGGCTTTGTAGTAGAGCCTGAAGTCTGACAGGTTGATTCCCCAAGTTCCATTCTTCTTCCTCAAGATTGCTTTGGCTATTCGAGGATTTTTGTATTTCCATACAAATTGTGAGATTATTTGTTCTAGCTCTGTGAAAAATATTGCTGGTAGCTTGATAGGGATTGCATTGAATGTATAAGTTACTTTGGGTAATATACTCATTTTTACAATATTTATTCTTCCAATCCATGAATACGGTATATTTCTCCATCTATTAGTGTCCTCTTTGATTATTTTCACTAGTGTTTTATAGTTTTCTATGTACAAGTCTTTTGTTTCCTTAGGTAGATATATTCCTAAGTATTTAATTCTTTTCGTTGCAACAGTGAATGGAATAGTTTCCTTAATTTCTCTTTCTATTTTCTCATTATTAGTGTATAGGAATGCAAGTGATTTTTGTGTGTTGATTTTATATCCTGCAACTTTACTGTATTCATTGATTAGCTCTAGTAGTTTTCTGGTAGAGTCTTTAGGGTTTACTGTGTAGAGGATCATGTCATCAGTGAACAGTGAAAGTTTTACTTCTTCTTTTCCAATTTGTATTCCTTTTATGTCTTTTTCTGCTCTGATTGCTGTAGCCAAAACTTCCAGATCTATGTTGAATAGTAGTGGTGAGAGTGGGCACCCTTGTCTTGTTCCTGACTTTAGGGGAAATGCTTTCAGTTTTTCACCGTTGAGGATAATGTTTGCCGTGGGTTTGTCATATATAGCTTTTGAGCATTGATCTGGTATTGGCACACAATGCTCCACCACTCAGAGACTCAGTCATGTCTGACACTTGCAACCCTTCGGACTGTAGCCAGCCAAGCTCCTCTTTCATGGGATTATCCAGGCGAGAATATTGGAGTGGGGGTGCCATTTTCTCCTTCAGGGAATCTTCTCCACCCAGGGATTTAACTTGAATCTCTTAAATCTCCAGCATTGCCAGGCAGGTTCTTTACCACTGAGCCACCAGAGAGGCCCCACTTCTTATCATTCAGTTTAGTTCAACTGCTCAGTCGTGTTCAACTCTTTGCGACCCCATAGACTGCAGCCTGCCAGCCTTCCCTGGGAGTTCCCATACCAACTCCCAGAGTTTGCTCAAATTCATGTCCAGGTCATCGATGCCATCCAACTCTCTCATCATACTGATCATCAGATTCTCAGCAGGTTGAGATATTTAGCTTCTTTAAGAAGACTCATGTTTCCAGGAAAATAGTATATTGCTTGTGGGTGGGACTGTTTTTATTTTATCAAAACTTAGATAAACACAGGCATTTCCTGAATATAAGGAGAATAAAGGGTAGGTAGGAATCTGGTAATTTACAAGGACATTGCTTAAGACAGGGCATTGGTTATTCCTCCTTCCCTCAAGTGAATAGACACATAGTCGTTTAATAGAATCTTTCACTGATGGTCACAAACTTTTTTTTTTTTTAACATTGATTCATCCCTTTAGACTGCAGAAGGATGGGTAGTCTTTAACTAGAAAGATTTCTCCAAGTTGAAAGAAAGCAAAACCCAGAAGTATATATAATGTGTAAAGCAAGGAGAAAGAGTAATTTAACTTCTTATGGGTGATACTGTCTACAGCACAGGCAGAAGCGGGGGTAAATGAGCAAGTGGGGGTAAAAGAGAAGTAGGGCACATCTCCAGCTACAGCCAAGTCAATGTCTCCCCATTCTACTGCAGTTTACTTTACATTAATTTGTGTTACTATTGGAAACACAACAGAAAATGTAGAAAACCTCATTGAATAGAAGAAGAAAGATTTAACTGAAATATGGACTCAGGTATGGACTATACATACAGAGATTTCAGGAAATCCTATTCATGGGTTACACAAGGGCCATGTATCTATGTGGAACCCTGCTGAAAATTGTCAGAGATGTACTCAGGTTGAACTAGAAAAATCAATGTCTGCTAAATGTTCCAATTCAGTAGAAACAAATTAAATTTTAGGTAATTAAATTATTATTTTCATGTAATAACTTAGGTATCTAGTACCTAAAGGGTTTCCCTGTGGCTCAGAAGGTAAAGCATCTGTCTTCAATGCCGGAGACCCAGGTTTAATTCCTGGGTTGGGAAGATCCCCTGGAGAAGGAAATGGCAACCTACTCCAGTATTCTTACCTGGAAAATCCCATGAATGGAGGAGCCTGGTAGGCTACAGTCCATGGGGTTGCAAAGAGTCAGACACGACTGATGATTTCACCTTCACTTTAATCTAGTGTTTACATGCTCAAAAATAGCTTAATTTTTTAAATGGGAAAAAGACTTGAATATGTATTTCTACAAAGGAGACATAAATATAAATAACAGTATATGAAAAGATGTTTAACAACATTAACCATCAGGGAAATGAAAATCAAAACAACAGTGAGATATCCCCTCATTGTTAGAACATCCATTATATAAAACAAAAGTGTTGCAAAGATGTGGAGAAATGGGGACTTTGTCTTACTGTCCATGGGAATATGAATTGATACAGACCCTCTGGAAAACAGGAGGGGGTTTCCTCAAAAAATCAAAGTTAGAAGTACTGTATGTCCTGTAGTCCTACTTCTGAGTATGTATTCAAAACAATTTAAATTAGGATCTCAAGGAAGTATTTGCACTATTAAGTTTATTTCAGCATTGTCCAATCCCTGGCCTGGGAAGATCCCCTGGAGAAAGGAAAGTCTTCCCACTCCAGTAATCTGGTCTGGAAAATTGCATGGACTGTATAGTCCATAGGGTCGCAGAATTGGACACAACTGAGTAACTTTCACTTTTAGGCTTCCTTGATAGCTCAATTGGTAAAGAATTCACCTGCGATGCAGGAGGCCCCAGTTCAATTCCTGGGTCAGGAAGATCCGCTGGAGAAGGGATAGGCCACCCATTCCAGTATTGTTGGGCTTCCCTGGTGATTCAGCTGGTAAAGAATCCCCCTGCAATGTAGGAGACCTGGGTTCAATCCCTGGATTGGAAAGATCCCTTGGAGAAGGGAAAAGCTGCCCACTCCAGTATTCTGACCTGGAGAATTCCATTTACTGTATAGTCCATGGGGTTGCAAAGAGTCAGACAAGACTGAACAACTTTCACTTTTCACTATCAGCATTATTCACAACAGCCAGAACGTGGAAACAACCTAAATGACCATCAGTAGGTGAATGGATTTTCTAATGTGGTGTATACTTACATGGAAAATCATTCAGGCTTTAAAAAGAAGGAAATCCTGCCATTTGCAACAACATGTATGAATACTTATGTCATTATTATAAGTAAAATAAGTCAGTGATAGAAGGACAAATGCTGCATAATTCCATGTATTTAATTGTATAAAATAATAAAACTCTTAAAGGCAAAGAGAACAAAATTATGGTTTCTAGGGGCTGGGGGAAGGCAGGAATGAGGAGCAATTATTTAACGGATGTGGAGTTTCAATCTGAGAAGATGCAAAAGTTATGAAGATATTTACATGACAATGTATTAATAAATGTATTAAATGCCACTGAATGGCGCACTTAAAATGCTAAGCTTCATGTATGTGTATTGTATGACAACAAAAGGATCAAGGGGGAGGGACAGACTTTGAGTGGGGCTGGCAGCAAACAGGAGTAAAGTTGTTAACTCTTGTGGCGAGAGCTGAGTGCGTGGCTTCCTCTCTGTTCTGAACTTCAGGAATGCCTTCATTTGGCTTAAAGGTAAAGGTTGATAACAAAGAAAGGTGATTCTGTGCAGGGTCCCAGCTGGCTCTTCATCACCTCAGAAGCAGAGAGACAGATGGCTGTAGTGGAGCCTCCTTTCTGTAGTGCTTCTGTTCTCTACCTCTGTACGTCTTTATACATGAGTGACTAGCTGGGTGTGGTTTTCTCACTGGCTACTCTGTGAAAGCCTAGGACTTACTGTAAATTCCCATGATTCTCTCTGTGTAGAGAGAATACCATGAGAATACCACAGAAACCATGAGAATCTGTCACCTAGGTACTCATCCCAGAGGAAGTTTATATGCTTATGACTTTTAAATTACTCAGTGTTTGGGAACTGAGAGTCCTGTCATCTAAGTCTCCTCAGTGAGTCACTCATAAAAACGTCACAATATCTCAGGATAAGTTGGTACATAACTTTGAAAACTGTCATTTTCATTCTCAGAGCAACCATAGCCTTTTGAACATTCATATTTTCAGAGAGAAATTTATTCTATCAACTCTGACCTATGCCTAAAATCACCCCATATATCCTCTGCCAGGGTCACCAGTGCCAAAATGAGGAACAAAACCTTGTCACCAAACTTTGCACTTACCTTACCAAGCCTCAGCCTTAACCATAGCCAGAGGCATGTGTTTAACCAGAGCTCAACTGCATTTCTGGCCTCTATTTGTTGTTTGTGAGAGCCAGATAGGAGCAAAGGAAAGTCCTTGACTGACACATCAGTAAAGATTCCAACAGGGCCAATTACTAATCCTCTGAGGACTTGACAGATCAATGTGCCAAACTCCACGCCTTGTGAAAATCTATTTAAGCACTTCTCTAGAATCAATGAAGAAAGAATTGCAAAGAAGGACCTTGAAATAAATAACAGCCACAGAGCAGTGCATCAGTAAGCCGAAGACCTGTTTGGGACTTGCTGCTCCCAAGGTCTCTTTGGCAGAGTTGATCTGAGAAAACCATGTCCAAGCAAATGGATTTGATTTACTTATACATTCCATAATTCCATGTACCAGTTCTTCCTGATTTGAAGAATTTTTCATAATAATGTTCGAAGATGCATTTATAACCTCACAAGAAGCCAAGAAAGTGAGTCGAGTCAAAATTAAATCCTAGAGCTACCAATTTCTTAACTAACAGTTCATTTTCTGAGTAAATCCAGAAAATGAGAGAGCTGTCTAGAGACATAAGAACTTCAATGTTACTCTTGATAGTTTACACAGTTTATTTGCAGCTGTGGGGCAAATGCCTGGTGGGAAGAAAGCAACGACTGCTTAATTTAAAATCTGAGGAATCTAGAATTAACTAATCCTGGTTAGTGATAACTAATTCTTTTTCTGAAACTTAAGAAGGTTAACTTAATTTAGTCAATTTCATTTCACTGAGATAATTTTTATGGTTAGATTCTGTGAATTGAAGGTTAAACTTTCTAAAAAAGAATTTGGACAAAATGATGAGAAGATATTAAGAAACACTATAATGTTCCCAAAGGGCTTCCCTGATGACTCAGTGGTAGAAGCCTCTGCCTGCCAATGCAGAAGATATGGGTTCAATCCCAGGTTTGGGAAGATCCCTTGTAGAAGAAAATGACAACCCATTGCACTATTCTGGCCTCGGAAATCCCATGGACAGAGGAACCTGGCAGTCTATAGATAATGGGGTCACAAATCAGTCAGACATGACTTAAAGACTAAACAACAGCAATATTCCTTAAAAGTTGCTGTTGAAAACTACAAGTTGCTTTACAAAACTGTGATTAGTATTTATATATCACTAAATAGATTGATTCTGTATATATGATGAAATATTTTATGTTAAATTTGAGACTGTATTCAGAAAAGCTGTGATCTTTCCAGAAGGACCAAGATGAATTGATGGAAAGGATGAGCAGCATAACAGAATTCATTGTACTGGGCCTGACCCAGAATGCAGAAATGCAGACACTCTTATTTGCTGTGCGTTTAGTCACCTACTTTATCACACTGGCAGGTAACCTGCTCATCTCTGTCACCATCTCCACCAGCCCAGCCCTTGGTTCTCCCGTGTACTTTCTTCTGTCCTATTTGTCCATGATAGATGGTTTCTACTCTTCCTCCATAGCACCCAAGTTGATGTTTGACTTGGTCTCTAGAAAGAACACCATTTCCTTCAGTGGCTGCATGACTCAGGTCTTTGCTGAACATTTCTTTGCTGGAGCCGAAATTGTCTTGTTGATTGTCATAACCTATGACCTCTATGCAGCCATCTGTAAGCCCCTGCACTGCATGACCGTCATGAGTCAACCTGTGTGTGCTTTCCTGGTTGTAGTGGCTGGGGCTTTATGGTTTCTCCATGGAGGGATCCAGATTTTGTTCATGGTTCAGTTACCATTCTGTGGCCCTGGTGTCATTGACCATTTTATGTGTGATTTAATACCTCTCTTGGAGCTAGCCTGCATGGACATGCACACTCTGGGGCCCCCGATTTCTGCTAACAGTGGGTCACTCTGTTTGCTAACTTTTTCGATGCTGGTTGCTTCCTACATTGTCATCCTGCACGCCCTGAGGACTCATAGCTCTGAAGCTCTGTCCACCTGTGCAGTCACAGCTATCATCTCATTCTTTGTACCTTGTTCATTCCTCTACTTAAGACCCATGACCTCCTTCCCCATTAACAAAGCAGTGACTGTGTTTTGCACCATAGTAACTGGAAGAGGTCAGTCTTCATTCCAATCCCAAAGAAAGACAATGTCAAAGAATGCTCAAACTACTGCACAATTGCACTCATCTCACACGCTAGTAAAGTCATGCTCAAAATTCTCCAAGCCAGGCTTCAGCAGTATGTAAACCGTGAACTCCCAGATGTTCAAGCAGGTTTTAGAAAAGGCAGAGGCACCAGAGATCAAATTGCCAACATCTGATGGATCATGGAGAAAGCAAGAGAGTTTCAGAAAAACATCTATTTCTGCTTCATTGACTATGCGAAAGCCTTTGACTGTGTGGATCACAATAAACTGTGGAACATTCTGAAAGAGATGGGAATCCCAGACCACCTGACCTGCCTCTTGAGAAACCTGTATGCAGGTCAGGAAGCAACTGTTAGAACTGGACATGGAACAACAGACTGGTTCCAAATAGGAAAAGGAGTACGTCAAGGCTGTATATTGTCACCTTGCTTATTTAACTTATATGCAGAGTACATCATGAGGAACGCTGGGCTGGAAGAAGCACAAGTTGGAATCAAGATTGCTGGGAGAAATATCAATAACCTCAGATATGCAGATGACACTACCCTTATGGCAGAAAATGAAGAGGAACTCAAAAGCCTCTTGATGAAAGTGAAAGAGGAGAGTGAAAAGGTTGGCTTGAAGCTCAACATTCAGAAAACAAAGATCATGGCATCTGGTCCCATCACTTCATGGGAAATAGATGGAAAAACAGTGGAAATAATGTCAGACTTTATTTTTTTGGGCTCCAAAATCACTGCGGATGCTGATTGCAGCCATGAAATTAAAAGACGCTTGCTCCTTGGAAGGAAAGTTATGACCAACCTTGATAGTCTATTAAAAAGCAGAGACATTACTTTGCCAACCAAGGTCCATCTAGTCAAGGCAATGGTTTTTCCCGTGGTCATGTATGGATGTGAGCGTTGGACTGTGAAGAAAGCTGATCGCCGAAGAATCGATGCTTTTGAACTGTGGTGTTGGAGAAGACTCTTGAGAGTCCCTTGGACTGCAAGGAGATCCAACCAGTCCATTCTAAAGGAGATCAATCCTGGGTGTTCATTGGAGGGACTGATGCTAAAGCTGAAACTGCAATACTTTGGCCACCTCATGCGACGAGTTGACTCACTGGAAAAGACTCTGATGCTGGGAAAGGTTGGGGGTGGGAGGAGAAGGGGACGACGGAGAATGAGATGGCTGGATGGCATCACCGACTCTGTGGACATGAGTTTGAGTGTACTCCGGGAGTTGGTGATGGACAGGGAGGCCTGGCGTGCTGTGATTCGTGGGGTTGCGGAGAGTCGGACACGACTGAGCGACTGAGCTGAACTGAACTCCTATGTTGAATCCTTTAATCTATACCCTGAGAAATGCAGAAGTGAATAATGTCATGAAGAAGCTCCAGACACAAATAATGAAAACTGATGATGAATAGACCTTGTGTGGAGTATTCGGGTTAAAAAAAAAAACAAAACCACACACTAGCGATATTTGTAGAAATTTATTTCCTGTATTCGTCTGGATCAGTTTTTTTGCAGGGGCTCATATATTGTAAGTAAGGTTTGTTATCCATTACAGCATAGTCGACACAGTGCCTAGAGCCCACAATATTTTCAAAAGTCCCTGAAATATTTTGATTTTAAAACAGCAAGAAAAACAATATAATTTAAATTCAACTTGATCATAGTCATCTATGTAACAATGCAGTCAGAAAATATGATTTTTAATATTTTATGGAGGAAATGGTCCATGAGGATGAAAGTACCAAGAGCTCACAAAAGTCATAATGTTGCCCTGATTGTGGGTATGAAACAGATCAAGAGCAATATTCTTGAACACTCATTATACCAAGCACTATAGCTGGAGTGAAGTTTTATTTTAAAAGAGGGAAAGCAACTATACATGAAAAAAATGTAGAACAGTAAAGAAAGAGTCTTCTAAAAGTACATTTATCAAAGTATACTTTTTCTGATCATCCTAGGTTTGAGAGGTATATAAATGTTCTCCTGCTATAGTAATTTAAAAAACAAACAAACTTTTTACTCATCTCATTCCTGAGAAGACAGGATTTGCACACAGAAGTAGTTTTCAAAAATTGCATTTCCATCATTCCCTGTAGTATTCCATAGTTCACAAAAAGAATTGGAAATAGAGTACTGGTGAGCATAAAAGAAGCATCATTTATAAAGTCTATACAGTTAAGGCAGAAAATGCCTGCACATTAAATTAGTTTTAGACTTCAACAGAAGAAAAGAAAATTCTGAAAATGAAGCAGTTCTTCTGTGAAATTACCAGTGATTTAAGAACCAGTGTGTGTTATAGAACGTTTCACTGGTGGTGGAGTGGTAAAGAATCCGTCTGCCAATCCAGAAATGTGGGTTCAGTTCTTGGTTTAGAAAGATCCCCTGAAGAAGGAATGGCAACCCACTCCAGTATTCCTGTCTAGGAAATCCCATGGACAGAGGAGCCTGGTGGGCTACAGTCCATGGAGTCGCAAAGAGTGGGACATGACTTAGTGACTAAGCACAAGAACATGCGTCACAGAATAGGCAGCAATCACAAACCTGTGTCATAGAAAATAATCTATACCATAAATGTGATAAAATTCCAAGAGATTCAGAAATAGTTGTTTTTAAATCAAAGATTAAGTGTTTTGACTCAAAAAGTCTTTGTTTCTCTTCTTGTCTACAGCATTAATGAGTCTTGTCAATGTTAGCAAGCTGTTTCACCTCTCTGTCTTTTTCATCTGTAAAAAGGAACTAACATTATGTATGTGCTTAAGTTTTGAGGATTAAATGACTTAATTCGGAAAATAAGTATCCTGAAAATCTAAAATTGCTCAGATGTTGCACCCTTCAGAGATGCCACCAGAGCATAAGGGATGCTGGGGGCAGTCGTTCCTGACAGAGGAGCCCAGAAACCACTACTGTTATTCACTAACCACAACCACAGGGAGACCAAACCTCCATCCCAGCCTCACTTCACTGCAAAATGTGTCATGTCAGCCAGTGTGCAGGTCTCTGAATATTGAGAGCTAGTCCCTCATCGACTCCCCATTCTGGGATTAAAATGCCCTTAAATATCTCTACAGTGACAAGTGGGAGAGCTGGTGGGATCAGCTGTGAGATGCTTGAGCAGCACTTATTTCAGAAGCTCTCACTGATGGGGATCCTGTCCTGATCCCATCCTCTGGAAGAAAGAGGAGAATGGACAGCTCAGTTCCAGAGACCAAAGGCCAATCTCTGTACAGAGCTTGTGATTTTTGAGGAAGAGCTCAGAAACTTGTTTTCATGAGATTTCTCAACCAAGAATTTGAATATCAGGCGATGCTGGCTTTGCATTTCATTTGCATTTACGATTTTATTATCAAGTTAGATCTCACTGTGTATATAAAGGCTTTAAAAAATAGATATTTTATTTTGCCATAACCTCCTGTGAGTGTCCCCAAGAAAGCTGGAATGAAATAGGATGATGTAAAAGCAAAGATAATAGTGATAATAATGATAGCTATTTACTGAGCCCTTTCTGTGAATACAGTCTTTATCTGAGCACTCACTCATTTTATATGTTTTGGAGGAAACAAATTAGTGAACTTAAATTTTGTCTTTCTTCAATTTGTCTCAAACTGTAGAACTTATCTCTGTCTTAAATATTTCTTCACCTGAACATATGGTGAACTCATGTTAAGGATGGTGTGAATGTAAATAAATCAATATTAGTGCAAAAAATTATGACAGCTTTTCTTACTTATGTTTTCACCCTGTGCAAAGTGGTTTATATTCATTTTATTTAATTCTCACTACAGCCCAATAATTGCAGTCATATTACTATTCCCATTTCATAAATTAGGAAATGAAGTGTCAGGGAGGTTAGTTATATTGCTAGAGATCAGTTATCTAAAGTTTGAGTGAACAAGAATTTAAATCCAAGCCTATGTGACCCACAGCCTTAGTGCTTTACCAAAATCATTTTGCAACCCCCTCTAATATAAACAGCCAATAAACTAAAATTCTCATGTTTCCCTTGAATCTTTAGAATTCTCTTCTTGAAACCTTTTGGCCTTCATGTGTTAACCAGTTGTAAAGTGACTTTCTTTCACAGACCTGAAATGCATGAGTCTGAGAACACCAGCTAGTGACTGGGTGGCAATTCCAAAAATGTTTGATTCCTATGTAATAGGAAATTCCTTTGAAATTGTTTTCTTCTCCATCTGCATTAGTTTATGCATAACAATTGGCTTATATTGCAGTACTTTCCTTTGTTTTTTTTTCAATTAGCAAATAGATTTGATATGAATATGTATTTATTCTTCTGTTGTCCATTAAAATATATACAAATAAATAAAATAATACTCTGCTTGAGGTAGGGGAGTTCAAGAGAGATGGTAAACTTTTTATTAAGTAGCTGAGCAATAGCCATGTAACCATGACCAGTGGAATAATAATGCCAGATATATATAGTTTTTTTTTCTTTTTATTCCACAAGTATATTTTTGACAATTCACTAGACTCTTATCACCTGTCAGATACAATGTTCTTCACAGTCAATCTCCTTTCATAAGGTAATAAGGATTAGATTGCCCTGCTTTTCAAAATTTTTAATTAAAAATTTTAATTAATTTTTTTAACAAATTGAAAGTTAAATTTAATTAAAAATTAAAATTTTAAAAATATTTATTTTGGCAAAAGAGGAGAGTGAAAAACTTGGCTTAAAACTCAACATTCAGAAAACTTAGATCATGGCATATGGTCCCCATCACTTCATGGCAAATAGATAGGGAAACAATGGAAACAGTGACAGACTTTATTTTGGGGAGGCTCCAAATTCACTGCAGATGGTGACTGCAGCCATGAAATTAAAAGAGACTTGCTCCTTGGAAGAAAAGGTATGACCAAACTAGACAGGATATTTCAAAGCAGAAACATTACTTTGCCAACAAAGGTCCATCTAGTCAAAGGTATGGTTTTTCCAGTGGTCATTATTGGATGTGAGACTTGGGCTATAAAGAAAGCTGAGCACTGAAGAATTGATGCTTTTGAATTGTGGTGTTGGAGAAGACTCATGAGAGTCCCTTGGACTGCAAGGAGATACAACCAGTCAATCCTAAAGAAAATCAGTCCTGAATATTCATTGGAAGGACTGATGCTGAAGCTGAAGCTCCAATACTTTGGCCACCTGATGGGAAGAGCTGACTCATTGCAGAAGACACTGATACTGGGAAAGATTGAAGGCAAGAGGAAAAGGGAACGACAGAGGATGAGACTGTTGGATGGCATCACCGACACGATGGACATGAATTTGACTAAACTCGGGCAGTTAGTGATGGACAGGGAAGCCTGGCTTGCTGCAGTCCATGGGGTTGCAAAGAGTTGTACACGACTGAGCAACTGAACTGAACTGAACTGGGTCTTGCTTCAGGCATGTGTGCTTCTCTAGTCCTGGCCTGTGGGCACTAGAGCCCTAGGGCTCAGTAGCTGTGGCTTGTGGGCTTCATTGTGGTATGTGGGAATCTTAGTTTCCTGACCAGGGATTGAATCTGGGCCCCCTGCATTAGGAACGTGGAGTCTTAGCCACTGGACCCCCAGGGAGGTCCCTAAACTGCCCATTATTGGATTTGAAAACTGAGGATCAGAAATATTCGTTTGCCTAAGATGCCTTGTAAACTAAACAAAGAAATAATTTAGTTCCAGATAACTTTTAGAAAGATAGAAGCTCAACCAAGTTTGTAGCTGAAGGAATAAGTGGAAGAGAAGAAAAAGATGATGGTTAGAAGGATATTTACCAAATTGTTGATGGAAATTACCTCTAGGTAGTGGGCTTATTGGAGAAGGCAATGGCAAGCCACTCCAGTACTCTTGCCTAGAAAATCCCATGGATGGAGGAGCCTGGTAGGCTGCAGTCCGTGGGGTCGCTAAGGGTCGGACATGACTGAGCGACTTCACTTTCACTTTTCACTTTCACACATTGGAGAAGGAAATGGCAACCTACCCCAGTGTTCTTGCCTGGAGAATCCCAGGGACGGGGTAGCCTGTGGGCTTCCGTCTATGGGGTCACACAGAGTCGGACACGACTGAAGTGACTTAGCAGCAGCAGCAGCAGTGGGCTTATAAGTGAATTTACACACACACACACACACACACACACACACGTACGTGTGTGTGTGTGTTGCCGGTCTTATTTCCTAAATTCTCAAAGAGATATGTGTTTAGAAGGAAAGATATTTTGCGTCATCTGGGAGATAACACTTCCTTTGTAAACAAGATTAGCAATAATTTATAAATCATCTAGAAAACTTCCTATGGTATTTACTTATGTGTTTATTCCAGCATGTTGAAATTTTTCAAAAATGAGCAATATTCATAGGATTGTTGAGCTGCTGCTAATCATGACTTGAACAACAGAAAGCAAGGGGGCACTAGATCAGTCCTTTTGGCTATTTGCTATTTTAACTCTAATAAAAATAAAAGTGTTTTTTGAAGTAAGTATTCTTTTCTAGAAAGCTTCCTGAGATTTAACTGTGGGAAGATGGCTTGGCTACTTTTTAGTAACCCTCCCAATGATTTGATATTTTGTAGTTAATTAGAAAATTAGCTAAATTATATTTCTCTAATCTAACAGTACAAATGAATTGGTAAAGTCTTAAGATCTTCTATACTTAGCCATTATTAACTACATCACCAAAATGTGGTAAAGTTAAGAAAGACAATATTTTGCCTAAGAATTGTGCAACTGTTGTTTTTGTTATGCATAGAAGTGCAGGTAAAGCAATAACTATTTCCTAATAATCTCTTGAACTTAATGGTTCTTGGAGACTTGCTCAAGTTTGTGCCGTGAAGCAGTATAGGAAATAAGACTCAAACTCAGGTTGGTCTGTCTCTAGAACTGAGATTTTACCCTCTGCTCTATTGTTGTAGTAGCTGCAGATGCCATAAGTGGTGATGAGAAGGAAGAGAAGCCAAACTTGTAGGCACACAGACTACTACATATGGCTATGTGTGAGATTGTTTGCTTTAAGTGTTTTGTATCTCATTTCTATAACTCCATGATTATCACACAGATTCCAATGATGTCAGCATAGATTGTCATTTAAAGATCGGTATGATGGATCAAAAATAACTGATTCTGAGTTTTGTTTCAGGCAGTTCAAAGCTAGATAGATAATTTTAATGAATCAATTAACCACATCAATAGATATGGTTTCCTCATTTCTAAAGTCAGATAATAATCATTCATACCATATATATTTCATATAGTTGTTTTATTATCAAAATATGCAATTCATTTGAAAGACTAAGCAAATCAATAAAGTCCATGAAGATTAAAGAATTGATAAGATGGATTAAGATGTATATGGCAATAAGGAACAGGTTTTGGTTTGTTCCTTTTTCCAAAATAAAGTCATTTTTATTTCCTACTTTCCAACTTATTAACTATCTGCAAGTTCTTACTGTGTGAATAACTTTGTGAAGGCATTCTTTACCTCTTCATTTCTCAGAATGTAAATGAGTGGATTCAACATAGGAGTCAGGATCCCATGAAACACTGCCATGTTTTGGTCTATAGATAAAGTAGATGATAGACTCACATAAACAAACATACAGGGCACGAAGAACAAGGCAACAACCGTGAAGTGGGCCCCACAGGTGGAGAGGGCTCTGTGTCTCCCCTCTGCACTGTGGGACCTCAAAGAGGGCAGGATGACCAGGTAGGAGGCAGCCAGCAGGAGGAAGTTCAACAGGCAGATCATGCCACTGTTGGCAGCCCCCAGCAGGCCAATGACATAGGTGTTGGTGCAGGCAAGTTCCAGCAAGGGGTACAAGTCACAGACAAAGTGATTGATCAAATTAGGCCCACAGAAGGGTAATTGCAGGACCAGCAGGACCAGGGAATGCAGGAAGCCCCTCAGCCAAGCCAGTCCCATCAACAGGGCACAGAGATGCCTGGTCATGATGGCTGTGTAGTGCAGGGACTTGCAGATGGCCACGTAGAGATCATAGGCAACCATGTGAGTACTATGATCTCAGCACCTCCAAAAAAATGAGCTCCAAAGAGCTGAGCCATGTAACCCTCATAGGAGATGGCTCTCCCCTCATGTAAGGAGTCAGCTTTGAATCTAGGGGCCATAGAAAAAGAAAAACAGGTATCAATAAAGGACAGGTTGGCCAGGAAAAAGTACATAGGGGAAAATAGTGTGGGACTATAGATAAAGTAGATGATAGACGCATGTAAGTAAACACGATGAGAATATTGCCACAAACTGTGATCCCATATATGGTCAAAAAGGCCACAAAGAGAACTCTTTGTACTTCTGAATTCTGTGAGAGGCCCAGCATGAAAAATTCTGTGATATTGTGTGGTATTTCCATAGAGTCCAAGGACACTGAGGATGCAAGTCCAGTATTGCCTATAGAGTTAGGAGAGAAACAAAATGTTACAAGATTTCCTTCAGCTAAACCCACTTCTTTTTATCCCTCTTAACCCTTTCTGTTCCAAAGTTTGTGTACCAATTCATCTTGTTAAGCACAAACTATAAACAAGTCTGTTAACTTTAGCATCACTTGGTAATAGATGTCTAACTTATTACTTGAAAATAATTATTTAATTATCTAGAATTTACTTTGTTTATACTGAAATGGAACATTTGGCAGACATTAATTTTCTAATTCAACCAGAGAATATCTCTGACAGTTTTCAGCAGGGTTCCACATAGATACAAAGGCTCTCAAGAAATCCGTGAATACTTGGATCTTCTGAAATCGCTGCATGCATAGTTCATACCCTTTGGATTAACCGTTTCTTCTTCTTTGCAATGAGGTTTGCTACATTTTCTGTTGTGTTTCCAGTAGTAACACAAATTGATGCAAAGCAAACTGAAGTAGAGTAGGGAGACATTGACTTGGTTGCAGCTGGAGACTTGCCCAAGTGGTCTGTTTGTCTCTTTGTTCATTTACTCCCACTTTCGCCTGTGCTGCAGGCAGTTCATGTACAAGAAGTTGAATTACTCTTCCCCATTGCTTTATGCACTGTATGTATGTCTGGGCTTTACTTTCCCTGGACCTGGTGAAATCCTTCTAGTTAAAGGCTTCTAGGCTACAGGGGTGAGTCAAAGGTAAAAAAAAAAAAAAGAGTGACCAGCAGTGAAAAACTTTGTTAAATGATTATCTGCCTATTCACTACATAAAGAAATCTACAGGAGGAGGAAGAAGGGATGCCCTGGCTTAACCAATGTCCTTGTATATTAGAATCTTATCTGACAAAATATTCCTACTCATGGTTTATTCTCCTAATTATATGAAGGAAATGTCTGTGCTTGTCTGAGTTTTGAGTAAACAAACAAAAAACTCACTCATCCCACCCACCAGCAGTTTATTATTTTCCTGGAAACATAAATCTTCTTAAAGTAAATAAATCTCCCAACTTGCTGAGGATTTGATGCTCAGTATGATATGAATGAAAGGAGAATCATTGAGTGTCAAAGAAGAGATACGCAAATATAAGAAGTGCTGGAGAGAAGATTCTTATATTGATCAGGAAGCTGCACACTTTCTTTCCAAGCATGGTTACAAAGGCAAATACAGTTTCGGCAGGAAGCAAATCTGATGACCTTTTCAGAGGAGAACATTATGGCCAAAAGCATGAATGGCAGTGATAAGTGCCACTTAGTCTTTGCAAGCACTGTCCTAAGTACTTTAAATATATAAGCCCATTTAAACCTCATAACATCCCCATAAGGTAGATTATTATTTTTCTCCTCATTTCTTCAGAGGAAGAAAGTGAGAGACACATTTCGAAACTTACAGAGGCATAATCAGCTAATAAGTTGCAGAGTTAGGACACACCCAGGCAGTTCTGCTATAGAGGCTGTGGGCTTCACCATACTATCCTGTCACATAAACTCCCTTAAGTTTGAATATTTCCAGTACCATTTATTTTCTGTGTAATCATGGACAATTTCTCAAAGCCTCAATGTTCTTATCTATAAAATGAAAATAAGAGTACTGCTACACCCTGAGTCTGCAAAGTACAGTCAGTGAAAACAGTGCATGTCAAGTGTTTGTGCAGAGCCTGGATATGACAACCACTCCAGCAATGGTATCGATGAAGTCACCATCATCAATGCCATGGACAACAACTTACATTTACTGTATCTGAGGACACAAGCACGCTGTCGGGTATTTTGTCTTTGCTTTTGTTATTTTACATCCTAACATCATGAAATGGTAGACATGGTGAGTTGTTAAAGAGTCACCTGGACCAGCTCCAAGCATATCACTCCAAATATCACTGTTCCATGTGTTTAAACTCCTGCATGAGATTAGAATTGTTTTTCTCATTTAGGCAAATCTCAGATTGGGGAAGTGCTGTTGATTGCAGGAATGTATCTGAGCTAAAAATTTCTTAGACTAGTACTAGGTGAAAACCCAAAGGGCATAATTCATTCACAAGCAGCTGAGAATTTGTTCCATTATCCATTTCTCTCTTATTTCCTGAGGAACCCTATGGCATTTAAAATCATCCTTTCAAGTTGTCTCTGTTTTAAAGGTGGTGGATTTCACCTCAGAAAGACGAGGTGTAGATTACCCAAAGTTGGACTGACGGTTCTTGGTGGAGGTACAGCTGGAACCCAGGTCACTCAATACTCCAGGCTCTGTGTTTTCTGATGTCACCACCACCGATAATAGTAGATAATCCAATATCTACTTTCTCTATCATTGAGAAGTAAAAAAAAAAAAAAAGCTGTGGCTCACTTTAGGGAGAAAAGCCTCAAAAAGAAATAGCTGGTTTCTTGGCTCTGTTTTCCACTAACAATACTTATCAACATAGTCTCAGAGATCTTTCTCTTGCCTCTGCAAAGGGTGACTTATGAGGTGGACCTGATGACATGGTGATTACCACTGCTAAGTTTCTCTGAAGGAGACTAATTCTTTCCTCACATGATCACTTGTTGAGACAGTTCTGGAGCTTGAGCTGTCAAGTCCTCCTTCTCCAGGGGATCTTCCCAACCCAGGGATTGGACCTGTGTCTCCTGCTTGGCAGGCAGATTCCTTACTACTTAGCCACCTGGGAAATTCTATTTTTTTTTTTTTAATTAAAGATGAAAAAAATTAGAGAGGTGAAGCAATCTGCTAACATTACTGGAATAATTAATGCTGGAGATGATAAAATAAATTAAGTCTATTTGGTCCAAAGCACTTAATCTCTGACTATTTTTGAATCTCCTAGAATTTCATTATGTACATTGTATGGATTCTTTAGCTCAGATTTGTGATTTTGTGCTATTCCATAACAGTTCTATGACTTGTTCTTAAACCACTGGAAATTTCCTATAACCACTATTTTATCTTCAGAATCTTCTTTTCCTTTGTCTATGTCTAAAACCAGACTTTAATGTATAGATATTTTCTGCCTTATCTCTATGGACTTTATCAATTATTTTTATTTTATGCCATCCAAATTCTGTTTCCAATTCTTTTTGTAAACTCTTGTTTACTACAGGGAATGGGGAAATGTAATTTTCAAAAAGTACTGTTGTGCACAAATGTTATCTTCTTGGGATTGTGATAAGTAAAATTTTCTTTTTATTGCTATGTTTATTTTATTTATAAACCTCTCAACCTAGAAAGATCAGAAAAAGTGTATAAATGTACTTTTCGAAAACTTTTTTCCTACTATTCTGTCTTTTTTCATGTGTAGTTGTTTTCCCTCTTTTAAAATGAAAATTCATTCTAGCTATGGTGCTGGGTGTAACGAGTGCTCAAGAATATCGCTGTTGATTTGTTTCATACCCACAGTCAGGGCAACACTATGATTTTTGTGGACCCTTGGTACTTTCATCCTCTTGGGTCTTCTCCTCCATCAAAATGTTAAAAATTATCTTTTCTGACTGCATTGCTATATAGATGACTATAGTGTAAGCTGCATTTAGATTATATTAATTTCTTTCTTTCTGTTGTAAATTAAATTAAAACATTTCATGGCCTCCTAAGAGTATTGTGGGCTCTTGGCACTGTGTCTACTATGCCTTCTGAATATCAACCTTGGCTTATAATGTATGAGCCCCTAAAGAAAATTGATCCAGACAGGAGAATCATCCCAGTTCAATCAATTAAGAAGGGAGGAGGGGTTCTGTAAAATATCACTAGATTTTTTTCTTTATTTGCCTAAATATTCCACACAAGATTTATTCATCATCGGTTTTCATTATTTGTACCCAGAGTTTCTTCAAGACATTTTTCATTTCTGCATTTCTCAGGGTGTAGATTAAAGGGTTCAGCACAGGAGTTACTATGGTGCAAAACATAGTCACAGCTTTATCAATGGGGAAGGAGGTCATGGGTCTTAGGTAGAGGAATGAACAAGGTACAAAGAATAAGATGACAACTGTGACATGAGAGGCACAAGTGGACAGGGCTTTGTGACGAGAGCTATGAGTCCTCAGGGAGCGCAGGATGACAACATAGGAAGCAACCAGCATTGAGAAAGTTAGCAAACAGAGTGACCCACTGTTAGCAGAAATCAGGGGCCCCAGAGTGTGCATGTCCATGCAGGCTAGCTCCAAGAGAGGTATTAAATCACACATAAAATGGTCAATGACACCAGGGCCACAGAATGGTAACTGAACCATGAACAAAATCTGGATCACTCCATGGAGAAACCATAAAGCCCCAGCCACTACAACCAGGAGAGCACACACAGGTCGACTTATGACGGTCATGCAGTGCAGGGGCTTACAGATGGCTGCATAGAGGTCATAGGTCATGACAATCAACAAGACAATCTAAGACCTGAGTCATGCAGCCACTGAAGGAAATGGTGTTCTTTCTAGAGACCAAGTCAAACATCAACTTGGGTGCTATGGAGGAAGAGTAGAAACCATCTATCATGGACAAATAGGACAGAAGAAAGTACACGGGAGAACCAAGGGCTGGGCTGGTGGAGATGGTGACGGAGATGAGCAGGTTACCTGACAGTGTGATCAAGTAGGTGACTAAATGCACAGCAAATAAGAGTGTCTGCATTCCTGGATTCTGGGTCAGGCCCAGTACGATGAATTCTGTTATGCTGCTCATCCTTTCCATCAGTTCATCTTTAGTTGTTATTAGCACATGGTTGATCTGGAACGATCACAGTATTTCTGAGTGATGATATTTTAAGTTCGATAGAAAATATCTCATTGTCTCTTTAGTCCAGGTCCCTGGTACTGGTGGAACTACCCCTCTCTCTTACCTCTGACATTTTACAGATTGTTGTAAAGAAGAATGGGAGGAGTTTAAATCTCTCCTGATTCATATTAATTTAAATACATCATGACAATACCTTACAAATACCACAATAAAAGTGAGATTTTTTTAAATGAATATTGTCATGCAGTTAACTTCTAAACTTTCCTTTTAGCTCTGAATGTCTTACAGATAGCTTTCTTTGAGTTTGGGGGACAAATTTCATTGACAATTCTTTATAAAGTTATATTAATGCTTGTCTATTGGAATGAATATTCATAGGTATATGGACACAATATTTTAAAAATCCACTTTGTATCAGACAGGAAAAGTACCAGTCAAGCCTTACTCTATACCAGCTGTGTTCTGTGACCCATTATTCCTTTCTTTCAAATTAACGCACATGCACGCACAGAGACAGAGCTGCAGATGGAGGTTTTGTCCCTCAAAATGCCAAGAAAATCTCTTTATAACAGCTTTTTGAGCAGCATTCACTCAACAGCCCTGAATGTTGTGTTTGGCTCAACAAAATAGTTATGCTCACTCTTTCCACATCTTTGAATGTGAACATGTAAGTGGTGCAAAGTTCCCTGAAAAGTTCTCAATATTTCTGACATGAGCTTTCTGTGTAATTGTTCTCTCATCACGTACAGAATAATGCTTGGATTAGCTATATTACCCTATTCACATTTTGCTATGAAATAAGTCATGAAGTTTTCCTGAGTTTCCTATGGACCAGAAAAAATGTTAGAACCACCTGAGATAATACAATTTCCCCCTTTGGAATAAGTTTTATCAATTAAGATGAACTTGAAATTCTCATTACTAACTGGTAAAAATATTGACTATATAAAAGAATACATTATTTTCTTGGGGAGTGAGCCTATGTATAGGTTTTCAAGATTTATTACACATTGTTGTAACCAAGATCATTAGCTACTTTATTCATTATTTTTATTTTTCTCTTCTTTCCCTAATCCTTGCCAAAAACATAATCACATTTTATTTTTTCCCCACAAAAATCTCTGAGCACAGAAACCAGCATCATGATCTCTCAGCTTCAATAAAGATGAGGAAAAATAGCTTAGAGTTTACAGGAAAGCTTATGCCTGAGCTGTTTTACTCTCTCCATGACTCCAACGATGGTGACTATGGCCAATCATTTTCCAAAGATTTAATTCACAAATCCTGACTTCAGTGTGGTGGCATGGAAATCATGAAAAGGGGAAATAATTTTTAATAATTACAGAGATCTTCAGAATCAGTCTGCTTAGTGAGACATAAATATTAATCCCAATCTTGCAAAAGTGACTTTAGTAGTTCTCAACAGCATCTTGACTGGGAACATTCCAGACAGTATTTTCTATTGACATTTTCACATCATTGTGTCCAAAGTTATTTTTAGAGAGAAAGATTGTTTCAATTTACAGAATCTAACTACAAATATTATTTCAGTAAAATGAAATTGGCTAAGTTAACCTTCTTAAATTTTGGGTAAAATAATTAGCTGTCACCAACTTGGATCAGTTGGTTGTGGATTCTTCAGTTTTTAGATTAAACTCAGACATCACTTTCTTCCCACCAGGCATTTGCCTCACAGCTGCAAATAGACTGCAAACTAACAAGGAGGACAGTGGAATTCTTATGTCTCTAGCCAACTCCCCCATTTTCTGGATTTACTCAAAAAACAAGCTCTTTCATTTAGGAAACTTTGATAGCTTTCGGATTTAATTTTAACTCACTTTCTAGGCTTATTATGAGATTATAAATGCATCTTCAAAACATATATTATTCAAAAATATGCATCAAATTATTCAAATTTGATTCTTCCAATTAAGAAAAACTTGTATATGAAATTGTAGAATGTATGTGAAAGTGAAAGTGTTAGTCACTTAGTTGTGTTTGACTCTTTGCGACCCCATGTATTGTAGCCCAGCAGGCTCCTCTATCCATGGAATTCTCCAGACAAAAATACTGGAGTGGGTTGAAATTTCCTTCTCCAGGGGATCTTCCCAACCCATGGATCTCCTTTTACTCCTCACTTAAGCCCTTCTTCTAACTCATACTAATCTTGGGAGCGGTGTCTCCCAAACAGACCTTCACCTTGTTCACGCATGGCTCTGTGGCTGCTATTTGCTTCAAGGTCCTTGTTTGTAATTCTTTCTTCATTGACTCTAGAGAAATGTTTAAATAGACTTTCACAAAAGCTCAGGGTTTGGTAATACATTGACCTTTCAAATCCTCAGAGGATTATTGGCCCTGTAGGAATCTTTTATGAAGCATCAACCAAGGACTTTTTTTTGCTCCTGTTTGACTCCCACAAACAACATTAGAGACCAGCTTTAGAAACGCAGTTGAACTTTGGTTAAACATATGCTTCTGGCTATGGGCTTCTCTGGTGTCTCAGGCGGTAAAGAACCTGCCTGCAATGCAGGAGACCTGGTTTGATCTCTGCATAGGAAAGATCCCCTGGAGGAGGGAATGGCTACCCACTTCAGTATTCTTGCTTGGAGAATCCCATGGACAGAGGAGCCTGGTGGGCAACAGTCTATGAGGTCACAAAGAGTCAGACATGACTGACTCACACACACACACACACACACACACACACACACACACACACACACTTTTGGCTATAGTTTAGGATGAAACTTAGGTAAGGTAAGTGCAAATCTTGATATTAGGATTTTGTTGCTCATTTCGATGTTGGTGACCTTGCCAAAGGAGATATGAGGTGATTTTAGTCATAGGGCAGAGTTCAGAGAATGGATTTCTCTCTGAAAACATGAGTGCTTGGTACAATATGGTAACCCCGAGAATAGAAATGCCAGTCTTTAAAATTATGGGCCAGATTATCCTTGGAAATTGTGACAGGTTTGTTAGTGACTGACCGAGGAGACTTAAATAGCAGGTTTCCAGCTCCCAGACATCGAGTAATTTAAAAGTCATTAACATATAAACTATCTTTGGGATGAGTACCTAGGTGACAGGGCCTCATGATGTATTACAGAGCTTATAGCTCTGCCACACACAGAAAGAACCCCAGGAATGTAGAGCGATTTTACTGTTCTCCATGCTTTCTCAGGGTAGCCTTTGAAAAAAGTCACACTCAG
Organism: Moschus berezovskii; assembly: GCF_049115385.1. Lineage (NCBI taxonomy): Eukaryota > Metazoa > Chordata > Mammalia > Artiodactyla > Moschidae > Moschus > Moschus berezovskii. The sequence goes on from NC_142475.1 coordinate 84,689,087, forward strand.
CCAAGCAATTGTGTATAAAGATATCCAAATTGAAAGAATAGAAACACTACAGAAAGGACGCTCCACTATAGTCTTCTCTCCCTGAGCTTCAAGATGATGAAAGGCTGGCTGGAACTCTGCACAAAATCATCTTTCTTTCTCACCTACCTTTAACTTTAAACCAAACTGATGCATTAGTGCAGTTCAGAACATAGAGAGAAGCAATGCTTTCATTTCTGTTCTCAACAGTTAACGGTGTTGCTTCTGTTAGTGGCCACCCTCACTCTCAGTCTGTCCCACTCCTCTGATTTTTTAATTGTCATAAAATACATATAAAATGAAGTTTACCATTTTAAGTACACACTTGAGTGGCATTAAATACATTCACATTGTTGTGCAAACACCTCACCAACCAGCTTCATAATGTTTCTCATTCTCAGACTGAAACTCTGTATTCATTAAATAATATTTTTTCATTCCTCCCTCCTCCCATGTCCTGTTGCTGCTGCTGCTGCTGCGTCACTTCAGTCGTGTCCCACTCTGTGTGACCCCATAGACAGAAACCCACCAGGCTCCCCTGTCCCTGGGATTCTCCAGGCAAGAACACTGGAGTGGGTTGCCATTTCCTTCTCCAATGTGTGAAAGTGAAAAGTGAAAGGGAAGTCGTTCAGTCGTGTCCGACCCTTAGCGACCCCACGGACTGCAGCCTACCAGGCTCCTCCATCCATGGGATTTTATAGGCTAGTCATCATTATATAACTTTTTTTTTGTTGTTCATGAGGATCCATGTGTCAATATATCATAATCTGTTTGGAAGAATACGGTTTGCTTCCTACTCTATGATGGGGAGTCTTGAAGACATAGAGTAAACGATTATGCTTATGTGCGGAAGTGACTGAGAAAATCACACCCAGCTAGCTAACTACTTTGTAGAATACCCCTGTACAAAAATGAAAAACGCTGTAAGCAGGAAAGCTTTGCTTCTGTTTCCTCTTTTTCAGACTCTGATGTGGAGTTGATTGAAATCTTTCCAGGAATCATCTGGAGTGATGTAATTCACTGGGCATTTATTTTGAGTTCAGGATGTTCCTCGACCTAAGGAATTGATCAGGAGTAGGAATGGTTATGCTCCCTACCCACAGAAAAATGTCCTGTTGAGAGACTGTCTTTGAGGAAAATGTCAGAGTCCTTGGGAATTTAGAGAAACACTTATTCATATAAGTAGAACATGGATTCCATCAGCGTGACTGGTTGGTTGGGGCTTTGTCCTTGGAGGAGGATGCCAGCTGACACAGGATGACTGATCCATAGCAGGAACTTCCTACAATGACACAGAATAATTATAATTATGATTGATCGTTGATTTCGAAAAGACAAGAAGGAAACTGCTTTTGTAATCATTCCTTTTCTTTTTTTTCCTTCTTGTACACAGTCCCTTAGATTTATCAATACCCAGAGACATTCTGAGAGATAGTGAGGGACAGGGAGGCCAGGCGCACTTCAAGGCAGTCCATGGGGTCTCAAAGAGGGGGACATGACTTGGTAACTGAACAACAACAAGACCACTTTGAGTGTTATCTGATAGTTGATAGAATGGTGAAATCATGCAAAGAGATGGTGCATTCAGTAGGAAGAGCTGGTCTCCTAATTTATAGAAGGAAGATGTATTAGAAAGTTCAGTTCAGTTCAGTTCAGTCACTCAGTCATATCCCACTCTCCGCGACCCCATGAATCACAGCACGCCAGGCCTCCCTGTCCATCACCAACTCCCGGAGTTCACTCAAACTCATGTCCACAGAGTCGGTGATGCCATCCAGCCATCTCATTCTCTGTCGTCCCCTTCTCCTCCCGCCCTCAACTTTTCCCAGCAACAGAGTCTTTTCCAGTGAGTCAACTCGTCGCATGAGGTGGCCAAAGTATTGCAGTTTCAGCTTTAGCATCAGTCCTTCCAATGAACACCCAGGATTGATCTCCTTTAGAATGGACTGGTTGGATCTCCTTGCAGTCCAAAGGACTCTCAAGAGTCTTCTCCAACACCACAGTTCAAAAGCATCAATTCTTCAGCGATCAGCTTTCTTCACAGTCCAACTATCACATCCATACATGACCACGGGAAAAACCATAGCCTTGACTAGACGGACCTTTGTTGGTAAAGTAATGCCTCTGCTTTTTAATATACTATTAAGGTTGGTCATAACTTTCCTTCCAAGGAGTAAGCGTCTTTTAATTTCATGGCTGCAATCAGCATCTGCAGTGATTTTGGAGCCCAAAAAAATAAAGTCTGACACTGTTTCCACTGTTTATCCATCTATTTCCTATGAAGTAATGGGACCAGATGCCATGATCTTTGTTTTCTGAATGTTGAGCTTCAAGCCAACCTTTTCACTCTCCTCTGTCACTTTCATCAAGAGGCTTTTGAGTTCCTCTTCATTTTCTGCCATAAGAGTGGTGTCATCTGCATATCTGAGGTTATTGATATTTCTCCTGGCAATCTTGATTCCAGCTTGTGCTTCTTCCAGCCCAGCGTTCCTCATGATGTACTCTGCATAGAAGTTAAATAAGCAAGGTGACAATATACAGCCTTGACGCTCTCCTTTTCCTATTTGGAACCAGTCTGTTGTTCCATGTACAGTTCTGACTGTTGCTTCCTGACCTGCATACAGGTTTCTCAAGAGGCAGGTCAGGTAGTGTGGTATTCCCATCTCTTTCAGAATTTTCCACAGTTTATTGTCATCCACACAGTCAAAGTCTTTGGCATAGTCAGTGAAGCAAAAATAGATGTTTTTCTGGAACTATCTTGCTTTCTCCATGATCCAGCAGATATTGGCAATTTGATCTCTGGTGCCTTTGCCTTTTCTAAAACCTGCTTGAACATCTGGGAGTTCATGGTCCACATATTGCTGAAATCTGGCTTGGAGAATTTTGAGCATGTCTTTATTAGTGTGTCAGATGAGTGCAATTGTGCTGTAGTTTGAGCATTCTTTGGCATTGGAATGAAGACTGACCTTTTCCAGTCCTGTGGCCACTGCTGAGTTTTCCCAATTTGCTGGCATATTGAGTGCAGCACTTTCACAGCATCATCTTTCAAGATTTGAAATAGCTCAATTGGAATTCCATCACCTCCACTAGCTTTGTTCATCGTGATGCTTTCTAAGGCCCACTTGACTTCACATTCCAAGATGTCTCGCTCTAGGTCAGTGATCACGTTATCGTGGCTATCTTGGTCGTGAAGATCATTTTTGTACAGTCCTTCTGTGTATTCTTGCCACCTCTTCTTAATATCTTCTGCTTCTGTTAGGTCCATACCATTTCTGTCCTTTATCGAGCCCATCTTTGCATGAAATGTTCCCTTGGAATCTCTAATTTTCTTGAAGAGGTCTCTTGTTTTTCCTACTCTGTTGTTTTCCTCTATTTCTTTGCATTGATCACTGAGGAAGGCTTTCCTATCTCTCCTTGACTTCTTTGGAACTCTGCATTCAGATGCTTATATCTTTCCTTTTCTCCTTTGCTTTTCACTTCTCTTCTTTTCACTGCTATTTGTAAGGCCTCCTTACACAGCCATTTTGCTTTTTTGCATTTCTTTTCCATGGGGATGGTCTTGGTCCCTGTCTCCTGTACAATGTCACGAACCTCCGTCCAGAGTTCATCAGGGACTCTATCAGATCTAGTCCCTTAAATCTATTTCTCACTTTCACTGTATAATCATAAGGGATTTGAGTGAGGTCATATCTGAATGGTCTAGTGGTTTGCCCTACTTTCTTCAAATTAAGTCTGAATTTCTCAATAAGGAGTTCATGATCTGAGCCACAGTCAGCTCCTGGTCTTGTTTTTGCTAACTGTATAGAACTTCTCCATCTTTGGCTGCAAAAAATGTAATCAATCTGATTTCGGTGTTGACCATCTGGTGATGTCCATGTGTAGAGTCTTTTCTTGTGTTGTTGGAAGAGGGTATTTACTATGGCCAGTGCGTTCTCTTGGCAAAATTCTCTTAGCCTTTGCCCTGCTTCATTCCGTGCTCTAAGGCCAAATTTGCCTGTTACTCCAGGTGTTTCTTGACTTCCTACTTTTGCATTCCAGTCCCCTATAATGAAAGGGACATCTTTTGGGGGTGTTAGTTCTATAAGGTCTTGTAGGCCTTCATGGAACCGTTCAACTTCAGCTTCTTCAGCATTACTGGTTGGGGCATAGGCCTGGATTACTGTAATATTGAATGGTTTGTCTTGGAAACGAACAGATATCATTCTGTCATTTTTAAGATTGCACCCAAGTACTGCATTTCGGACTCTTGTTGACCATGATGGTTACTCCATTTCTTCTAAGGGATTCCTGCCCACAGTAGTAGATATAATGGTCATCTGAGTTAAATTCACCCATTCCAGTCCATTTTAATTCACTGATTCCTAGAATGTCTATGTTCACTCTTGCCACTTCCAATTTGCCTTGATTCATGTACCTAAAATGCCAGGTTCCTATGCAATATTGCTCTTTACAGCACCGGACCTTGCTTCTATCACCGATCACATCCACGACTGGGTATTGGTTTTGCTTTTGCTCCATCCCTTTATTCCTTCTAGAGTTACTTCTCCACTGATCTCCAGTAGCATACTGGGCACCTACTGACCTGGGGAATTCCTCATTCCGTATCCTATCATTTTGCCCTTTGATATTTTTCATGGGGTTCTCAAGGCAAGTATACTGAAGTGGTTTGCCATTCCCTTCTCCAGTGGACCACATTCGGCTGTGGTCCATGTGATCAGATCCACTAGTTTCCTGTGATTATGATTTCGGTGTGTCTGCCCTCTGATGCCCCCTCGCAATACCTACTGTCTCATTTGGGTTTCTCTTATCTTGGGTGTGGGATATATCTTCACAGCTGCTCCAAGAAAGCGCAGCCACTGCACCTTACCTGGGATGAGGAGTATCTCCTCAAGGCCACCCCTACTGACCTTGAACGTGGAGTAGCTCCTCTCGGCCCTCCTGCACCTGTGCAGACACCGCTTATTGGACTTGCGGTAGCTCCTCTCGGCAGCTGGCCCTGGCCTCAGGCGTGGGGTAGCTCCTCACGGCTGCGCCTCTTTGTGCGGCGTCTGCGCCGCCAGGGCCGGCATCTCTCGCGTCTGCGCCGCCGGGGCCGGCGTGGAAATAAGCTAATAATGGGAATTTGGTGGGAGAGGTAAGAGTAGGGCTGAGGTTAGGAATAACTGAGAAGGGATTTAATGTGATTGCATAGATTGAAGCCAAAGGTACTGTTTCCTTGTTTTGGCCTCAGATTGCGTGTGAATGGTGGTTCAGTTAGAGCATAAAGATTAATGACCAAAGGTTAAAATTTTGATAGTTAAAAAACTAAGATTTCTAAGAGAGAATGTAGTTGCGTTCAGAACACACATAGCTACATTAAAACTAAATAGGAACCCTTGCATATATATTAATAGCTTGCAATAGAGGGCAAAAGGGGATATAGATGTAATTATTGATAAAGAGGTTTGAGATTGAGAGATTCTGTTTTGGTCCTGGTTTTTCCTGAGAAGTAGGGAGCATAGCATCCTCCTGAGATACATGGAAATTTTGTCGGGATAAAGTTTATAGGACATCAGTGAAAATTTAGAACATATACTAAAAAGAATGTGTAGGAAGAAGGAACTGTTTGGAACAGCCAGAACGTTTGCTCAAGAAGTTTTGAAGACGTAGTTCATATTAGAGTTGAATTTTTTGTTGTCACTCCTGGTTAATAATGGGCTCCCCAGGTGGCTCAGTGGTAAAGAGTCTGCCTGCCAATGCAGAAGCTTCAGGAGACTCAGGTTAGATCCCTGGGTTGGGAAGATCCCCTGGAGGAAGTAATGGAAAATCCCACGGACAGAGGCACCTGGAGGGCTACCGTCAGGCCACGTGGCCGCACGTAGTCAGACATGACTGACTGACTGAGCAGCAATAGCTAGCTAGTAATTTTCTTCAAGGTCGCCTTGTATCTCAGGTTGGGGGAGACACGGTTGTGTGTGAGCTTGTGGTTTACATACCTCAGTGACTGTCGTGCACTACACTGAAGCAAAACGCTCTGCTTGGACTTGGTTTTGTAAAGATCTCAATTTATTCATTCTGCATTTTGAGAACGAAGATAACTGCAAAAGTGATGGAAACCTTTTCTCGCCTTGATATTTATAAGTCTTTTAAAAGATGAAATGAGCCAATGTAACTAGTCAGGATAGGACCATTTTGCTGTGGCAACAAAGGAATCCTGAATTCTCAGTGGCTTAACATTTCAACTTTCAGGTTCTGTCCAGGCCTAATTCACTGAAAGATAGTTGCTTCTCTAGAACCACGCTCTTCCAGATAGCTCCTGGTTGACAGCTTGCTTCACTGTGTGGAAGCCCTGCCATCTCGTTGTGTGTCTTCCAGGCTTGCTGCAGCAGGAAAAAAGGAACTGAAATAGTCCTGGCGAGGAACATACTGACTTCTCAATGTTTCAGCCTAACTGTGACACACATCACTTCCTGTTTAAAAACAAAGGGTCTGGAAAATATGGTAGTAACATATGGGTTCTTAGTGATCAGCAAATGGATACGTAACATTTGAAAAAAAAAAATCTCCCATTTCAGGGGTTTCCCAGGTGGTGCCGTGGTAAAAAGTCCACCTGCCAACCCAGGAGACACAAGAGATGTGGGTTCAATCATTAGGTCAGAATATATCCCCTGGAGAAAGGAATGGCAACCTAATCCAGTATTCTAGACCGGAAAATCCCATGGACAGAGAAGTCTGGTGGACGGCAGTCTGTGGAGTCACAGAGTCAGACATGACTGAGTGTCTCCCATTTAGAATAAATTACTTACTAAGCCATTGCAGAGAAGGCAATGGCACCCCACTCCAGTACTTTCGCCTGGAAAATCCCATGGAGGGAGGAGCTGCTAGGCTGCAACCCATGAGGTCGCTAAGAGTTGGACTGAGAAACTTCACTTTCACTTTTCACTTTCATGCATTGGAGAAGGAAATAGCAACCCACTCCAATGTTCTTGCCTGGAGAATCCCAGGGACGGGGAGGCCTGGTGGGCTGTCGTCTATGGGGTCCACAGAGTTGGACATGACTGAAGCGACTTAGCAGCAGCAGCAGCAAACCTTTGAAGATTAATGTATATGCAATGAACACTTTAGGTATGCCTATGGAGTCATTTGGGTTAATTAAAGTCCTTCTGAAGGTAAGAGGACATTGATGGATTTGCAAGACTTGAGTCCTGGCCCCAATTTGGATCCCTTTCTTTCTTTTATTGAGGTTATTTCCTTTAAACTTGCACTGTGTCTATATCTCAAATGATTTTCCATCTCATTGGTTTACAATTGGTCTAAAATTTTCCATTCAAATTTGAATGTGCACGCTTTCTGACTTGATCACTTACCTATCACCAACCTAATTTTTGTTTGTACCAGATACTTTTCTATCCATTATCTAAAGCACAAATCAGTACCCCCAAAACTATTTGGATATCTTTTACAAAAACAGTGCTCCACAAAACTTTGCCTGGGAAATTGTGTGCAAGATAGCTCTACAGTTGTGTCTGGAAGAATTTTATATCCCTTCTTGGCTTTTGACATAGAAAATAATTCATTTTGATAAGAGCCCAGGTTACACTATAAAATGTACCCCTGGAATTGTGTAGCACTTGGTACTAATTTTGGAATGAGTCCTCCCTTTATGTCACTCTCATTTCTCAAAACTCATTCATTTCTCATTGGTCATTATCTCTCACAATAATAGCTCTACCTTGCCTACAATACTAAAACTATTCATTAAAAATAAATGTGGTTCTTAGGACTTAATGTTTATTTAAATACTGTGGTTGTTAGGACTTATTTTAATTATTTGGCCTATTGGTTATATACTCTATATCTGAAGCTTTACAGAGAATTGTTCTACTGAAAACAGTAACTCAAAGTTTTTCCAGCCTCTGTGATTCTTTAAGTTGACTAACAATGTCCCTTTGAGGGCTTCCATGGTGTTCCAGTGGTTAAGAATCCACCTGCCATTTCTAGGGATAGGGATTCAATCTCTGATCTGGGAAGATCCCACATACTGAGAAGCAACTAAACCTGTGTGCCACAACTACAAAAGCCCATGCACCATGAGTACTGCAGCCCTGACACTTAGAGCCCGTGCTCTGAAATCAGAGAAGTGGCTGCAATGAGAAGCCTGAGCACCTCAACTAGAGAGAAGCCCTCGCTCACTGCTACCAGAGAAAGCCTGCATGCAGCAACGAAGACTCAGTGTAGCAAAAAAATAAATAAATAAAACAATGTCCCTTTGATTAGTAATTTATAGAAGCAAAGAAGTTTCTAATTGAAGAACTTTCAGATCAGTTCAGTTGCTCAGTCATGTCTGACTCTTTGCAACCCCATGAATCACAGCACGCCAGGCCTCCCTGTCCATCACCAACTCCCGGAGTTAACTCACACTCATGTCCATTAAGTCGGTGATGCCATCCAGCTATCTTATTCTCTGTCGTCCCCTTCTCCTCCCGCCCCCTTTCGTCATCATTTAATCAAATCTTGATATTTTATGAAAGATTAGCCATTAAAGATTCCAGAAAGCAAGGTGGTGAATAATACACTTAAAGTCACATATTTTAACTTCAAAATCATTATCCATTCTATTAGTCACTCTTGTCCTGAAGATATGAATAGATTTTGTTTTATCTTCTCTACTCTCAAAACTCGCAGACGTGAGAGACGCCGGCCCCGGTGGCGCAGACGCGAGAGACGCCGGCCCCGGTGCATCGAACCACGCAAAGAGGCGTGGCCCTGAGGAGCTACCCCACACCTGAGGTCAGGGCTGGGGGCCGAGAGGAGCTACCCCACGTCCAACAGGCGGTGGCTGCGCGGGCGCAGGAGAGCCGAGAGGAGCTACTCTGCATTCAAGGTCAGTAGGGGCGGCCTTGAGGAGATACCCCTCATCCAAGATAAGGTACAGCGGCTTCAGTTTGCTGGAGCAGCTGTGAAGAGATTTTCCATGACCAAGGTAGGAGAAACCCAAATAAGATGGTAGGTATTGCGAGGGGGCATCAGAGGGCAGACAAACTGAAATCATAATCACAGGAAACTAGCTGATCTGATCACATGGACCACAGCCTAATGTGGTCCACTGGAGAAGGGAATGGCAAACCACTTCAGTATACTTGCCTTGAGAACCCCTGAACAGTAATAAAGGGTAAAATGATAGGATATGGAATGAGGAATTCACCAGGTCGATAGGTGCCCAGTATGCTACTGGAGCTCAGTGGGGAAATAACTCTAGAAGGAATAAAGGGATGGAGCAAAAGCAAAACCAATACCCAATTGTGGATGTGACCAGTGATAGAAGCAAGGTCCGGTGCTGTAAAGAGCAATATTGCATAGGAACCTGGAATGTTAGGTCTATGAATCAAGGCAAATTGGAAGTGATCAAACAGGAGATGGCAAGAGTGAACATAGACATTCTAGGAATCAGTGAATTAAAATGGACTGGAATGGGTGAATTTAACATGGATGACCATTATATCTACTACTGTGGGCAGGAATCCCTTAGAAGAAATGGAGTAGCCATCATGGTCAACAAAAGAGTCTAAAATGCAGTACTTGGATGCAATCTTAAAAACGACAGAATGATTTCTGTTCGTTTCCAAGGCAACCCATTCGATGTTACAGTAATCCAGGCCTATGCCCCAACCAGTAATGCTGAAGAAGCTGAAGTTAATCGGTTCTATGAAGACCTACAAGACCTTTTAGAACTAACACCCAAAAAAGATGTCCTTTTCATTCTAGGGGACTGGAATGCAAAAGTAGGAAGTCGAGAAACACCTGGAGTAACAGGCAAATTTGGCCTTGGAGCATGGAATGAAGCAGGGCAAAAGCTAAGAGAGTTTTGTCAAGAGAATGCACTGGTCATAGCAAACACCCTCTTCCAACAACACAAGAGAAGAATCTACACATGGACATCACCAGATGGTCAACACCGAAATCAGATTGATTACATTTTTTGCAGCCAAAGGTGGAGAAACTGTATACAGTTAGCGAAAACAAGACCAGGAGCTGACTGTGGCTCAGATCATGAACCCCTTATTGCAAAATTCAGACTTAAATTGAAGAAAGTAGGGAAAACCAATACACCATTCAGATATGACCTCACTCAAATCCCTTATGATTATACAGTGGAAGTGAGAAATAGATTTAAGGGACTAGATCTTATTGATAGAGTCCCTGATGAACTCAGGACAGAGGTTCGTGACATTGTACAGGAGACAGGGACCAAGACCATCCCCATGGAAAAGAAATGCAAAAAAGCAAAATGGCTGTCTGAGGAGGCCTTACAAATAGCGGTGAAAAGAAGAGAAGCGAAAAGCAAAAGAGAAAAGGAAAGATATAAGCATCTGAATGCAGAGTTTCAAAGAAGTCAAGGAGAGATAGGAAAGCCTTCCTCAGTGATCAATGCAAAGAAATAGAGGAAAACAACAGAGTAGGAAAAACAAGAGACCTCTTCAAGAAAATTAGAGATTCCAAGGGAAAATTTCATGCAAAGATGGGCTCGATAAAGGACAGAAATGGTATGGACCTAACAGAAGCAGAAGATATTAAGAAGAGGTGGCAGGAATACACAGAAGAACTGTACGAAAAAGATCTTCACGACCAAGATAGTCACGATAACGTGATCACTGACCTAGAGCGAGACATCTTGGAATGTGAAGTCAAGTGGGCCTTAGAAAGCATAACTACTAACAAAGCTAGTGGAGGTGATGGAATTCCAGTTGAGCTATTTCAAGTCTTGAAAGATGATGCTGTGAAAGTGCTGTACTCAATATGCCAGCAGATTTGGAAAACTCAGCCGTGGCCACAGGACTGGCAGAGGTCAGTCTTCATTCCAATCCCAAAGAAAGGCAATGCCAAAGAATGCTCAAACTACCGCACAATTGCACTCATCTCACACGCTAGTAAAGTCATGCTCAAAATTCTCCAAGCCAAGCTTCAGCAGTATGTAAACCGTGAACTCCCAGATGTTCAAGCAGGTTTAGAAAAGGCAGAGGTACCAGAGATCAAATTGCCAACATCCGCTGGATCATGGAGAAAGCAAGAGACTTTCAGAAAAACTTCTATTTCTGCTTCATTGACTATGCCAAAGCCTTTGACTGTGTGGATCACAATAAACTGTGGAACATTCTGAAAGAGATGGGAATCCCAGACCACCTGACCTGCCTCTTGAGAAACCTGTATGCAGGTCAGGAAGCAACAGTTAGAACTGGACATGGAACAACAGACTGGTTCCAAATAGGAAAAAGGGTACGTCAAGGTTGTATATTGTCACCTTTCTTATTTAACTTCTATGCAGAGTACATCATGAGGAACGCTGGGCTGGAAGAAGCACAAGCTGGAATCAAGATTGCTGGGAGAAAAATCAATAACCTCAGATATGCCGATGACACTACCCTTATGGCAGAATGTGAAGAGAAACTCAAAAGCCTCTTGATGAAAGTGAAAGAGGAGAGTGAAAAGGTTGGCTTGAAGCTCAACATTCAGAAAACAAAGATCATGGCATCTGGTCCCATCACTTCATGGGAAATAGATGGAAAAACAGTGGAAACAGTGTCAGACTTTATTTTTTTGGGCTCCAAAATCACTGCAGATGCTGATTGCAGCCGTGAAATTAAAAGATGCTTGCTCCTTGGAAGGAAAGTTATGACCAACCTTGATAGTATATTAAAAAGCAGAGACATTACTTTGCCAACCAAGGTCCGTCTAGTCAAGGCAATGGTTTTTCCCGTGGTCATGTATGGATGTGAGAACTGGACTGTGAAGAAAGCTGATCGCCGAAGAATCAATGCTTTTGAACTGTGGTGTTGGAGAAGACTCTTGAGAGTCCCTTATACTGCAAGGAGATCCTACCAGTCCATTTTAAAGGAGATCAATCCTGGGTGTTCTTTGGAGGGACTGATGCTAAAGCTGAAACTGCAATACTTTGGCCACCTCATGCGACGAGTTGACTCACTGGAAAAGACTCTGATGCTGGGAAAGTTTGGGGGCGGGAGGAGAAGGGGACGATGGAGAATGAGATGGCTGGATGGCATCACCGACTCTGTGGACATGAGTTTGAGTGAACTCCGGGAGTTGGTGATGTACAGCGAGGCCTGGCGTGCTGTGATTCATGGGGTCGCGGAGAGTCGGACACGACTCAGCGAGTGAACTGAACTGAACTGGACTCTCAAAACTTGTTACCCAAGGCTACTCTTTAGCTCCAAAGCTTCTTCATGACATTTTTCACCTCTGAGTTTCTGATAGTGTGGATTAAAGGGTTTAACATGGGTGTTACCATGGTATAAAACACAGCCACTGCTTTATCAGTGGGGAAGGTGTTCGTGGGACGAAGGTACACAGACATACAGGGTACAAAGAACAGGACCACTGCAGTAACATGGGAAGCGCAAGTAGAGAGAGCTTTCGTCTGTTCTGCAGTGCTGTGTGTTCTTAGAGAGCAAAGGATGAGCACATAGGAGGTGATAAGAATAGAAAAATATGAGCATACACAGCAGCCCACTGTTGGCAGCAACAAAAAGACCAAAGACATGAGTGTCCATGCAGGAGACTTTCAGCAGAGGGAAAAGGCCACAGATGAAATGGTCAGTGATGTTGGGGCCACAGAAGGGCAACCAGACTATTAAAAGAATTTGAATCAGAGGGTGAAGAAACCCTCCGGCCCAGGCCATGGCCACCAGGAGGCCACATACTTGTCTGTTCATTGTAATGGTGTACTGCAGGGGATTGCAGATAGCCACGAAGCGGTCATAGGCCATCACCGTGAGCAAGAGGATCCCAACTCCCCCAAAGAAATGCTCTGCAAAGACCTGAGTCATACACCCACTGAAGGAGATGGCTTTCTTTTGAGCAAGTAAGTCAAATATCATTTTGGGTGCCATGGTAGAAGAGCAGCAGCAGTCTGTGAAGGACAAGAAAGGGAAAAATACATGGGGGAACCTAAGGCTCTGCTCTGTCACAATGATGAGTAGGTTGCCTGCCACAGTGAGAAAGTAGATGAGGGTAAACAGAATGAACAAGAGTTTCTGTACATCTGGGTTCTGTGTCAGGCCAAGCAGGAGGAATTCCGTCACATTGTTCATTTGCTCCATGAATCCAATCTGGCGTTCAGATAACCGATTTCTCTGAGAATAGCACAGGGATCACAATTGTGAGGATCAGTTTTAACCAATTTCAGTAAGTTTTCTCAGAATTATTTTTTGTAAAACTGATAAAAACATCAAGTAGATAAACCCAAGACTTAAAGTTGGGCCACATTGTTATTAACCACAAAATGAACACCTAACTGTCTCTCTTTTTCTCACACACCCCCACTCACCCACACATGAATATACACATTCATATACACAAACACAGCTTTATCACTGTTGACATTCCAGTCATCTTTCTATAATTGTACACTTACGGATATTCCCCCCAAAATGCCCGTATATATTCTCCTGTAGGAAAAAAGGAATAAAAAGAGGACTCATACGAAGGAGCAGAGGCTTGAGTTCATGAAAATTTATTCCCTTGTTTCTCTTCTCTAGTCACTTGTGCTGATGTGGTTAGGCTGCAGAATTTGTTATTCTTAATTTTAACTTGTTTCAGGGTGAATATAAAGCATCAGGTAAATTCAACTCAAAATAAGGGATAATATAGTTACACTTCAAAATAAAACTTAACTGAATGAATGTTTAAGGTTCCACTAAGGTATAATTTCTTTACCTAAGGTATACTTCCTAACTTAAGGTATAACTGAGGGCTTCCGTTGTGACTCAGATGGTAAAGAATCTGCCTGCAATGCAGGAGACCCTGGTTCAATCCCTGGGTAGGGAAGATCGCTGGAGAAAGAAATGGCAACACACTCCAGTATTCCTGCTTGGAGAATCCCAAGGATAGAGGAACCTGACAGGCTACAGTCCATGGGGTCACAAAGAGTTGGACATGAGTGAGCAACTGCACTTTCACTTTCAAGGTATAACTGGCAGTTAGATTTATGAATTTATATTACATTCAAGTAAAACTTTGTAAGAATACCTTCACACAAGAAGGAAAAATAATATTCTGAAGAGGATAAAATATCATGATGCAACGCAATATCCAACAGATTTATTTGAAACATTATGATTCACTACTTGGATAATTTCTATCATGTTTAGGTTTCAGAGGAATTTTATACATCAAGCTTGGTTTAGGGAAGACTATGAAAAATTCTTTAGATCTCTTTAGAAAATGGGTACTTTTAAGGTAAGGAAACTAAAGCTTTATAATTTGTTTAGCAGAATGTGTTCTATACAGTCAGATATTTTAAAATTCTGTTTTCACTGATTAGCAGCTATGTGATGTTATATACAGACTTTAGTCTCACTACACCTAAACATTTTCATATACAAATTAGGAAAAATAACAGATGGTATGGAGGAATTAAAGAATATTATTATTACAAAGGTCAAAATGTTATACTAAAAGTAAAACGCACAACTTTACATATACCCCAATTTTTGATAAAAGTATAAAAGTAAAAAAAACACATATTATTATTCTTACCCTTGAAATAGTTGATTATTATAGTTAGTATTTAGAAAGAAAACAAAGAGAGAAAATAAGTGAATTAAGTACTCAACTCATGAGGTTAAAAAAGCAACTAATTATATTCATAAAATGTTAAATGCAGATATAAATATATTAAATAATAGAAAATTAGTAGTCTTGATAAGTGAATTCAAAGGTTTTTTAGAGTTTTAAAAATATGAATGAAATGAATGAGCACAGACAAGCTCAATAAGAGGCAAGTATGGTCAAACTGTAAAAGGCCATTATTTTTAAAGAAAATTTTAAGAAATATTATGTGTAGTTCCATAAAAGATTTTTTAACTGAATAGACATTTTTCAAGTAAAGCCTGTCTTCTTATGTCATCACCAAATAAAATAAAAAGAAAAAGAGATAGAGGAAAAAAGGGTAGCCTGCATTAACAACTTTCAATAAAACAGATTTCTTCAAAAACATAAAATCAAATGAACAAATGTATATCTAATCTCTAGGTGGGAAAGAGCATTTTAAGCAAGATTCAACTGTATAAAAACCAGGACAAAGCTAACAGATTCAAATACATAAAGGTATAGAACACATTGGAAAACCATTTGCAGCAAGTATGATAGATAACTATTATCATAAAGTAGTTTTTACAAAAAATGTTCTATCTACACAATGAAAAATTAGCAAAATTTTTAATTAAAAAAATCTTAGAAAAAACATTAGATCCCTAAAAAAAAAATCCCCATTTCTTAAGTCATCCAGGAAATACAATTTAAAAGCAGTGAAATATTTTAAACTGGAAAATAAGCAAAGATTTATGACAGTTATATTACTCAGTACTGTACTGATATAAAATATTCTGGAAAGAATTTTGACTTTGTATAATAAGGACTTTATAACTGATCATGCCCCTTGATTCAGTACTTCTTATGATTGGGAATATATTCTTTACAAAGATTATGGACAAAAATTGTATATACAGGCTATATTTCATATTTTCTATGATAAAGTGAAAACAATCCAAATGTGTACATAAAGAGGAACAATTAAGCAAAGTATGGTTATGAAATATCAGGTGAACATTGAGGTTATTTACAAAAAAATTAATGGTATGAAAAAATTCTTCCAACATTGTATTGAGTGGAAAATGCAAGATATTAAACAGCTTTTTTTTTAATGATCTAAATGGTCCAAAATGGCATATAAACATAGAAAATCGCCTGAAAGAAATGCTCTAAAGACTAGTAATGCTCATTTGGATTACGGATTTAAGATAAATTTTGTATTATTTGAAAAATTTTCTAAGTTGCAGGATATAAAATCAACACACAGAAATCCCTTGCATTCCTATACACTAATAATGAGAAAATAGAAAGAGAAATTAAGGAAACTATTCCATTCACTGTTGCAATGAAAAGAATTAAATACTTAGGAATATTTCTCCCTAAGGAAACAAAAGACTTGTACATAGAAAACTATAAAACACTAGTGAAAGTAATCAAAGAGGACACTAATAGTTGGAGAAATACACCGTGTTCGTGGATTGGAAGAATAAATATTGTAAAAATGAGTATACTACCCAAAGTAATTTATACATTCAATGCAATCCCTATCAAGCTACCAATGATATTTTTCACAGAACTAGAACAAATAATCTCACAATTTGTATAGAAATACCAAAAACCTCGAATAGCCAAAGCAATCTTGAAGAAGAAAAATGGAACTGGAGGAATTAACCTGCCAGACTTCAGGCTCTACTACAAAGCCACAGTCATCAAGACAGTATGGTACTGGCATAAAGACAGAAACATAGATCAATGGAACAAAATAGAAAGCCCAGAGATAAATCCACGCACCTATGGACACCTTATCTTCGACAAAGGAGGCAAGAATATAAAATGGAGAAAAGGCAGTCTCTTTAACAAGTGGTGCTGGGAAAACTGGTCAGCCACTTGTAAAAGAATGAAACTAGATCACTTCCTAACACCATACACAAAAATAAACTCAAAATGGATTACAGAGCTAAATGTAAGACCAGAAACTATAAAACTCCTAGAGGAGAACACAGGCAAAACACTCTCCGACATAAATCACAGCAGAATCCTCCAAGACCCACCTGTCAGAATATTGGAAATAAAAGCAAAAATAAAAAAATGGGACCTAATTAAAATCAAAAGCTTCTGCACAGCAAAGGAAACTCTAAGCAAGGTGAAAAGACAGCCTTCAGAATGGGAGAAAATAATAGCAAATGAAGCAACTGACAAAGAATTAATCTCCAAAATATACAAGCAGCTCCCGCAGCTCAATTCCAGAAAAATAAATGACCCAATCAATAAATGGGCCAAAGAATTAAACAGACATTTCTCCAAAGAAGACATAAAGATGGCTAACAAACACATGAAAAAATGCTCAACATCCCTCATAATCAGAGAAATGCAAATCAAAACCACAATGAGATACCATTTCACACCAGTCAGAATGGCTGCTATCCAAAAGTCTATAAGCAATAAATGCTGGGGAGGGTGTGGAGAAAAGGGAACCCTCTTACACTGTTGGTGGGAATGCAAACTAGTACAGCCACTATGGAGAACAGTGTGGAGATTCCTCAAAAAACTGGAAATAGAACTACCATATGATCCAGCAAATCACACTCCTGGGCATACACACCGAGGAAACCAGAATTGAAAGAAGCACATGTACTCCAATGTTCATCGCAGCTCTCTTTATAATAGCGAGGACATGGAAGCAACCTAGATGTCCATCTGCAGATGAATGGATAAGAAAGCTTTGGTACATATAAACAATGGAGTATTTTTCAGCCATCACAAAGAATGCATTTGAGTCAGTTCTAATGAGCTGGATGAGACTGGGACCTATTATACAGAGTGAAGTCAGCCTGAAAGAAAAACATCAATACAGCATACTAACGTATATATATGGAATTTAGAAGAATGGCAACCTTAACCCTGTATACGAGACAGCAAAAGAGACATAGGTGTATAGAACAGTCTTTGGGACTCTGTGGGAGAGGGTGAAGGTGGGATGATTTGAGAGAATGGCATTGTAGCATGTATATTATCATATGTGAAATGAATCACCAGTCCAGGTTCGACCCATGATACAGGATGGTTGGGGCTGGTGCACGGGGATGACCTGGAGGGAGTATATGGGGAAGAGGGAGGTGGGAGGGGGGTTCAAGAGGGGAAACACAGGTACACCCGGGGCAGATTCGTGTCAATGTATGGCAAAACCAACCAACATATTAATGTAAAGTAATTTGCCTCCAATTAAAAAAAAAATAGGGTAAAAAATTTTGTTTTCTGATCTGAATTTTCTACAAAGAGAATATACTACCTATAATAAGAAAATAATTTAATAAAAGAGATAATATTCTGTGTGGCTTCTCTTCTCAGCATGTTGGTCATTATTCATACAAATCTTTGACAGTAGAAACAGATATTTAAACCTAACTTACCTGTAATTAGAATGCCCTAGTATGGATGGTTGTCATCACCGATTCAATGGACATGAACTTGGGCAGTCTCTGGGAAATGATGAAGGACACAGAAGACTGGCGTGCTGCAGTCCATGGGGTCGCAAAGAGTTGGACATGGCGACTGAACAGTAACAAAGTATCACCTTAAGAAAACGTGATAAATAAATCACAGATTGTGCTTACCTCTCTGGATGCATTTGGGAAATAAGTAACATGCTCATTTCATAACAAGGCATTACTTGTAAAGCATAATTTGCTTGGAGGTAGTGATCATCGGCCTAACAATAACTGCTGCTTTAAAGGTTTATTCATTTTTTATCTTAAGTGTACATTTCTTTTTCTTTACTCAATTATTTGAAAATGATTGCTGAAAGAGAATTCCTAAATAATGCTGAGTTCATGGACTGGGTTCATTGGCTCATACCATCATGTGAGTAAGGCACACACATCTCAGCTCACATTTCTTTAGTCAGACACTTTCCAAAGCCTTAGATTTTAAAAGAAAGTGATGGGGAAAAAACCTAACCATTGGAGGAAATTTTCATTTATGCTATCTTATTATACATTTGTCAGTTTTTCTTGTGCCCAAAGTGTATCAAAAAGAGCCACTTGGTCTGAGATCTCTCCTGACTTAAACCCCTGGAAATGGCAAACTGTTAAAGTAGAAAAATTAGGAATTGCAAGCACCATAAAATCAGCAACAAATGAAAGTTGATTTGAAGTAGCAATTCCCTGAAGTTAGCTCTTTCAAATCTTTCTTTTTTTTTTTTAACTAAACTTGTGCTCAGCCTATAGATGTCTTCGTTGGTTCCTGGGAGTCTGGATTCAAATGTGTTGGAGACTCAAAACTAAACAGTTTCTGTGATCCAGGGATGGTTACGCTTATATGGTTTTCCAGGGTTCAGCTTTATCAACACTTTCCAATGTGGTTACAGGGAAATATTTAAATACGTATTACGCAAATGCAAGGAGTTAGGGAGTCTCTGATCTCTCAACGCCCAGAGGATTAGAACTAGCAGCTTCAACCAAGATTGCAACCAAAGCAGTTTATGCATTCTGTCTTGTGGCCATGGCACCTGTGATCATGGAGACAAGGGAGGGGCATCTGGAGTGGGTTTGTAGTCCTTCTAAGACTGTGTTTAGAAAATGATCTTGGACTCTGGGACCCAAGGCATAGAAGGTCCTAGTCATGGAATAATGGATGCACGAACCCCTTAGTGTTCATAAAACAGCCTTATTCATACCTGTCTCACAGAGTTACAGGGGGGATTGAGGAAGATAACATGTGGAAATATCTAAGTCCCTGCAGAACTGATACTCTACTGCTAATGCCCTGTAGATTAAGGCATGTAGGCTAGAGTGGCTCAGATGGTAAAGAATTTGCCTGCAGTGCAGGGGATCTGGGTTCAGTCCTTGGGTTGAGAAGGTGCCCTGGAGAAGAGAATGGCAACCCAATCCAGTATTCTCTCCTGGAGAATTCCAGGGACAGAGGAGCCTATGCAGCTACAGTCCTTGGGATTGCAAAGAGTCAGACACGACTGAGCAACTGCCAGGCTAGAGAAACTGCTTTTAGTAATAGAATAGTGAATCATGATTAACTGCAAGAGTTTTGCTGCCTCTTCTGTTTGCTTACTATGTGATCTTGGGCAAGTTCCTCAGCCTCTTTCTTTATACCTGAGTTCTAACACTTGTAAGAGGAGGGAAATATGAGTACTGTCACAGGATATTGTGGGGTTTCCACGAGTTTGCACATGTAAAGTGCTTACAACGGTGCTTGGCATAAAGCAAAAGCTCACTGTTGCCTGTTGTCACTTTCTGTACAGGAAACCAGAGCACATGGTTTGACTGATTCAAGTTTCTGGAAAGAATTGTCTCAACCCACATACGTGGCTTCTTTATTCTTATGGTTGGTAAAATCTGGACAAATACAGAAATTAAGAGAGAAGGAAAGTTAAGTTTTATTTATTTATTTATTAAAATTTATTTATTTTAATTGGAGGCTAATTACTTTACAATATTGTATTGGTTTTGCCATACATTGACATGAATCTGCCCCGGGTGTACATGTGCTCCCCATCTTGAAACCCCCTCTCGTCTTCCTCCCCATATCATCCCTCTGGGTCATCCCAGTTCACCAGCCCCAAGCATCTTGTATCATGCATCAAACCTGGACTGGCAATTCGTTTCACATGTGATAATATGCATGTTTCAGTTTTAAAGTATTGAATACTGATTCAGAAGTCACTATAGTTCAGAATGTTCAGCCTTCTTTCACTAAAAATTCTGACAGTGTAGTTGAGTCTAGAAAGGTTGCCAGAGATTCAGGAAATGTGGATGTAATGAGAAATAACAGATAATGAGCACTCTGTATTTACATCACTCTGCTAAGTGTGGTATTTCATCTAATTCTCACATAATCTCCATGCGGGATATATTAATCCTACTTTATGTAATTGAAAATTGATGTTTATTGGGAACATCTTTTGAGATAAAAAAGCTAATAATAAGTTCAGTTCAGTTGCTCAGTCCGACTCTTTGCAACCCCATGAATCACAGCACGCCAGGCCTCCCTGTCCATCACCAACTCCCGGAGTTCACTCAAACTCATGTCCATCAAGTCGGTGATGCCATCCATCCATCTCATTCTCTGTCGTCTCCTCCTCCCGCCCCCAATCCCTCCCAACATCAGAGTCTTTTCCAGTGAGTCAACTCGTCGCATGAGGTGGCCTAAGTATTGGAGTTTCAGCTTTAGCATCAGTCCTTCCAATGAACACCAGGACTGATCTCCTTTAGAATGGACTGGTTGGATCTCCTTGCAGTCCAAGGGGCTGTCAAGAGTCTTCTCCAGCACCACAGTTCAAAAGCATCAATTCTTCAGCAATCAGCCTTCTTTACAGCCCAACTCTCACATCCATACATGACCACTGGAAAAACCATAGCCTTGACTAGAAGGACAGACCTTGGATTGAAATTGTAGGAGCCTGGCAGTGACCACGAGAGAGAATGGTTAAGGAAGCGGGGATGTGCCTGCAAACAGGACTCTCTGCTTAGGCAGAGCATGCTTGCAAACAGGATGTTCTGCCAAGAAGACTGCACACAATATCCAAGGTTAATGGTCCGCTCGCATACGAGGGAACATGCCCTCCTTAAAAATAAGGAAGCGGCTAGGGTTCTGGGCAGGCTTCTTAGTAAACATGCTGTGGTCACTTTCCCCCTTTGTTCCTCCCGTCTTTGAAATGTGCTTGGCTTTTTGTCCTTATTTGGTAGAAGAATGCATTGCTTAGATTTTGGGATGTGTCCAGTTACCAGGGTATAAAAATAATCCGCAAGGGGGCTTGCACAGAATTTTTTCCTCTGGCCAGAGTTGTGTCTTTGTCTGTCTTTTGTGTGTCTTGTCTTTGTATCATTTCACTCTTAACATCTGGCGCCCAACGTGGGGCATGAGAGAAACCGAAAGGGAAGTACCCCTCGGGGAGTGCAGGTCCAAGGCAAGGGAACTTTCGGAAAAATTATGGGGAATTCCCCATCAGCAAAGGCACAATACATGGAGTTAGTCAAAGGACTTCTCCACTCCATCGGGTAAAGGCATCTAGTCACCGTTTATCAGAGTTATTTCACCTTGTGGAGCAGCATTGTTATTGGTTTAAGTGCCAACCTAAAGTACAATTAAACTTAAAGGAATGGAAATTAATACAGAAGGAATTACAGCAACAGCATCAGAAGGGTAACATAATTCCTTTGAAACTGTGGACTCTATGTAGTGCTATCACTCAAGCACTTGCATTGCTTTCTACAGATAGTAAAACTAAATCTATAAAACTTGAGGTAATTTATGAGGAAGTCCCTATTGAGAAACAAAAGGAATTAAATGCTATCACTTTAAATGACGTTTCCGCAGCCGCCGCTTTGCATTCCAGGGATGGGGAATCGGACACTGAATCTGATAGTTTTAGTGATTCCTCCTTGTCGTCCGAAGGGAACGAGGTTGATAAAGTGACCCGACATTTTCAACAATGGTGGAAAACACAGAATGAAGGAACAAAGAGGGTTGCTACTCCTATGGCCCCTCCCTATGCTTCTCTTTTTCAGGTATCTCATGGGGCTCCAGATGTAGGCCGGGAGGGACGCTCCTTCTCATTTCCCATGTCCATGTTATATGATGATGATATCCCTGCGCCCTCTGGTGGTTTTACAGATCCTCCACAGTTATTTCCAATTCAACGGCAAGCAGCTCCCAACAATATGATTAATGTTCAATATTCGCCTTTTGAATATAAATTTTTCAAGGATCTTAAAGCTGCTGTCGCTCAATATGGTCCCCAATCCCCTTTTGTATTAGCTATGTTAGATTCTGTAGGGAAGGCCAAATAGACTCTGATTTTGTTGGAAAAATTTTAATTAATGTCTCTACTTCTGTTATAATTTCAGTATTGGCTAGAGAACGTATAGCACAAATACTTCTTTTATCTTATCTTCCATTTTCTGCTCTTTCTAATAAAAGGTCAGGAAGTTTTGGAAGTACTGGGCAACATATATTTTGGGAAACGCTCATCAAGGATTCTCACCCTGTTCTTTCCTTAACTATACAAGGAAGGAACTTTAAAGGGTTAATAGACACCGGGGCAAATGTTTCAGTCATATCCTCCCAACAATGCCCCAAGACTGGAGCAAAGAACAGAGTCCTCTAAGGCTGACAGGTGGAGAAGGAAATGGCAACCCACTCCAGTGTTCTTGCCTGGAGAATCCCAGGGACGGGCGAGCCTGGTGGGCTGCTGTCTCTGGGGTCGCACAGAGTCGGACACGACTGAAGTAACTTAGCAGCAGCAGCAGCAGCAAGGCTGACAGGATTAGGCTCCATTACAGATGTTTGGAAAAGTACTCGTCCTTTACAATGCCAGTTCCATAATGGAAAAACAGTTTTTATCACTTTTTATATTGTTAGTATACCTATTAATATATGGGGAAGAGATCTTCTCTCTCCCATGGGAGCCTCTGTAACCATTCCGTCAAAAAACTAATAGCCACTGCTCAAATTCCTCTAGCACTCCCATTAAAATGGATAATTAATACTCCTAAATGGGTTGAGCAGTGGCCATTACCAAAAATGAAGCTCGAGGCTTTAGAGAAATCAATAACAACTTCAACTTGGCCATATAGAGCCTTCTACTTCCACTTGGAATTCTCCTATATTTATTATAAAAAAAAAATCTGGAAAATGTTGACTGATTTAAGAGAAATTAATAAACTTATTAAACCCATGGGAGCTTTACAATTGGGCCTTCCTTCTCCCGCTCTTATTCCTCAAAATTGGTCTTTAATGGTATTAGATCTTAAAGATTGTTTTTTTTACTATTCCTTTACAATTACAAGATAGAGATAAATTTGCTTTCATGGTTCCTGTTCTTAATCACGCTCAGCCCGTTAAGTGCTACCATTGGACAGTCTTACCACAGGGAATCATAAATAGTCTTACCTTATGTCAAGAGTTTGTAGCTCATTCCTTACAATCTATCTGTCAAAAATATCCTGATTATATTCTCTATCATTATATGGATGATCTCTTATTGGCAGTTCCCTATACTGCTGAACATGATAAATTCTTCTTAAAAGTACAGGAGGCTTTAAAACAATATAACTGGCATATAGAGCCAGAAAAAATTCAAAAGGATTTTCCCATTTCTTATATAGGGACCATATTAGAACAACACCGAATCCGGCCTCAAAAATTAGAAGAGACCATTTAAAAACTTTAAATGACTTCCAGAAATTATTAGGAGATATTAATTGGCTTTGCCTGGTACTTGGGATTCCTACTTATCAATTATGACACTTATTTTCTACTTTAAAAGGAGACACAGCTTTAGATAGTCCCCAAATCTTAACCCCCTTGGCTTTGCAAGAGCTTCAATTTGTTGAACAAAGATTAAACGATGGTTTTTTTTAACATATATTTCTGCATCTCAACCTATTTCATTCATAATATTTCATACCCCTCATTCTCCATCTGATGCAATTGCTCAAGATAAAAGATTAATAAAACGGTTTTTTAACCTAATAGCTTTTCTAAAAAATTGACTACATATATGGATAAATAGCCTTTCTTATACAAAAGGGTCACAATCGTATTCTACAATTATCAAGAAAAAAACCACACCAGATTGTTACTCAATTAACAAATGCTCAGATATCTTTATGTTTACAATTTAAAGAAAATTGGCAAATTTCCCTTGCTTCATTTCCTGGTTCATTTTCTAATCATTATCCGTCATCTAAATTGATTGATTTTCTTCGAGCCAACCCCATGGTACCTCAGTCTCTGATTTCAGATGTTCCAGTTAAAGGACCCACTGTTTTTACTGATGCAAATAAAAACACCGCTGGATATTGGACTTTTAAACGTTCTAAAGTTCTTCCCCATTCGTTCTCCTCTGTACAGCCTGCTGAGTTGTGGACTATTTATTTAGTTTTGCAAGATTTTCCTCAACTTCCTGTTAACATTGTTTCAGATTCTCGATATGCTGTTCTCTCCTGTCTACAGCTTCCTCAAGTTTCCCTGCCTATAACTCTTAAGACAGATATTGATAAATTGTTTTATCAGGTACAGCAATTGCTTCTATGGCGTTCAGAATCAGTTTTCTTTACTCATATCCGTGCTCATTCCGCCCTTCCTGGACACTTATCCTTCGGAAATGCTGAAATTGATGCATTACTTTATCCTATAGAAGCAACATAACAAGAGCATCATCTGCAACATACTAACTCTAAAGGATTAAAAAAATTCTTATGCTATTACTCAAAAACAAGCTCAAAATATTTTTCACTCTTGTTCCATATGTGCGCCTTTTACTTTACCGTTTGCCCCACCAGGTGTCAATATAAGAGGACTACAAGCAAATCAGATATGGCAAATGGATATAATTTTTATTTCATCTTTTGGGC
This sequence comes from Moschus berezovskii, assembly GCF_049115385.1. Taxonomy (NCBI): domain Eukaryota; kingdom Metazoa; phylum Chordata; class Mammalia; order Artiodactyla; family Moschidae; genus Moschus; species Moschus berezovskii. The sequence continues at coordinate 84,714,061 of NC_142475.1, forward strand.
AACAAAAATGCACCCATCATACTATAAATACATGCACACATTTCCAATGGGCTACTGCATTACATTCTGAAAAAGCTGACACTGTTATTACTCATTTATTATCTTGCTTTGCAGTTATGGGAATACCAATTGAATTAAAAACTGATAACGCACCTGCTTACCAATCTGCAAAATTAGCTCATTTTTTATCCCAATATCATATAACTCATACTTTTGGCATCCCTTATAATAATCAAAGACAAGCTATCATTAAAAGAGCTAATCGTACTTTACGTAAATATATTAAAAAATAAAAAAGGGGGAACAGGAGAGATTTATGAAACCAAAATATATCTTGAATAAAACCTTACTTACTTTAATTTTTTTGAATATTTGGAGCCAAGAAAATCTATCAGCAGCAGAATTGCATTTTCGAAGGAAAGAAGAGGATAAGAAGAACTTGAATACACTCATTTGGTATAAAGAAAAAGGTTGGGTTCCAGCATCACTGATATATTTAGGACGAGGTTATGCTTTCATATCTGTTGATAATTTTAGGTTTTGGACACCAACTCGGTTGATCAAGATTCATCATGGATGATCTCTTTGTGCGAAAATTTGAAGAGCTTTCTGCACAGCGGAGCTTTACCTTCCCTACCCAATCTTCGTCCCCTCCAACATGGGGGCAACTGAAGAAGCTTACACAGGAGGCTAAGAAAACCCTTGTTAATACTGGTCAACCTCTCAATCCTACTAATTTGCTGTTGGCTATGATGGCTGTGGTTACCTGTCAGGTAATGTATGTGCAAGCGATAGAATATACTTATTGGGCTTATGTTCCTAATCCTCCTCTTGTGAGAGCTGTCTCTTGGGGTGAACCTGAAGTACAGGTATGCATCAATGAAACTGCATTCTTCCCACCACCCGCATGTGGAGGAATTGAGCATTTGTATCATTGGAGAAGGAAATGGTAACTCACTCCATTATTCTTGCCCGGAGAATCCCATGGACGGAGAAGCCTGGTAGGCTACAGTCCACGGGGTCGCAAAGAGTCGGACACTACTGAGAGACTGAAAGGAATGGATCATCATAATAATCAATATAACATAAGTAATGTTACTGTTGCAGTGGAGGGCCTCCCCTTGTGCATTGGAAGACATCCCTTTTGCCTCTCTACAAAAAAGCACAATCATCACTCTTATAATACCTGGGGGCTACAATATAATAGTTATCATCCTTCTGTCTTTATTGTGCTTGTTTCCACCAGGGGATTCAACACCTCTACGACGCCGATGAGTCACCATCCTGATACCTTTATACCATTATGCCCTTCTAAATTTTTTATTTCTTCTCTAGAATCTTTGGAATGGGAAAGTTGCCGAGGTCATTGGCCTTTTAAGGTCATGAACTATTCTGGATTTGTTATTGTAGATTGGAGCGCTGATCATAGCCAAATTTTGGAAAAATGGTCTAATAAAACTCTCAAATGGCATTGAATTAATGGTACTTTAATGGGTAATGGTAATAAAACTGTAAAATGGCAGCAGTTTTCACTCGTTCCCCCTCAGTTGCAATTGTTAGGGTATCCCCACTTCCAAGGGAATATTTGGAAATTGTGGGCAGTTTTGGGAAATCTCACTATATGGTCGGGAAACTGTACTTTGGATACGAGTGACAGGTCAGGTCCCTTTCATGTTCACTTGCATATTAATAAATCTTATTCTGCTACGGCTTGTTTAAAATACCCCTTTGCACTATTGTATAGGAATTGGGCTTGGAATGCAACTGAGGGATCTATATCATGTAATCGTAATTTAACACAATGTGTAAATCAGTCATGGTGGAAAAATTTTGAAATACAAACCCACAATTCTAATTTTTCAGTGGTGGTTGTTAAAACTCGAACCGACGTATGGCTACCTGTAAATCTGACAAGACCTTGATCAGACTCTTTTGCTGTATCTCATTTGGTGACCGCTGTACAGACTTTGCTTCATTGATCCCGACGCATGCTTGGAGTAATCATAGCTTCAGTTCTTGCAGTGGCTTCAGTTACTTCACCGCTGCCGTGGCTGGACTTCCTTTGCATCAAGGAATCCAAACAGCAGACTTTGTGCGGGAATGGCATAAAGACTCTGATTTATTATGGCAACAACAACAAGATTTGGATACCCAACTTGCAACTGATGTACTCAATTTTCAACATACTGTTTCTTGGCTTGGGGATCAATTAACTGTTTTATCCACAAGAAGTGTGTTGAAATGTGATTGGAACTCCTCTCAATTATGTATAACACCTGTGCCTTTCAACATAAGTGAGGGTTAGGAAAAGGGAAAACGGTCTTTAACAGGGCATCAAAACCTAACCAAGGAAATTATGAAATTAGAGCAGCAAATTTTGTCTACATTTAGCAAAACGCTACCTGACATTATTGGGTCCGATCTGTTAAAGGATTTGCAGGAGAGAATGAATAATTTGAATTCTTTTGGGCAGGTATCTACTCTAATTGGAACTACTTTTGGGAATGCTTTGTTCATAATACTATTATGCTGTGTTATTATTCTGGTCTTCCGGTGCTGGCAGAGAGGCAACGACTAGAGAGGGACAGACAATGCATTATTGCCGCCTTACAGTTTGCTACTGCTTCTCGGAAAGAAGGGGGAAATGTAGGAGCCCAGCAGTGACCACGAGAGAGAATGGTTAAGGAAGCGGGGATGTGCCTGCAAACAGGACTCTCTGCTTAGGCAGAGCATGCTTGCAAACAGGATGTTCTGCCAAGAAGACTGCACACAATATCCAAGGTTAATGGTCCGCTCGCATACGAGGGAACATGCCCTCCTTAAAAATAAGGAAGCGGCTAGGGTTCTGGGCAGGCTTCTTAGTAAACATGCTGTGGTCACTTTCCCCCTTTATTCCTCCCGTCCTTGAAATGTGCTTGGCTTTTTGTCCTTATTTGGTGGAAGAATGCATTGCTTAGATTTTGGGATGTGTCCAGTTACCGGGGTATAACAATAAACAGTAAGGGGGCTTGTGCAGAATTTTTTCCTCCGGCTGGAGTTGTGTCTTTGTCTGTCTTTTGTGTGTCTTGTCTTTGTGTCATTTCTCTTACAACAGAAATACAAGTTGGTCTAATTTCTAAGCTTGAACTCTAATATTTATGCTATTGTAATGCACTGGACACTCATTCTGTGACGTGTTTTTTGCGCTGGGATTGGTGGGGGAAGAGGTGCTGATTCAGACCAATTGTGCATTATTTAGAGGCTTGGCTTCTATCCCCAGTGGCAGGGAAGACATATTCCTTAGACAGACCCCTGTGTAGCACTGATCAGAAAGGACCATTGAGAAAAGAGAATATTTCTCATCTTCCTTCCCACATTTGGCCCCCATCTGGGATACCTTCCGAGGCACTCTCTTGGGAGTTTTCATTCTGGAAATTTCCTGATGTTTTCAGAGTAGAAGGGAAGACTGAGCAGATGTTCAGACCTAGGACCAGGGATATTTTCTATATGAATGGGGCATGGTGGAGTCCTAGAGAAATAATATACTAAAGACACAAACCTGGGTATTGATGATCAGTTCTATTTGCTGTAGATTTTATGCCTGTCATTGAACTTATGAGAACCTGTTAAACAGCTTAAATATAGCTTAAATAAATAGGGGTTATTGGGAGGAACACCAAAATATAGCATATAAAATTACCCATTAGTACTTTATGCATAAAAATATTTCCTGAAATAAGTCGAGAAAATTTTGCATTTCTCCACTACATAATACTGCTGATCATCATTTATTGAATCCTGGCTAAACTGTGTACAGTAACAAAGGGCAAAATGATAGGATACTGAATGAGGAATTCCCCAGGTCGGTAGGTGCCCAGCATGCTACTGGAGCTCAGTGGAGAAATAACTATAGAAGGAATAAAGGGATGGAGCAAAAGCAAAGCCATTACCAAGTTGTGGATGTGACCAGTGATAGAAGCAAGGTCCGGTGCTGTAAAGAGCAATATTGCATAGGAACCTGGAATGTTAGGTCCATGAATCAAGGCAAAGTGGAAGTGATCAAACAGGAGATGACAAGAGTGAACATAGACATTCCAGGAATCAGTGAATTAAAATGGACTGGAATGGGTGAATTTAACATGGATGACCATTATATCTACTACTGTGGGCAGGAATCCCTTAGAAGAAATGGAGTAGCCATCATGGTCAACAAAAGAGTCCAAAATGCAGTACTTGGATGCAATCTCAAAAATGACAGAATGATTTCTGTTCGTTTCCAAGGCTAACCATTCAATATTACAGTAATCCAAGTCTATACCCCAACCAGTAATGCTGAAGAAGCTGAAGTTGAACATTTCTATGAAGACCTACAAGACCTTTTAGAACTAACACCCAAAAAAGATGTCCTTTTCATTATAGGGGACTGGAATGCAAAAGTAGGAAGTCAAGAAACCCCTGGAGTAACAGGCAAATTTGGCCTTGGAGCACGGAATGAAGCAGGGCAAAGGCTAATAGAGTTTTGCCAAGAGAATGCACTGGTCATAGCAAACACCCTCTACCAAACACAAGAGAAGCCTCTACACATGGACATCACCAAATGGTCAACACCGAAATCAGATTGATTATATTCTTTGCAACCAAAGATGGAGAAGCTGTATACAGTTAGCGAAAACAAGACCAGGAGCTGACTGTGGCTCAGATCATGAACTCCTTATTGCGAAATTCAGACTTGAATTGAAGAAAGTAGGGAAAACCACTACACCATTCAGATATGACCTCACTCAAATCCCTTATGATTATACAGTGGAAGTAAGAAATAGATTTAAGGGACTAGATCTGATTGATAGAGTCCCTGATGAACTCTGGATGGAGGTTCGTGACATTGTACAGGAGACAGGGACCAAGACCATCCCCATGGAAAAGAAAAGCAAAAGAGTAAAATGGCTGTCTGAGGAGGCCTTACAAATAGCTGTGAAAAGAAGAGAGGCAAAAAGCAAAGGAGAAAAGGAAAGATATAAGCATCTAAATGCAGAGTTCCAAAGAATAGCAAGGATAGATAAGAAAGCCTTCCTCAGTGATCAATGCAAAGAAATAGAGGAAAACAACAGAATAGGAAAAACAAGAGACCTCTTCAAGAAAATTAGAGATTCCAAGGGAACATTTCATGCAAAGATGGGCTCGATAAAGGACAGAAATGGAAGGGACCTAAAGGAAACAGAAGATATTAAGAAGAGGTGGCAGGAATACACAGAAGAACTGTACAAAAAAGATCTTCACGACCAAGATAGTCACGATAACGTGATCACTGACCTAGAATGTGAAGTCAAGTGGGCCTTAGAAAGCATCACTACGAACAAAGCTAGTGGAGGTGATGGAATTCCAGTTGAGCTATTTCAAATCTTGAAAGATGATGCTGTGAAAGTGCTGCACTCAATATGCCAGCAGATTTGGAAAACTCAGCAGTGGCCACAGGACTGGAAAAGGTCAGTCTTCATTCCAATCCCAAAGAAAGGCAATGTCAAAGAATGCTCAAACTACTGCACAATTACACTCATCTCACACGCTAGTAAAGTCATGCTCAAAATTCTCCAAGCCAGGCTTCAGCAGTATGTAAACCGTGAACTCCCAGATGTTCCAGCAGGTTTTAGAAAAGGCTGAGGCACCAGAGATCAAATTGCCAACATCCGCTGGATATGGAGAAAGCAAGAGAGTTCCAGAAAACCATCTATTTCTGCTTCATTGACTATGCCAAAGCCTTTGACTGTGTGGATCACAATAAACTGTGGAAAATTCTGAAAGAGATGGGAATCCCAGACCACCTGACCTGTCTCTTGAGAAACCTGTATGCAGGTCAGGAAGCAACAGTTAGAACTGGACATGGAACAACAGACTGGTTCCAAATAGAAAAAGGGGTACGTCAAGGTTGTATATTGTCACCTTTCTTATTTAACTTCTATGCAGAGTACATCATGAGGAACACTGGGCTGGAAGAAGCACAAGCTGGAATCAAGATTGCTGGGAGAAATATCAATAACTTCAGATATGCAGATGACACTACCCTTATGGCAGAAAGTGAAGAGGAACTAAAAAGCCTCTTGATGAAAGTGAAAGAGGAGAGTGAAAACGTTGGCTTGAAACTCAACATTCAGAAAACAAAGATCATGGCATCACTTCATGGGAAATAGATGGAAAAACAGTGGAAATAATGTCAGACTTTATTTTTTTGGGTTCCAAAATCACTGCAGATGCTGATTGCAGCCATGAAATTAAAAGACGCTTACTCCTTGGAAGGAAAGTTATGACCAACCTTGATAGTCTATTAAAAAGCAGAGACATTACTTTGCCAACCAAGGTCCGTCTAGTCAAGGCAATGGTTTTTCCCGTGGTCATGTATGGATGTGAGAGTTGGACTGTGAAGAAAGCTGATCGCTGAAGAATCGATGCTTTTGAACTGGTGTTAGAGAAGACTCTTGAGAGTCCCTTATACTGCAAGGAGATCCAACCAGTCCATTCTAAAGGAGATCAATCCTGGGTGTTCATTGGAGAGACTGATGCTAAAGCTGAAACTCCAATACTTTGGCCACCTCATGTGACGAGTTGACTCACTGGAAAAGACTCTGATGCTGGGAAAGGTTGAGGGCAGGAGGAGAAGGGGATGACCGATAATGAGATGGCTGGATGGCATCACCGACTCTGTGGACATGAGTTTGAGTGAACTCCGGGAGTTGTTGATGGACAGGGAGGCCTGGCGTGCTGTGATTTATGGGGTCGCGGAGAGTCGGACACGACTGAGCGACTGAACTGAACTGAACTGAACTGATAGGTTGTTTAGAATCCACTCCAATGTTCCTGCCTGGAGAATCCCAGGGACTGGGGAGCCTGGTTGGCTGCCGTCTATGGGGTCGCACATGACTGAAGTGACTTAGCAGCAGTAGCAGAATCAAATTAGGTACTTAGGTAGTGTCTTGGGATATGGGATTGAATATGATTGTTTTTTAAAATGGGAAAAAGTTGATCATGTCTAAATACCAATGGGAAGAGCTTAAAAAGAGAGGATATGAGGAAGGGTGAGAAACTGAGAGAAAGGAAAAGAAGAGGAAGAGGTAGAGGAAGGAGGAGGGAAGGGAAATGGAGGGGGTAGGGAAGGAGCGATAAAGTGATGGATACAGGAGTGAGAAGGGAGTAACCTGTAGAGGCCTATTAGGTATAGCAGACAGTTAGGTGTCCACAGAGTAGCTATTTCTCATCTTCTTTCTTTCAACCAAAGCTCCATTTTTTCTGGTGCCAGGTGGCCATGTGTTTGGGGGAAATTGTGGTCCATCCCCAGGCCATAGTGTAAATCTGAATTAGTTTAAATAACGTGACTATGTTTTTCTCCTTTCTAGTGATAAACTTAGGGATAGGTGTGTAACACAATTCTAGCTAAGAAAGAAAAAAAAATATATGGATATTACTTTTAAACAAATTTTATTGAAATATAGTTGATTTACAATATTGTGTTAATTTCTTCTGTGTAGCAAAGTGATTCAGAATATATATATATATATATATATGTATGTATGTATGTGTTCTTTTCCATTATGATTTGTCACAAGATATTGAATATAGTTCCTGGTGCTAAATAGTACGACCTTGTTTATCCATCCTGTATATAATAGTTCGCCTCTGCTAATCTTAAACCCCCATTCCATTCCTTCCCTCCCCTACCCAACCTCCCCCTGAGCAACTACAACTCTGTTCTCTATGTCTGTGAGTCTGTTTCTGTTTTGTAGATATGTTCATTTGTGTCATATTTTATTTACTTTAAAATTTTTATTAGCATATAATTGATTTACAATGTTACGTTAGTTTCAGGTGTACAGCAAAGTGAAGCAATTATACATATACCCATGCATTTTTTGGTGTCATATTTTAGATTCCACATATAAGTGATATCATATGGTATTTGTTTCTCTTTCTGACTTACTTTCCTTAGTATTATAATCTCTAGGTCCATCCATGTTGCTGCAAATGCATTGTTTCATTCTTTTTGATGGTTGAATAATATTCCACTCTCTCTATATACCACATCTTTCTTTATCCATTCCTCTGTTCATGGACATTTAGGCTGTTTCCTTGTATTGGTTATTGTAAATAGTGTTGTTATAAATGTAGGAATGCCTGTATCTTTTTGAATTAGTTTTGTCTGAGTACATGCTCAGAAGTGGAATTGCTGGGTCATATGGCAACTCTAGTTGTTTTTTTTTTTTTTGAGGAACATCCATCCTGTTTTCCATAGTGGCTGCACCAATATAGATTGCCACCAACTGCATAGGAGCATTCCCTTTTCTCCACATGTGGGTGCACTTCAGAGTGATGCTTCTCTGTTCCTAATAAGAGTCATGAAAGCAATTTATTTTCTTTTCTGAATAATGCTTTTTTGCAAGGGGATGCCAGAATTGCCACTTATTGGTAATGAGTGGGGTTTTGGACTGAGAGTTACCTAAAACACTGAAAAGAACACACTGAAAGATGAGTTGCTGGCTGGTAATCGAACTTTACCTGAAACTGCTTTCTATTACTGAAGGACATATGTTACTGAGATCTAAAATACCCCGAATTATGTCAGATAATCATTTTAGTATGTAGGGAAATGAACAGAAGAGTTATTTTATCAAATAAGAAATCAAATTTAAGAATAAGTGAATGTGTCAATCATTGCATGTATGAACAATGGCTGCTTTGCCTTCAAACCCTATACTAGATCCTCCTGAAGACTATCAAAACCGCATGGCTGAAGGAGTCACTCCCTATGATCAGTTATTGGAGGATGCCTAAAATAAGTACTATTTACAAATGGTGGCTCAAGAGTGAAAAGCCATCTCTCAATCTGGTAAGCAGCAGCATAGAAACTAATTCACTGAAGAGGAAAATGTAAATCCATTCAGTGAGTAGACTGAAGAGTGGTGTTCCTTGTGGAAGGAGAAGTGGATTATAATGGTAGTGGCAAAAGATGGACTGTACTGATTCTTATTAGGTATCCAATGAATTCATAATAGAGTCTGCAAAATGGGCCTTAGGTAACTGGAAGATAAGGGGAACCCTGGATTATATCAAATGAGGGGATCTGAGTGAAAATTAATTCAAATAATAGAAAGAAATAATTGTTGCTAAAAAGGGAGCCAATAAATAAATCATAATATACCTTTTTTGGGGGTCAATACAGGTATAACTGTAGGATTAACTTGATTTCAGTGAAATCTGTGATAATACTGATATTAATGATCAAACATATTAGGAAATTGAATTAAAATCTCCCCATGATATTCATTTGATGAAAGCTGATTTGTTAGAGGAGAAACTAGAGTTTGTTAACAATCAATGAATTGCTATATAATCAATATATTGATACCTTTCATTAAATTTAACTTTTAGTTGTTGGAGGAGATAAAACGGTTATCAAACTCATACATCCTTATGAACAAGTTTGTGGTGAAATATTTGGTTAACTGAAATGCTTCTTTTAAAAATGCCCACACCTCATTTGATGATACGAGGCGTTAGCAGTTTGGCAGATGTCAATCTGTTCTTTTCTGTTCTATAAGTGATATATGCAGGAGATGAATAATTATGAGCTCCGGCTGCGGCGCAGACGCGAGAGACGCCGGCTCCGGCGGTGCAGACGCGAGAGACGCCGGTTCCGGCGGCGACGCCGGCTCGGCACACCCGACCACGTGCAGAATCGTGGCCAAGAGGAGCTACCCCACGCCCAAGGTCAGGGTGGTGGCCGAGAGGAGCTGTCCCACGTCCAAGAGGCGGTGGCTGCTTGGGCACAGGAGGGCCGAGAGGAGCTATTCCACACTCAAGGTCAGGAGGGGCGGCCTTGAGGAGATGCCCCTCATCCAAGGTAAGGTATAGCAGCTGCACTTTGCTGGAGCAGCTGTGAAGAGATACTCCACGACCAAGGTAAGTGAAACCCAAAGAAGAGGGTAGGTATTGGGAGGGGGCATTAGAGGGGAGACACATTGAAATCATAATCACAAAAAACTAGTTGATCTCATCATATGGACCACAGTCCTGTCTAACTCAAAGAAGCTAAGCCATGCCGTGAGGGGCCACCCAAGATGGATGGGTCATGGTGGAGAGGTCTGACAGAATGTGGTCCACTGGAGAAGGGAATGGCAAACCACTTCAGTATACTTGCCTTGAGAACCCCATGAACAGTATCAAAAGGCAAAATGATAGGATAGTGAATGAGGAATTCCCTAGGTTGGTAGATGCCCAGTATACTAATGGAGATCAGTGGAGAAATAACTTCAGAAAGAATGAAGGGATGGAGCCAAAGCAAAACAAATACCCAGTTGTGGATGTGTCTGAGGCTAGAAGCAAGGTCCGATGCTGTAAAGAGCAATATTACATAGGAACCTGGAATGTTAGGTCCATGAATCGAGGCAAAGTGGAAGTGGTCAAACAAGAGATGGCAAGAGTGAACGTCAACATTCTAGGAATCAGTGAACTAAAATGGACTGGAATGGGTGAATTTAACATGGATGACCATTATATCTACTACTGTGGGCAGGAATCCCTTAGAAGAAATGGAGTAGCCATCATGGTCAACAAAAGAGTCCGAAATGCAGTACTTGGATGCAATCTTAAAAACGACAGAATGATTTCTGTTCGTTTCCAAGGCAAACCATTCAATATTACAGTAATCCAAGTCTATACCCCAACCAGTAATGCTGAAGTTAATCGGTTCTATGAAGACCTACAAGACCTTTTAGAACTAACACCCAAAAATGATGTCCTTCTCATTATAGGGGACTGGAATGCAAAAGTAGGAAGTCAAGAAACACCTGGAGTAACAGGCAAATTTGGCCTTGGAGCACGGAATGAAGCAGGGCAAAGGCTAATAGAGTTTTGCCAAGAGAATGCACTGGTCATAGCAAACACCCTCTTCCAAACACAAGAGAAGTCTCTACACATGGACATCACCAGATGGTCAACACCGAAATCAGATTGATTATATTCTTTGCAACCAAAGATGGAGAAGCTGTATACAGTTAGCGAAAACAAGACCAGGAGCTGACTGTGGCCCAGATCATGAACTTCTTATTGCGAAATTCAGACTTAAATTGAAGAAAGTAGGGAAAAACCACTACACCATTCACATATGACCTAAATCAAATCCCTTATGATTATAAGATTAGAAATAGATTTAAGGGTCTAGATCTGATAGATAGAGTGCCTGATGAACTCTGGACAAAGGTTCGTGTCCTTGTACAGGAGACAGGGACCAAGACCATCCCCATGGAAAAGAAATGCAAAAAAGCAAAATGGCTGTCTGAGGAGGCCTTACAAATAGCTGTGAAAAGAAGAGAAGTGAAAAGCAAAGGAGGAAAGGAAAGATATAAGCATCTGAATGCAGAGTTCCAAAGAATAGCAAGGAGAGATAAGAAAGCCTTCCTCAGTGATCAATGCAAAGAAATAGAGGAAAACAACAGAATAAGAAAAACAAGAAATCTTTTCAAGAAAATTAGAAATATCAAGGGAACATTTCATGCAAAGATGGGCTCGATAAAGGACAGAAATGGTATGGACCTAACAGAAGCAGAAGATATTAAGAAGAGGTGGCAAGAATACACAGAAGAACTGTACAAAAAAGATCTTCACTACCAAGATAATCACGATGGCGTGATCACTCACCTGGAACCAGACATCTTGGAATGTGAAGTCAAGTGGGTCTTAGAGAGCATCACGACGAACAAAGCTAGTGGAGATGATGGAATTCCAATTGAGCTATTTCAAATCCTGAAAGATGATTCTGTGAAAGTGCTGCACTCAATATGCCAGCAAATTTGGAAAACTCAGTAGTGGCCACAGGACTGGAAAAGGTTAGTCTTCATTCCAATCCCAAAGAAAGGCAATGCCAAAGAATGCTCAAACTACCGCACAATTGCACTCATCTCACACGCTAGTAAAGTCATGCTCAAAATTCTCCTAGCCAGGCTTCAGCAATATGTAAATCGTGAACTTCCAGATGTTCAAGCAGGTTTTAGAAAAGGCAGAGGCACCAGAGATCCAATTGCCAACATCCGCTGGATCATGGAGAAAGCAAGAGAGTTTCAGAAAAACATCTATTTCTGCTTCATTGACTATGTGAAGGCCTTTGACTCTGTGGATCACAATAAACTGTGTAAAATTCTGAAAGAGATGGGAATCCCAGACCACCTGACCTGCCTCTTGAGAAACCTGTATGCAGGTCAGGAAGCAACAGTTAGAACTGGACATGGAACAACAGACTGGTTCCAAATAGGAAAAGGAGAACGTCAAGGTTGTATATTGTCACCCTGCTTATTTAACTTATATGCAGAGTACATCATGAGGAACGCTGGGCTGGAAGAAGCACAAGCTGGAATCAAGATTGCTGGGAGAAATATCAATAACCTCAGATATGCAGATGACACTACCCTTATGGCAGAAAGTGAAGAGGAACTCAAAAGCCTCTTGATGAAAGTGAAAGAGGAGAGTGAAAAGGTTGGCTTGAAGATCAACATTCAGAAAACGAAGATCATGGCATCTGGTCCCATCACTTCACGGGAAATAGATGGGGAAACAGTGGAAACAGTGTCAGACTTTATTTTTTTGGGCTTCAAAATCACTGCAGATGCTGATTGCAGCCATGAAATTAAAAGACGCTTACTCCTTGGAAGGAAAGTTATGACCAGCCTAGATAGCATATTAAAAAGCAGAGACATTACTTTGCCAACCAAGGTCCGTCTAGTCAAGGCAATGGTTTTTCCCGTGGTCATGTATGGATGTGAGAGTTGGACTGTGAAGAAAGCTGATCGCCGAAGAATTGATGCTTTTGAACTGTGGTGCTGGAGAAGACTCTTGTGAGTCCCTTGGACTGCAAGGAGATCCAACCAGTCCATTCTAAAGGAGATCAATCCTGGGTGTTCATTGGAAGGACTGATGCTAAAGCTGAAACTGCAATACTTTGGCCACCTCATTCGACGAGTTGACTCACTGGAAAAGACTCTTATGCTTGGAGAGATTGGGGGTAGGAGGAGATCGGGACGACAGAGAATGAGGTGGCTGGATGGCATCACCGACTCAATGGACATGAGTTTGAGTGAACTCCGGGAGTTGGTGATGCACAGGGAGGCCTAGCGTGATGTGGTTCATGGGGTCGCTAAGAGTCGGACATGACTGAGCGACTGAACTGAACGGAACTGAACTTAATTTAATGGCTTGACCAGGACTCAAAGGATAGAATCTGTGGATTTCTGGGACATGGTTTTCTGAAAAGTCTCAGAAATTCTATATAACATTGGATATATTAAATATTATATTTAATATAGTATTGGAGGTCTTATCCAATATATTATGCTAAGTCGCTTCAGTTGTGTCTTACTCTTTGTGGCCCTATGGACGGTAGCCCACCAAGCTCCTCTTTCCATGGGATTCTCCAGGCAGGAATACTGGAGTGGCTTGCCATGCCCTCCTCCAGGTGATCTTCTCAATGCAGGAATCAAACCTGTGTCTCTTACGTCTCCTGCATTGGAAGGTGGGTTCTCTAGCACAATCTGGGAATCTTATTCAATACAATACAATACAATAGGAAAATAAAATGAAAGGTATCAAGATGAGAAATAAAATAGAAAACCATCGTTATTCACAGATATCATAATTTTATATATAGACTCAAGGGCTCAGCTGAGCGGAAGAGAGAACTGAGTTGTCAGATGACAGAGGAGTGAATAAAAAAGCCACAAGTGAAAGTAGCAGCCTTAATCATTTGCTGACATAGTATAAGTGAGAGGTTAAAACTAAAGTATCGAATTCCCCCTGTTCCGTTATCGCTCATGAAACATTGTGTAGTCAAGAGTCAGGTGGATTAGCACAGATGTGGGAGTCATCGCATTATTGAGGGAGCCCTGAACAAAAGTTTCCCAGAATTTTATAGACCTGCGCAGGGGAAAGGATGAAGGAGTGGAAAGGGGAAAGGACTAGCAGAAGTGGATATAAGATGCAAATCCTATCTTACCAATAATTATATAAAATAGAAATGGTTTAGCATTCCAATTAATAGGCAGAGACTGGCAGAATGGACAAAAAAAACATGATTCATATATATTTTATCTGCAAGGTTCATAATTCTAAGACACAGTGGAAAGTGAAAATGTCAAGAAATACATATTATGGAAATAGTAACAAAAAGACAGGTGAAAGAACAGACAATGCAAATATAGGACAAAATAAACTTTAGGCCATAAATTGTTGCTATAGACCAAGAAAGACATTTTATAATGATTAAATAGTCAGTTACTTAAGATATAATAATCATGAACCTATATGTATCTCTATTTCTTTGCATTGATCACTGAGGAAGGCTTTCTTATCTCTCCTTGCTATTCTTTGGAACTCTGCATTTAGATGCTTGTATCTTTCCTTTTCTCCTTTGCTTTTCGCCTCTTTTCTTTTCACAGCTATTTGTAAGGCCTCCTCAGACAGCCATTTCGCTCTTTTGCATTTCTTTTCCATGGGGATGGTCTTGGTCCCTGTCTCCTGTACAATGTCACGAACCTCCGTCCAGAGTTCATCAGGCACTCTATCAATCAGATCTAGTCCCTTAAATCTATTTCTCACTTCCACTGTATAACCATAAGGGATTTGACTGAGGTCATATCTGAATGGTCTAGTGGTTTTCCCTACTTTCTTCAATTTAAGTCTGAACTTCGCAATAAGGAGTTCGTGATCTGAGCCACAGTCAGCTCCTGGTCTTGTTTTCGCTAACTGTATACAGCTTCTCCATCTTTGGCTGCAAAGAATATAATCAATCTGATTTCGGTGTTGACCATCTGGTGATGTCCATGTGTAGAGTCTTCTCTTGTGTTGTTGGAAGAGGGTGTTTGCTATGACCAGTGCGTTCTCTTGACAAAACTCTATTAGCCTTTGCCCTGCTTCATTCCGTGCTCCAAGGCCAAATTTGCCTGTTACTCCAGGTGTTTCTTGACTTCCTACTTTTGCATTCCAGTCCCCTATAATGAGAAGGACATCTTTTTTGGGTATTAGTTCTAAAAGGTCTTGTAGGTCTTCATAGAACCGATTAACCATAGAGGAAAACAACAGAATAGGAAAAACAAGAGAGCTCTTCAAGAAAATTAGAGATTCCAAGGGAACATTTCATGCAAAGATGGGCTCGATAAAGGACAGAAATGGTATGGACCTAACAGAAGCAGAAGATATTAAAAAGAGGTGGCAGGAATACACAGAAGAACTGTACAAAAAAGATCTTCACGACCAAGATAGTCACGGTAACTTGATCACTGACCTAGAGCCAGACATCTTGGAATGTGAAGTCAAGTGGGCCTTAGAAAGCATCACTACGAACAAAGCTAGTGGAGGTGATGGAATTCCAGTTGAGCTATTTCAAGTCTTGAAAGATGATGCTGTGAAAGTGCTGCACTCAATATGCCAGCAGATTTGGAAAACTCAGCAGTGGCCACAGGACTGGCAGAGGTCAGTCTTCATTCCAATCCCAAAGAAAGGCAATGCCAAAGAATGCTCAAACGACCGCACAATTGCACTCATCTCACACGCTAGTAAAGTCATGCTCAAAATTCTCCAAGCCAGGCTTCAGCAGTATATAAACCGTGAACTCCCAGATGTTCAAGCAGGTTTTAGAAAAGGCAGAGGCACCAGAGATCAAATTGCCAACATCCGCTGGATCATGGAGAAAGCAAGAGAGTTTCAGAAAAACATCTATTTCTGTTTTATTGACTATGCCAAAGCCTTTGACTGTGTGGATCACAATAAACTGTGGAACATTCTGAAAGAGATGGGAATCCCAGACCACCTGACCTGCCTCTTGAGAAACCTGTATGCAGGTCAGGAAGCAACTGTTAGAACTGGACATGGAACAACAGACTGGTTCCAAATAGGAAAAGGTGTACGTCAAGGTTGTATATTGTCACCTTGCTTATTTAACTTATATGCAGAGTACATCATGAGGAACGCTGGGCTGGAAGAAGCACAAGCTGGAATCAAGATTGCTGGGAGAAATATCAATAACCTCAGATATGCAGATGACACTACCCTTATGGCAGAAAGTGAAGAGGAACTCAAAAGCCTCTTGATGAAAGTGAAAGAGGAGAGTGAAAAGGTTGGCTTGAAGCTCAACATTCAGAAAA